>NC_071520.1:32861825-33579825 GCF_027887155.1 Malaclemys terrapin pileata | reverse complement strand
GCCGCAGCCTTCTCCACGAGCCGCTCCACTCCACCAGCTGTCCCATGAGCCACTCCCGCCGTCCACGAACTGCTCTGGCAGCTGCTCCGCTCTGCTCAGCGACCTGTGAGCCACTCAGCTCTGCTCCACTTCAGCCGTACCTTGGGCCGCTCCCACAAGGCTCCGCTCTGCTCTGCTCGCTGCTTCTCCAGCCGCTCCGCCCTGCTCACCGACCTGTGAGTCGCTCAGCTCCGCTCCAACTGCCTCCATGAGGCTCCACTCTGCTAGCGGCTTCGCCAGCCGCTTAGCAATATAGCTTCAGGCTCCCCCACTAGTTAACACAGCCTCAGTGATCTCAGCTCTTTTGTGATTTCAGCTCATAGTAGGGGAGCCCCAGTGCTAGTGCACCATTGGCCCAAAGTGAATTCAGCTCAGCAGTCTGTAATTAGACTTCTAATGGAATCAAAGTTAGCTCTGACATTTAACAGTGGAGAAAGAAGGTAGTGCAATTGGTGTTTCAACCCCTCGGGGAGGGAGCCATACCATCAGGTACAAATACCTGTCCCCATCCTCTCTCTATTCACTGGGTTTTGTAACCCATGCCCCTTGTCAAGCAAGTGCTACTTAGGTAATGGTGATGGACTCACTCAGTCCTTCTGTCATACAACAGGTTCACTGCCCTTGATTCACAGAATCAGGGTAACAAAACTTTATTCTTCCTGCCCCAATAACAAAGAAACTGGGGATCCCACACCAGCCAAAGTAACCACTTTGAGTTGCTGTTGTTTCATGCCAGGCGAGTGGGTGTGCCTATGCAAACAAGATCAGCCCCTGGAGTTCTTTTCCACACTCGCCATAATTCACCACCAGATGTCAGGGTAGAGCTCATCCTGACTCTGCTTACATCCATATCAGGATGATTTGTTCCTGCACCCTCAATAAGGCGTCTTTAAAATACAGCCAGCTCTCCTGGACTCCTTTCTCCCCCATATTAGCCTCCCAGGGGATCCTGCCCATCAGTTCCCTAAGAGAGTCTGCCTGCTTTTCTGAAATCCAGTGTGCGTATTTTGCTACTCACCTTTCTTCCCTGTGTCAGGATCCTGAACTCAACCATCTCATGGTCACTGCTGCCTAGGTTGCCTTCTACTTCTACTTCCTCTACTAATTCTTCCCTGTTTGTAAGCAGCAGGTCAAGAGGAGCATGGCCCCTATTTGATTCCCCAGTACTTGTACCAGGAAGTTGTCCCCAACACTCTCCAAAAACTTCCTGGATTGTCTGTGCATTACTGTATTGTTCTCCCAGTAGATGTCAGGGTGATTGAAGTCCCCCATGAGAACCAGGGCCTGTGATCTGGAAACTTCAGTTAGTTGTCCGAAGAAAGCCTTGTCTACCTCATCCATGTGATCTGGTGGTCTAGAGCAGACGCCCACCACGACATCACCCTTGTTGCTCTTGCCTCTAAATTTAACCCAAAGACTCTCAACAGGCTTTTTTCCAGTTTCATACTGGAGCTTTGAGCAATCATACTGCTCTCTTACATACGATGCAACTCCTCTACCTTTCCTCCTGTACCTGTCCTTCCTGAACAGTTTGTACCCATCCATGACAGTGCTCCAGTCATGTGAACTGCCCCACCAAGTTTCTGTTATTCCAATCTAGGGTGACCAGACAGCAAATGTGAAAAATCGGGATGGGGTGGGGGGGTAATAGGAGCCTATATAAGAAAAAGACCCAAAAATCGGGACTGTCCCTATAAAATTGGGACATCTGGTCACCCTATTCCAATCACATCATAATTCTTTGATTGTGCCAGGACTTCCAATTCTTCCTGCTTGTTTCCCAGGCTTCTTGCGTTAGTGTACATGCACCTAAGATAACTAGCCAATTGCCCTTTCTCAGTATGAATCAGGAGGCTTCCCCTCTTGTACCTTCCTCCTTGTGTTTCCTCCTGATATCCCACTTCCCCACTTAACTCTGGGCTTAAGTCACCATCCCCTGGTGAACCTAGTTTAAAGCTCTTCTCACTAGGTTAGCAAGCCTGCCTGCAAAGATGCTCTTGCCTCTCTTTGTTAGGTGAATCCCATCTCTTCCTAGCAATCCTTCTTCCCGGAATAACATCCCATGGTCAAAGAATCCAAAGCCCTCTCTCCAACACCACCTGCATAACCATTCATTCACCTCCACAATTCGCAGGTAATCTCTCCTCATATTGTTTGGGTGCTGCTACAGCTCAGGCCAAACCATGAGGCATATTCTTTATTAGTGGTGTTTATTACCAATAGTTGTAGAATGTTATATCAATCCTTTGATACTACTGTGATGGACACCTGAGAAATACCTAAAATAGATTAGTGGATATCCCCCAAAGTCATCTCTTAGCCACTCAATACAGATAAAATCCTTTTAATTTTTCTGCATGAGTCAATTCTTCCAGCATCCTGATCATTTCTGTTCTCCTGATCTGAATTCCCTGCAATTTGTCTGGATCTCTCTGATAATTGTAGAAATCTAGAGTTGGAAGGGACCTCAAGATAATAAGGTGGTGCCCCAAACTGAACACAATATTTCAGGACTAAAGTACTTATGTAGTCCTTACTCAAGTTAAATTTCCATAAGTGCAATAAGTATTTGACATATTGAAATAAACGTGGTCGGGGAATCAAAAGGGGAAATGGATCCATGGTGCACTAGGGTCCAGAAGATCAAATTTAGAACTGACTTACTGTATAATGCTCCAAAGATATATATTAAAACCCTGGCTTTTTTGTTTTGTTTTTTAAAAAGGCAAATGGAAAGGCAGATACCTTGAGTTGGGCTGCTGACAAGCTACTATGATTTCATTCTCCAGACACACCCTGCTTCTTGTAAAGGATTCTGAATAGTCTAGTTCAACAAGCATTTTCCTGTCCCAGGAATTATAATAATTAGAATTACTGCTAGAGGGCATGCAAAACACTGTGCACATATTGCTATGCGACAGTGTGTATGCACTCCATGTAAACAAAAGATGTGCGTGTGTATGGGGGGCAATAGATCAGCAGAGACAGTATGGAAGCCTAGCAGGGGGGGTGTATGTTTTAATTATATGGAGTTAAGCAGCTGACAGGTTTCAGCGTAGCAGACGTGTTAGTCTGTATCCGCAAAAAGAACAGGAGTACTTGTGGCACCTTAGAGACTAACAAATTTATTAGAGCATAAGCTTTCGTGGGCTACTGCTTTGCTCTAATAAATGTGTTAGTCTCTAAGGTGCCACAAATACTCCTGTTCTTTAAGCAGCTGAATTTTTGTCAAGAAAAAGAGGCTTTGTCTGTACTTATTCCCATCATCTTGTGGGAAAATACCATGTGCTTTGTGTCAAACTCTCTCTGAACTCAACTGAAATTTCACTTGGCTCGAGGGAGCAAACACAGGAGCTCAGGTATCGCTGACAGCTGGAACGCAGAGAAGTATCGGGTTTCAAAGAAACAACGAGGACGTTCAGCTAATCTGATGGATTTGATGGCTGTGCATTTCTAACTTTAGTGAATTGTCCAATAAAACCGAACCAGAGAGGGGAGGATAAAGAGAGGTAAGAGAAGGAAGATGTGTGGAATACGGTAAATGATTAATTTAGAATTTTTAACACTGAAAAGGGGCGACAGAAGCTCCCTGTTGCGCTAATGGGAAAGGAGAGGAGGCTTTTCTGAGATAGAAATTATGTCCATCTCTGTGAAACCTTCCTTATGCCCTTAGGGAATCCGAGTCTCAGCTTCCAGCTTGTTTCCGAACGGGAAGAAATAAGGAGGATCAGGCTGGGCCAAGAAGCTGCAGCAGGTTGGGGTATTGGTTTTCTGTTCTTTCCTGTCACATGGCCCGTAATTGGATCCCTGGCTCTGCTGGGGGCTGCAGTTGCAGAGCAGATGCTGTAGGGTGTCTCTGCTATCGCTGCATTTCCCCTTCCCTGCACCCCAGCCCCCTGCACAGAAGCACCCGAGGCAGGAGGCTCCGTTCCCTGCTGCGCTGGATGAAGGAGCTGAGCGGGGACCTGCTGCCTGCCCTCGCCCATGGAGTGTCCCGCAGCCACCGTGGCACTCGCCCTCTCGGGACTGGCGCTGACTTTCTGCTTTGAGCGGCTCTATTCCGGTGAGTGGCATTTGGCAGCGCCCTGGGGACTGCGCCCGGAATGTCCCGCACGGACTGGGAGTAGCCGAGGGACCGGGCTCTTTCACGCGGCGGCTCGGGAAAGGTCGCTGTTGTAAAGCTGGACCTGGCTGGCTGTTCTAGCTCACCCAGCGGCGGAGGGCGACTTTGCCCCTTTGGGCCGGGTCGCACTGTACCTGCACCCAGGATGCGCTCAGCTCCAGGATCCCGAAGCTATTGCCCCCCGTCCCCGCAGACTTCATACAAAGCTCGGACTAATTTGGTTGCAGCTGGGAGGTATTTTTTCATGGCTATTCGCTGCACTTGGCAGATTGCAGACCCTCTAGCACTGAGTGTGGGGATTATGTAAAGAATCGGTCCGAGACAGGAGAGTCTGTGTGGTGTATATACAGAGAGAGAAACAGAAATGAGAGATACTGAAAGTGCTGCATTTGGCTCTGAGGCTGAAGAAATATTAAGTGAGCAAACGAAAGCAACATGAGTCTGCTCCCAACTCCGCACAGCTGGGGGTATCTGTAGGGAATGAGGAACATGCTGAGTGGTAGGAGCAGCTAATCCGTAGGAAATGAGACAAACGACATTAATCTAGGGCTGTGTCAGACCAGCAGAGCCAGCCTTTGGGAGGTACCAGGCATTCCTCTTCCTGAAGAGTGATGGTTGAATCTGATGTTTCTGTAAATGCTTTGTTGTGTTCAGGTTCTTATCCCACCCACCGTCCTGACATCGCTATAGCCTCAGCATTTACTAATTAGTTCTTTATTGTTACTCTAAGAATTAGCCAAAACATTTGTAATTTCATTGACATCAATAAGTGAAGTGTAATGTTTTAAATACCTTAAAATCTCTTTGCTTATGACGGTCAAGGGGTAAGCAAGCATTTTTCCAGCTCCCAAAGGTCTCCAACTACAAGATCCCAACACCTCAGCCTGTGGATGTTTTGTGGGATTCTCCATCGAGAAGGCTATGTATGCCCTGGGCTTCCCTTCAGGTTACATGCCTACACTTATGTCACTGTATAACTTCTTTACAGGTGTGCTTGAATTGAGGAAGGCGTTATAACTGATTATGTGAGGCTGGGGAGTTATGGATGCTTTTACCAGACTCCCCTCTTATTTGGGTTGGTTGGGAAAGCCTGCCTGTGGGCAGAGGGAGAGATGTCTATGTTTCGAGAAATAATTAGTGGCACATTTTTTTCTTACAGTCTGGGTCCTGCTGCACAGACAGAGTGAGGTGTCCCCCCCAAGCCCCATTTTGCCAGTGTCTTGTTAACATGAGAGAGACCTGTTCCTCAAAGGCAATAGGGCATGCAGGCTATTAGCTTCCTGTTACTGACAACTGTCAGAGCTACTGGGTACATGATGAGTTTTCTGCTTAAAGGTCATTTTGCTGCAGTGTTTCATTTTCTTTTTATAATCATTCCTGGTTCTTATTCCCCACCTGAGATCATTATACCGTTTGTGCTGGCATAAAACCATCTCTACAGGAACTAACTGATGTCACATACAGCAGATAATGGGATGAATTCTACACTCACACTTGCTGCCCTTAAACTGAGTGGAGAAATTGGCTTATTTACTTTAGCTGTGAACTCATCTAACCAGCAATGACTTTGCTTTGATGCAAAGATGACTGCTAGAGTTAAGGTTACAAAATAGTTTCCATGACAGTCCCCTGTTTTTATTTGCATGCAACTTTTTCTCCCCCCTAAATCAGTTGTTAGGCTGAAATTTGGCCTCTACCTGCAGCTGATATTTTTGACTTGCAAGGAGCAGAATGTGAGCGAGTATGTTTCCAAATAACAATCATAGATCATTGAAAATATGGGATGGGCTGACAGCTGCACAGAGGGGGAAAATCTAGCCTTTCTGAGTGCCCTTTCCTGTGGAATCATTGGTGCACAAAGCAGGTGTTTCATCCCTGAGTGGCTTGGAGTGCTACTTCATTCAAACTCCCTGAGGGGAATTGGGATCAGAAGATCCATATTATGTCAGAACTTCTTCCTGCAGGAGGACTGCATGTGAGCCAGTGGACAGTTACTTCATGGCCCGGGGGGAGGATTCTATTCCCACACACACCTTGACACATCTGCCCAACATCTGGCTTCATTCACTGGAGACTTTAAAGATGGATAGGCACACATGCAAGAGTAGGTAGTTAAGTGGGCAACTATTTAGTTATAGAAATGTACACTCTCGCTGCTGAAGCAGGAGGTTACTGTAAACTTGAGAGGATTCATAGCAAAGGTTGATGGATCTTTTAAGCACAGCAAGCTGCTTAGGTTCTGACAAAGGAGATTACAACACTTTGGCAGCTCTGCAAGTATATTAACTCTCCAGCAAGGACCTTCAGAACCTGCTGCACAAGCAAAGTCTGCAGAGTTTTTAAACTGCACCTCTCGGTTTTTATTTTTAACATTAAATCCCAGAGAAATTAAATGTGACAAACTAGGGCCTGTAAGAACAATTAGGGTTAGGAGTATAGTACTTCAAAGTCATGAAATTACACTGCAGGAGAAACATTTATGTTTGTAAGTTGGCATATGGCACATTTTTGCTAATTTATATTTCTTTTCTTTGTTAAATATAAATTTTCATACATCACTGCAGTAAATACAAAACTATAGAATACAGAGCATATGCATCATGGCTGAGCTGATGATGTGGGAGAAACCTTCACTTTGGGAATTTCATGATATGAAATACTTCATGTGACAACTGTCAGTGCAGTAACAACTGCTTTTTTAATTTAGTGCTGTTTATTTTAATTTATTATTTTTCTTCCCTTCTCTGCTCTACACAGTCTCTTCTAAGACAAACGTTTAATCCAATAATGTTAAAATTTGAATCCAACCACAATGTTCAATTGAATTTGAAATTGGGATGAGTGAACTCATGCTACTTAATGTCAAGGGAAGAGCTGCATTTATTGCAGTTTAATATCCCAAGGCCAGAGGACTCAGGACTTATTCACTTCCCCCTTATATTCAGTATGAAAGCCTGTTAATGCCAAATGGAATGTGGCCTCTTGCATCTGTATTTTTAATATTCATTTTCAATTTCTTCATCTTAGGTCTATATGATTTATAAGGATGCTATCATTTCTGCCCTTCCTGTTGCCAGATTTGGCCTATTTTTCCTTTCTCTAGTCCCACTCCACTTAACAATGCTGGAATCGGCAGCTTCCTGTTTTCCTCCCACCTGAATCTCCTGATCTTTTTTGCCTTATTTTCTTACTCCTTCTCTCACAGCCTATCATCCCTGCAGTGAATGGGGAAATACTCTGTTTAGACTCAATACAGCATTTCTAACCACCTTGAGAGATGGCAAAGTATTCAACGAAGATACTTCAGCACAGCACAGCACAGCACACTTGTACATCAGCGCAAGGGGCAGGTAAATAAAAATCTACATGTTACTGGCACAATTTCCAAGGGGTCGAGTTTCCTGGTTTTCCACCACACTTGGACAGTGGAACTATATTTGAAAACAATGATATGTTAAAAAGCAGCAAAGAGATTACTCAACTTTACCTAAAGATGTGTTCTGTGTCAAAGTGATATCTCCCCTACTTCTAGTCCAAAGAATCACAAAGCAAGTCTGAATGAATCTATCACCTTGAGGTTGAACATCAGCCAAGAGGTGCAAAACCAGAGCTGCTACAGCACTTTTTATGCATTATAGATTAAAAAACAATGTTTGCAAAATACTTCAATTTTTAATTTTAATATTTAAAATGCCTCCTGTGCTCATAGGCTAGTTTGCCTGTATCATAACACAATATGCAATGCAAAACTTTTAACCAATCCACTCATAATACGCAAATGACGTGCTGGTATTCAATCTATAAAACTGAATCTTCAAAGAAAATTATTGGTCTGGTAAAAATATTTTTAATAATGACCACAGAAGCCATATTTGTCTGTTTGATCTCCTGAAGCATCTTCTGGTTTTAATCAGTGTTCCCACATAAAATACAGTGGAAATCGACAATAACAAAACCCCTGTTCCCTATTCATAAGGCAACAACCAGGCTCTCCTCTCAGGAAGGAAAGTTGGTGTTCTGGCCCTTCAATTCCTGGGCCCTAACCTCTATTACTATTGGGATGTCTTGGCATCAGTTAAATGGTTTCAGTCCTTCTCTCCATTATTTTACTGTTTCATTAAATGTTTGTTGTTTAATTATATCCTTTCAATCAAATTAGAGACTGCAACATCTGGTTAATGCCTGTAACTGTTGCCATCTGCACCTAGATAAAACTCTCTTCATTTAAGGAGGATTGCTCAAGTTCCAAATTGCAGTTTAGAAACAGTTTAGTTTGAGTGGTGGGTAACTTAAAAGGAACTTCTTCAAGTTGATGCCCTGCTTGTTGCGATGTATGCAAGAGTGATGTACAGTACCCTCTCATCCTGTTCAGCAGGAGGCTTTAGCTGCCACGTACATATACACACTTGCACATGCCGAAGGAGCCCAAGCACTAAATCTGCACTAAGTATCTGGCCACCAGTTGCTAGACCAGTCCCTCTAGAATGTAAATTGGCTCCAGAATCTCACTTCCTGGTTTTGGAAAGCTGCTGTCCCTGTGTTATTCCCTTCACAAACTTTACTGAACAATTTTAATAAGAACAAACCACCACCAAAACTGTCAATTCATCTGTGGGAAATGTAGGATCCTACATGCTCTGTCCTTGCCCCATGGGGGCTCTTAAAGGCTAATGTTATAGACATTGCATTACTATTGTACTGAAATCTAAGATGGAGATATCAGCTTCCTTACTCTCTCTCTCTCTTACTGCCCTCTATACCATAGCCATTGCTGACTGGCTGATGTTAAAAACCAATAAACTTGGCTGGAGCTATTCTCTGCACACCCTGTTTTTTTAGAATAAGTTATCTGGCATCAATCCAGAATTCTTGGTACCTTCCTCAAATTAAAACAAAACACTATAAATTTGAATACTTTTCAATAAAATACTTTGAATCAGCAAGTTTCGAATTCTAAATTTTCTAATTAAGTGTCCCACAAAAACTAGACACACTCTTCCCTATTTCACTCTAAAATTTGACTTAGTTCATTCTGCAACCTTCAGCCCTTCCATCCATGAGCCTTGACATCCATTCTTGCAGGTATTTATTTAACGATAAATGTTGCAGCATGCTCATAAGGTTTACAAAATCTCACATTTGTTGATAAGGGAGAGACACAAGTTCGACAGTTAGGAATGTCTTCAAATAAAGCACCCTGTTTACTGCTCCCTCTGCCTTATATAGAAGGGGCTCTAGCTCAAGTGCCTCCACTGATCTAAGAAGTGGTAGTGTGGGATGGGGAGAGAAACACTATCCTAGGTAATGGGGTCTTGCACCAGGTGGTTTTAAATTAAAACCAATACCTTGAACTCCACCCAGAAACTTATTGAGAACCAGTGCTGCTCTTGGAATATCACTGCTATATGCTCTCTGTGTCACATACTTTGTAATGGGCAGGCAGCTACATTCTTTGCTACCTTAAGTTTCCAAGTGGTCCTAATGAGTAATCCCATGTGGAGCACAGGGCAGCCATCTAGACCCAGGGTGACAGAGGCCTGGATATTGGTAGTAAGGTCCTCACATCGGAGAAGAAAGGTCACACATGTCTAATCGAAGACATATGGAAAAAACTCTTACTGGCTTCAGCTGCTATTTGATCTTCCAAAAGCAGCTCTGGCTCTAATAAAACTCTTAATTTTGAACCTGAATCACATAAAGCAGGCACTCTCTCCCTACATGAGGTACAGCTATCACTACACTCTCTTTTGATTTTTCCCCTCCTGACCTACCAATACCTTTTTAGCTTATCTGGATTAAGCCTTAACTAGCTTACCCTTATCCACTCTCAGACTTCATAAATATAAAGTGGGTTGTTTGTTCCACTGTACCAGGATGGTTGGATATGATGAAAACAGAGCTGAGTGCTATCAGTACACTGCACACTTCACCAGTGTTTTTTCACTGACTTGCCTAGGAGTTTCATATACACATTGAACAGATCTTCCAGCTGTGAATAATCAGAACCACTCAAGTAATTCCATCCATACATAATAGTGACTGTATACACCCCAATAAAATATCATGGGCAAAGGTATCAAAAGACAGCTGATGGATCTAATATTATCAGTATGGACACGTTATTCTTATCCACCCATAGATGATGCTCTGCAACCAGGGCAGTTTCAACTTCAAACCTAGGCCTGAAACCTAGCAGACAAGGATCCAGGAAATGAGGACTACAGAAATTTCCAGAGTTGATTTGCCACAGCTTTCTCAATGAACTTTCTCCAAAAACTGACACTTTGATAGAAGTCAAGCAACGATTTCTTAAGCAGGAGCCAACAATGTCTTCCTTAAGGATGGTGGGCATTCTGCCCTTTTTCTTTCTTTCTTCTTTTTAAGAGAGGCACTGACAATTGTCCACAACAAAAAGTTCATTACTTCTCTGCTGGCCTTCAACAGCCACAAAGGACATGGCTCCAATTCACAGGTTTTGACACAAAGCAAACTTAAGTTCTCCAAAATCTCAGGGAGCAAGACTGGCTGAAATTCAAACAGAATGAACATTAGTCCCTTCAAGCCATTTCTCTGTTGCTAATTAGTTCTCGTTCTCAGTCTCAGTAATTTTTGTCCTCAAAGTAACAAAAGCTCTTTACAATGAGAAAATCACAGCTCTCTAACTGAGAAGCAGCAGACCAGATCCACTAAGCCGTCAACTGCCTGGAACAGGTCTGCTGTGCAGACTAGAAGGAAAATAATTTCTTTGCTGCCTACACAGCCATGATGCACTATTGAGAATTCTTTATGGTGGAAATGATCAGATTAATCTTAGGACTTCTGCCAATGGCATTGATTCACCTCCCCTCTCCTTTCACTTTTTGCAGGCCATCTGTAAACCATACTGACTTGACAAAACCACCTTTTTAGGCACCGCTGTCACAATGGTGGAGAACTAAAAGGGCTGTAGTATATTTCTACCAGTCCATCAATAGAGTGATGCTCTCTGGAATTTCTCAGGCTCTTTTGGCTTTAGAGAGCAGACCATCAAAACAGTCACTTCCTGACATGGGGATGGTGTGCATCAAACAAACTGTGGAAGACAATGGTCCATGCATGACATGGGGGAACTTTCACGTCTCTATCTGTATTCTGAATACTAGATACAGAGTGAAGCCATTAGGGCTAATGTCATGCTCATCATGGCAGCTGAGATGTGGGTGATGTCAATATCTATCTTATATGAAAGTCAGCTTTGCTCTGCCAGGCCTTGGAAGGCATGATTTGGTGCCGATGGTGCTGGGGTGTGTATATCTACATACTGAGATTGAACAAGAGCAGGGGTTGGCAACCTTTCAGAAGTGGTGTGCCGAGTCTTCATTTATTCACTCTGATTTAAGGTTTTGTGTGCCAGTAATACATTTTAATGTTTTTAGAAGGTCTCTTTCTATAAGTCTATAATATATAACTAAACTATTGTTGTATGTAAGATAAATAAGGTTTTTAAAATGTTTAAGAAGCTTAATTTAAAATTAAATTAAAATGCAGAGCCCCCAGACCAGTGGCCAGGACCCAGGCAGTGTGAGTGCCACTGAAAATCAGCTCGTGTGCCGCCTTTGGCACGCGTGCCATAGGTTGCCTACCCCTGAACAAGAGTGTTGTCCCACTTTATATATCAGTTTTCCAATTTTTTAGCAACCTGTATTAAACTGTGTTTTTATTAATATAGAGTTTAGTTAAACATTTGTTGACTCACTTCAAATTTGATATTTTATTTATCCAAAAAATATTTTTGTGAATGATAATTCATAGGTGCATTCTGCATCCTTAAGCGTGGAGTTTTCTGCTTTGGAGTTTTTAATGGGTAAAATTAATATATTTATTATGGAAAATTAGAAATACCTTTTGATCATAAGTAGTTTTAAAAAAATGTAATAGCATTATTGAGAAGTTTTTGGATTTGAATCAATTTGACAAATTATATTGATTTTTTCAGAATTATAAAGTAACACCTCCCAAGACTGTTGTTAGAAAATTCAATAAAATATTGGAAAATGATTAACGCAAGTCATATCTGCACAATGGTTCTAAATAAACAGCATATTGTTCATCAAATTTTAAATAATTTACATACATAATGACTCAGGCGCTATTACTGACTATGTCCTACAGATTCATTAGTGGTCAGAGCTGCACAAAAAAACCCAAAATACTGGGAACTGCAATGAAAAGCCCTGTTTCCATTAAAGCCCCAATCCTATAAACATTTACACCTGTGGCTAAATTAATACATTGTGAATAGTCCTATTGATCTTTAATATAGCTACTTACAGTTAAATTGTAGCCATGTCAGGCTGGGATATTAGACACAAAGTGGGTGAAGTCCAATAAAAGATATTACCTCACCCATCTTGTCTCTCTAGTTACATTTAATAAAGTTAAGTACAGTATGTAACTAAGTTTTTTGTTTTAGTTTGGTTTGGGGTTTTTGCAGGATTGGGGCTTTGATTAAAAATGTTAAAATAAGATTTGTTTGAAAAATCTGTACGATATTGCTATGGCAAAAATAGAGTTTTTCACTAGCAAAAATTAAACTCTTATTTTAGAAAGTCTCTGCTGTGCAACAAAATGAGTGTACCATTATTTTAACTTGGTAAAAAATTGCTAAATTTTATTAAATTTGTAACTTAAATTTTGCTGGAATAATCTGTTTATTGCATGCAGTTTTCCTGCCTGTAGCATTCATCATCTAGATGCTAATGAAGACCTTGAGTTGTACCAAACTGCAGATTTTCTATGAAATTGCCCCAAATCTCTTTTTAGTGTGAAACAAAAGGAGAGAATCTGTCACAGCTCTCAAGGGCATAGGCTCACATTATTTGGATAATATCTTGCTGCAGCTATAATAGCATGGAGGGATGGTGACAGTTCTGACTCTCCCTCCCCTGTAAGAGGATGTCCTGCAAATTCTGATGCAATGGAATTTAAAGCCAGGGGAGAACTAATACAGACTGAGGTGGGAAAATGTTAAAATGAAATTAGCTAATAATGTGAGTTAAAATGTGAGGCAGTTTTAGCAAATCTATGACAGGCTGGTATTTATCTTTAGTTTAATCTTTGTGTCAGTTTATAGTCAGATAGTGCTAATAGTGCAGCATTCCTTTAATTTCTGAGCAGTCTTCAGCTAATGTACCTTCTGATTTAAAACAAATGTTAAAGCACTAAATTGCAGGAAAGACCTTTCTGGGGGGGGGGTGCACATTATTCCTGGTAGTTGCCTTTATTCAACTTGCTTCTATATTATTTTGTCTGTCGTTTTTGGCTCTGCATTTTTCCTCTCTCTTTTCTGTCAAATTTATCTCCTTATCCTTCTCTAAGATTATATGGAAAAGTTATCAGTAAGATGGAAGGGGGAATTGAAGGAGAAGGCAACATTCTGGTGACCTTAAATCTATTTCACATGATTATACAAATCTTTGTGGCTTGTTTGAATGCTGGAAAAACCTGATTTGCATTTTTAGGTGTATCCAAAAGGTTCACCTGCAACACTGAAATATTCAGGTAACCTAAAATGTGCTGAGCAGGTGATATTTTGGACTGATAACCACTCTGATCTTAGAGGAGGTGTTTGTCTCCTGCTGTCCACAAAGGGACATGTAAACTAGTTTGGGGAAATGACAATTTTTGCCCATTTCTGGAACTGAACCCAAATCAAATTTTGTTGAAGGCTATGAAATGCCTGATTAACTTTTTCCATTGCTTTTAATTTGTACCAATAAAAGCTTGAAAAGATTGTCTAAATCAAATGATAAGTTACTTGGACCTGAAGTCTGGCAGTTGCCAAACTTGTAGGTGCCCTGCCACCTGGTGGAATTCACAACCCTGAGTTAGGCACTGACAGGCTCTATACAATATATAGGGAGAGCAGGGCACTTAAACAAGGGATTCACAGAAGCCAGCAAGCTGAGCAGAGAGCTGCCATAAGACAATGAAAACCCCTCTTCAGTGTGCAGTGACAATGAGAAAAGGAAATAAAGTGTCAGTCTGCATAAGGAATCAGACACAAAATAATGCTGCAAGTATTAAAAGGCCATTATAATGAAGGCAGTAGTTGTGGTTCCATATTTAAGGCCCAATTAAGATTTGCACCTAATCTGGGGATTCGCTTCTTTGTTATGTATGAAATACACCTCTACCCCGATATAACTCTGTCCTTGGGAGCCAAAATTTTTTACTGCGTTATAGGTGAAACTGTGTTATATCGAACTTGCTTTGATCCGCCGGAGTGCGCAGCTCCACCCCCCTGGAGTGCTGCTTTACCGCGTTATATCTGAATTTGTGTTATATTGTGTCGTGTTATATCGGGGTAGAGGTGTATATAGTTTATCATCCCCTGAAATTACAGCATGTACTCTAAGTATAAAATGACTTTTCTGAGAGCTAACAAGTAAAGCTGTTAATTAGTTTAGGAATTAAGAATAATTAAACATGGATCCATTAAGATATTTAACATGCAGTGCCAGAGGGTGTTTTTCCACCCTTAATGATCTCAGTAACAGAATACAGTATTACAGACTTTTCAAACTTCCTGTATAGCTAAAATGCACTAAAATCTTATGCATCAGCTAGATCTGAAGAATTTGTTTTAGGATTATTGCTCAGGTTTCTCCATTACTCTTCATAGTTTAAGTTCCTCTTCACCAGAGGCTGAAGAATAGTCTATTACAGAAGATTCTATAAAGAGCTGCCTTCTTTTAATATGTCTGCCATCTCCCATTATTCTCAGTGGGAGAGAAGCCCCAACTCCATTCAGCTGGAGGACATTTTGAGAAAGCTCTTCATATGACTGAGTGTTTCTGCCTCCTCACAGCATAGGGACCAACATCTTCCCTGAGGGCAACTGTCCATATTTTTCCATGACATTTCCATACTTTTCATAGATTCCAAGGTCGGAAGGGGCCACTTTGATCATCTAGTCTGACATCCTGTGTAGCACAGACCTCAGAACTTCCTCCAAAACTTTGACATGTTTGGATTCCTTTTATGTTTAACTCTGAATTTCCTGGGTTTTTAATTCTTCGGTTTTGGTTACTGATATATACTCTTAACATAGTTTTTCTCTGGGAATATCAAATGCTGTAATACATCACATTGAATTCAATGTACAGTTCTGGTTGCTCCATCTCTCAAAAGGAGGAAGCCAGAGATGGGCAGTGAAAATTACTAGAGGCCTGGAAAGCATATGATTGGAGACTAAGTAATCCAAAATGCTTGTGATGGGTTCGGTCACAGAAACCCCCTTGGGGCTGTCACCTGATGTGCTGAGACTACCTCTGAGCCCATTTTCTCTGCCAGTTTGGGCCTCCAGAACCCTGCCTTTTTGAGCCAGACACACCAGTCTGCTCCAACACAGACCCATGGTCTGAACCACGCACCCCAAAGCTTCAGACTTAACTGAAAACAGCTTAAGAAGTGTTCCTGTCTCTAGCACCCAGACACCCAGCTGCCAATGGAATCCAAACCCCAAATAAATCCGTTTTACTCCGTATAAAGATTATACAGGTTAAACTCATAAATTATCTGCCCCATAACACTGATAGAGAGATATGCACAGCTGTTTGCTCCCCTAGGTATTAATTACTTTGAGTTAATGTATAAGCAAAAGTGATTTTATTAAATATAAAAAGGAGGATTTAAGTGGTTCCAAGTAATAACAGACATAAGAACATAAGAAAGGCCGTACCGGGTCAGACCAAAGGTCCATCTAGCCCAGTATCCTGTCTACCGACAGTGGCCAATGCCAGGTGCCCCAGAGGGAGTGAACCTAACAGGCAATGATCAAGTGATCTCTCTCCTGCCATCCATCTCCACCCTCTAACAGACAGAGGCTAGGGACACCATTCCTTACCTGTCCTGGCTAATAGCCATTAATGGACTTAACCACCATGAATTTATCCAGTTCTCTTTTAAACTCTGTTATAGTCCTAGCCTTCACAACCTCCTCAGGTAAGGAGTTCCACAAGTTGACTGTGCGCTGCGTGAAGAAGAACTTCCTTTTATTTGTTTTAAACCTGCTGCCTATTAATTTCATTTGATGACCCCTAGTTCTTGTATTATGGGAATAAGTAAATAACTTTTCCTTATCCACTTTCTCCACATCACTCATGATTTTATATACCTCTATCATATCCCCCCTTAGTCTCCTCTTTTCCAAGCTGAAGAGTCCTGGCCTCTAATCTCTCCTCATATGGGACCCATTCCAAACCCTTAATCATTTTAGTTGCCCTTTTCTGAACCTTTTCTAGTGCCAGTATATCTTTTTTGAGATGAGGAGACCACATCTGTACGCAGTATTCGAGATGAGGGCCTACCGTCGATTTATATAAGGGCAATAATATATTCTCAGTCTTATTCTCTATCCCTATCTCTATCTCTATCTTATTCTTACAGAAAGTAAGTTACCAAGCAAAATAAAACAAAAACATGCAAGTCTAAGCCTAATACATTAAGAAACTGATTACAGATAAATCTCACCCTCAGAGATGTTCCCATAAGCTTCTTTCACAGACTAGACTCCTTTCTAGTCTGGGCCCAATCCTTTCCCCTGGTACAGTACTTGTTCCAGCTCAGGTGCTAGCTAGAGGATTTCTCATGACTGCAGCCCCTTTGTTCTGTTCCACTCCCTTATATAGCTTTGGCAAAAGGCAGGAATCTTTTGTCTCTCTGGATCCCCACCCCTCCTTCTAAATGGAAAAGCACCAGATTTAAGGTGGATTCCAGTCCCAGGTGACATGGTCACATGTACTGTGAGACCCCAAACCTTCATTCTTCCTGGCCTGACTCACTGGAAGGCTTGCAAGTAAACGGAGCCATTTACAACCAATTGTCCTAGTTGATGGGAGCCATCAAGACTCCAAACCACCATTAATGGCCCGCACTCTTTGCATAATTACAATAGGACCTCAGAGTTATATTTCATATTTCTAGTTTCAGATACAAGAATGATACATTTATACAAATCGGATGACCACACTCAGTAGATTATAAGCTTTGTAATGATATATTATATTTAACCAACAAAACAGTACAAAGGGATCCTTGAAATGATATCAACATTTGCTGGCAGCCTGACTCTTGTTCCCTCCTGCTGCCCATCCTCCACACTGCCACCCATCCCAACTCCCTGCTAATGCTCAGCCCAGCCTCCAGCATCTTCTGTGGCACTTTCCCTGGCCCCACAGAATCTTTTTCACTCACACAGTGATTAAGGATTTAAAAAAAAAAAAACCCTAATCAATTTAGTCAAAATGCAATCAAAACTCAGTAATGTGAACAGATAAGTGGGAGCCCCATAGCATCACTGAATTTCACACATTTTGCAAAAATTATCAAGTAAGGGTTTAAATTCATTTACAAAACAAGAGTACATCACAAAATGTAGCCTGGTCATTTAATTAACAAGTGTAGTTTGGTTTCAGGATACATCAGAGCATACTAACGCATAGCGTATAGAATATTTAGTAAAAGTACTTGTCATTAATATGAAAGCCAATCAAGCTAAATTTAACTCAAAGGAACACTTACATCTTGGACAGTGTCTTTAACAGCCTGAACTGATGCAAGAAAGCTTTGATTAAAAGAAAAATGGGGCAAACCTTTGCAGAAAATGACATACATGCTCTCTCTCCATTTTCTAGAATGTTACACAGCAAATGGGGCGGACTATCGGGGCACTCAGAACCAAACCTCCTTGCATGCGGGGAGACCTTGTCTCTTTTGGAATGAGACTTTTCAGCATCCTTACAATACCCTGAAATACCCCAATGGAGAGGGAGGGCTTGGAGAGCACAACTACTGCAGGTAAGGAGTGGTCTCAGTGCTACCAACGTTGTACGCCCAATGTTTCTTTAGCCCTTTGACATAAAACTTAAAAGCTGATGGAATACAATGGTGGGTGCCCTGACTGTCAAAGTAATGGCAATTAAATAGACATGTTTACATCCAGCCATCAGAATTGTTGGGGTTGGTGCTGCTTTGAGCAGGGGGGTTGGACTAGATGACCTCCTGAGGTCTCTTCCAAACCTAATCTTCTATGATTCTGTGATCAGTTCCCTTTACCCTGGCCTCAGCATGAAAGTGCAAGCAGCTTTAGCATAAAGATGCATGTCAGCATAGCTCTTCAGTCCACATCACAAACCAACTACAGTCTGGCATAAGAGAGAATGATTGGCCATCTCTTCAGAAAGGTGTCTAAAATAACAGAGCTTGCTTCATGTCCGGCATAAAGAGCATGGGGTGGATGGTTTGAACATCACTCCTGGTTCTCTTTATGCCTGGATCCCTTAGACACGATACCTCAGTCCCTTGTGTTTATGAAAACTAAATCATTCTCAATGAATTAGAATTGTGATTAAATTTCATTTTAAAATCTAAAGTCCAGTATTTAGAGTGCTGGTCTGGGGTTCAGGAGACCCACATTCAATTTCCTGCACTTCCACAGATTTCCTGAGTGCCCTTGGGCAAGTTACTTTGTGCATGTATGCCTCAGTTCCCTATCTCTAAAAGGGGGTTAATAGCACTGCCCTCCCTCACAGGAGTGGGGGTGGAGGATAAATACAGTAAAGACTGCGAGGCACTCCGAGACTATGGTAATAGGGGCCATATTAAGTGCCTTTGATATCTATAGATAAGCTAAGTATGGTGTAGTCTGAAATGTGCAAGTACCAGTACTACTGGAATGGTGTGACCACACACACACACAGTGGGTGTGAGGTCACAGACAAAGTCAGTTTGTAGTGCAAAATGCAGGGGTGAAAGTAACTTAAAGGACTTACTGGTACGCTGGAGTCCTGAGCGGGGGCGTGGCCTCAACCGGAAGAGGCACTTTAAAGGGCCTGAGGCTCTGGCTGCGGCTGGGAGCTCCGGGGCCTTTAAATCACCCCCGGAGCTACCAGCTGCAGAGGCAGCTGGGAGCCCCAGGGATCTGGCCACCACTATCGCAGCGGAGCTCTGAGCCCTTTAAATTGCTGCCCGAGCCCAGCTGCCTGAGCCCTGGGGTAGTGGCGGCAGGACTAGGGGGGTGCTTTAAAGGGCCAGGAGGAGCCCCAGGCCCTTTAGAGCGCTGCCCGAGCCCTGTTATCTGAGCCCCAGGGTAGGCGGCAGGGCTCCGGTGGCGCTTTAAAGGGCTCCCCACAGCAGCAGGAGCCTCAGGCCCTTTAAAGTGCCACCTGAGCCCGGCTGCCTGAGTCCCGGTGTAGCGGCAGCAGGGCTCGGGGGAGGGGACTTTAAAGGGCCTGGGGCTCCCCGCAGCGGCAGGAGCCCCGGGCCCTTTAAATCACTGCCCCAGCCCGGCTGCCGGAGCCCCGGGGCTCGGGAGGCAATTTAAAGTGCCCGGGGCTCCAACCACTGCAGGGAGCCCCAGGCCCTTTAAAGCGCCAGCCTGGGGAAGCCAGTCTGGTCGGGCACGGTGTACCAGCTCTTGCTGGTACGCCATACCGGACCGGACTGTCTTACTTTCACCTCTGGCAAAATGGCATCCTCCGCACAGTATGATCTTGCAAAAGTGCTGAAATGGCATTCTGGCTGCACTACACCCAATGTACTATATAGTAGAGCATACAGCTATACAAAAGCTTCCCCGTCAACACAATCCTGAAACACCTTCTGACGCCTGGTTTCAGAGACATACCAGTGGAGCAGAGCCAGTTGACTGAAAGAGAAAAAAAATATTTTTAGACTGTCTGAGACCGCTGGATGCTCAGTGAATGTAAAACATTTTTTCCAAAAATGACTAAGGTCCAAAGTCGGTGGTCCTCACTCATTAATTTAGTATGTGAGCTATAGAGCTGATGTTTAAAATGAGACTCTTGGCTAGGGATTTGGTATGTTTGTTTTTGGCTTCTTAAATGCAAAAGATATTCTTTTTATTTGTGACGCCATAGTTGTTGAGATTTTGTTTGTTTTTTAAGATTTTCAATGCTTTTAATACTGATCAGTACTGAGACAATTCCCTGCATGATGTTAGGGATCTTAGAGGTAAGATGTAAAGCCAAGAGCTTGGCTACTTGAAAGTTGTGGGGGCTGTTAGTCCCAATATCCTCACCAAATGTCACCTTGGGTAATTACATTCTGCTAACTTCAAGTCAATCCCTTTTCTAAATAGCCATTATATGTGTCTGCTGCATTCCCATCCCTCCAATAGTGATTGCATTTCAGTGGTGGGGGAAGTTACCTATATTTTTCTTACCTATCTCATATCTGCTATTTAGACTGGTGAGGCTTAATTCATTATTATTTACTATTTTGTAGCACCCTGAACACTTTTGGGGACTACACAGACAAATAGAAAGACAGTTCGCTCTCTGAAAGAGCTTATAATTTTAATAAGACCAAGTTGTGACAAGGGAACAAAAAACATAGGGAGAAGGCACATGAACAGGGTTATGAATACAGGATAGTGGCATTACTTGAGGTTGTGTATGTGTCTTTGAACAAAAAAAATTAATACAAAATGAAAAAAATTTAAATAATTTTATGTTGAATAGGGATGTGGGTAGACAAGGAGTGGATTAGACCTAGGGGAAAGAGAAAAGGTGTGGGGAGAAGAATCAGGCCTGGTCTACACTATGACTTTAATTCGGATTTAGCAGCGTTAAATTGAATTAACCCTGCACCCGTCCACACAACGAAGCCATTTATTTCGAAATAAAGGGCTCTTAAAATCAATTTCTGTACTCCACCCCAACGAGGGGAGTAGCGCCAAAATCGATATTGTCATTTCGAATTAGGGTTAGTGTGGCCGCAATTCGATGGTATTGGCCTCCAGGAGCTATCCCACAGTGCACCATTGTGACCGCTCTGGACAGCAGTCTGAACTCGGATGCACTGGCCAGGTAGACAGGAAAAGCCCCGCGAACATTTGAATTTTATTTCCTGTTTGCCCAGCGTGGAGAGCACAGGTAACCATGCAGGCCGATAATCGAAAAAGAGCACCAGCATGGACCGTGAGGGAGGTACTGGATCTGATCGCTATATGGGGAGAGGATTCAGTGCTAGCAGAACTTCGTTCGAAAAGACGAAATGCCAAAACTTTTGAAAAAATCTCCAAGGGCACGATGGAGAGAGGCCACAATAGGGACTCAGATCAGTGCCGTGTGAAAGTCAAGGAGCTCAGACAAGCCTATCAAAAAACAAAGGAGGCAAACGGTCGCTCCGGGTCAGAGCCGCGGACATGCCGCTTCTACACCGAGCTGCATGCAGATCTGGGGGGGCCACCACCACTACCCCACCTCTGACCATAGATTCCAAGGTGGGGATAATCTCATCAGCTACACCTGAGGATTCTGTGGACGGGGAAGAGGAGGAGGAGGAGGAGGACGAGCTTGCGGAGAGCATCCAGCATTCCGTTCTCCCCAACGGGCAGGATCTTTTTCTCAGCCTGACTGAAGTACCCTCCCAAGCCAGTATCCAAGACCATGACCCCATGGAAGGGACCTCAGGTGAGTTTACCTTTTAAAATATAAAACTTGTTTTAAAAGCAAGCGTTTTTTAATTATTACTTTGCCCTGAGGACTTGGGATGCATTCGCGGCCAGTACAGCTACTGGAAAAGTCTGTTAACGTGTCTGGGGATGGAGCGGAAATCCTCCAGGGACATCTCCATGAAGCTCTCCTGGAGGTACTCCAAAAGCCTTGCCACAAGGTTTCTGGGCAGTGCAGCCTTATTCCGTCCTCCATGGTAGGACACTTGACTTGCAGCAAGTAATCTGGTATCATTGCATGACAAAGCCTGGCAGCATATGGTCCCGGTGTTTGCTGGCATTCAAGCAACATCCGTTCTTTATCTTGCTGTGTAATCCTCAAGAGAGCGATATCGCTCATGGTAACCTGGTTGAAATACGGGAATTTAATTAAGGGGACAGAGGTGGCCATTCCTACTGGGCTGTTTGCCTGTGGCTGAAAAGAAATCCTTCCCTGCAGTTAGCCAAGCGCAGGGGGGGGAGGGGAAGTGAATTGGCCCAGAGCTTTTCGCGTTTGGCTAGCAGGGATCTTCCCTGATACCAGCCATGCGGTGGGGGGAGGGATAAAACAATCATCCAGAGAATTGGATGCGGGGGGGGAGGGGGTTAGTTTGTTTTGTGCTGCTGAAGGTTAACAGGAAAACCGCAGCACTCAACGGGCTTTGCTTGGTATGTGGAAAAGGAGGGCACAGAAGCCGAAAGACAATGGCTTACCATGGCCGCATGCAAGCCAAATTCTCTTGCCTGGACCTGCGTCTGTGATCTCTAGCAGCAAAGCCACAGGCACTCAATATTAAGAGGCAAAATGCGACCTTGCACAGAAATCGCACGTGCTATGTAATGTGAATAGTGTTGGTCACCGTGAAAGAGTATAAGCATTGTTCTGCAAAATGTATCTTTTTAAAAAATTCTCTCCTTTTTTCCCTCCCTCTAGCAGCTGCAAATTCTTCAAGCCTCCCTCCTCCGTCCCAAAGGCTATCTCAGATAAGGCGTCAGAAAAAGAAGGCACGAGACGAGATGTTCGCAGAAATCATGGAATCCACCCGCAGTGAAAGAGCTCATCTGAATGAGTGGAAGGACACGGTTTCAAAGTATAGGAAAGAAGCCAGTGAACGTGAGGACAGGAGGGACCAACGTGAGGACAGGAGGGATGCTCGAGATGAGAGGTGGTGGCAGGAAGATCAGAGGAGGCAGGATGCAACGCTAGGGCTGCTGCGTGAGCAAACAGACATGCTCCAGCGTCTGGTGGAGCTTCAGGAATGGCAGCAGGATAACAGAGTGCCGCTACAGCTCCTGTATTACCCCTCTCCCCCCTCACCATGTTCCATAGCCTCCTCACCCAGACGTGTAAGAACGTGTTGGGGGGGGAGGCTCCGTACACCCTCCCATTCCACCCCAGTGGACAGCCCAAGCAAAAGGCTGTCATTTTTTAAACCATTTTTTAGTGGCCTTTTCCTTCCCGCCGAGCCTCCTCCCAACCCCACCCGGGTTCTCTCCCTCTTTTTATAATCAATTAATAAAGAACAGATGATTTTTAAACAATAGTGACTTTATTTCCTTTGAAAGCAAGCTGGGGGAAGGGGGGGGGTTCCTTACAGAGAATGAGTCAATAAAGGGGGCGGGTTTTCATGAAGGAGAAACAAACAGAAATTTCACACTGTAGCCTGGCCAGTCATGAAACTGGTTTTCAAAGCGTCTCTGATGCGCAGCGCTTCCTGGTGTTCTCTTTTAATCGCCCTGGTGTCTGGCTGTGCGTAATCAGCAGCCAGGCGATTTACCTCAGCCTCCCACCCCGCCATAAAGGTCTCCCCCTTACTTTCACAGAGATTGTTATTTCTGCTTGCTGTGTGCTCCACAATGGGGATATTGGTTTGGCTGAGGTCTCAGCGAGTCAGTAACGATCGCCAGCAACCTTTTAAATGGCCAAATGCACATTCTACCACCATTCTGCATTTGCTCAGCCTGTAGTTGAAGAGCTCCTGACTCCTGTCCAGGCTTCCTGTGTATGGCTTCATGAGCCATGGCATTAAGGGGTAGGCTGGGTCCCCAAGAATAACTATTGGCGTTTCAACATCCCCAACGGTTATTTTCTGGTCCGGAAAGTAAGTCCCTTGCTGCAGCTGTTTAAACAGAGTAGTGTTCCTGAAGACGCAAGCATCATGAACCCTTCCCGGCCAGCCCACGTTGATGTTGGTGAAACGTCCCTTGTGATCCACAAGTGCTTGCAGCACCATTGAAAAGTACCCCTTGCGGTTTATGTACTGGGTACCCTGGTGCTCCGGTGCCAAAATAGGGATATGGGTTCCATCTATCGCCCCACCACAGTTAGGGAATCCCATTGCAGCAAAGCCATCCACTATGACCTGCACATTTCCCAGAGTCACTACCTTTCGTAGCAGCACCTCAGTGATTGCTTTGGCTACTTGCATCACAGCAGCCCCCACAGTAGATTTGCCCACTCCAAATTGATTCCCAACTGACCGGTAGCTGTCTGGCATTGCAAGCTTCCACAGGGCTATCGCCACTCGCTTCTCCACTGTGAGGGCTGCTCTCATCTTGGTATTCTGGCATTTCAGAGCAGGGGACAGAAAGTCACAAAGTTCCATGAAAGTGCCCTTACGCATGTGAAAGTTTCGCAGCCACTGGGAATCGTCCCACACCTGCAACACTATGTGGTCCCACCAGTCTGTGCTTGTTTCCCAGGCCCAGAATCGGCGTTCCACAGATAGAACCTGCCCCATTAACAACATGATCTCCAAAACACCGGGGCCCGCAGTTTGAGAGAATTCTGTGTCCATGTCCATGTCCTCATCACGCTTGTTGCTGCGCTGCCGTCGCCGCTGCCTCCTCGCCTCGTTTTTCTGGTCCTGGCTCAGCATAAACTGCACGAGAATGCGCAAGGTGTTTACAATGTTCATGACTGCTGTCTTGAGCTGAGCAGGCTCCATGCTTGCCGTGGTATGGAGTCTGCAGTGTTCACCCAGGAAAAAAGGCGCGAAATGGTTGTCTGCCGTTGCTTTCATGGAGGGAGGGGTGAGGCTGTACCCAGAACCACCTGCGACAATGTTTTTTGCCCCATCAGGCACTGGGATCTCAATCCAGAATTCCAATGGGTGGGGGAGACTGCAGGAACTATGGGATAGCTATGGGATAGCTACCCACAGTGCAACGCTCCGGAAATCAACGCTAGCCCCGGTACATGGACGCACACCTCCGAATTAATGTGCTTAGTGTGGCCGCATACATTCGACTTTATACAATCTGTTTCCAAAATTCGAATTATATAAATTCAGATTAATCCTGTAGTGTAGACATACCCTCAGACTGAGTGATGGGAAAGGAGAAGGGTGGGATGGGGCAGTGGGAAGCTGAGGATAGAAAGGCACAGATAAGAGAAATGGTGACACACATAGCAGAGATAAGTAAAGATTGAAGAAATAAATCCATGATATTAGGAATGGGAGTATGTGAAAGCTCAATGGGTTGTGGTTGGAGATTCCCAAGAGAGGCTGGGGAGGGGCGGTAGCCACACTCACATCCAATACCTTTGTCTAGGGCAGAGGTAGCACCACGAGGTAGGTCTTTTTTGTGTTGCCATGAGTACTTGTTTCATAGATTACAAGCCCAGACGGGACGACTGTGATCTTCTACTCTAACCAACTGTATAATACAGGCCATAGACTTCACTGAATTAATTCCTGTTTGAACTAGAGCATAGCTTTAAAAAACATCCTGTCTTGATTTTAAAATGGCCAGTGATGGAGAATCCACCACACCCTTGGTAAATCCTTCTATTGGCTAATTACCCTCACTGTTAAAAATGTGTGCCTTATTTCACATCTGAATTTGTCTAGCTTCAACTTCCAGCTGTTGGACTGTGTTATACCTTTTTCTGCTAGAGAGAAGAGCCCATTATTAAATATTTGTTCCCCATATAGGTACTTATAGACTGTAATCAAGTTTATCCGTTCACCTTCTCTTTCTTAAACTAAATAGATTGAGCTCCTTGAGTCTATCCTATAATGCAGGTTTGCTAATCCATCAATTATTCTCATGGGTCTTCTTTGAACTCTCTTCAATTTTTCAGCATCTTTCTAGAATGGTGGACACCATAACTGCACACAGTATTCCAGTAGCAGTAATACCAGTGCCCAATATAGAGGTAATATAACCTCCTTACTCCTACTTGAGATTCCCGTTTATACATTCAAGAATCACGTTACCTTCTCAGCCCCATCACTGCACTGGGAGCTCCTGTTTAGCTGGTTATCCGCAAATCTTTTTCAGCATGACTATGTCCTGTGATAGAATCCCCCACCCTGTAAGTTTGGCCTACATCCTTTGTTCCTAGATATATACATTTAAATTTAGCCGTATTAAAACACACATATTTGTTTTCACCCAGTTTAATAAGTGATGCAGATTGCTCTTTATCAGGGGCCTGTTCTCATCATTAATTACCACTCCCCCAATTTCTTTGTCATCTGCAAATTTTATCAGTGATAATTTTATGCTTTCTTCCGGGTCATTGATAAAAATGTTAAAAAGCATATCATAGGGTCAAGAACTGATCTATTCAGGACCTCTCTAGAAACATACCTGCTAAATGATGATTCCATGTTTACAATTACATTTTGAGACCTATCAGTTAGCCAGCTTTTTAATCCTTTTAATGTATACTGTTGATTTTATATCGTTCTAGATTTTAATCAGAAAGTTGTGCAGTACCAAGTCAAATGCCTTGCAGAAGTCTTAGTATGTTGCAGCAACACTATTACCTTTATCAACCAAACTGGTAATCTCATTTTGTTTGCCTTTTTAAAATATTGGCACAACATTAGAGAAGTTCCAGAAGACTGGAAGAAAGCTAATGTTCCAAGAGTTGTGGAAAATCAACATGAATGGTTCAGAGAAATCTATGGCCAACTCTTCTAAACCTCTTAAATGCAAGTCATCTGTTATCTGTGAAGTGTTCTGACCACTTCTGAGAGAAGCACTGTTGAAGTGGAAAGCATTATTGTTACATTATGCATTTACTCATTTTTATATCACCTCAGCATCTCACAAGAATTGGGGGGGGGGGGGAGAGAAATAACAAAAAGACTCCATAAAAACCTGGATGTTCTGTCCCCAAAACAGTCCAAAAACCCCTTAAACATAGGTACCGTCAAGCTCACTAATGTCAGACTAGTGTACTATCAGGGGCGTGGCCTCTAAAGGCTTTGAGTATTCACCAGAAACTCCATGTGGCATCCTCGTAGTCCTCTCCATGACATACAGGGCGAGAGGCAACTTCTCAGATTACTACACAGCCAAAAAGGGTGATAGGCTATTGAAAAATCTGCAGTGCAAAGGTTTGGTATATTGTTGGAATTGTAGGCTATCATTTTAAAAGGGGGTGGGCTCTTTGGTCTTATATGCTAGGGGGCTGTGTAATGAAGTATGCTATGGTAGTCAGTTTGCATTGGTGAGTTGTGACTCAATTTTAGGAAGCAGCCTCTCTCTCACACTCTATGTTGCATCCTTTCAGCAGGCATCATTTATGTTTTTATCTAATTTCTCTGTATGCCATGAAATATAACAGAAACAATCGGAAACTATGCCCTGGTCTACACTATGAGTTTAGGTCGAATTTAGCAGCGTTAGATCAATTGAACCCTACACCCGTCCACACGACGAAGCCATTTTTGTCGACTGAAAGGATTCTTAAAATCCATTTCTGTACTCCTCCCCGGCGAGGGGATTAGCGCTGAAATAGACATCGCCAGGTCAAATTTGGGGTAGTGTGGACGCAATTCGACAGTATTGGCCTCCGGGAGCTATCCCAGAGTGCTCCATTGTGACTGCTCTGGATAGCACTCTCAACTCAGATGCACTAGCCAGGTAGACAGGAAAAGCCCCGCGAACTTTTGAATTTCATTTCCTGTTTGGCTAGCATGGCAAGCTGATCAGCACAGGTGACCATGCAGAGCTCATCAGCGGAGGTGACCATGGAGTCCCAGAATCTCAAAAGAGCTACAGCATGGACCGACCAGAGGTACTGGATCTGATCGATGTGTGGGGAGACAAATCTGTGCTATCAGAACTCCGTTCCAAAAGACGAAATGCCAAAATATTTGAAAAAAATCTCCAAGGGCATGAAGGACAGAGGCTATAACAGGGACCTGCAGCAGTGCCGTGTGAAACTTAAGGAGCTCAGGCAAGCCTACCAAAAAAACGAAGAGGCAAACGGCTGCTCTGGATCAGACCCCCTGACATAGCGCTTCTATGATGAGCTGCATGCAATTCTAGAGGGTGCCCTCACCACTACCCCACCCCTGTTCGGGGACTCCTGCAAGTGGGGAGTCTCACACAACAGGGATGAGGATTTTGTGGACGAGGAAGATGAGGAGGAAGAGGAGGGTAGCACACAGCAGGCAAGCAGAGAAACTGTTCTCCCCGACAGCCAGGAACTGTTTATCACCCTGGAGCCAACACCCTCCCAAGGCGGGCTCCCAAACTTTGAAGGCAGAGAAGGCACCTCTGGTGAGTGTACCTTTGTAAATATAATATATGGTTTAAAAGCAAGCATGTATAATGATTAATTTGCCCTGAAGACTTGGGATGCATTTGCGGCCAGTACAGCTACTGGAATGCATTCAAGCAACATCTGTTCTTTATCTCTCTGTGTTATCCTGAGGAGAGTGCTATCATTCATGGTCACCTGGTTGAAATAGGGGAATTTTATTAAGGGGACATTCAGAGGTGGCCATTCCTGCTGGGCTGTGTGCCTGTGGCTGAAAAGAAATCATCCCTGCTGTTAGCCAAGTGGTGGGGGGGAGGGGTGAAGAGATCATCCTTGAGAATTGGGTGTGTGCGGGGGTTAGTTGGGTTTGTGCTGCACGTTAACCTGAAAACCGCAGCCCCTCCAAAAACTGGCAGGCCTTCAATATAAGAGGCAAAATGTGACCTTGTGCTGAAAGCACATGTGCTATGTAATGTTAACAGCTTGGTTCACTGTGAAAGAGTCTACCCATTGTTCTCTAAAACGTGTCTTTTTAAAGAATACTCTCCCTTTTTTTCCCTCCTGCAGCTGCAAATGTTTCAATGCTCCCCCTATCATCTCCGTCCCAGAGGCTAGCACAGATAAGAAGTAAAAAAAAAAAAAAAAAAAAAAACACGCACTCGCGCTGAAATGGTCTCTGAGCTCATGCAGTCCTCCCGCACTGAAAGAGCTCAGCAGAATGTGTGGAGGCAAACAATGGCAGAGTCCAGGAAAGCAGAAAACAAACGCGAGGACAGGAGGGATGAGCAAGAGGAGAGGTGGCGGAAGCAAGAGGAGAGGTGGCAGGATGCAATGCTGAGGCTACTGGAGGATCAAACTGATATGCTCCGGTGTATGGTTCAGCTGCAGGAAAGGCAGCAGGAGCACATACCGCCGCCGCAGCCCCTGTGTAACCGCCTGCCCTCCTCCCCAAGTTCCATAGCCTCCTCACCCAAACGCCCAAGAACGCCGTGGGGGGGCCCCTCCGGGCATCCAACCACTCCACCCCAGAGGACTGCCCAAGCAACAGAAGGCTGTCATTCAATAAGTTGTGAAGTGCAGTGTGGCCTTGTCTTTCCCTCCTCCACCACCCCACCCGCTGCTTCCCTCCTCCCCCACCCCTCCTGGGTTACCTTGGCAGTTATCCTCCTATTTGTGTGATGAATTAATAAAGAATGCATGATTTTGAAACAACAATGACTTTATTGCCTCTGCAAGCAGTGATCAAAGCGGGGAGGTTGCTTGGCTTACAGGGAAGTAGAGTGAATCAAAGGGGCGAGTTATCATCAAGGAGAAACAATCAGAACTCTCACACCGTAGCCTAGCCAGTCATGAAACTGGTTTTCAAAGCTTCTCTGATGCGCAGCATGCCCTGCTGTGCAATTCTAATCGCCCTGGTGTCTGGCTGCGCGTAATCAGCGGCTAGGCAATTTGCCTCAACCTCCCACCCCACCATAGACATTTCCCCCTTACTCTCACAGATATTGTGGAGCACATGGCAAGCAGCAATAACAATGGGAATATTGTTCTCTAACCGAGTCAGTAAACTGCGCCAGTGTGCTTTTAAATGTCCAAATGCACATTCTACCACCATTCTGCACTTGCTCAGCCTATAGTTGAACTGCTCCTTACTACTGTCCAGGGTGCCTGTGTATGGTTTCATGAGCCATGGCATTAAGGGGTAGGCTAGGTCCCCAAGGATAACTATAGGCATTTCAACATCCCCCAACAGTTATTTTCTGGTCTGGGAAGTAAGTCCCTTCCTGCAGCTGTTCAAACAGACCAGAGTTCCTGAAGATGCAAGCGTCATGTACCTTTCCCAGCCATCCCACATTGATGTCAGTGAAATGTCCCTTGTGATCCACCAGTGCTTGTAGCACCATTGAAAAGTACCCCTTGCGTTTTATGTACTGGCTGCCAAGGTGGTCCGGTCCCAAGATAGGGATATGCGTTCCGTCTATCGCCCCACCATAGTTAGGGAATCCCATTGCAGCAAAGTCATCCACTATGACCTGCACATTTCCCAGAGTCACTACCCTTGATAGCAGCAGCTCAGTGATTGCGTTGGCTACTTGGATCACAGCAGCCCCCACAGTAGATTTGCCCACTCCAAATTGATTCCCGACTGACCGGTAGCTGTCTGGCATTGCAAGCTTCCAAAGGGCTATTGCTACTTGCTTGTGAACTGTGAGGGCAGCTCTCATCTTGGTATTCTTGTGCTTCAGGGCAGGGGAAAGCAAGTCACAAAGTTCCATGAAAGTGCCCTTACGCATGCGAAAGTTTCACAGCCACTGGGAATCATCCCAGACCTGCAACACTATGCGGTCACACCAGTCTGTGCTTGTTTCCCAGGCCCAGAATCGGCGTTCCACGGCATGAGCCTGCCCCATTGCCACCAGGATGTCCAAATTGCCGGGGCCCGTACTTTGAGAGAAGTCTGGTCCATGTCCTCACCACTCCCGTCACCGCGCTGCCGTTGCCTCCTTGCCTGCTTTTGCTGGTTCTGAACATACTGCAGGATAATACACGAGGTGTTTACAATGCTCATAACTGCCACGGTGATCTGAGCAGGCTCCATGCTTTCCGTGGTATGGCGTCTGCAGGAGATCAGAGTAGCAGCAGAAGTGGTGGCTGACAATGGATGCCACGAGAATAGATATTTATAGAGAGATGCCATGAGAATAGAGAACGACGAGCGGGCCTGTGAGGTGGATTCATGAGAGCAGAGTTGCAGCGGAAGCTGGAGCCCATGACAGCCAACATGGAGAAATTCGCTATCTATTGAGACAAGAGCAGGAGAGCAGAGTGGCAGCGGAAGCAATCGTTTGATGACGAAGGTTAACAGTCCTACTGCATCGTCTGTTGAAAGCAGTATGGTGCCCTGTAGTGAGTCGGTGTGGCTCCCCGCTGCCCCGGAAGGGGAAGAGCCCATCCGGAGGCCGGAGTGGGCGGAGCTAGGGAGTTCTGAGCCCACCCCTCAGAGGGTCAGGCAGCGACCCGGAAGTATAGAGCCGGGCCCTCAGAACTCAGTCTGGCCCCAGCCGCCGGAGAGACCAGACGTCTCCAGCCTAGCTTGGGGCTGGGAAACCTCTGCGGACCGGAGTGACTGCCAGGAGCCACCGGGCCTGCCCGGCGCCTGCTACCCAGAGGAACCGCCGAGCCTGCCCGGCGCCTGCTACCCAGAGGAACCGCCGAGCCTGCCCGGCGCCTGCTACCCAGAGGAGCTCCCAGACTTGCCAAATGATCCCTGGCCAGATGAACCCATGCTCCAGGATCCCCCCCGAGGCCGACACCAGCATCCAGGTAGGCCCAGAGGGGGAGTCTGGAAGTAGCCCGGGGGCAGCTGACCCCAGTCTGGCTGCAGCACTGCCAGAGCCGACGTCAGTGTGTTGCAGCCAGGATCCCCACTGACGAAGCAGTGGGTCTTCTGCCGCTGCTAGGGCCCCCGGCTGGGACGCAGTGGAGTGGAAGGACCTGCGTCCCCCCTGCCACCCAACCTGTGGGTGGCAGTCTCCCTCTCTCCCAGGCCTGTTGAGGCTCAGGCCTATTACTGTGGCTCAGCCCTGCCTGAGGGCCTGAGCTCTGCCTCAGTGTTTGTTGCCCCGCCCTGACCCAGGGCCTGGGCTTAAGTACTTTGTTTACTGTTGCTCAACCCTGACTAAGGGTCTGAGCCCTGACCTAACGCTGGTGCCCGCCCTGAGCTGGGGTCGGGCATCCTGTATTTTTCAGGACTGCAAGGGCTGCCGGGCGAGACCCGACCACCAGACAAAGCACTCAAGCCCCAGCAGGTAGTGAGTCGGTGTGGCTCCCCGCTGCCCCAGAGCGGGTCAAGCCCTGGCCAACTTCTGTACACGCCCGCAAGGAAAAAAGGCATGAAACGATTGTCTAACGTTGTTTTCATGAGAGAAGGGCGACTGACGACATGTACCCAAAACCACCCACGACAATGTTTTTGCCCCATCAGGCATTGGGAGCTCAACCCAGAATTCCAATGGGCAGCGGAGACTGTGGGAACCGTGGGATAGCTACCCACAGTGCAATACTCCGAAAGTCGACATTAGCCTCGGTACTGTGAATGCACTCCGCCGACTTAATGCACTTAGTGGGGACACACACAATCGACTGTATAAAATTGCTTTCTAAAAAAATCGACTTCTATAAATTCAACCTAATTTCATAGTGTAGACATACCCTATGACACTGCTATAGGCCCCACTCAGTGTATTCTTATTAACAGCTTTGGCAGTCACCTTTGGCCATAGGACATGGATGCTAATGGTGAGACCTTTGTCCTGTAATGTACAAAGTAAGGTTGTGAATGTTTTAAAACCTCTCGGAGAGCTTAGAAGAGTACAGGCGATACACTGATGGGGCAAGATTCTAATAATCAATTGCTATCTCACCTTACTCACCAAAATAGCTTCTGGTGATTGTTAGAGCCCTGTGATCTCATAGACTCATAGACTTTAAGGTCAGAAGGGACCATTATGATCATCTGGTCTGACCTCCCGCATGATGCAGGCCACAAAGCCGTCCCTACCCTTTCCCTTGACTCTGCTGTTGAAGTCCCCAAATCCTGTGGCTTAGAGACTTCAATTAGCAGAGAATCCTCCTGCTAGCGATCCCTGCCCCATGCTGCGGGGGAAGGCGAAAAACCTCCAGGGCCTCTGCCAATCTACCCTGGAGGAAAATTCCTTCCCGACCCCAAATATGGCGATCAGTAAAACCCCGAGCACGTAGGCAAGATTCTCCAGCCTGACCCTCATTAGCCATTATACTATTTACCTGCCATGGCACGCTGTTCCTTTGACTAAAATCATGTTATCCCATTAAACCATTCCCTCCATAAACTTATCTAGCTTAATCTTAAAACCAGACAGGTCCTTCGCCCCCACTGTTTCCCTCGGAAGGCTGTTCCAATATTTCACCCCTCTGACGGTCAGAAACCTTCGTCTAATTTCAAGCCTAAACTTCCCCACGGCCAGTTTATATCCATTCGTTCTTGTGTCCACATTAGTACTGAGCTGGAATAATTCCTCTCCCTCCCTGGTATTTATCCCTCTGATATATTTAAAGAGAGCAATCATATCCCCCCTCAGCCTTCGTTTGGTCAGGCTAAACAACCCGAGCTCCTCTAGTCTCCTTTCATACGACAGGTTTTCCATTCCTCTGATCATCCTAGTGGCCCTTCTCTGCACCCGTTCCAGTTTGAGTTCATCTTTTTTAAACATGGGAGACCAGAACTGCACACAGTACTCCAAATGAGGTCTCACCAGCGCCTTGTACAACGGAAGCATCACCTCCTTATCCCTACTAGATATACCTCGCCTAATGCATCCCAAGACTGCATTGGCTTTTTTCACCGCCACATCACATTGTCGACTCAGTCATCCTGCGGTCTACAAGGACCCCGAGGTCTTTCTCCTCCTCCGTTACTTCTAACCGATGCGTCCCCAGCTTGTAACTAAAATTGTTGTTAGTCATCCCTAAATGCATCACCTTACACTTTTCACTATTAAATTTCATCCTATTTCTGATACTCCAATTCACAAGGTCATTCAAGTCTCCCTGCAGAATATCCCTATCCTCCTCCGAATTGGCAATACTTCCCAGCTTGGTGTCATCCGCAAACTTTATCAGCCCACTCCTACAATCGGTTCCGAGGTCAGTAATAAATAGATTAAATAAAATGGGTCCCAAAACCGAACCTTGAGGAACTCCACTGGTGACCTCCCTCCAACCTGACAGTTCACCCTTCAATACCACCCGCTGCAATCTCCCCATTAACCAGTTCCTTATCCACCTCTGGATTTTCATATCGATCCCCATCTTTTCCAGTTTAACCAGTAATTCCTTGTGTGGTACAGTATCAAACGCTTTACTGAAATCAAGGTATATTAGGTCCACCGCATTTCCCTTATCTAATAAGTCCGTTACTTTCTCGAAGAAGAAGGATCTAGAACGTGAGCCGCAGGAATTTGACTAAGTTGCCAACTACAGCCTTTTCTTATGAAAGCCTGCTCAGCTGCTGGCTTTCCTCCTCACAATGGAGTGTGACTGGAATATCAGAGCCATTTTTCTTCACTGGTTAGATCACTATGCTGAGAAATAGCCTTTCAGGTATGTTGAAGGAGGATTGATGGAATCTTTTGAAAACTATAGTCTCTTGGTAAATAGCTTTGACAATCACTGTGATGCAGGATACCTGAGTGCTCTTCCTTGCTCTGTCACTTATTTGCTGGGTGACAATGGATAAATCACTTCTCTCCCCTCCCCCCCCCCCCCCACTAACCTACCTCATGTGAGTGTTTTGAGGTTACTTTTGTTAATGTTTGGGAAGTGTTTTGAGTTCTTTGGATGGGAGATGCTGTAAAAGTGAAAAGGTTTATTATATCCTTAGTCAGAAAGATGCTAGGTCCCACAATCATACCCTAGCTGGAATATTTGTCATACTTTATTTGTATACCAAGAGAGAAGAGGTTTCATTGCACAGTATCCTTATAACATGGAAATTCTTGGATTCCAAGGCTAGAAGGGACCATTGTGGTCATCTAGTCTGACCAACTATATTGCACAGGCCACACAACTTCCCCCAAATAATTCCTAGGTCATAACTTCTGATCTGAATTTAAAAACTCATCACTGATGAAGAATCCACCATGCCCCTTAGTAGAGTGTTCCAGTGATTAATTACTCTCTGTTAAAAAAGTATCCCATATTTCCAGTCTGAATTTGTCTAGCTCAGTGGTTCTCAAACTGTGGGTCGAGACCCCTAAGGAGGTCACAACCCCATTTTAAAGGGGTCGTCAGGGCTGGGGTCAGGGGACAAAGACCAAGACCAAGCCCCACTGTCAGGGGTTGAAGACCAAGCCCCATTGCCCAGGGTCAAAGCTGAAGCCTAAATCCCATCATCTGGGTCCGAAGCCCAAGGCCTTCATCCCTTAGTGGTGGGGCTCAGATCACAGCCCCCCCACCTGGGGCTGAAGCCCTTGGGCTTGGGTCCCTCCACCTGGGGTCGTGAAGCAATTTTTGTTATCAGAAGAAGGGTCGCAGTGCAATGAAGTTTGAGAACCCCGATCTAGCTTCAACTTCCAGCCACTGGATCACATTTCTTTGCTTGACTGAAGAGCCCTCTTATCAGAGATCTGTTCTCCAGGTAGATATGAGTTCAATGGAGAGCTGGTCTGAATCAGAGCACTAAAGAGAGGCAGATGTCATCTAGAGGCCAAATTGTGTTTTATCTCAATCAGTTGGGGTAAAGTGGAAATTAGTTAAGTGATGAGTAATCACAAGCATATCAGATAGTTGTTGTAGGAGGAACTACTACTTAACCTTACTAGTTTACAGTGTAAGATTATCTACTGTATATTAACTACTATTATCCTAATTAAATTCACTTTCTAGGTAACAATTTACATGTATGAAATAAAAGTATTTTGAATTAGAAAATACAATGCACTAGAACATAAACCCTGTCATTGTATGTTCCTGTAGCGAAGTGAGACTCACTGGCGTGGCACCTCCTGCTGGTCATCCTGGGAATTAGCTCAACTCCAGCTTTGGAGCACCCTCTGCTGGCCAGTGTGTCACCTGCCACTGGCCCCATGTCCCTCCTGCATTCCAGTGCCCTTTACCTCAGGGTTCTGCCCCAGCAATACCCCCATGCTCTGGGTCTCCCCTTCCAGGGGAACCCCCAACCCTCTAAACCCATCTTACCTCAGTGGCTACTTCCAGTCATCATCTAGCCCCCGCTCTCTGGGGCAGACTGCAGTCTGTAATGGCCATTCATGATTGGCAAGGGGGTTGGACCAGATCCCTCTGCCTAAGCCCGGGCTGCACCTCTGCAACCCCTGTACTGGCTTTGGCCTTTAGCAAGGCCCACATCCTGGGGATTTGCCAGGCTGGAGCTCCCCAGCTCCTCTTGCCTTTCCCCAGCCCTGTTCTACTCAGTATCCTGAGCTCCCCGGCAGCCAGGTCCTTCTCTCTCCACAGCTAGAGAGAGACTCCCCTGCCTTCTCCCCAGGAGTTCTTCTTATACTGGCCCAGCCAGGCCCTGATTGGCTGCCTCAAGCCCGCCCATGATTGGCTCCCTGGAGCAGTCCTTTCCCAGGGTTGTTTTAACCCCTTCAGGGTCGGAGTGGGGTGACTGCCCCGCTACAGTTCCCGTTTCAGTTTCTTGGTTGCCAACCTCTGTAAGCGCAGAGTTTGGAGGGAAAGTTCTTAGGATGTTTAGTTACTCTTGAGCGACTCTGGTGCAACCTTTGTTTACTGTTTTGATTTCCAGCATAAGTACACACATCTATTCCTTGATGTGATCTGTTGGCTTCTTGACTGAACAATTATCCTTCTGCGCCTTTCTGGTTTACAGTCCCTTTGTTCTTTGGCAATTTCTCTATTCCTGTCACTTCACCTTGTATACCTTAAGATGCTGTCCAGATGTTCTTACAGATCTTACTATTTTTCTCTGAAAACATCCACTCAATGTGCAGTGGCAGTCAAAAAAGTGAACAGAATGTTGGGAATCATTAAAAGAAGAACAGGAGTACTTGTGGCACCTTAGAGACTAACAAATTTATTAGAGCATAAGCTTTCGTGGATCCGAAGAAGTGGGCTGTAGTCCACGAAAGCTTATGCTCTAATAAATTTGTTAGTCTCTAAGGTGCCACAAGTACTCCTGTTCTTCTTTTTGCGGATACAGACTAACACGGCTGTTAAAAGGGAATCATTAAGAAAGGGATAAATAATAAGACAGAAAATATCATATTGCTGCTATATAAATCCATGGTTCGCCCACATCTTGAATACCGCATGCAGATGTGGTCGCCCCATCTCAAAAAATATATTAGAATTGGAAAAAGTTCAGAAAAGGGCAACAAAAATGATTAGGGGTATGGAGCATCTGCCATGTGAGGAGAGATTAATAAGACTGGGACTTTTCAGCTTGGAGAAAAGACGACTAAGGAGGGAAACTTCTCCTTAGTGTCCGTAACTCTGTTTGCTATGGAGTTCGCCTTTTTCCCTTTGCTTTCTTTATCAATTTTCTACAATTCCTAGTTTCTGATTTATATTCATCACTTTCAATTTCCCCATCTCCCACACACAATTCCCCATTATCATTCAGATTTTTTTGATTGAATTCTTTTGCCACACTGATTTGGCTCATAGTTGTTTTGAGCTTTGTAAAATTGGAACTTTTAAAGCACCTAAGCTATGTATTATTGGTTTGGACTGTATTCTCTTTGCACATTACAAATGTGATCAAGTCATGATCATTTGTACCTAATCTACCATTAATTTTTAGTTCTGTGATCAATTCCTCTTTATCTGTCAAGACAAGGTCTAATATAGAATTCCCCTGTGTTGGTTGCAACACTTTTTGTGTTAGGAAATTGAAATATCTCATAATGCTCTAAAACCTCATTTCTGCTATAACAGAATTAGGCAGACTGTGGAGTTGAAGACCTGAGGGACACTCATTTCTTCTTTGTCTCCATGCAACCACTGGGAACCAAGGCAAGATTTCCAAAGCTATTAACAACCATCTGTCTACACTTTCCTTGCATTTTAAGATGTTTCTGCATTAAATCCTATTAGCATGATTTAATTTAAACTATTTGATGTCCAGATAGCAGGTACAACAGAAACACTTCCCAAAACTGCTAAGATGAGAAAAAGACTATTATCACAATACAAGCTTCTCTCTCACAGCTCCACCAATGGACCTCCTTTATCAACTAGAACAGCCCCTTGCTGATATATTTCCACATCCACCAGCCTCCAGCAAGCTCTGCCACCATACCTCAGTCCTGACAAAAAATAACCTCTGCTATCCTATTCTTAGGCCTTCCTTCCCCAATACCTCTACCAATGCATCTCAGATCCTGACTGGAAGCAACCCTGCTATTACTATCATGCTCCCCTAATTCTGGCAATTGTTTCTAGCTCCTCATTCTTTAGCTGCAATATCCTTTGCAGTTCTAATGCTGGATCTCCCACAAAGCTTTGCTAGTTCACCCTAACCTTACCATGCAACATATGTGCTCCTTCAGTCCAGCGTGTCTCAGACACAGAAGGCAGGTCATGGCAAATTGTAGGATAATTTTGACAGTGACAAATGTTCTCCAAGAAGAGATAAGTAGCTGGCTTTGGTTTTGGACAGAGGGCAAGTCTGAACTTAACCCTCCAGAAGTGAAAGGCTAATGCCTGATGAACTTATTCTGTTAGTCTTCTCTTATTTCATTTAGATTAAAATAATTTTTAAAATGCCCAAACAGAAAGCTAACAATTAATTAGATTTGCAATTGTAAGTGATACCATACAGCAGCAAAAATATCGTATACAAATAATTAATTAGCCCAACCAGGCAATAAATCAAAGCTGCAAAACAGACCCCTTCCCTAACCCACTCAAACATTCCCCCAAACGCTGTAAAATAAATTTATTTTGCAGCATGCCGAGAAAGTCATCAAGTTTGGGCTGTTTTATATTAATGCAGGAACCATGTTCCAGAGTCCCAGAACTCTCACAGAGGATACCCTGCTGGCAGCACCCTCTCTTTCAGTAGCATCCAGTAATAGTACTGCATCTTTAAGAGTTCAAGAATCAGTCGATCATTTTTAGGAAGTTAGCTGGACAAGTACCTTTTTTGGTGGTGTAAATTCTCAATAGTCCTACAGTCCCTTTGGACTTCCCTGCATAGTGTGTAAAAAGGCCCTTTTTGTTTTCTTTCATAAAGATTTGCCGACAGGGTTGTCCTCTCAATCACTCCTGAAGAATCTCCTGTGCTTGAGCATTATAGCTGAATTCATTAATACTTTTGACCCAACAAAGGCACAGAAACCCTCAGAAGTGTGGAATTTTACTGTATTGCCTTGGGCTATAGTGTGGTCAGTGGTTTGGCAGTGAGTGTAAAATAGTATTGAGCATTTCCATGGTTTGTACCATTAAGCTCAGACTTTACCAGGAATTTGAGGATCTTACTGTAATACTATGACTTTTTTCTGATTTACCAAAAATCAGCCAGTGCAAATTCTTTTGGTTTACCCAATACACCATTATCTCAGTAAACAACAAGGAGTCTGGTGGCACCTTAAAGACTAACAGATTTATTTGGGCATAAGCTTTCATGGGTAAAAACCTCACTTCTTCAGATGCAGATGAGGTTTTTACCCACGAAAGCTTATGTCCAAATAAATCTGTTAGTCTTTAAGGTGCCACCAGACTCCTTGTTGTTTTTGTAGATACAGACTAACACAGCTACCCCCTGATACTTGATGTTAGCTCAGTAGTTCTTACCATTCTATTTTCCACTATTTTCTTCTTGGAAAGACAGACCAGCTGAAACACTGCAGTACAAATTAAAATGATAGCAATGAAGCCTTAGATTTAAAATAAAAATGAAGGATCTGTATGTGGTTCACAAAAATGTTTGACAAATTTTTGGTGTCTCCTTCCCTTGATAGGAACCCTGATGGAGATGTCAGCCCCTGGTGCTACATTGCAGAGTGTGAGGATGGAGTGTATTGGAAATACTGTGAGATTCCGTCTTGCCGAAGTAAGAGAAAACATTTACTCTTCTGTAGAGATTGACAGTCACGTGACAGTAGGTGATGGTTTAGTAACATTCACTAATGGGAACTAGAATAAAATCAAACAGCTTTTTTTATCTACTTGTGACCTAAGCAAGATTTTCAATGCTGTGCTGCAGAGATAAAGGCAAACTCACTACATCCTCCATACCCCATCCACGGGCATAACTACTGAATTGTTATTTACAGTAAAATACAGTACAGGGATTAGCTCCAAATTTATGAAGTGCTACTAGTTTCCTATAAATGTAGAATTTATTAAAAATAAAAAGTGACTAAATAACAAATAGGAAAGTATAAAAGTTCAAAAAACAAAAAAATTAAAAAGACAGCTGTTCATTATCAGTCCTTAATGTAGTGTACTTATCTTAGAGAGAGTGTTTCCATAGTGCCTGTCAACACACGCCAACATTTTCATACCTGAGTGCCTAAAGTTATGTGCCTAAGAGCCAAATTTTCAAAACTCTCTGGCTAAATTATGAACTGAAATCCCCTAGATGCATTTATTAACAAGTACTTACAGCCAAATCCTTAAGCACCAATCCTGCGTATATGTTTTAACTTTACATGTGAGCAATCTCACTGATTTCAAGGGGACTACTTATGTGTGTATGTTAAGCATGTGCATTATGTATTTGCAGGCTCAGAGCTTTTGTCCTTACTCAGACACACTTCCAGTTTGAGACTGAGTAAAAATTGTGAGTAAACTATGATTTGGATCTTGCTCACCACTACCTCTTATAGGTACGAGAGGATAGTATATGCAGGTTAGACAACTAAATTTAAAAATTCGCCCTTAAGGTAAAAGGGCATTTTTATTTAGATGACTACGTTTGGATTTAGGAACCTAACTTCAGAAAAGTAGGAATGAAAGTTGTGTTCTTAGTTTCTAATTTAGAGTCACGATGTATGATCCATAGTGGATTTTACTCATCACCTATCCAAGATACCAGAAGCTCTTTCAGCTCAAAGTGACTCTGAATTTTAGGGTACTTTCTTGATTTAAAGTGGGACATCTGTTTTCTTTAAAGCCCATAGATCTTAGCAAATTATCTGGATTTGGCTCTAATAAAAAAAGTTGGAAAGCAAATTTTCTGCCCATTTGTTCCACACAAAGAAAGCTTTTCAGTACTAGACCTAGTCATTTTCTCTGTGGTGGGGAACAGAGGGTTTAAATTTGGACATTTTTATTTGCACAGATAATCCCAGATTTACATTTACAAAATGTCCTTTTGACCAGTAGTAGCTGCTCAAGCTTTGCATTGAAACCAGATACTAGAAAAAGGAATTGCAGCAATTTAGAACAAACCGTACATTGCAAGCCCCTCCAAGTCTTAATGCAAACCTGATGATTTGTACAGTTGTTTAAGGAGGAAGAGCTTGTTTCTTCCCTCCTTTTTCTGTTTTGAGCAGGCCTGAAGATAAGTCTCAGGCACACTGCAACTAGGTTTGAAAAATACACCGTCAGGATTTGGATACCTTGGTGGGGGGGGATAGAGAAATTGGATGTGGAAATTCTTATTGATTGATAATTCTGTTCTAAAAATTGACCAGACACATAGATGAACATGTTTTGTTGGGACACAGTCACCACAGCTATAACAGGATTCAAAAAAGAATTAAGTAAGTTCATGGATGATAGGTCCATCAGTGGCTATTAACCAATATGGTCAGGGATGCAACCCCATGCTCTGGGTGTCCCTAAGCCTCTGATTGCCAGATACTGGGACTGAATGATAGGGGACGGATCATTTGATAATTGCTCTGTTTTGTTCATTCCCTCTGAAGCATCTGGCATTGGCCACTGTCGGAAGACGAGATACGGGGCTGGATGCTCAGTTCACTCTAAGCTGCACGGCCATGCAGCTGCCTATTAAGCGCTGCACAGACGCTCAGGGCTGTGGCAGGGAGAGATGCCGCTCCCCACGCTCCAGACCTGCCATGGTGCCCCTCTCCCCATCCCCGACCTAGCTCAGCTGTGGCTGGGGGACAAGCGCCCCTACTCCGACCCAGCCCAGCACCGAACCTCCCATGGCCAGGGGCCAGGCGCCTATCCCCCAACCCAGCCTGACCTAGACCTGCCACAGCAGGGAGAGGCGCCTTACCCCTCAGGTGCTGCTGCGAGGAGAGTGAGCTGGGGAGGAGTCCTCTCTCCCCATTGTAGCCCCAGGGAGCCCCACTGCACCCCAATTCCTTCATGCCTAGCCGCACCCCCAGAGCCCACACCCCAAGCCAGAGCCCTCACCCCTCTGCACCCCAACTCTCAGTTCCAGCCCTGAGCCCCCTCCAACACTCCAAATCTCTCGGCCCCACCCCGCCACATGAATTTTGTTATGTGCACCAATATGAAAGTAATGTGTCACACATCACCTCCATATTGGTGCACATAACAAAATTCATTCTGCACATAGGTGAGAAAAATTAGAGGGACACTGGCTGGATGGACCATTGGTTTGACCCAGTATGACCATTCTTATGTTTTTAGGGGTCAGGGTAGATAGTTAATTGAACATGAGCTCCAAGTCCAATGCTGTGGCTAAAAGGATCATTGCAGTCCTGAAATCATGGAAACTAGACAAATTGAAACTAAAAATAGATGCAAATTTTTAATGGTGAGGGTAAATAACCCATGGAACCTACCTAGGAACATGATGAATTTTGTATCACTTTAAATCAAGACTGACTATCTTTCTAAAAGTTATGCTCCTGCTCTAACAGGAGTTATGGCCCTGATGCAGACTTTCTGTAGCCTGTGTTATGCAGGAGGTCACATTAGATTAGCATAATGGTCCTGTCTGGCCTTAAAAATCTATGAATCTTTATCTGATGGTCTTGTACCACCAGTAATACCTACTGTGAATGAGCCTGACCACAAATCCCAAAAGTCAAGGCTCTGTAGTCTGTATGTCATTTTATCAACCACATTTGCTTTTTAGCTAGCACTGTTTGGTTGTTGTCTGTTGTGATGTCCCAATTAATTCTTATGTAAAAGAAGTGGACCAGTTTGACCTCCCATTACATTTATTAGCTTCTCTAATTGGTAGAGACACAAATTCATGCTGGAAGAACTAAGAATGACACTTGTTTAACATCTGAAATTGAGTTGCTTTAGTCATTCAGGCCCTGTCTACACTAGGGCAATGGTGCAAAGTTTCCACCCATTCCCTAATGTAGCTAGGGCCTCACAGTGCAGGGATGGTCTTCATTAATGATGCATAACTTTACAGTGTTTCTCAATATGAGCAATTCTTTGCATTATGCTTGCAGCTGTCAGTGCATGTTAGATCATCAGAAAAACTGTCACATATTGGTGTTAAGCTTGGAGTCTCACACCACTTCATCCCAATACAATATAAACAAGTGTATATTAAAAAAGGTACTGTCAAACAATTGCAATTTGCTAAAATGGAGACACTGTACTAAGAACCACGTTCTGTGATCTGTCACTTAGCCACTACAGATTTGGTAAAAAAAACATTGTTTCCAAATCAGAGTCCCCTGGGGAAAACACACAGCCTTGTGTGTTATTTCCATATCAAACACTCTGTGGTGACCCTACCACAGCAATTCAGTGGTAGCCTATGGCTGGGGGGGAACCCCAATGACAACCATAGATTGGATGGTCATACTAAAATGATATGACACGTAGTGCTCTGTTCTTCAAAGGGCCGAGCACTGAGATCCCAAAGCATTTCAGTGTACGAGAAGCAAATGATAGTCCCAATGAATTCAGTAAGACTCCTCACATGCTTCTAGTTAAGAATATGCTTAAGTGGTTTGCTGGATTGGGGCCAGAATGCTCAGCACCTTGAGGAATTGAAGCCTCATTTAGGATTAACTGCCCAGTCCTAGACTAGATTGATGCCTCTCAATGAGCCACAGTTGGCTCCAAATCCATCACATTCCTTTTGTTTGTCAGAGATTGGAGTGCTGAGGTATGATAGGACCCTACAGAGGCTCACTAGCTATACAATGTTACCCTAGTGGCATGTTTGTTTGTTGTTTTTTAGTTAGAGAATTTAATAATTTACCAACCGGGAGGGTCCCACCATTAAAGCTAACTCAAAGCATATTTTTAATATGCTGTTTTAGGAATTCCCAAAGTCTCATGGGTGAAGTGGGCTAGGATGGTATTACAGGAAGTAGTTGTTGGACAATGTAATAATGCACCCTAAGAAATTTGAGCGGTCTCTGCAGGTGTTCTGTCAATCTGGACTCAGGTGGAGAAGAGCTCCAGGTGAAAATTACCTATGATACATTCATTCAGACAGTATCTTGAAGTCTCAGTAATTATATGTTCATTGCTGCAAGCTTGATTGGTGCATAGTACTTCATAGCCCTAGCTAGAGTACTTATCTATATACAGTATTAACACTGGAAACTTTAGCTGTATTTTAAGACTTAACAGTATTTTTTTATGAACCCTAGACCAGAGCAGCATTAGTTACTCAAACAAAACTACACATACTAGAATGTTCTCCTCCCCAAATCTCCTGTTTTCTTAATGTCTCACCTATAGTGAGATATACTAGACATAGACATAATTGTTTTTGTGAATAATATGGCAATATAAAATTCAGTATATTAATTAATCACTAATGGCTACACTAAACCAGCCCCTAAAAATTAAGAGGTGTTCATCCTTTGCCTTCTGTTTTTTACTTGTATTAATCCCTTTCTGCCTTACTGTCATGTAGCTTTGCTCTGCTTGTGTCAGCATTAAACTTATCATATACTGCCTCTTTTGTGTCTGGTGTTTGATCAGGTCCAAAAATTATAAAGTTTCAATGTTTTGTTACCTGAATCATTACTGGATTGACATGCTCTTGTAAATTTTTGTGGGACCTGGAATGTTTTAATTTTTTTTTTTTTTTTTTGCTTTTACTAATGAATATTAAAAACTCCATGAAGAAACCAGGCATCAATCTGTATTATAGCTGCATCCTAAAACTATATTGTTCCCAGTTTGGCCTGTTATAAGGGATTTGTAAAGTAGATGAATCAGTGTTTCTTTGGACTCATTGAGATGGCAACAAGAAAACTAGAATAAAAATGTCTTATTGTCTGCACATTATGCAAACAACAAACGAGGGTTCCACTCTTCAGCAGAGAGAACTCTGCACCATGGACACTGGGGCTCAGTCTAACTTATGTATCTATTTATCTCTATCAGCATCCTTAAAGCATAGAAAGCTATTGTGCAGCCCAGCACTGACATTTTTTACCATTAATCTGATAGTACTGGTAGGTCTGGGCCTTGTGTCAGGAATGTCAGACTCCTGGCATTAAGGGGTTAAACAAAAACACCTGCACTTATGAGCCCTTCAGAAAGACAAATTGAACTGACTGGTCTCCATTCTACTCCGGCTTTGTCTCTCTTTAGTATATTACTCTTGCAACACTGGCTCCAGCTGCAATGGAAACTCATGTTACCATTTCCCCAAGTCATGGAAGGGCTCAAAGGCCTCTACTCTCAGGGGCGGCACTAGGCACCGGCAAAGCAAGCAGGTGCTTGGGGCAGCCCATTTGCAGGGGCAGCTGCCGGCAGGGATCCAGCATGGGAGCGGAGAACCAGCAGGGGGCCCTCGGAGCTGTAGTTCCTTGGTTAGCTCACTGCCTATAGAGCCAGCCCTGGAGCAGGGAAAGAACTACATTTCCCAGCATTGCCTTGGCCGCTATCAACAGGAAAAGGAGGGGGAGGGAGTATTGTAGGTGAAACCTCATGCTGCAGCTTGCTGTGAATGGAGAGCTCACTGCTAGAAAGGGGTTGGACTGTCAATAGGGAACAAGTGCCAAGGAGTAGAAGGCTTTTGGCCCAGATATCCCCTTCAGAAGACATCCCCAGCCTGGATTAGGGATACTGCTGAGACCTCACCTTGCAGCCCCCAAAGAAATAATTGGGTGGACTAAATGGACAGTGCCCCTCTCTATCTGAAGCCTAGCAAGGGAGGAACATAGATCCCACTAGAATTTAAAATGAAAAGTAAGGGAGGGGAGGCTCTACTGGACCTGGGCAGCTTTAGATACAGTACCAGGCACATAGGAGGATTTCTACTTCTGAGCCATGGAAGCAGAAATTAACTTCTCCTTTCCAGATTTAGCTAATATTCAGAAAGGGAATCTAGCACCTGCCTTCCAGATTTGAACACCCTCAAAATTCAGGAGTGCTCAAACTCAGTTTGGGCAGCTGTTACCTCATTTCTCCCAAATCAAATTATGGTGACCAGATGTCCCGATTTTATAGGGACAGTCCAGATTTTTGGATCTTTTTCTTATAGGCTCCTATTACCCCTGTCCCGCTTTTTCACATTCGCTGTCTGGTCACCCTAAATCAAGTATACTGATCCATTGTAACTTGCTGTAGAGAAAGTAGGCTAAAATTGAGCAAGAAATGCTTCCCAGTGGTTATTAGGACTGGAATTGCTATTTTCAACAGCCATTGCCTTTTTCTTTTCTTTTTTTTAAGTTTTATTTGTTTAAAAGGAAGACAGTGATATTGCATTGGCAAATTCCCCATAGAAACAAAGAGTGGAACAAAAAAAAATAATAATAAAGGCACCTCAACCTTTCCTCATTTATGGAGGAGTCTTATAATATGCATCCAGATATCCTCCAATCACACAAGCTGAAAATTGTTCCACTTTACTGCAGTTCTGTAACCATATGGGAACCAATCCTGTTTGTGTTCTGTGCACATCTAAAATTCCTGCTGAATGACCTGCCCTGGGAGCGAGTTACCAGTGACCCAGGGCTGGGGTGGAAGGAGGGTGCAGTTGGCGGGGGAGAGCCCAGAGCTGGGGCAGCAGGGGTGTGTGGGTGGTATGGGGGGGGGGAAGAGGGAGCCCAGGGCTGGGGCAACATGGGGGTGCAGGTGGGGGGAGGCCCAGAGCTGGGGCAGCAGGGTGTGTGTGGGGGGGAGCCCAGGGCTGGGGTGGGGGTCAGCCAAACATTTTTTTGCATGGGGCAGCAAAAAACCTAGAGCTGGCCCTGGCTACTCTACTGTATTACTCTGCCAATACTGTGGGCGTGATTAGGTCTGAGTACTGCTGTACTCTACTGAAGTCAGTACCAGCTAAAGATTTACCTTTTGAAAAGTCACATTTAAAGATGTGGATTGAATAGAAACTATCTGGAGTAAGAGGCATTAGAATCAGGGTCAGTATAAATCAGACACTGAAATCCAGTTTGGATTCTTCTCCCAAAGGACTAATTGGCTGAAGGGAGGTGTCTTACTTGTGATGCTCCATCTCAGTTCTGTGTGAACTGTCAGAGAAAGGACATTGCTACAAAAAGAAGAACAGGAGTACTTGTGGCACCTTAGAGACTAACAAATTTATTAGAGCATAAGCTTTCGTGGACTACAGCCCACTTCTTCGGATGCATATAGAATGGAACATATATTGAGGAGATATATATACACACATACAGAGAGCATAAACAGGTGGGAGTTGTCTTACCAACTCTGAGAGGCCAATTAATTAAGAGAAAAAAAACTTTTGAAGTGATAATCAAGCTAGCCCAGTACAGACAGTTTGATAATAAGTGTGAGAGTACTTACAAGGGGAGATAGAGTCAATGTTTGTAATGGCTCAGCCATTCCCAGTCCTTATTCAAACCGGAGTTGATTGTGTCTAGTTTGCATATCAATTCTAGCTCAGCAGTCTCTCTTTGGAGTCTGTTTTTGAAGTTTTTCTGTTGTAATATAGCCACCCGCAGGTCTGTCACTGAATGACCAGACAGGTTAAAGTGTTCTCCCACTGGTTTTTGATATGTTCCATTCTATATGCATCCGAAGAAGTGGGCTGTAGTCCACGAAAGCTTATGCTCTAATAAATTTGTTAGTCTCTAAGGTGCCACAAGTACTCCTGTTCTTCTTTTTGCGGATACAGACTAACACGGCTGTTACTCTGAAACCTGTCATTATGCAAGGCACTGCATTTAGCCGTATGGAATGGAAATCCATCAACCTCATGAAAAAACTCGTACAGATACAGACAGACATCATCTTCCTTTCCAAATGCAAGCAGATGGACATCATACCAAAAGGACTAAAGGTAAAAAATCCATTACAATCTACATATCACACAGACTATGCTGAGAGACTGTGTCACACACTCTCAAAGAAACTGCGAAACCACCTGATCAGCATCCTATACAGCAAACAGGGAAAGATTAAGAATGAGCTCTCAGAACTGGATACTCTTATAAGAAACCAACCTTCCACACAAACTTCCTCATGGATAGACTTTACAAAAACTAGACAAGCCATTTACAAGACAAACTTTGCCTCTCTACAAAGGAAAAAGGACACTAAACTATCTAAACTGCTACATGCCACAAGCAGCCACAACAGTAGTTCCCTTAACCCACCCAGCAATATTGTTAATCTTTCCAGCTATACTCTTAGCCCAGCAGAAGAGTCTGTCCTATCTCGGGGCCTCTCCTTTTGTCCCTCCAGACCCATGAATATGATACAGTTCTGCGGTGACCTAGAATCCTACTTTCGACGTCTCCGACTCAAAGAATATTTCCAACATACCTCTGAACAGCATACTAACCCACAGAATCCTCCCTACCAGCACTACAAAAAAAAAGGATTCTGCATGGACTCCTCCGGACGGTCGAAACAACAGACTGGATTTCTACATAGATTGCTTCCGTCGACGTGCAAAGGCTGAAATTGTGGAAAAGCAACATCACTTGCCACATAACCTCAGCCATGCAGAACACAACGCCATCTACAGCCTCAGAAACAACCCTGACATCATAATCAAAAAGGCTGACAAAGGAGGTGCTGTCGTCATCATGAATAAATTGGAATATGACCAGGAGGCTGCTAGACAGCTCTCTAACACCACATTCTACAGGCCATTATCCTCTGATCCCACTGAGGATTACCTAAAGAAACTACACCATCTGCTAAAAAAACTCCCTGACAAAGCACAGGAACAAATCCGTACAGACACATGCCTAGAACCCCAACCTGGGGTATTCTATTTGCTACCCAAGATCCATAAACCTGGATATCCTGGACGCCCCATCATCTCAGGCATTGGCACCCTAACATCAGGCTTGTCTGGTTATGTAGACTCTGTCCTAGGACCCTACGCTACCAGCACTCCCAGCTATCTTCGAGACACCACTGACTTCCTGAGGAAACTACAATCCATCGGTGATCTTCCAGAAAACACCATCCTGGCCACTATGGACGTAGAAGCCCTCTACACCAATATTCCACACAAAGATGGACTACAAGCTATCAGGAACAGTATCCCCGATAATGTCACAGCTAACCTGGTGGCTGAACTTTGTGATTTTGTCCTCACCCACAACTATTTCACATTTGGGGACAATATATACCTTCAAGTCAGCGGCACTGCTATGGGTACCCGCATGGCCCCACAATATGCCAACATTTTTATGGCTGACTTAGAACAACGCTTCCTTAGCTCTCGTCCCCTAACGCCCCTACTCTACTTGCGCTACATTGATGACATCTTCATCATCTGGACCCATGGAAAAGAAGCCCTTGAGGAATTTCACCATGATTTCAATAATTTCCATCCCACCATCAACCTCAGCCTAGATCAATCCACACAAGCGGTCCATTTCCTGGACACTACTGTGCTAATAAGCGATGGTCACATCAATACCACCCTATACCGGAAACCTACTGACCGCTACACTTACCTACATGCCTCCAGCTTCCATCCAGGACACACCACACGATCCATTGTCTACAGCCAAGCTCTAAGATATAACCGCATTTGCTCCAATCCCTCAGATAGAGACAAGCACCTACAAGATCTCTATCAAGCATTCTTAAAACTACAATACCCACCTGCTGAAGTGAAAAAACAGATTGACAGAGCCAGACGAGTACCCAGAAGTCACCTCCTACAAGACAGGCCCAACAAAGAAAATAACAGAACACCACTAGCTGTCACCTTCAGCCCCCAACTAAAACCTCTCCAGCGTATCATCAGAGATCTACAACCTATCCTGAAAGATGATCCTTTACTCTCACAGATCTTGGGAGACAGACCTGTCCTCGCTTACAGACAACCCCCCAACCTAAAGCAAATACTCACCAGCAACCACACATCACTGAACAAAACCACTAACCCAGGAACCTATCCTTGTAACAAACCCCGATGCCAACTCTGTCCACATATCTATTCAAGTGACATCATCATAGGACCTAATCACATCAGCCATACCATCAGGGGCTCGTTCACCTGCACATCTGCCAATGTGATATATGCCATCATGTGCCAGCAATGCCCCTCTGCCATGTACATTGGCCAAACCGGACAGTCTCTACGCAAAAGAATTAATGGACACAAATCTGACATCAGGAATCAAAATACTCAAAAACCAGTGGGAGAACACTTTAACCTGTCTGGTCATTCAGTGACAGACCTGCGGGTGGCTATATTACAACAGAAAAACTTCAAAAACAGACTCCAAAGAGAGACTGCTGAGCTAGAATTGATATGCAAACTAGACACAATCAACTCCGGTTTGAATAAGGACTGGGAATGGCTGAGCCATTACAAACATTGAATCTCCCCTTGTAAGTACTCTCACACTTATTATCAAACTGTCTGTACTGGGCTAGCTTGATTATCACTTCAAAAGTTTTTTTTCCTCTTAATTAATTGGCCTCTCAGAGTTGGTAAGACAACTCCCACCTGTTTATGCTCTCTGTATGTGTGTATATATATCTCCTCAATATATGTTCCATTCTATATGCATCCGAAGAAGTGGGCTGTAGTCCACGAAAGCTTATGCTCTAATAAATTTGTTAGTCTCTAAGGTGCCACAAGTACTCCGGTTCTTCTTTTTGCGGATACAGACTAACACGGCTGTTACTCTGAGACATTGCTACATCCACTCCTGCTAGTTCCTCTATAGTGGGAGTAGCACTTCACAATAGACAGTGTTGAAGGCTGCTAAGATATCAAGGGTGTGAACATGGAGGTGTGGCCCCCAGATCAAGGCCATCAGTACAGTCATCCATCAGAGCAGAGGGCCAGCCTTTTGCCAGGTCTTGACTTCAAGCCTGACCTGAGGGGCTCAGGATGCTGGAGGAAGTTAAATGCTGCTGGAGTTTGACTGATACTACCTTTTCCATAACTTTGTTCAGGCAGGGGGCTGGAAACAGAGTGGTGGTTTGCAAGGCCCCCTGCATAAAGTGCAGACTTGTGCAGAATCAGCCAGACTATTGCAGGTTTCCAGGTGGCTAATAAGGAGCCATTGACTGAAGCATTGATGATGCCAGTTACAGGGCCCTATTGCACTTTGCTTGCCTTCATATGAGATGTGATTAGAGAACTCTCAGTTTTCCAGTGGTAGAAATAAAAGCCTGGATGGATGAAGAGCAGTGGTTGTAACGGAGTATGGGGAAAACTAGTGGTGCTGCTAGGAGAATGGAACATAATTAAAAAACTTGCAGGTGCACTGATTTTACACTTTACTGAAGACATCTGACCATTGATTGTCAAGGCAATATAAAGCCTCAGGGTCTTGTTGGACTCCTCACTGCTCCTGGACACATTTGCATCAATGATGAGGAATGATTTAGACCATCTTCAAGTGGCCAGAAAACTGCATTTTTTCTTCTCAGATGATATATCACTATGTTTATCACCTCAAGATTAGACTACTGCCACCTTTTGATTGTGTACTCTCCAGGGCAGTAACCGGGGTCAGAAAGCATCCTGCAACTATTGGGTCCTAATGCAGCACAGATAATTAATAACAGTAGACACTCTGATGTGCATAGGAATGTGGTTCAGATGAAACAAGAACAGGAAGCAACCCAGCAGTGAATGATCAGCTGGGGTTTATACCTGGGACTTCTCATAAACGTAACATACTAAGCCATCTGGCCGACTACAGACACTGCTACTTGCATTTGCTACTACAGATATCAAGCAAGTCTCTCAAAGAAGCATTTTCACAAATATGTTGTGAACCACATTAATTCTCCCTGAGCTATACGGTTTGTAAATGATGCAGGGAAGGATAGGGCTTTGAGTTAGCAGAGGGAGAGTTCTCTGCATGAGTAAGGGGAGATGGAGGAAGAGGAATTTAGGTTAGCAGAAGGCTACCTTCCAAACTACTTAGAAAACCAAGTAACTTGTTCTGTAGCTTGATACCCTTCTTAGTGCCACTCATGCAGCTTGATAAATCTTCAGAGTATTAGACAGCTACATTGCTAATTTAACAGCCAAATGGCTAGAATGGCCATGACTGTGGGCATGGATCTGTATGAAGAGGTCTTATTCAAATCTAAAGATCTTCAATATTTTGGCTATAAGACATCTTAGGCCTGATTTTCAGAGGTGGTGGACACCATTACCTCCAATTGATTTCAATGAGTGCATTCTGATAAATAGATTTTACTGTATTTTAAGCTGGATTCCCTGAAATTGAGGCAATCAAAAATAGTTAGGACCTCTGAAAATTTGGTCCAAACTAGTTATAGAAAGGAAATAATGAAGGTATAAACTGACCCCTTTAGCACCAAAGGGCACAAACAGAATGGCATTTGGAGCAGGGCACTTGGATTTACAAGCTCTATTACTATCAGCAGGGGAATGATTTATCCCACTGTGCCAGCTAGCCTTTAGCTGTTATTTTGGTATCTAGAACTGCTAATTGATGGTCATGTGCACTATGTTGAGCATGTCTTGGAAAATAAAGTATGTTCTCCCCAGACACACAAGTTGTCTGGGTTCTCTATGCCTCCTTCAGACAACTGCAAAAGGATCATACAGGGGGAATCCCAGGTGGAGGGACTCCTCTCTCTGTTGGGCACCAGCACAAACTCTTTTAGCAAATGTTACTCACCTTGAATAGATGCGAGGGAATTAAAAGGGAAACAGTGTCGCAGGGTTTGTCCCTTGTCCACCCCACGTTGACATGATCCATAATCTCAATTACTAGGATGAGTTTTGTGCTCATGCATTAGGCTCTAACTATACTGGAGCTACAGCCAGGTCTAATGCTGGCAGGTGCTATTCAGCTTTCTGCCATGTGCAACATCCCTCAATCCTGAATTCAACCAGATCTCAGACAGAATCTGGTGCTATTATTCCAGTCCTGGGCCTGCCTGGGTGAAGAGTAGTGTATAGTGCTAAGCTAACTCCAATGTGATGTTCACTATACAGTACTGCAGATAAGAATGAAATCTTTGCTGATGTTAGATGAAAAGAAGTCCCTATTAGCTTAGATCTTCTACATGGGATAGTCACACTGGAGCCACAAAAATAAAGATACATCTCATTTGCCAATGAATCACACACGTCATATGGGGAATGTAACTTTTTTCTTACAAAAACACTAGTGTCTATTATTAAACTAATATCTGTACTATTAAAGGTTTTAGTCTTTGAGTGATAAGGACTAGGAGGTTCTATCCTCTGAACCTCCCCTCCCCACCCCCCGCCAACTGCATTATAACAAGGTATCAACTTTAATTCTTTGTACTCCCAGCACCCGCTTATGATTACTGGCAATGAAGTATCCTGGCAAATAGCATAGATCCAATGGCTCCATGGACTCCACTTTGGAAGACAGCTATTTTATGTCCATACTCAATAAAATAGTTTGAATAGAAGCCATATTTCTTAACAATGCCTCATTACAACATACATCATTCATTCCAAATCCAAATTTACCCTGATCTGACTCAAACCTAGTGTAATCTTCCTGTTTATTATTGCTGACATCAGGAATGCTGAATAATGAAATTATCTATCTTAGGTACTTATGTGGCCCCATTACCATATCATCAGAACCTTATTATAAAATATGGTGTGTATGTATTCAGGAATGAAGCCGACCTCACTTCCTGCCTCCTTGTCCTCTGCTATGTTTGCTGAGTCTTTTTCATATTTTCTAAAGGCCAGTGTCGTACAGCTGGAGCTTGCTAATATGAGATCTACGCTAAAAGCTGTGCAGGGGCCTCAAGGTTACACTTGAAATTCTTTGTATCATAGTGTACACTCATGGGCACAGGTCTAGAATATTTGTTCTCCATAATTCTTTCCAGTGCCTGGGAATCTTGGCTGTTACAAGGACTATGGAGATCCACCTCTTACTGGCATCAGTGAGACCTCAAACAAACTCACTATCCAAACCTGCATCAGCTTCTGCCGAAATCAGCAGTTCAAGGTAATTTCTTTGCTCGCCATTTACAGAGAGGTGGTTTTTTTTTTTAAACGGGACAGGATGACACACACACAGATCTCTGCTGTATTTCTGGTGCCTTCTTTTCTTGCCCCAGGAAACCCAGCCTCTCACTCCCTCCCACTCTAGGGAGTCCAGCCTTTCTCCTGCTATCCAAGATAGCTTGGGTATAAGTCAAAAAAAAGTTATATTTTAACTACTAGGAGGAGGTGCCTGCAGACATGTGAATGCTTTTGTATACTTCATTAATGAAACAACCCTTCTGTAGAAGGTTGGACTCACCCTGCGGCACCTCCTGCTGGTCATCTCAGGAATTAGCTCTTCCAGCATCCGGGAGCACTCCCTGCAGGCCGGTGATCTGCCTGTCCTCTGGCCCCATGTCCCTCCCAGACCCCGGTGCCCTTTTATCTGGGATGCTGCCCCCTGGCAGTACACCCCTCAGTACTAGGGTCTCCCCTTCCCAGAGAACCCCCACCCACTATCCCTACCTTGCCTCAGAATAAGGCCACTGCCAGTCACCAACTAGCCCCCACTCCCTGGGGCAGACTGCAGTACAGGCCACTCATCACAGGCAATGTTGGGTTTGGACCTGCTGCCTTGGCCTAGCTCTGGGCTGCCCTCTGCAACCCCCAGTACCCCTTAGCCTTCTGCTAGGCCGCAGCCTCAGGCTTTCCAGGCTGGAGCTCCCCAGCTCCTCAGCCTGTCCCCAGCCCTGCTCCACTCAGGTACCCTGTCTCTAGCTTGCTACAGCCAGATCCTTCTCTCTGAACACAGAGACAGAGAGAGAGAGAGAGAGAGAGAGAGAGAGATACTGTTTGGGGTCGTGGCTCCCAGCCTTCTTATACAGGCCAGCTGTGGCCTGATTGGGGCGTGGCCCAGCTGTGGCTGCTTCCCCAATCAGCCCAGCTTTTAGAGCTGCAGCCTCCACCAGGGCTGTTTTAAGCCCTTCCAGGCAGGAGCAGGGTAACCACCCTACTACACCTTCCCTCCCTCTGCACAGGCTTTCTCACTAGCCTTAAATGGCATCCCTGCAGCTCAGTCATCTGCAGAACACCCTGCCAGCTTTCTCCTGGCCCTGCTCCTAATCATTCTCCAAATGGTTAGGGTTACCATACGTCCGGATTTTCCCGGACATGTCCAGCTTTTGGGGGCTCAAATCCCCGTCCGGGGGGAAATCCCCAAAAGCCGGGCATGTCCGGGAAAATCGGGAGGGCTCGGTGGTGCTCGGCCCGGGCTGGCGGTGCGGGGCCGGGGCCATGGTGCGGGGCCGGGAACCAGGGGCGCAGTGCCGGGCCAGGGTCACAGTGCCGGGCCGGGGATCCGGGCCGGGAGCCGGGGCCGGGGAGCCGGTCAGCCGGGCCCGCGGGGAGCCGGTCAGCCGGGGAGCCGAGCCCGCGGGGCGGGGAGCCGGGGAGCCGAGCCCGCGGGGAGCCGGTCAGCCGGTCAGCCGGGCCCGCGGGGCGGGGAGCCGGTCAGCCGGGCCCGCGGGGAGCCGGTCAGCCGGGGAGCCGGGCCCGCGGGGCGCCGGTCAGCCGGGGAGCCGAGCCCGCGGGGCGGGGAGCCGGGGAGCCGAGCCCGCGGGGAGCCGGTCAGCCGGGGAGCCGAGCCCGCGGGGCGGGGAGCCGGGCCGGCGGGGAGCCGGTCAGCCGGGGAGCCGAGCCCGCGGGGCGGGGAGCCGGGGAGCCGAGCCCGCGGGGAGCCGGTCAGCCGGGGAGCCGAGCCCGCGGGGCGGGGAGCCGGGCCGGCGGGGCCGGGAGCCAGGGGGTGCGCCGGGCCGCCGGGGGCCGGCAGTGCTGGGCGGGCCGGGGGTGGTCGGCCGGGGCCGGCACCCCAGGGCCCGAGCCGACCCAGGCTGGAAACGCCGGGGGGCCAACCTGGGCCGCGCCTCCTCCCCCCACACCTCCCTTACCTGCTTCAGGCTTCCCGCGAATCAAATATTCGCGGGAAGCAGGGGAGGGGGCGGAGACTTTGGGGAGGGGGCGGGGTTGGGGCGGGGGTGTGGGCGGGGCTGGGGACGGGGCCGGGGGCCGTGGGCCGTGGAGTGTCCTCCATTTGGAGGCACAAAATATGGTAACCCTACAAATGGTACACTCCTTTGCTGTCCTCTTTATGCCCTGACAACTTGCTATCTGTGTTCCCCCAATGTCAGCCCTTCCTGTCTAAAGTCTCTTTGTTATCACAGTTGGCAGGCATGGAGTCAGGCTATGCCTGTTTCTGTGGGAATAACCCTGACTATTGGCGCTATGGGGAGGCAGTCAGCACAGAATGCAACAGTGTCTGTTTTGGCGACCATACCCAACCCTGTGGTGGCGATGGCAGGGTTATCCTCTTTGACAGTAAGTATTGAAATGGCCTGAGCATCTCTGAAAGGGAGGCTTCAAATCAGGGGAAAGAGTCTTCAAGGAATTTGGGCACTACTGAACACAAAACAATGTAAGACTCACAATATGGCTCAACTGTAGGGCAGCTGAGGTCCTGTCTGGCTTAGAACAATGAGAACCTGAATTCAGAGTAAAATTAATTAACCTTCATTCCAATTCTGTGAATGGAGTGGCATATCTCTTCCAATAAATGATACTTGTTCAGACAACTGCTTCATGCTCCAGATACTATGGTGCCCTTTTCCACAAAGGGCTCTCAAGTGGCAGTCATCCACGACACAGCAACACAGCACTGAAGGGCACTTTCAGATCTGCTCTTAACTGATGAATGTATGTGCAACTAAGGTAAGTGATCATCTTCAGTCATCCCATCAGACATCATAATTGGTACACATCAGCTCAACTTTTAATAAATAGTGTTATGTTCAGTCTGGTAAAGGAGAAAGGGGAACCCAGCTGAGATTTACCTGGAGCTGTGGGAAGAGGAGGGAGTTCCACCTTTTACACTAAAAATAATTAGATGTAATTATAAATCTAGTTACTAATTTTTGAGTAAAGGAAAAACAGAATAGTTGACCATAGACCTTATTTTCTTACCTACATAGTAAAAGAGGATGTCAAATATACAAGACAACAAAACGTAGAAGACCTGTCAGTGGAGCAGCATGTTACATCAAAGGAATGAGTTATATTCAGGGGTGAAAGTAACTGAGGACACTTACCGGTACGGGGGGTTGGCTCTGGCCCCCGGAAGGGGCGGGGCCTCAAGCAGTAGGGGCAGGGCTGGGGGTCAGCATCCCCCAGCCAACCCTTGGACCGCGCCGCCCAGGGCTCCCATGTTGATTTAAAGGGCCCAGAGCTCCGGACACTGCTGCTGTGGTAGGAGCCCTTTTAAATCACCAGCTCCAGGGCAGCTGCTCCTTTTGCCCCCTCCCCTCTGCCCGTCAGTGGCCGGGGGAGGCAATAGGGTTTAAAGCACTGCAGGGTCCTTTGCCACAGCAGTGCTTTAACGTTGCTTCCTCCCCCCCCCCGTCCATCGGCAACCCCACCAACTGGGGGGCGCAGCAACATTAAAGCACTGCTGCAGCAACGGACCATCCTTAAAGAGTTGCCACAGCAGCGCTTTAATGTTGCTGCCCCTCCGCCCCCCCCCCTCGCACTATCGGTGGCCCTGACGGTACGGACCCTACCGGCAGGGCCCCCAACAGGGGAGGCAAAAGGGGCAGGGACATTAAAGCGCTGCCACGGCAGCAATTTAATGTGGGCTGATTATGGGCTGGTGCAGGTTCTTACCGGTACAGAGTACCGGCCTGTACCGGCTCACTTTCACCCCTGGTTATATTTCCTTAACACTCTACACACCCAGAGGACTCCTCGCTTGCACTCTCTCCCTATAAATACCAGTTCCAGTTGCGTAACCTTACAGACTAAGAGTGAAATAAAGACCTGTAGTATGTAGTGTAGTATCATTGACTTCAGTGGAGTTGCACCAATTAAACAAGGTCTGAATTCTGTCCTGAATACATGACCCTTCAATTTGTGTATAACTGCAGTATAAGGTACAACCTTTTTCTTCATCTACACACTGACACCAAACCTTAGGACAAACTTCCACACAGTTGCTTCTCTTCAGAGTATGGGTTTGAAAAATTACTAAGTCCACAGTTTGCTCTAACACTGAATGTAGGGGTGGTGTTAACTATCATAGAAGATTAGGGTTGGAAGAGACCTCAGGAGGTCATCTAGTCCAACCCCCTGCTCAAATCAGGACCAACCCCAACTAAACCAACCCTGCCAGGGCTTTGTCAAGGAGATTCCACCAACTCCCTAGGTAACCCATTCCAGTGCTTCATCACCCTCCTAGTGAAATAGTTTTTCCTAGTATCCAACCTAAACCTCCCCCACTGCAACTTGAGACCATTGCTTCTTGTTCTGTCATCTGTCACCAATGAGAACAGCTTAGCTCCATCCTCTTTGGAACTCCTCTTCAGGTAGTTGAAGGCTACTATCAAATCCCCCCTCACTCTTCTCTTCTGCAGACTAAATAAGCCCAGTTCCCTCAGCCTCTCCTCATAAATCATGTGCTCCAGCCCCCTAATCATTTTCATTGCCCTCCGCTGGACTGTTTCCAGTTTGTCCACATCCTTTCTGTAGTGGAGGGCCCAAAACTGGATGCAATACTCCAGATGTGGCCTCATCAGTGCCAAATAGAGGGGAATAATCACTTCTCTTGATCTGCTGGCAATGCTTCTACTAATGCAGCCCAATATGTCGTTAGCCTTCTTGGCAACAAAGGCACACTGTTCACTCATATTCAGCTTCTCGTCCACTGTAATTCCCAGGTCCTTTTCTGCCACTTCACCAGTCAGTCCCCAGCCTGTAGCAGTGCATGGGATTCTTCCATCCTAAGTGCAGGGCTCTGCACGTGTCCTTGTTGAACCTTGTCAGATTTATTTTGGTCCAATCCTCCAATTTGTCTAGGTCTCTCTGGACCCTATCCCTACCCTCCAGCATATCTACCTCTCCCTCCCACCCAGCTTAGTGTCATCCACAAACTTGCTGAGGGTGCAATCCATCCCATCATACAGATCATTAATGAAGAGGTTGAACAAAACCCGCCCCAGGACCGATCCCTGGGGCATTCCGTTTGATACCAGCTGCCAACTAGACATTGAGCCGTTGATCACTACCCATTGAGCCCGACAATCTAGCCAGCTTTCTATCCACCTTATAGTCCATCATCCAATCCATACTTCTTTAACTTGCTGGCAAGAATACTGCTAACATCATGGTATATCACATCCACCGCTTTCCCTTTATCCACAGAGCCAGCTATCGCATCATAGAAGGCAATCAAGTTGGTCAGACATGACTTGGCCTTGGTGAATTCATGTTGACTGTTCCTGATCACCTTCCTCTCCTCCAAGTGATTCAAAATGAATGCTATGGGAGATCTAGCTCCAGGAGGCAAAGGTGCTCAGCCATGAGTCAAATATCATGAGTCAGATGTAACCCCTCCAAAATCATGAGATTAGCTCAACTATAATGAGATCTTGTTTTTAAAATTGAATGTGTTTTTGGTTTGTCTTCTGATTTTTGAACTCCCCCCTCCCTTCAATGTGCTCATACAATTAGTGTTACCAACTCTCTTATATTTATAGTGAGTGAGACAATTTTGGCACCTGCTGCAGGAGCCTTCACTAGAGGGTCCAATGCACATTGGGACCTCTTTATGATAGACAAGCTTTAAGTGTTTAAGTCTATATGAACAGTTAGTCCAGGGGCACTTGCCAGCTGCGTATTAACTGTCCATGTGGACCTTGCGTCTGTGCACTAAAAGTTCACTAAGATGCGCTTAGACCTAACAACAATCCTGGGGTTTGCGGGACTGTCCCACTTTGAACCTCAAAAACCTCTTGTCACGATTGAGCAGAACATTTCCTGCATTCAGGACAGCCCAGGGTTTGGTCTGTCTGCCCTTCTGTCTCCAGCTATGGAGAGGCAGACAGGCCAAACCTGAGTGGCACTGTGTCCTGCTTTAGTCACTTGAAATGTTGGGAAGTATGTGCTTTGATCTACTCCCGTTTCAAAGTGGGGTAGATCGAAGTGCACTACGGAGCTTTTAGCGTGTGGAAGCAGGGTCTGGACGGACAGTTAGTGCCTGGCTGGCTAATGTGAGGTAGATTTAGACCCTATCTTGACGCACACTAACTGTTCATATAGAGAAATGCTTAGTGAGGGACAGTCTCTGCTCTGTGTAGATTACAATTAGTGCAAAGCAAGGTAGTGAGTTTGTGATGTGGGAACTGGAACTGGGAATCATACTCATCTCATACAGGGGCCATCAAACTTCCATGAGATGGGAACAAATCTTAATCCCTGTTGAGCCGGGCAAGATTCATACTGCTGCCCAACAGGGGAGAAGCTCTGTAGCTCCTTTGCAAGTCTCTGAGACAGCTAATCCTGCACAGGTGCTGATGTTACATTTTTGAAAATGAGACTGCTTTCTGGGAAGATAAATTTATTAAATCAGGTCTGACCTTTTGGAGCTTGCACAGGCATGCTCTCCCACCCTCTGGAACACAGGCAACATCTCCCACATTGCTCAGGCTGAAAACCACTCAGTCTGCTACACCTATTCTTACAAATACAAATAATAAAAATGCAATGGTAAAACAAATATTAGCACAACATCTGAATTCACTTCTAAATACAATGTTTTGCAATTTCAGATCATTCCAACTATTGCATCAAGATCTGTACATCAACTTTTATAATTTGTAAATTTTCCCACTCCCACATGGGTCATCAACCCTCAATCTTCAGCTCCACAACACAGACAGCTCTAGGAGCAACTGAGAGGACAAAAGCATGCTTTTGTCCTCTAAGTCAGTGGCTCTCAACCTTTCCAGACTACTGTACCCCTTTCAGGAGTCTGATTTGTCTTGCATACTCAAAGTTTCACCCCACTTAAAAACTACTTGCTTACAAAAATCAGACATAAAAATACAAAAGTGTCACTGCACATTATTGAAAAATTGCTTACATTCTCATTTTTACCATATAATTATAAAATACATCAATTGGAATACAAATATTGTGCTTACATTTCAGTGTATAGGCTATACAGCAATATAAACAAGTAATTGTCTGTATGAAATTTTAGTTTGTACTGACTTCGCTAGTGTTTTTTTATGGTTTTCAGAGTAGCAGCCGTGTTAGTCTGTATCCACAAAAAGAACAGGAGTTCTTTCGTGGGCTACGCATCCGAAGAAGTGGGCTGTAGCCCACGAAAGCTTATGCTCTAATAAATTTGTTAGTCTCTAAGGTGCCACAAGTACTCCTGTTCTTTTTGAGTGTTTTTTATGTATCCTGTTGTAAAACTAGGCAAATATCTAGATGAGTTGACTTACCCCCTGTGTTGAGAACCACTGCTCTAAGTGGACCAGCCTATACAGGGAGACACCATAGTTTCTGAAACAGCCATGGAACACTGGGCATCAGGACCCTTTGGTTTATACTGTACGGCGTGGGAGCACATTGTGGTTACAGCCAGCATAGCTGTATGAGACCATGTATGAGACCCTGAACCTGGGATCTCTGGATGTAAAAATGTGAAAAGCTACCACTTGAGCTAAAGAACCCTTAGAGTGTCATGGTGGGTTACAGAATCACTTAAACTGATATGTCCCTTGGAAAGAGTTTGGCAAAGTGGATGAGACTTGATGCTGTTATATCAGCAATTCTATTCTATTCCCAGTTCTACTAGTGACCATGGGTAAGTTCTTGGTTACATGTGTGAGATCTTGTTCATAATATGGGTTATGAAGGACACAGAAGTATTGTCAGTCGAAGAGCTGGGACTAGAATTCGTGGTATCTCGGCTTGTAATTCATTGGACTTTCCACTAGGCTACAGGGCATTATATGTAAACAGAGCCCTCCCCCTCCCAACACACACCAATAGAGCTTTTAGTATCATCATGAGACTCTTCGCAGCCAGAGCCAAAGTCACATTAATCTCAATAAAGCTGAATTGGCAACACTGCTCTGCAGTTTAGTGTTGAGTAGTTCTCTGTTGGGCTGTGCTAGCCAATTGTCCTTTAACATGGGAAATGCCTAATGGCCACAGACAAGAGCTGAGTTAGAGGGACCAAGGTGACAGTAAGGTTCTATTTTATTAATAGGGTGCAGTATAACACTATTTACATATCTGCCTCCCAGGGCATTTGTGCAGATTAATTGTTTATACATGGCTTTAAACATGTGAAGCAACACATACACGCACAACCATTAAAAGCATTAGTGTATCTGATTGTAATGTTACCAACAATAATGCTGGAACAGTATAGCTGAGCTATTTTGCAAATTTTATCTTCTGTTTTTTTTTTCTCCAAAGTCATTTAAGTTGTTGGCGTTAGTCTGAAAGGTCTGATTTCTACAAACTAAAAGGACTCGTGCTAGGGTTGCCAACCCTCCAGGATTGTCCTGGAGTCTCCAGGAATTGAAGATTAATTTTTCATTAAATATTGTCATGTGATTAAATCTCCAGAATTGGTCCAACCAAAGTTGGCAAACCTAGACTATGCTCAGACCTATGAGCATTCACCATCACCACTTTCTGCATAAATGTATTTTAGTCTCCTCTCCACTCCATGTTCTAAAGGGTTAAACCGTGATGTAAAATCTGATAATAATACCTGATCTTTAAGTTGGCATCAGGACACAATGGCTGAGCTGATGATAGTCTCTCAACAGCCCAAGAAAGGGCGTTTGAAATAATGCAAACCAGAAAGATAATGATTAAGCACTGATGGTAGCAGTATACATCAGAGATGCTGCATTAATGTCTTTGAAAATCAGCCAATATACTGTCCATGGACTCTTTCTGTACAAAATCACGTACCAGCAGGATGTATTAGTTTACATAAATGATAGCAGTGAGCACCAGAGCAGCACTGAACAAAAGATAATAAAGTAGCCTCAAGCATTACTGCATACAAAACATATGTTGGAAACTTTTCAGCTTGATGGATAAGGTGTTTGCAAAGGACCCTGTGATAGGGCATTATTCTTAGCCAAGTAATTCCACTTATCCATGTGTCAAACTTACTTATTAATTGTACAAAAACAAAACACTTGAAATTTTAAAACAATTACATAAAAAAGATAAAACTCTGCTAAGAATGCTTTAATTATAGGGAAGTGGAGAAATATCCCATAAGCAAGAGTCGTTATTACACGTACCGCCCTCACAGGGGTAGGAAGGGAGTTGGTGAGGCTTAGTGGTTAGCTCATTATGACCAGATTATCCCCAGCCCTGCTGCTCAAGGGAGGAGAGGGTACAAATTTCTGGCTACAATTGTGCACAAGATCTAGGCACAATTGCAGCCTAGACTGGCATTAGGCTTTCTGAAAGAAATGAGAGTGGTTGATGGCCCCTCCCACTTCTGCACCATATCAATGGAGTTGGCCTCCTGTGAAAGAAGCGCACATTGCACGCTGGAAGAGGGTAGCACAACGGCTATGCTCCCAGGTACTCACATAGGCATCTTGCTTTGGTCTGAGACATAGTACCTCCTGGATCTTCCCTGTAGCTTAAAGCCACAATTGAGCCCTTGATGTTTGTAGCGTGTGAGATTTATTCTTAGATGAAACATGCTGTGGAAGTACAGCCTATACAAATTTGATTTTCACTCCTTTTTCTTCTTTTTCCCCACAGCCCTCATTGGTGCCTGTGGAGGGAACTACACCTCCCCAACATCTGTGATCTATTCCCCAGATTTCCCTGACACGTATGCCACAGGCAGGGTCTGCTACTGGACCATACAAATTCCAGGAGCATCTCAGATCCAGTTCGACTTCACTCTCTTTGACATCAAGGACTCCACAGACATGGTGGAGGTGCTGGATGGCTACACCTATCATGTGCTGGCTCGTTTTGATGGCAGGAACCAGCCTCCCATCTCTTTTAATGTCTCTTTGGATTTTGTCATTTTGTATTTTTTCTCAGATCAAATCAATCAGGCCCAGGGATTTGCTGTCGTGTACAGAGGTAAGAGGCTAATGCTCCATACCTAGCTCCCAATGGGTCATTTTTCTAAGGTGTTTAGACCACATAAAGACTTGCCCTACAGACACAGAGAAAGCACATATTTTAACTGATGTTGTACATCTAAGGGTCCTCCATTTAGTGTAGTCTGAGTTCCGGGGGTAAGGCCTCCCACCCAAACTTCTGTCTTGATTTAGTAGTCTGCCCTTCAGCTGTTTCTCAAATAACTATGTGCTAACCCAAAAGCCCATTCCCCTTGTCCCCCTCCCCCACACCTGACATGGTGGAGCTGAAAGAAAGACTGAAGTTTAAATAAAATGGTGCCAGTAGTCTAGCTGCACCTTCTGTTTTTTCTTAGCTTTTTCCAACTCCCTGTATGTTCCACTCAGACTGAAAGTGTCCTGGGATTCTGTGACTGTACCAATTACATTCAAGTCATTTTGCTCAGATCATTTTCATCTTGTCTATGCTAGAACACTCAACATTGCTCGTGCCAGCAAAGCTGTATTGGTGTAAGAAAATTTTAGGGAAAAAGGCATAGGTGCTGGAGGCGTTGTGGTACCCGCTCGCTCAAAGTGGCTTCCATCATGTACAGTTTGGTTCAAGGGCTCTTTGCACCCCTGCTATACAAATTGTTCCAGCACCTCTGGAAAATGATAGTGTAGACACAGCCTTTGTTGTTCTGTGTATCTCTTGTATCTTCAGAGTTTCTAATTGTATGTCTTGTAGATAGAGACCTGTCCCTCTCCTCAGTAACAGCCGGTGGACAGATGGTCACTCGTACTAATTTTACCAGTCCGCAATGAAACTACCATAGAATGCTTCAACTCTTCAAGCAATGTGTTGTCCCCAAAACAGATTAACTAGAGCCATGACTAAGTTTCACTAAGCAAACTAGATTTTTTAATAGCAAGTAGGTTGTACAAAAAGAAAACACATGCTAAACAAAAGACGCTGAATATTTAACTGCAATCCTTAGCATTGTCTCCTGAGATCTGGAGAAGCCATTATGTTGTCCTAATTACAAAACAATGTATATTATCCCTCTGAGACACAGTGCAGCTGCTTTTCTCTGATCCTTCAAGATAAGCAAGGTCTCTCTCCTTTTTCTGACACTCCCACTCCCTGCTGCTTAGCCTCAGTTTATAGACCGGTAGAAGAGTCTCCTTTTCAGCATCGTAGGGAGCAAGCATGAGATAGTATTCTAACTGATATGGATCTTCCTGTCTTTTTCTGGGCCACAGCCTTTTTCTTCAAAACAATTCAATAACCCTAAGGAGGCACCTGGCGAGAGTTTGGCTTTTTCATGTACCTGTGATTATTGGAGAAACTCCCTCTGGAATTATTAGGCTAGATTTAGAGTTGTGCCTCCTGAGCAGCACAGTCTAAAAGGAGAGTCTGTCTCTGCTGGGAGCTGCTTTGGCCCCCTAGGGCTGCTCTAATGTATGGTAGCTTCCCTACAGCTGCTAATGGGCTGCTGTATAGCCCAGAAAGACTGTATCACTGAGTGCTTATTGCTACTCTCTCTCCTACTTTGGCGAGCTCCCCTACAGTTGGTGCTGCAAAGGGGATGGGCACAAGGCCGCATATGCCAGCTTCACATAGCTCCTGTGCTGGAGAAAATTGCCCCTGGGCTGTTGCAGCCCTTTTATGGCCCTTATATGCCTCCAAAGCAGAGTATATGGGTTGGGTCCAGAATCTGGCCCATTCTCCTTTATATATGTCTCTATTTATCATCTAAGATTTTAGAAGGAAAACATTTTGGTCCTTGAATAGGTCCAATAGAGTTCTTATGAACAATTAACATTCAGAAAATCCATGCTGTTTGCAGCATAGTGACTGATAAGACTTTCCTAGCATCAGCCATTAAATAATAGTATATGTTCCCAGTATAAGACAGACAGAGTCGCAGTTCTTGTGTAACAAAATACAAAGTCAAAAACTATGCCCAAATAAGTAAATTAAGGTCTTGTTTGTATAACTTCTTGTATTTTCAGCTACCAAAGAAAAGCTACACCAGAACATTACTACAGTCGATCAGAAATTTACTGAGGTGATAACTGAACAAGCAAATCTCCGCATCAATGCAGCCCAGTCTTCAAAGATACTTTATGTCATCACAACCAGCCCGAGTCATCCCCCTAGCATCATGCCTGGTAATATCCAAAGGGAATTGATGGGCAGAAACAACAGGGAAAATGCACTGATATACAGATTATGAAATGGCTTACTTTGTCTTTTCATTCTCTGTGTGCTGCATTAGCGATGTACATTTACTGTATGGGACAGTGCATTGAACAAATAAGAGTAGGCTAGATCAGAGTGACACAAAGTGGTGCTAAATGCACATGGGGAGAAGCAGAAGGTCATTAGGTGGTTTTACTCTACCTCTGTGTTACCCTGATACTTGAGACTGCTGAGAGCCTCAGAGCTTCTCTAACTTGCATTTTCAAATACAAGACCCCCCTTGGGGCTGTTCTATCAGCCATGATGGCCAGAGCATGTTGCACCATACTATCCCACCCATGACATGCTGAAGCCTGAGTGTGGAGGAGAGGCCAGGAGGCACTTGTGCTGCACTAGTTTAGAACTCTTTTGTTCTAGGAGTATCTTCAGCTGCTGCTGTTGAGCAATAGTCAACATGGTTTCTGTAAAGGGAAATCATGTCTTACTAATCTATTAGAGTTCTTTGAAGGGGTCAACAAACATGTGGACAAGGGGGATCCAGTGGACATAGTGTACTTAGATTTCCAGAAAGCCTTTGACAAGGTCCCTCACCAAAGGCTCTTATGTAAATTAAGCTGCCATGGGATAAAAGGGAAGGTCCTTTCATGGATTGAGAACTGGTTAAAAGAGAGGGAACAAAGGGTAGGAATAAATGGTAAATTCTCAGAATGGAGAGGGGTAACTAGTGGTGTTCCCCAAGGGTCAGTCCTCGGACCAATCCTATTCAACTTATTCATAAATGATCTGGAGAAAGGGGTAAACAGTGAGGTGGCAAAGTTTGCAGATGATACTAAACTGCTAAAGATAGTTAAGACCAAAGCAGACTGTGAAGAACTTCAAAAAGATCTCACAAAACTAAGTGATTGGGCAACAAAATGGCAAATGAAATTTAATGTGGATAAATGTAAAGTAATGCACATTGGAAAAAATAACCCCAACTATACATACAATATGATGGGGGCTAATTTAGCTACAACAAGTCAGGAAAAAGATCTTGGAGTCATCGTGGATAGTTCTCTGAAAATGTCCATGCAGTGTGCAGAGGCGGTCAAAAAAGCAAACAGGATGTTAGGAATCATTAAAAAGGGGATAGAGAATAAGACTGAGAATATATTATTGCCCTTATATAAATCGACGGTACGCCCTCATCTCAAATACTGCGTACACATGTGGTCTCCTCATCTCAAAAAAGATATACTGGCACTAGAAAAGGTTCAGAAAAGGGCAACTAAAATGATTAAGGGTTTGGAACGGGTCCCATATGAGGAGAGATTAAAGAGGCAAGGACTCTTCAGCTTGGAAAAGAGGAGACTAAGGCGGGATATGATAGAGGTACATAAAATCATGAGTGATGTGGAGAAAGTGGATAAGGAAAAGTTATTTACTTATTCCCATAATACAAGAACTAGGGGTCATCAAATGAAATTAATAGGCAGCAGGTTTAAAACAAATAAAAGGAAGTTCTTCTTCACGCAGCGCACAGTCAACTTGTGGAACTCCTTGCCTGAGGAGGTTGTGAAGGCTAGGACTATAACAGAGTTTAAAAGAGAACTGGATAAATTCATGGTGGTTAAGTCCATTAATGGCTATTAGCCAGGACAGGTAAGGAATGGTGTCCCTAGCCTCTGTCTGTCAGAGGATGGAGATGGATGGCAGGAGAGAGATCACTTGATCATTGCCTATTAGGTTCACTCCCTCTGGGGCACCTGGCATTGGCCACTGTCGGTAGACAGGATACTGGGCTAGATGGACCTTTGGTCTGACCCGGTACAGCCTTTCTTATGTTCTTATGCTTCAAGGCATTTTTGAATCCCCTTTGTGCTGCTGGAATGATGAAGGGAACTAAAGAGGGGTCAAGGATCTGGTGCAATGTCTAAGAGCCAACAATCTAAAGGAATGCAATGAGACCGAGCAGGACAGTACAACACAGATCAAACACTGAGCAGAATCTGCAATGGGAAAAGAACAGGGCAAATGCTAATGTGAGATCAGGCAATCTCCTTGCAAATGGAGAATTGCTTCTTATGGTACATTCCCATAAGCATTGTTCAGTTTATTTTTAAAATTCCCTAGGAATGTGCTTCCATCCTTTTCAAAGATGGACAATTGCACAGCTTTAAAATCTCTGTAAGGAAATAGTTCCTGATATTTACTCTAAAATTTCTGAAGTTTGAAATTTTATAACGAACTGTCTTGCACTAGCCAAGTGGGAATGGGCTGGTTGGAATGTAAAAGATCTCTTTCAGCTTGAATAGCTCTAATTTAAACATTGCTTGAAATGGAAGCTTTCAATTGAGTGTCCAAGAGTAAGTGTGTTAAAACGGAAAGCACATACATTATTTTAAAACTATAAGCAAATTAATGTGCTAGAAGATATGCCTTTTTCTTTTCCATAGAGTGGATAGTATATGGCCTCACAGCTCTCCTCATCCTAACTGTCTCAGCCATATTGGCAAAGATACTTCTGCATTTCATAATGAAGTAAGTATATGATTAAGGTTTACCTGTGACATATTGATTCAGGCTCATGCATTGAATTCTTTGTGTCCTGGAGGGAACCACTCTCACCTTCTTATACTGTGTGGCTAGTTATGTTCAATAACATGGGTTATATATTGTTTTCAGTGTCTCCTCAATCACTTGCCAGATAAAGCACATCTCTACCTTTCCACTCTTTGTAGAATGAAATTTGCAATTGAAGGATCCCTTTTGTTTTTATTTTATGGACATTCATGTTACCAGAGGTGAGAGGATTCTCATACAGACTAAAATTACAGAGGAGAAGAAATTAAACAAAGATTTTCAGCATTGTTGGGAGGAAGGCTGATTATTTTAATATCTAATGCAAAAAGTATTAATGAAATGTTAAAGAGCAGCCCACTCTGTCAGCGATGAATCAGCTAGTCTATATTCTCTCTCTTCTGTACCCATTCTAATTTTTCAGCAGCAAAGAGCCACAAAAGTGATTCAAAGTCTTGAAAATCTGTGTTATAGCAAGAGATTTAAGATGCTCAATCTATTTACCTAATTGACAGAGAAGGTTAAGCAGTGACTTGATTTTAGTCTACAAGTACCTACCCATGGAAGAGGTTTCTGATAGTAGACAGTTCTTTAAATCTAACAGAAAAAGGCAAACTAATTCCAATAGTTGGAAGCTGAAACTAGACACATTCAGACTAAAAATAAATTGTAATTCCGTAACAGTGAGGGTAATTAACCATTGGAATGACCTATCTAGGGACATTGTGGATTCGCCATCATTTGAAGATTTTAAATGATTTTATGTCTGTCTAAAAGATATTAATAAATGCATACTCTCAGCCAACGATTTTGAGGCTAGCAGGGCCATTGTGAGATAATCTAATCTGGCCCCCTGTATAACACAGGCCATAGAACAGGGGCAGGCAAACTTCTTGGCCTGAGGGCCGCATCGGGTTTTGTAAATTGTATGGAGGGCTGGTTAGGGGAGGGGGATCATGGCCCGGGCCCCCCCCCCCGGACTCCTGCCCCATCCAACCCCCCTGTTCCCCGACGGCCCCTCTGGGACCCGTGCCCCATCCACACACCCCCACTCCCTGTCCCCTGACTGCCCCCTGCCCAGTTGTGGCCCGTGAGCCGTAGTTTGCCCACCTCTGCCATAGAACGTCTCTGAAATAATTTGTGTATGACTTAGAGCATATCATGCTTTTAAAATTGCCAGTGAGGGAGACACCGCCACAGCTGATAAATTGTTCCAATTAATTACCTCACTGTTAAAAATGTGTGCCTTATTTCAGCCATTCATAGATTCTAAGGCCAGAAGGCACCACTATGATCATCTCATTTGACCCTAGTATAACATAGGCCAGAGAACTGCCCCAAAATAATTCCTAGAGCAGATCTTTTAGAGAAAACATCCAATCTAGATTTTAAAATTGTCAGTAAGGCAGACTCCACCATGACCTTGGTAAATTATGTCAATTAATGGTTTATTACTCTCACTGTTAAAAATATATACCTTATTTCCATTCTGAATTTGTCAAACTTGAAGCCATTGGATTGTATTACACCTTTCTCTGCTAGACTGAAGAGTCCATTATTAAATATTTGTTCCCCATGTAGGTACTTATGGACTGTAATCAAATCACCCCTTAATCTTCTCTTTGATAAACTCAATATATTGAGGTCCTTGAGTCTTTCACTTTAAGGCATGTTTTCCAATCTTTTAAGCATACTTAGGGCTCTTCTCTGAGCCCTTGTCAAGTATTTCCAACATCCTTCCTGAATGGTGGGCACCAGATCTGGACACAACATTCTAGCAGAGGTCCCACCAGTATCAAATACAGAGGTGAAATCACCTTCCTACTCCTATTTGAGGTTCCCCTATTTATGCATCCCAGGATTGCATTAGCTCTTTTGGCCACAGCATGACTTTGGAGCTCATAGAACCATAGAAATGTAGGACTGGTAATCTAGTTCAATCCCCTGCACTGAGGCAGGACTAAGTATTATCTAGACCATCCCTGACAGGTGTTTGTCCAACCTGCTCTTAAAAACCTCCAATGGTGGAGATTCCACAACGTCACTTGGTAATTTGTTCCATTGCTTAACTACCCGGACAGGTAGGACATTTTTCCTAATGTCTAAACTAAATCTCCCTTGCTGCAATTTAAACCCATTACTTGTTCTGTCCTCAGTGGCGAAGGAGAACAATTTTCACCCTCCTCTTTATGACAAGCTTTCATGTACTCGAAGACTGTAATGTCTCCTCTCAGTCCTCTCTTCTCCAGCATGTCACAAGCCCAATTTTTTCAATCTTTCCTTGTAGGTCATGTTTTCTAGACCTTTAATCATTTTTGTTGCTCTCTTCTGGACTTTCTGTAATTTGCCCACATGTTTTCCTGAAGTGTGGTGTCCAGAATTAGACACAATATTCCGGATGAGGCCTTATCAGTGCTTAGTAGAGTGAAATAATTACTTCTTGTGTCTCACTTTTTTTTTTTTTTTTTTTTGCAAGAGTCTTATGTTGTTGACCCCATATCCTTTTCTGCAGTACTCCATCATAGGCAATCAATACCTATTGTGCAGTTGATTATTCCCGACCAAGTATAGTATTTTGTATTTGTCCTTATTGAATTTCATCCTATTTAATTCAGACTATTTCTTCAGTTTGTCAAGATCATTTGGAATTTTAATCCTGTCCTCCAAAGAGCTTGCAAACCTTCCCAGATTGGTATCATTCACAAGCTTTATAAGTGTACTCTATATGCCATTATCCAAATCATTTATGAAGATATTCAATAGAACTGGACTCAGGACCGATCCCTGCAGGACCCCACTTGATGTGCCTTCTAGCTTAATTGTGAGCCAATGATAACTACTCTCTGAACAGTTTTCCAGCCAGTTGTGTACTCACCTTATTGTAGCTCCATCTAGGCTGCATTTTTCTTGTATGTTTACGAGAAGGTCATGTGAGACAGTAGTAAAAGCATTATTAAAGTCAAACTATATCACATTCACTGCTTCCCCCTATTGACAAGGCTTGTCACCCTGTCAAAGAAGGATATTAGGTTGATTCGATATGATTTGTTCTTGACAAATCCATGTTGACTGCTACTTATTATCTTCTAAGTGCTTATAAATTAATTGTTTGATTATTTTCTCCATTATCTTTCCGGTACCAAAGTTATGCTGACTGGTCTACAATTCCCTGGGTTGTCCTTATTCCCTTTTTTGTAGAAAGGTACTATGTTTGTCTCTTTTCCAGCCCTATGGTATGTCTCCCATCCTCCATACGTTCGCAAAGATAATCACTAATGGCTCAGAGATGTCTTCAGTTAGTTCTTTAAGTATTCTAGGACATATTTCATCAGGCCCTACCGATGTGAAGACATCTAACTTGTCTGAGTCATTCTTAACTTATTCTTTTCTTATTTTAGCCTCAGATTCTACCCCATTTACACTGTTCTCTATGTTAGTCGTCAGATCCCTGCAAACTTTTTGGTGAAAACTTGAAACAAAAAAGGCATTTAATACTTCGGCCATTGCTATATTATTTGGTAATGGGCCTACCTGATCCTTGGTCTGCCTCTTGCTTCCCACATATTTGTAAAATGCTCTGTTACCATTTTTTATCCCTAGGTTATGTAATCTCATTTTGTGCCTTAACCTTTCTAATTTTGTCCTTACATGCTTGTGTTGATATTTTAAATATATTCATCCTTTGTAATTTAACCTATGACTCTTTTTTGGGGTCTGGGGTCATTGAAGATCTCTTGGCAAATCCAGGGTGGCCTCTTATCATACTTTTTATCTTTCCTACACATTGGAATAATTTGCTCTTTTGCCCTTAATAATGTCTCTCTAAAAAACTGCCAGCTCTCCTGAACTCTTTTTTCCCTTAGGCTTGGTCTACACTAGGAGGGATCAATCTAAGTTACACAACTTCAGCTATGTGAATAATGTAGCTGAAGTCGACCTACTTAGAACTACTTACCGCGGTGTCTTCACTGCGGTAAGTCAACTGCTGACGCTCCCCCGTAGACTCCGCCTGCGCCTCTCGCTCCAGTGGAGTACCGGAGTCAACGGGAGAGCGCTCGGCAGTCGATTTAGTGCGTCTTCACTAGACGCGATAAATCGACCCCTGCTGGATTGATCACTCCAGAGATAAATATAAACATGCTCTTAGACTTGCTTCCCACAGGATCTTACCTACCAATTGTCTGAGTTTGCTAAAGTCTGCCTTCTTCAAGTTCATTGCCTTTACTCTGCTGTTTTCCCTCCTATTATTCCTTAGAATCATGAACTCTATCATTTCATGGTCACTTCATCCAAGCTGCCTTCCACTTTCAGATTCTTAACTAGCTCCTCCCTGTTTGTCAGAATTAAATGCAGAATACCCTCTCCTCTACTCTCTTTCTCGACCTTCTATAATAAAAGCTGTCTCCAATGCATTTCAAGAACTTGTTGGATAATCTGTGCCCTGCTGTATTATCATCATGTTCAGCTGATTATCCACCACAATCCTCATGTCTTTTTCAGAGTCACTGAAGTCTTCCTACTGGGTAGTGGTCATTAGTACAAGAAAGAGCGCTCTTCGTTTGTGTTCTCACTAGCAATAGGGGCATGAAAAGAATTAGTGCACCAGGCTGAGAACATGGTTATTATTTTTGACCACCACTCACTATTGATGCAAAGATTTTTTTTATGCCTAAAAGATACTATTATAATCATCTAGTCTGTCCTCCTGAAGAACACAAGCCATAGAATTTTGTCCATTAATTCCTGCATCAAGCTTTTAATTTATGGCTTAACTAGAATATACCTTTTAGAAAGACATCTGGTCTTGAGCTGAAGCCTTCAAGTGAGCAAGGGTTTATCACACACCTGGTTAATCTGCTGTGATTGTTAATTACCCTCTTGGTTAAAAATGTGCACCTTATTTCTAGTTTTAATTTTTCTAGACTCAAATTTCAGCCAGTGGACCTTTTTATGCTTATGTCGGCTAGATTAAAGAAGCCTCCACTGTCCGATACATTCTACATATGTAGGTAGAACTAGATTGCAATCGAGACACCTCTTAAACTTCTCTTCAGTGAGCTAAACAGATTGATCTTAAGTTTCTCACCATAATGTGTGTTTTTCCCAGAGTCAAATCAATCTTGTAGCACTTCTTTGAATCTTCTCCAATTTTTCAACATCCTTTTTCAATGTGTGGCAACCAGAACTGAACACAGAATTCCAGTTGCGGTCTTACCAAACCACGAAGCAATGTTATCCCTTCCCTACTCCCATTTGATATTCCTCTATTTATATAGTCAAAGCTCATGGTAACTTTTTTAGCAATAAGTATCACACCGAGAGTGCATTTTTAACTGATCATTTACCATAACCCCAATGTTCTTTATGGATCCACCATCCTGTAAGTATGTCCTACATCTTTGGCTATATTAAAATAGGAAAGTCCTGTGTGTCTCAGAAGCAACAAGAAAATTTTTCAGTTGCAGTTTGCTTTATGTGCTCTCATCATCACTTTGCAAAAGCAACACCTGTCCTTGTGCCAATGAGGCACAATTGTTGTAATTTACCTTCTGTTAGGGTTCACTAGCACTTGCAACTAGTACAAAAAACAGGTTGGAGCACCGAGGATCACAATGTACTACCCTTTTTACATTATCTGCCTGTAAAGTGGCAGATTGATTTTTAAGTTTGCATTGTTAGCTTTTAATGCCCTGAATATGTGACTTCCTATCTGAGCCTCATCCTGACAGGTATTAGCACTCTGACACTTTATTGATAGGTGTTCCACTTTTGCACATGGATCACTGGATGACTGCACTTTGGCTGTGGCAGCTCATGGCATGTAGAACTTATTCTACATTCCAGAAAGCATCTGTAAATACACTTTTTTTTAAAGAGGCATTTTCATTATTACCATTGATTAGCTCCTGAATAGAACCCTCTCCCCATTTTTAAATAGTCCCAAAATAGCTAGCCTTTTAGCAATTTTATAGCGTTGTTTTAATGGTGCTTTAATTATATTTCAGATCATTGTTTAGTAATAATGCAGCACGGTTGAGTGGACAAGGCAGTGGCTTTGGACTCAGAAGACCTTGGGTCTTTTCCCAGCTCTTGCTGTGACCTTTTTATGTCACTTCTTTGTGCCTTCTGTTTCTCCTCTCATCCTGTTCTGTCTAGTTTATTTAGATTGTAAACCATATGGGGCAGGGGATGGTTTCTTACTATGTGGTGTATAGTGCCTAGCATAATGCTGCCCCAGTCTCATTCTCAACATGGAATGTTGGTGTGGATGGATAGACAGGGGGAAAAGGGAGGAGGTGTTGCCTTATATATTAAAAATGTACACACTTGGACTGAGGTGGAGATAGACATAGGAGACAGAAGTGTTGAGAGTCTCTGGGTTAGGCTAAGAGGGGTAAAAAAAGAAGGGTGATGTCATGCTAGGAGTCTATTACAGGCCACCTAACCAGCTGGAAGAGGTGGATGAGGCTTTTTTTAAACAACTAACAAAATCATCTAAAGCCCAAGATTTGGTGGTGATGGGGGACTTCAACTATCCAAATATATGTTGGGAAAATAACACAGCGGGTCACAGACTATCCAACAAATTCTTGGACTGCATTGCAGACAATTTTTTATTTCAGAAGATTGAAAAAGCTACTGGGGGGAAGCTGTTTTAGACTTGATTTTAACAAATAGGGAGGAACTCATTGAGAATTTGAAAGTAGAAGGCAGCTTGAGTGAAAGTGATCATGAAATCATAGCGTTTGCAATTCTAAGGAAGGGTAGAAGGGAGTACAGCAAAATAGAGACAATGGATTTCAGGAAGGCGGATTTTGGTAAGCTCAGAGAGCTGATAGGTAAGGTCCCATGGAAATCAAGACTGAGGGGAAAAACAACTGAGGAGAGTTGGCAGTTTTTCAAAGGGACACTATTAAGGGCCCAAAAGCAAGCTATTCCGCTGGTTAGGAAAGATAGAAAATGTGGCAAAAGACCACCGTGGCTTAACCACGAGATCTTGCATGATCTAAAAAATAAAAAGGAGTCATATAAAAAATGGAAACTAGGACAGATTACAAAGGATGAATATAGGCAAACAACACAGGAATGCCGGGGCAAGATTAGAAAGGCAAAGGCACAAAATGAGCTCAAACTAGCTACAGGAATAAAGGGAAACAAGACAACTTTTTATCAATACATTAGAAGCAAGAGGAAGACCAAAGACAGGGTAGGCCCACTGCTCGGTGAAGAGGGAGAAACAGTAATAGGGAACTTGGAAATGGCAGAGATGCTTAATGACTTCTTTGTTTCGGCCTTCACCGAGAAGTTTGAAGGAATGCCTAACATAGTGAATGCTAATGGGAAGGGGGTAGGTTTAGCAGATAAAATAAAAAAAGAACAAGTTAAAAATCACTTAGAAAAGTTAGATGCCTGCAAGTCCCCAGGGCCTGATGAAATGCATCGTAGAATACTCAAGGAGCTAATAGAGGAGGTATCTGAGCCTCTAGCTATTATCTTTGGAAAATCATGGGAGACGGGAGAGATTCCAGAAGACTGGAAAAGGGCAAATATAGTGCCCATCTATAAAAAGGGAAAAACAATCCAGGAAACTACAGACCAGTTAGTTTAACTTCTGTGCCAGGGAAAATAATGGAGCAAGTAATTAAGGAAATCATCTGCAAACACTTGGAAGGTGGTAGGGTGATAGGGAATAGCCAGAATGGATTTGTAAAGAACAAATTGTGTCAAAGCAATCTGATAGCTTTCTTCGATAGGATAATGAGTCTTGTGCATAAGGGAGAAGCTGTGGATGTGGTATACCTAGACTTTAGTAAGGCATTTGATACAGTCTCGCATGATATTCTTATCGATAAACTAGGCAAATACAATTTAGATGGGGCTACTATAAGGTGGGTGCATAACTGGCTGGATAACCATACTCAGAGAGTTGTTATTAATGGTTCCCAATCCTGCTGGAAAGGCATAACGAGTGGGGTTCCGCAGGGGTCTGTTTTGGGACCGGCTCTGTTCAATATCTTCATTAACAACTTAGATATTGGCATAGAAAGTATGCTTATTAAGTTTGCAGATGATACCAAACTGGGAGGGATTGGAGGACAGAGTCATAATTCAAAATGATCTGGACAAATTGGAGAAATGATCTGAGTTAAACAGGATGAAGTTTAACAAAGACAAATGCAAAGTGCTCCACTTAGGAAGGAAAAAATCAGCTTCACACATACAGAATGGGAAGAGACTGTCTAGGAAGGAGTACGGCAGAAAGGGATCTAGGGGTTATAGTGGACCACAAGCTAAATGTGAGTCAACAGTATGATGCTGTTGCAAAAAAAGCAAACATGATTCTGGGATGTATTAACAGGTGTGTTGTGAGCAAGACATGAGAAGTCATTCTTCTGCTCTACTCTGCGCTGGTTAGGCCTCAACTGGAGTATTGTGTCCAGTTCTGGGCACCGCATTTCAAGAAAGATGTGGAGAAATTGGAGAGGGTCCAGAGAAGAGCAACAAGAATGATTAAAGGTCTTGAGAACATGACCTATGAAGGAAGGCTGAACGAATTGGGTTTGTTTAGTTTGGAAAAGAGAAGACTCGGAGGGGACAGGATAGCAGTTTTCAGGTATCTAAAAGGGTGTCATAAGGAGGAGGAAGAAAACTTGTTCACCTTAGCCTCTAAGGATAGAACAAGAAGCAATGGGCTTAAACTGCAAGGGAGGTTTAGGTTGGACATTAGGAAAAAGTTCTTAACTGTCAGGGTGGTTAAACACTGGAATAAATTGCCTAGGGAGGTTGTGGAATCTCCATCTCTGGAGATATTTAAGAGTAGGTTAGATAAATGTCTATCAGGGATGGTCTAGACAGTATTTGGTCCTGCCATGAGGGCAGGGGACTGGACTTGATGACCTCTCGAGGTCCCTTTGGGGCCTGCAGACATACTGTAATACACATAAGATAATAGTGATAATAAATAGCAGCTCGCCAAACAATTTAGCATGTTATTAAGACTATAATTGTAAAATAACTGTTTCTTAGATCTCATCAGGCACCTCCTTCAGTTGAGATAGGGGATTCTCACCAAGCAACTACTGCAGGAGAGATCTGGAGTATTTTTTACAAGCCATCCACCTCCATCTCCATCTTCAAGAAAAAATTTAAGAGCCAACAAGATGATTGCAACCTCCTTGTGGGAAACTAAAGTGCCAGTTACGCCATGAGACACAATATTCTCCTGCAATTCAAAGTGTATTGGGGATAATCCTTTTCCTCTATCTTCTCCTGGTTTTCCAAAGGATCTGGACAGACCTTTTCTGGAGTTCCATGGTGCACACCAGACATGGGAAAACCAGCTGCTATAACCATTTTGAAGTATCTGGAGCTTGTCAGCTCTCATATCCTTCTAAATATGGTCTTAAACCACTTCGCTTAAAATAGGAACAGAATCTCTAAAACAGTAGGTGTCCCGCACACCACAAAACGAGATGAATGTGGGAACCTTATGGAGATCAGGGCTTTGGGTCTGCTTTGACTGCTGTAATAGTTTAGGGCATTTTAAGCTCAAAGTTAAGCACAAATATAAATGACACCATCTTTTCAGCTGCTGCAGCAGCAGGTGCTGAGTTGCCTCTGCTGTAGATGTTTCTAGCTGGCAATGTACAAAGGTGAGGGAGTCACAGACTTTGAAAAGGTATCTGCCTAATAGCCAGTGTTCTGTTATTTTTGGATGGTCTCTTTTCAGAAGTACAAATTTGGAGAATCAATCAGGTCTCAAAGGTAAAATTAGGAGAAAAATGCTCAACAAAGCCTGCGCTACAAACAAATTAAATAGGTGGTGCTCATTGGTTCAGAGTCGACATGGGATGTTTAGAGTTTAAAGTTTGTGTGTCCGAGCCACCATGCCTACTAATTGTTTTCTAAGAGGTCACTTATAGTAGCAAGAGACATGTCATGACAAACCTATACCATTCTTATGCCCTGCATCGAGTCTGGATGTGAACATCGGGCTGCCTAACAAAGCTATGACCTTTCAGTCAAACTGTTAAGTCAGTGAGCTTCAGATGGTAAGGCTGACAATCAAGATTGCATACAACAAAAGTTAAAGATATCCCTGACAGCAGCAAAAGGTGGGGATGAAACAATGGATCTGTAATAGTTGGTAAATGACTGCATGGCATTATCAGTATCAATTGACTAGAAGGTTGGAAGGAACAGTAAGGGGCATGTGTATGTGTGAGTGAGAGAGAGGTGACCAAATAGAAATGTATCTGACAGAGAGACAAACCTGCTGTCCTCAAGATGCCTGAATATATATGTGCAGCTGTAACCTCTGGGACACTTGTACTGCAACCTGAGGGTTGGGAGGGTGTGTTTAACCTGGAGTGTTTGAGGTTTGTGGGCTTAAGCATTATAAATGCTTCAGCAACTCATCTGCCATTTAAAAATGGAGTTGCTGCAATGAGAGCAGCTGAAAAAAGCAGCAGTAGTTTCCATAGCTCAGGGCTTGAGACTCCCACACATTCCTGTGCTAGTATCTGGACAGCAGGCTCCACTTCCCTGTACAGGGGACTCCTTGATGCTTCCAGCCTTTGCACCTGTTTCTATTGTGACCTTGTCAACATCATATTTCAAGTGCACCACATAGTTCCCAGCAATCATGAGGCCAGGATTAGGATAGTGGCAGTCAATCCTTACCCCAACGCTAAATCAAGCTGCCTTGCTGTGCATTCCAGACTGCAGAACTACACAAGGAAGTGATGGGACAGCTGGATTTTGTCTCCATTAAGAGGTGACAGTGTATAAATGTGAGTAATCAAAGCAAAGAAAAGCTCCAGTTAGACAACAGAATGAGGAGGAGAAACACTGGAGACAAACACCAATCCCTCAGGAAATCTACCCCAACAAAAGCAAAACTGAGGCCAAGACAAGTGACAGCTGCTGCTTTCGGTTAAAGGTGGTTTTGAATGTTCTTGCCAACAATATCAAAGCCAAGAGTGTTCTCACTCCAATTTTTTTGATCCAGGAGAGGGGATTACACCAGTTCAGCTGTCTTCATACCCTGCAGTATTGGAGAAAGTATCTTGTTCCAGAAGCCTTTGGACTTGTATCAACATATGCTCATCCTCCACCACGGGCGGTTCGACGCTGCCATAGAATCCATGCTCTAACCTCAGAGCCAGGTGAATGACAAAGACATGGCCAAGAATAGTCTTCAGGAGAGTTACAAAAGGGACACTGGGTTTCTCACTAGAACAGCCAGAATGATGCTTTCATACAAACAAGGTTTTAGCACCAGCCACAAGAAGACCAGCCTGTGTCCTCTTGATAATGAGGCTCTTTTGTGGAATCATTTGTTACATGATTTCCTACACCATGAAAAGTCTGAACATGGCGGGGCAGAGCCTCAATAAGTGTGTTACCATAGCTTCATTGACTTTACTGGTTCTATGACAATTTACAGTAGCTGAGAGAGAGGGCTCATTTCACTAAGGCTTGGTCCACACTGGGGTGGGGGATCGAGCTAGGAAACGCAACTTCAGCTATGAGAATAGCGTAGCTGAAGTCGACGTTTCCTAGATCAAACTAAGTTTACTTACTGCGGGTCCACGCGGCGCAGGCAAGCTCCCCCGTCGACAGCACTTCCTCCTCTCGGCGAGCAGGAGTTCAGCAGTCGACAGGGGAGCGCTTCTGGGATCGATTTATCGCATCCAGATGAGATGCGATAAATCGATCCCAAAAGATAAATCTCTACCTGCTGAATCAGGCAGGTAGTGTGGACCTAGCCTAAGAGTTCTGTGCTGAGCAGCCTTGCCTTGGGTAATTAATTTTGATCTTTTGCTTCCAAACAGAGCAAAGTGGACCTAAGGACTCTAGTATATGGTGGAAACAGGCCTTTCCTGTGCATTCCCCAAAATATTTTCACACTGCAAGCCAAATAATATGACACGTCTCCTACTAAATTCAGGTACCAATCCACTTACAAGGAGGGAAAAAAACAACTCAAAATACCCCCAAAAGAAACTACGACTCACAACAGTGAAGTCTATTGAACAAACAGCAGCTCAAACCGAAACAAAATTCAGTGAGTCCCTTCTAAATTAATCTCCAGTTAGAAGAAAAGAATAATTGCTCCAGGGTTCACAAAAAGAAAATATCATAAAAATTGACATGTTCACAGATGGTCCCTTAAAAAGAATTTCTATCTGCATCAACCAACTGCTGCAAAAAGGAGGGGAAGAGGTAGTCTGCAGAGAGATATGGTGAACGGGGATGGCAAGAGATCACCTAATCAAACCAGAAGGTACCTTAATTAGAAAAAAAGCTGAAGTCCCAGACAGGCTGATGCGCTCAGGCTTGTATTTGAGGGATGGGGGAAAGAAAAGGATCAGTTATGCTACTCAGGGCTTCCTAGTGAATGTTTGGATTTTTCTTTTTTTTAATTAATGAAGCTACTGAGGAGCAGCATTTGTTCAGATCTCCAGGGACTAGGAGTGTAAGAGAATAGGGCTATAGAACTTCAGAAAGCCAGAAAAATGAGGTACACTTAAACCTGAAGTCCCAGCCCTAGCTCTTCTATATTGGCTGTTAGTTTAGGTCACTCCTTATGGGGACTGCTACCTTGGTATACTTTATGTCCTTGATGTAATCATCTGAGGAATGGAGACAATATGCTGGAGAGCCCTGTAACATCAGCCAAAAAGGAAAACAAACTGGAAGCTAAGGAGATATCAGAAATGTGGTTTTGCCAATTTCATCTACTTCACCCAACTGGCAAAGCTAAAATGGTTTCTGTCTCTGATCTGAAGCTGTTGGGCATGCACAGTCACTTTGTATCTTGGTAAATAAAGAATTTAAGATGGAAAAATCAACTAGAATAGTTGCTTTTCAGAGCATAGCAGGAGCTAGAAAACAAGAGAGAGAGAGCAACACAAAGTCTCCATTACTCAGTTGACAGTGGAGAGGAAATTCCTCTTTACTCAGTCCTAGTCGCAGTCTGTTCCCGAATCTGAGGGAGATTTACATTTCACTGTTCTGCAGGGTGGACAAAAGATATAACCTGCAGATGATGCCATAAGAGCGATGTTTATTTGCCATAGATGGATCTCAGAGGTGTCATAATAATTCTATAATAAATATACTGTGCCAAAAGACTTTCCTAAGACAGTAATTACCAGATTGTTTCTAGTAAAAGGGAAATGCAATGAGCCCAGTTGGTACCTTCTTGAGTGAGCCAGCTAGAAGGTCTCTGGAAAAGGCAGTTTAAGTACCTGAAAAATTAACGAGAGGGAGAAGGTTGGTAATTGCATCTGTTAACTCTTAAACATCAACAGCTTGGATAAAAGCAAGCATCTGTTTTCCAAATAAAATAATTTGAATAGTCAGTGCTTGTGCCTTGAGTAGAGAGGTTCCTCTTGAACAGATGCATAGCAAAACAATGGAGTTTCTCCTCATCCCTAATCCCAGCCAAGATAGGAAACAAATTATCACATTTTAGTATAGAACAATACTGGAGAGTAAAGCAGTAGGAAGTCAGAGACTGGCAGTAGAAGGTAAAGCTAGTGACCCAGATGTTACAGTGTAAGTAGGTCATGCAGAAGCTCCATTTTCTTGTCCTAGCAAATACTCTTGAGCAGTTAAACATATTGATCTATGATAATGAGTATTTCCTTCCACGTGGAAAGTGCTTCAGAGGCAAGCTTTTTCTTTTATTTTATTCTGAACAAGTGTACCAATTTCAAGTGGGTTTTTTAAACCTTGGTTTACATATTTTCCTCCCCTCCATCAGTCTAGTTTCTCATTATTAAGATGCTTCATGTACCATTCCCTTCCCCCCTCCGCTGTTTCCGTAAGGTTGCTGTCCTGATTTTCAAAGCACTGCATAAAATTTGGTCTCTCAATGGTTGAGACCATCTCTCGCTTTTTCTCCATAACCATGACTTCCCATGATAGTTTCTTCTCACTGGAACAATGAAAATCTTGACCTGGAAGGGAGGCCAGTGACTACAGGAGAAAGAACTTTCTTAGGAGCAGACCCAGAAGAAATAAGAATGGTACAGCATCCCTGTTTTCTGAGCTAACTGCAAGCCCCACTTCTTCACCCAGGATTTCCTGAAGAACACTCACTTTCATACTGACATGTTAAAAACCAACCAGCCAACCCACCCTAAGCCTGCTATGTGCCAGCAAGGGAATAAAAGCACTGTCAGCACTCAGATTCTATGGTGATGGGGGGGGGGGGTGTCACATATAAGGATAAACAGAAACAGACAAATAGCTAGCACTAGGCCAGGCACAACAAGGCAAAAGCACCATAAGAAACTGGGATGATGGATGGACAGTCTCATGACCAAAGAATCAGTGAGGATGTTCTCTTGTCCTGGCCATAAAACCTGAGGAAAATATGAAAAAAAAAAAAAAAAAAAGCATGTCAGAGCAGGGATTTAACTTGCCTCTTCTCAGGTTAAGTATAGAGTAGCTAAATCTTTCCTTGCCAGTAGTTCCCAAGCCAGAGCAGTGGATGCACTGATTCAGCAGAGAAATCAAAGGGTTTCCTAGAATCTTTAGCTTATCAAGAAGACACCAATCGAACTCCAAAGTGAGCATAAAATCCATTTTAAGACTTACTCTTGACTAGCAGATTACACAAAATGGTGCAGCCAAAGAACAACTAAAATGGTATAGCACTGAGTCTGAGGAAAGACTAAATCCCCACTCTCATGCAGCTGGTCGGGTAGAATGTATTGGCTACCATGTAGATGCCTATTATGGTAACATCGAGAACGTGTGGTCTCTTGCCACTAGAGCCTAGTTCTGGATTATTTAATGATAAATAATACTACCTCACTAGTCTCAGACATGGATCGGACACCCTCAAGCTTTTAATTCCCTTGAAGTAAGGAGAAGAACCTAACCTATATTTCCGTATCTGCTTGGACTGCAGCCACCAGAAATGCAGGTATTCCTCATTAGGCTGTGACAAAAAAAATTAGATTTTGGCCTGGTCAGTACTTAGCTGGAAAACACTAATGGAAAACCTAGCAGGCTGCAGTAAGTAGCGGTGGTGACTCTGTATGTTACACACTCTCTTTTGAATTACAGTGAAGTGCTCCCTCAGCATGGTGCAATGCTGTTTCTTTCAGAGGAAATGTAAAACTAAACTTCTGACTGCTTGTGGCCCTGAAACTTTCATAACATTGTTAGTGTTAGCTATAAATGTCCTGGTCTAACTCCAATTTGGCTAATCGCATTCTACCTATCTAAATTCCACCTGCATTCAACTGAAAATGACATTCAACTTCACTTGCTGGTTTAAACTGTTGTAGAGCATGCATGCACCACCCCAAAGCTAGCCACATTGCATTGATGGAGGGGGTGGTTTCTATATCCAGAACATGCTCAGATCTTTCATTACAACGAGCGCTAGAGAAATGGGTAGGATTTATTCATTATTAAGGGGCTATTGGTGTAGGCCCTGAAAGGATTTTTGTATTCAGCAGGCATGGATTTAGCTACATTACCTGTATTCATGCTTTGGGCCTAATGAGGTGCCAGACCCACCGCTTCCTTGGTGGATGTCCCCTTGTGTCCTGTTAACCATGCTGATGTATTGCTTCTAACCAGCCCTTAAAAAAAATCAGCTTTGGAGGGTTAGATTTTCAGAGGACTATGCAATTAAAAGAAAAAAAAATCAAAAGAAAACCAATACCAAAGCTATAAGCTGAGTTGCCACTCATGTCCAGTTGGGCATTAATTCCATCACTGTGGCTAGTTGGATGTGTGAGCAGTTTAAGGCCATGAGTTCAGTAACTACAGCTGGAATTTATTTGGTTTTAGCCATCCCTTTCTCTCTCCAACATGGGTTCTCCACACTGTGCTTCATCCATTCATTATTCTCTTTAGCTCTCTCTTTCAAGGTAGCTGTAAAGTGCTATTTCTCTGCCCATCCAAGCTTACAAGACCATAGACTGGCTAGTTCATGAAGGAAGCAGCTACTACCTCTGAACTGAAACACAGTAAGAGTGCCAGCTTACTGATTTTCACTTGCCTGTGGAGGTTGAAAATTGCATTCCTTTTTAGTCTCTTTTCTAATTTATAGAAACCTTGTTTTCTTAAAGAAACTGACACTATCAATATTAGCTCTAGTCAGTTTCCACAACTGTGTTTAAATTGTTTGTAGTGTGACACCTGTTCCTAAGCATACTTACCAATTTTTACATTTTGAAATCATGCTTCACTGTTTTGTTTTTTTAATGTTATCCCCTTTTGCTGTACAAGAGACCCAGACAAGCAACAGGCAAAACTGACTGACTGTCCAGGATAACAATGAACATGACTACACACTGTAAACACACTAATGAAAGGACGTTGCTTATTTTCTCTAATGTCTTTTAGTGATTCTAGGGTTATTGCTTGTAACAACAGTAGGTAAGATGATGTCAGATTGAAGTGAAATGGACAGTGTCCCTCTTAACCTCGCCTCTCATTTATAACTGTGAGACCATTTATATCGCATTAGCTGCCTGTGATATGGTTCTCAGGATTATGCCAGTACTTTCAGTCATTGTCCCCCAAAATGCAGGCATCCAGTGACGTGGAGGGTGTTTGATCCAACATACAAGTTATGAATGGGTATGGCACATGATGGGAATGTCCTCTGATGTATGGATTCAGTAGTAAAATGATCTGACACACTTTCTGTGACAGATTTCCACATGATGCAGCATAATAGGAGCTCCTACTGCAATGCTGGCACCTTAGCATCTGATAGGCATTCCTCCTTAGGGCAACCTTCCAAGTGTGACATTGCTAGCTGCTTAGCCATATAAGAACTAATTGCAGTGTCAGAATTTGTTTGGAATTTCCCCCACAGTGCCTTTTTGTCCTCTTTCCCTAATAACTCCTTCAAAGGGATCAGCAGCTCTTTAGGGCTCTAAGTGTGACGTACTGTGTTTGTAAAGATATGTGTAAGTTTACATTATGCTGTAGCTCATTTATTATAATCAAAGGGTCTCATATTCTAGGGGGCAAAAGTACAGGTGCCTCTTGCTTGAAAAACTAGTTTAATTTGTTAATTAAATGGTTTTAAGTACATGTTCCGACTTTGAGGAAAAATAGAGACTGTATTATTTAAAAACACGGTAGAACCTCAGAGTTACAAACATCTTGGGAATGGAGGTTGGTCGTAACTGAAATGTTTGTAACTCTCAATAAAATGTTATGGTGGTTCTTTCAAAAGTTTACAGCTGAACATTGACTTAATACAGCGTTGAAACTTTACTATGCAGAAGAAAAATGCTGCTTTTAACCATCTTAATTTAAATTAACCAAGCACTAAAAGCATTTCCTTACCTTGTCAAATCTTTTTTTAAACTGTCCCTTTATTTTTTTAATAGTTTACATTTGACACAGTACTGTATTTGTTTGTTTGGGGGAGGGGTTGGTCTCTGCTGCTGCCTGATTACGTATTTCCTGTTACAAATGAGGTGTGCATAACTCTGAGGTTCACTGTATATTAAAATATAAGAAATTGTAATATGCTATCTACAGTAATATATTTTTTAGGATGTGCGTTTTTTAAAAATAACGCACTATGCCTGTACATCATGAAGATTTCAAAGCATGAAAAGATGTTAGTTTTTATTCTGGGAAAAATAAATGTTCTTTATAGTGTAACAAAAGAACTATGTTAATTTAACCTGACCCCAGATGCTCCATGCAGGGGAAAAGAAAGTCCCATCCTCCCTCGCTCCCAGCCCAGGGACTGGCAGCTGATTCCGGCACAGGATAGACACATCCCCAGCCCCCCCACCAATTTACTTCTCTGCCAGCTGCTCTGGGCACCTGAAATGCCACGCCCATACTACAGGGGTGGGGCATGTGACTGCTCTTGAGGCTTCCTTTTGTTTCCCTATCAGGAAGTCATTTTTTTGCAGGGAAGCAAAGAAATCTGTGGGCGGCGTGAATTCTGCACATGCACAGTGGCACAGAATTCTCCCAGGAGTAAGCATTGCATATAAATGATGAGCTAAGCCTGTAAAGAAATTAGAAGTGATGGAAAGGATTACATTTAATCTGTTTGTTAGCTTTCTTCCCCAAAGTGATTTTAACCCAGAGGCTCCCCTGGAACAGTGCATGGGGTTTACAATAGATCCCCTGGATCCAATTTGGATATGGCACGAAACCTCATTAATATTTATAATAAAATTAATGCTACTGGAAATTGTGTGATTATGGGAGACTAATTTTCCAGGTATAGAATGGAGCACAACTGCTAATAATAATGGTAGGCCAACATCCTGGATGTGATAGCTGACAGATTTTTCTCACCAAATAATCAATGAACCAACAAGTACTGATGCCATTTTAGATTTGGTATTACTAAGTAGTGAGAACCTAATAGATTACCTTGTTGTAAAGGACCACCTTGGTTCACATGATGATAAATTAATTCAGGTTCACCTAAATGGAGCTAATTCAGTTTAAACTAAATGGAAGGCTAAACAAAAATAGGTCTGCAACTAGCATCCTTGATTTCAAAAGGGCAAACTTTAAAAAAATTACAGGCATTAGTTAGGGAAGTTGATAGGTCTGAGGAACTCAAGGATCTGAATGTGGAAGAGGCTTGGAATTACTTTAAGTCAAAGCTCCATACTGAGGTGGGGGGGGGGGGGAGACTCAGAAGTGTTGCAGACCAAACCAGCTGAACAAGCATCTCAAACACTTTGTAAAGAAAAAGACAGCACACAAGGAACGGAAGGAATAGCTCTGCAAGGAAAGCTACCTACCTCTTGCAGGTCAGAAAGTACAGGGATAAAGTGAGAACTTCCAAAAGCCAGGCAGAGGTGGACATTGCAAAGGAAAGTAAAACCAATAGTATAAGGTTCTTCAGCCATATAAATAAAAAGAAAACAAGGAAACAAGAAGTGAGCCCACAGAGGACCTAAGTTTCCTGTAAGCTGCACGGTTGGATGGTTGCCCAGGATAGATTCAAGTGCCGCCCACTTGATTAGCAGAGCCACACCCATCTGGCAGCATATGTTCAGCTGCCCCTCCCACTGTTTTGCAGCCGCATTGCTCCTACAGCTGCTCCCAGGACCCTCCTGCTGGCTGTGCAGAGCAGGTGTTTGTGTGTGCTGATGTCAGGGTCTCCCCCATCTCTGCAGAGCAGGGGAGAGGGGACAGACTAGCTCAGGACTCAAGAAGGAGAGAGCTGCTGCAGTCTGAAGGAGCCTCCAGGCAGTGACTGAGTGCCTTGCTCACACAATCTCTCTCTCCCCCCTCCTGCCCATGTACCCCATCTACACAGAGCAGGTGAGGGGAAACAGGGCTCAGGACACAGGAGAGCTTTTAGTGCATGCCTTAAAGAAACTTTCCCAGCAGCCAGCACACACACCCAGTCTCTCTCTCTCTCTCTCTCACTCACACTCACACACAGAGTCTGTGTCACACTCACGTCCCAACACATATTTGTGGTGGTGGTGTTACTACTTGATAGTTACTGCAATGCACATATATTCTCTGTCATTTTATTCTTTCAAAGTGTGTTATTTTAGTGTTTTGACTAGGCCATCATTTCATAATTTTTATTTCTCTTACACAAATATAATTTGAGTAGTGAGTTCTAAAATGACTAACCTGTCCCAGCTGGAGTAATTATCCCTATGGTAACTTTTTAAAGATATATATTATATCTAGGTTTTTTTGTTTCTACTGGTAGTGCACATCCACACATACCTCGGTGCACATAAAATGTATTTTGCACATGATGGAAAAAATTAGCAGGAACATTGATGAGGACATGGTGGAGATTAAAGATAATCTAGGTATGGCCCAACACTTAAACACACACTTTGCCTCCATTTTTAATGAGGAGCTGAGGGGCAGTGGCAGCATGGCTAATGGGAACAAAGCTATAGCAACAGAAATTGGCTTACACCTCAGATGTGGCAAACTCAAGCAGCTTAATGGGACCAAATGCAGGGGGAGGAAGGAGCTCAGATAATCACCAGCCAAGCATATTAAAGGAACTGGCACATTAAATTGCTAGCCCAATAGGCAGGATTTTTAATGAATCCATAAACGTGGAGATCATGCCTTATGACTGCAGAATTGCAAATTTCAGAAAGTTAAAGAAAAAAAAAAGGGATCTGGGAAACTACAGACCCGTTAGTTTAACCTCAGCTGTATGCCAGGTCTTAGAACAAATTTTGAAAGAAAGAGTAAATAAAGTCAGAGGTAAACAGTAACTGTGATAAAATACAAAATGCTTTTACAAAAGGTAGATTGTGCCAGCCCAACTTGACCTCTTTCTTTGAGATAACTGATTTTCTAGACAAAGGAGATGCATAGACCCAATCTGTCTGGATTTCAGTAAAGCTTTTGATACAGTTCCACATGGGAAATTAAAGTAGATGGGAATCAAAAGGTTGTTAACGTACTCATTAATGGAGTCATACTGAAAAGCAAACTGTCAGGCTTGTGGGAAGTTACAAGTAGAGTTCCTCAGGGATTGGTCTTGGGATCAGTCTTACTCAACATTTTAATTACTGACCTTGGCACAAAAAATGGGAGTGTGCTAATAAAATTTGTGATGACACAAAGTTGGGAGGTATTGCCAACCACAGGAGGACTGGAATATCATACATTTGGCCAACCTTGAAAACTGGGGTAATAGAAATAGGATGAAATTTAATAGTGCAAAATGCAAATTCATGCACTTAGGGACTAAGAACAAGAATTTTTGCTATAAATTGGGAGCTTACCAATTGGAAGCAACAGAGTAGGAGAAAAACTTGGGTGTACTGGTCAAACACAGGATGACTATGAGTGACTAATGTGATGTGACCAGGAAAAAGGCTAATGCAATCCTAGGATGTATTAGGCAAGGTATTTCCAGTAGAGAGGTTTACCACCATTTGTGACTAAAGGGCCAGCATTCTAGTCACTTTTAGTACTAATTAGGTTCTCCCTAGAGAAGGTCTAACTGGACAGATGTGTACCTGATTACAAGCCAGATTGGGGCTGGTGCATCAATTAAGCCCATTAACAGTGAACCTGTATAAAAGGGCACAGGAAGGAGTGTTTGGGGAAAAGGTGGCTAGAAGAGTCCTTTGAGTAGAGCCACTTGTTCCCCCCCCACCACCACCCCTTTTGGGGAATGGGTTGGAAACCTGAGACACAGTGTAAAGGTATAGAGACATTGCTATGTATTGGTGGAGGATTAAAACACTGTACATAAAATTACAGAGGGGTATTTGACAAGCAAGGTCTCAGCACGGTCTGTGTTTGTGGAAGAGCCATGCATGTGGCATGATACTCTGTCACAACTTAGGGGCTTGTCTGGAAGTTGCCTGTATCCTTGCGAATGGAGAACCTGTCAGAGAGGTTTGGCAGTCTGGATGCTGGAGGGAACGCTGCAATGGCTGGCGGAGCAGCAAAGATCTGTAGAAGATCCTGTAGCCTTCCAACAATCCCACCACGTAGAGAAAGTCTTTGCTTGCCTGGCAGGCAAAGCAGCAAAAGAGCCTGCAGGAATTTATAAAGGAGCAAGCCCAGGTTCAGCAACAACTCCAGTAAAGCTTTGAGAGTCCTGCAACTGGAAACAGAAACTGGGCACAAGGGACAGGTCTCTGCAGAATGGAACCTGTGGACGAGACTGATATGTTTTTAGTACTTTCAAAAAGGTGACAGCAGGAGCTGGTTAGGACAGAACAATGTGGGCCCTTGGGCTGGCACGCTGCTTAACTGGGGAAGCATAGGGAGCATATATGGCTCTCAGTAATGTACCAGCAAGAGACTATGATGTGATTAAGGCAGCCATTTTGGATGGGTTGGGCCTGTACATAGAAAAATACCACCAGAAATTCAGAGCAGGAAGATGGACTGCGGGATTATAGCCCTCTGCATTTGTACAAAAATTAACAGACTGGGCTGCTTGTTGGCTAAGGCAGAAACCCAGACTCTGGGGGGAGAGTATAGACTGAGTGTGGGCTAATTTCTCCAGAGTCTCCTTGGCACCAGAACAAATGGATATAAATTGGCCATCAGCAAGCTTAGGCTTGAAATTAGATGAAGATTCTGGAACAGCCTTCCAAAGGGAGTTTTGAAGGCAAAATATCTTAACTTGTTTCAGGACTGAGCTTAAGTTTTTGGAGAGGATAACATGAGGTTACCACCTCTAAAGGCATATGTCTCACCCTTTCCTTCAGTTGTTTGGGGAATCTCAAGAATTTTTTTAACCTGTGCAAAATGTATGTCTCACTGGCCTTATTCTTGAAAATGTTGGAACTGTTCTGGCTGAAGTTTTCCAAAATAAATTCAAGTTGAGGCAAACACTTCGTATTGAAAACTTCAGCCTAAACAGTTAAAGTTGGCAAAGATCAGGCCTAACATGTCTCTCTCCCTTTATCCCCACCCAAGATTATCATTGCCCTTTGATCATGGTCCAGTATAGCTAATTTAAGACTGTTTTAACCTAATTTTTATGTAGTTAGACTACAGTGAGACAAGGAGGAAAAATGAACAAAAAGGAGCTGGAAAATATCAGAAGTCAGTGAATGTTTCCAGGACAGATACACTGATAAAACGTTTTAGCTATTGTTTTTAGTTTAATTTTGGAATAACTGCTCTGTTTTCATATTGAAAGTTGGCTTTATACTGTGGGTAAGCGTGTGCCAGGGTTAAACATTAACTACTATTTTAGAGTACGCAAAAATATGCTAGGCACTTTACAGTAAGGTAGACTGACAGTTCTTGCCTCAAAGAGCTTATAAATCTAATACCAGATAAGGCCCATGAATAGGGGCACCAAACAGTGAGAGGAAGGGTTAGAGGGAGGAAGGTTGAAAAGATCACTTTTACTCTATCTAGTCATATCTACATCCTAGTGGGTCAATGAAAACAGTTTTTATTCACTTACAATAGTTCATAGTAGTTATGATCAGGTCACTTCTTACAGACATCATGAAAAGTGAGTCTAAGAAAGGAATTCGGTTAGGAGAGTTTAATGGTGGATGGACAGCTTGGAAAGAGGCATTAACACACACTTCTACTGAGATACATGCTTCTAAGTGTTGTACTACTAAACCAGTCTTCACCTGGGTCCAGCAGAACTGTCACAAGAGGCCTGTGCAAGCTGAGTTTATTTTAAAGTAATTCACCTGCAGGCCCCCAGGATTTTCTTTAGAGACACAATACTGCATCAGCTTCTTTCCCCACAAAACACGACAACTTTCAAAATATACTCGATAAAACTGTATTTTGTTTTGTTTTTGTTTTTTTTAACAGACATTTGTACACTTTGTTACAAAACTGTAGAGAACTACGACTTGCTTTAAATCATTTTTTGGTCGGCAAATATTGTAAAATCTTTGTGTGCAATTATCATGTATTTACAGGGCCTCATGTTAGTGATTTTCAATGATTATTCCAATGTCACACTCTCAACATAAGACATGGCTTAAGATAAATATATTAGTAAATAAATATTCTGAGAACATATTTCCATAAATGAAATGTGCTGCTATACATATACAGAATATACACAAGTAGTTTCCTAGCCTTTAAAACAGTAAAAAAAAATGGTAATGGAGAAAGAGCCCTTTGACTATATTATTACAAATCTTTACACCAAAGTTTATACAAAACCATTTTTAAGTGCTACAGAATAAATTTTAATTAAACATTTTAAATAGTGCCTCCTGAGCCCAACACAACGGCAACAGTTTATTTAAGCAATAGAAAGGCATTTTTGTTTTAAAATAGTCTCTATGTGGCTAATCAGCCTGTGTGTCATTTCAGACACATTAGTCCCAATGGGCTTTCCGCAGGGAAAATGAGCAAATGCAGACGGTAACAAGATCAGAAATGGGAACTAAGGAGAATGTATTTCTACAAAATGGCTTGCAGGGAGGGAGTGGCATGATTGGTTGGCATTTCCAGGTCTTCTGAGTAAGACCATATCCATATGGCTGGGAACACATGAGCCAAAACATTCAGACAGACATTTTACACCATGTTTTACCATACCTCAATCTATGCTAGTTACAGTATGCCAAGTATTTTGAGTGGCCAAAGACTTGGTGGTTCTCAAATACAAGATTATAACCATACCTCCTCTAGTGCATTTCTTTGGGGGTGGGGGAAGTAGAGTGTATTCAAAGTGGAAAATTTGATAAAATCCCACGGCTTCATTCCCACAAACATACCATGTCACTGGTACTCAGAGAAGATATTGCTTGGTTTCTGCATCTTTATATGTAGGAAATATATTTATTGTAATGGGTTTTAATTTTATAGCACAGCTCCTGTATCTTGTTGTAAGACACACCAAGTCTCTGAAATGCTTCATTCATGGTTACTCATTTAGAGAGACACATTTATCTTTAAATATATTTATCCTTCCTAGTGGGTTTTTTTGGAACACTGTAGAGTATTAGAAGTGAAAAGAAATGTAAAAATCCAAATTATTTTGTATTACTTAAGCTCTGTTCCCCCCCTCCCCCCTGCCATTCATCCAGGATATCCATCAAGACTGATTAGAATCCTTTTCCTGGTTCCCATGACTAGCCCAATGCTGTCCCATAAAGGGCAATGTTTCAGTAAAAATAAACATCACTAATTTTTTTATTTTTAATGTAATAAAAACATTTCCAATCATATTTTACAAGACCTACATTGTGGGCACAAACTAGTTCGGGTCCCTTTAAGAAAATCCCTGCTGTGTGAATACACCAGACAGACAGAAAAGTGCATACTGTGTTCTCAGTCACACAGCATGACAGCCATGGCCTCTTATCCAGAAGCCAGTTTCCACAGGAAACGATTGCTATTGGAAGGGATGATGTGCATTATCTCATGATAACAAAACTTCCCCACTATAAGAAAAACAGGAACAGATCTATGTGCCCAAACTTAAGGGTATGCAGTGCTCTCTGTACGCAAAGGCATGAACACAGGCAAGGCTGGATAGGCCAAAGAATCCTGTAAGATAGACTGATCTATGGAAGCTACATCATCCATATCTCTTCCAGCAAAGAAAAAGAGAATGACTAAAGCAAGTTTACCCAGTCTTTACTCTGGGAACTAAAACTCTATGCATGTGCATACATGCAAGATGTGCTAGTTGACGGAAAGCACTAATTCTATTATCATCCATGTGCAGTCTCCAAGGAAACAAAACAGTAACCCCCATCCAAGTGTTTTCTCAATTGACCCAAAACAAGTCACAAATATCATACAAGCAATACATCACTACATGTGCCAGTTTCTCTTGCTACAGTTTCTCCAGAAGAACTGCAGTAGGAATGCTGGGGTTCTCTATGGGTAGCTGTTATCCCCTCAGCCTTTCGATGTGGTAGCAAGTCACTTGTTCCCTATTGCTCCACAGGCCTGAAGGCGCAAAAGGTCCTAACTTTGTCAGCAGGTGACAGTGAAAGTATTCACATGAGCTCACATATGCACTCCTTCAGGAAAGCTGACCTTGTCTGCAGACCCCTAGCAACCACGCTGTTTGAGGAGTGAGAGATGGGGCAAAAATACTTCCGTATCCCAATCTTCCACCCACCCCTTAAAGATTCTAAAACCTGCTTGCCACTGAGATTTGCCACAAGGAGGACAGGGCAGCCTCCAAGAATGGATTTATCATTTGTATCCACCTGGACTAGTTTTGACTCAAGGTGCTGACTTGTTTTCTAAGGCAGGTATAGCCCTGAGCTCATCAAAGGCCTGCACTTGTTTAGGGAGAGATTAGTATCTATTAGGGCTGTCAAGCGATTAAAAAAATTAATCACAATTAATCGTACTGTTAAACAATAATAGAATACAATATAATTTAAATATTTTTGGATGTTTTCTACATTTTCAAATATATTGATTTAAATTACAAAGTGTACAGTCCTCACTTTATTTTTTATTACAAAAATATTTTCACTGTAAATAAACAGGAAATAGTATTTTTCAATTCACCTAACAAAAGTACTATAGTGCAATCTCTTTATCATGAAAGCTGAACTTACAAATGTAGAATTATGTACAAAAAACCTGCATTGAAAAATAAAACAATGTAAAACTTTAGTGCCTACAAGTCCACACAGTCCTATTTCTTACTCAGCCAATCACTCAGATAAACAAGTTTGTTTACATTTGCAGGAGATAATACTGCCCGCTTCTATTCTGTTATGTATATACATTATGATTCATATATCCATGTAATATGTTATACATCATTGAGGCCTGGTATGAATGACGTGTGCTTGACATGAATGCGTGCATTGCAAGCTGGCTTCCGAAGAAAGAACTTAAGGTCAAGAACTATTAGAACTATTTGTGCAAAAACAAATAAATTAGTAAAAACAATCTTGTTATGTTCCGAGAAAAATACGGAGAATCAGCAGAAAAGGAAACACCACCAGCCGGACTGATATAAAATTGTGTAAGAATTGGAGGAAATGGCACGTCTTGGATCATGGCAGCCCACCCAGGATTGTCTCTTTGGAACTGTGTGGGTAGAAGGCAAAGAAGACGATGACGCGATTGAATGGACTAGAAATGGTTGCCTATGATTTCTGCAAATCGGAGTCATTTATTGATCCAGAGCCCTGTGTGGATATAGATGTGGTTTTTGCCGGCTCCCCGCATCTTATGATCATATGGATGGAAGGAATCTCGATTGGCTATCGGGACCATTCTGACCTTTAGACTCTGGTATAGTATGTTTGGGATGTGAATGTGGAGTGAATAAGGTTTGTGAGCATTTAGAGTATTCTATACCAACAGTGTGTCCGGTATCTGCCTGCTCCCCATCCCATAGGGAGACCTCTATTGCGGGTCTAACACTTCTTGTTTACAGTGTCAACAGAAAGTGAGAACAGGTGTTCGCATGGCACTGTTGTAGCCGGTGTTGCAAGATATTTACATGCTAGATGAGCTAAAAATTCATGTGTCTCTTCATGCTTCAACCACCATTCTAGAGGGCATGCCTCCATGCTGCTGATGGGATCTGCTTGATAACACAAAGCAGTGCGGACCGATACATGTTCATTTTCATCATCTGAGTCAGATGCCACCAGCAAAAGGTTGATTTTCTCTTTTGGTGGTTCGGTTTCTGTAGTTTCCGCATCGGAGTGTTGCTCTTTTAAGCCTTCTGAAAGCATGCTCCACACCTCATCCCTCTGAGCTTTTGGAAGGCACTTCAGATTCTTAAACCTTGGGTTGAGTGCTGTAGCTATCTTTAGAAATCGCACATTGGTACCTTCTTTGCATTGTGTCAATTCTGCAGTGAAAGTGTTCTTAAAATGAACATGTGCTGAGTCATCATCCGAGACTACTAGAACATGAAATATATGGCAGAATGTGGGTAAAACAAAGCCGGAGAAGTACGATTCTCCTCCAAAAAGTTCAAGTTCAGTCACAAATTTAATTAACGCTTTTTTTTTTTTTTTAAATGAGCATCATCAGCATGGAAGCATGTCCTCTGGAATGGTGGCCGAGGCATGAAGGGGCATACAAATGTTTAGCATATATGGCACATAAATAGTTTGCAATGCCGGCTACAAAAGTCCCATGCGAACACCTTTTCTCACTTTCTGGTGACATTGTAAATAAGAATTGGGCAGCATTATCTCCTGTAAATGTAAACATATGTTTGTCTTAACGATTGGCTGAACAAGAAATAGGACTGAATGGACTTGTAGGCTCTAAAGTTTTGCATTGTTTTGTTTTTCAGTGCAGTTATGTAACAAACAAAAAATCTACATTTGTTAGTTGCACTTTCACAATAAAGAGATCACACTACAGTATTTATATGAGGTGAATGGAAAAATACTATTTCTTGTGGTTTTTACAGTGAAAATATTTGTAATAAAAATAAATATGAAGTGAGGACTGTACACTTCATATTCTGTGTTGTAATTGAAATCCATATATTTGAAAATGTAGAAAAACATCCAAAATATTTAATACATTTCAATAGGTATTCTATTAACAGTGTGATTAAAGCTGCAATTAATCGCGATTAATATTTTTGAGTTAATCACGTGAGTTAACTGTGATTAACTGACAGCCCTAGTATCTATACATGCTGTGCCTTGTTTAATGCAGCAGTGTCACCTGCCCCAGCAAGAGCTGGCACAATGGTTTTAAAAAAATATATATTTAAAGAACACTTTTTGTCACTAGTATAAAAATAGCACTAGAGCTCAGAGCTGCTCTGCGTGGGTTTTGTTCACTTACATAAACCCAGGACTGAAGGAGGCATCAAGCTAGCAAGGAATGGAGGGGAGGCTCGGTCCAGCTGGGGGGGGGGGGGGGGGGGGGGGGGGGGGGGGGGGCTTCTCTACATTACCACTTTTGTGTGTTTGTCAAAGCTAAAAAAGTTTGAAAGAAAGTCCAGCATAATTTGAAGCCTCCATAAAAAGCTCTCCTTGTCTATCTGTGGCAGTCTGGCCAGGTCTAGTCACCCATTTGGCTTCTTTCCAGGGGGTGAGATCCAGAGCCTGAAGGGATAAAAGAAATTATTAGACATAATGCAGGCACATCCAAGAAAGAGGTCTGGGGAAGAAGAAGGAGCAGCCCAAGTGATGATTCTTCCTCTGCCACTAATTACTTTGTCACCAGTCCAGACTCACTCCCACACACACTTCTGACGCATCAGGGGGGCCTGCACCACCCTCCCTTTCCATGCACTCTCCTCTGAGGCTATCCCAGACTTTCCATCACCCCTTTTCATCCTCCTCAGGGTCACCAGTCTCCTCACCTACACCCCATGCATGGCACTTTGGCCTTTTCTGCACTGGCCATTTTTCTTGAGTTTCCCTGCTTCTAACACTGGTTCAGCGCCACTGGCTGTGGCAATGGTGGGAGCCCAAGTTTAGATTAGGTGCCAGCAGCCACTTGTGTTTTCACCATTGGTGTCTAGAGCTGCTACGAGCATGGCTAGATGGCACATTAGCACTCCCACCAATGAAACTGCAGCAGGGGAGCAATGGAGGACATTTTCTGAGGAGAAGAGGCTAATATAGGCAGTTTTTGTAAAAATTTATATTATAGGGTGGAACCATGCGCAGTTCCACTTCTCCAGAGCATGAGCTGTAATTTTCATAATGTGTGGACCATCTCTGTGAACACTAGTGCAGCCGATATGATGCTCTCTTCACCATACTCTGAGACTGAAAGGTGCAGGGAAAAAACCATGTCTGACTCTTACCTGCAGTTTTTGTGGTTGCTACTGCCTCCTGGGAGCTCAGGGTGGGGTTGTGAAAGAGCATCCTTGTTTCTTCGTCCTGAGAGCAGTTCTGCTGCAGGAAGGACATTGCCTGGTAGCACACCTCCCTCTCTTCCTGTAGCTCTCCTAGACCTTGGCGATGTAGATGAGCGTCCATTTCAGGTGTCCCATCCCAGGAACTACAGCCTTCATGGGTCCCTCGGCACTCTATTGGCAGGACTAGCTCACAGTCTCTGTCCTCAGGAATGATAGGAATGCGTTGACTTAGGTCACGCACCCCCCTATAGCAGCTTGGCAAGGTCTCATCAGGAAGTGTGTACTGTACACTCACCGCATAGTCCTCTGTGTAGCAGCCACCACCTCCACTGCTACCAGTGCCACCACAGGCAACCTGCTTCTCTTCATAGAAGCAGCAGGGCAAGCCCTCATATTTCACCCCATCTGTCCTATGCAAGTGGTCTGAGTTAATACTGTACAAACCTGGGGAACTACCTGGCTGCTGCTCCAGCCCCGGGCCACACCCTCCCCAAAGCGGGGAGCCCAAGAAGAGTGCACCACAGTCTGTTGTCCCACTGCTGGGCTCCAGGGCAGAGTGCTGGAGCTCAAAGCAGCAAGCACATGCTTGCTCCATCAGAGGTCCTGCTACTTCTGGACCTTTCCAGTTCCTTTTAACATCCAAGGCAGCACTGGGAGTAGCCTCGAGGCCTCCCTCTGAGGTAGTGCCATTTGAATCCCTGTGCTCTAGTGAGGAATTACTGCTGTAGTTCATCTCCATGCTGCAGTTAGAAAGTTGGTCCCCTGAGGAAGAAGCTGGCACAGGTCGACAGTCAGCACCCATCAGAGCATGCCCATGTGCCAGAAGCTCGTCCTGATGGGGGCCCTCCAGGAGAACGATCGTCCCTCGATTTGTGCCACCAGCATCCCCCACTCGGCAGGGGCTCTTGCTGCGGTAAATGTAAGGGTCATAGTCACTGCTCAGAGAACTACGGAAGGTGGAACAGCTCCCATAGACCCCCTGGTTGCTGACCTCTGTACAGTCAACCATGGAATCACTGGAGGAGCAGTGGCATTGACCAGAACTACTGCTGCTGCTGTCACTGCCTGGGCAGTCAGCCAGGTAACCACTGCACACTGAGCGGTGACCATGATAGCAGCTGAAACTGGAGGTGCTGCCACTCTCCAAGCGGGAGGAGGGCATTACATGTACCACAGGAGGGAACAGCATGCTGCCACCAGGCTGGAAGGCACGGGAGGGACCCTTTGCGGCAATGCCAGCTGGAGACTGTCCATCTTGCTCAGGGTAGCTAAGGCCTTGGAAGTAGTAGTGCTGGTACATGGTCTCATACTGGGAAAAACAAGCTGCTTTGGAGAAGTTACGTCCATTGAACTTGGCCCTTCGGAAGGTATGAGCTGGAGAATAAGCTCTGTGCTCCAGGCCACAGCGATGTGTGTTCAAGGCATGATCCAAGTGAACAGGCTGGTAACTTTGGATGTAAGCAGGGGACTGTGCTGGGTACAGGCTCTGCTCACCATGCCGGTCCACTGTAAGTACCGTGATGGGATTTCCATGGGAGTCCATGCTAGTCCGGGTGGGATATGCAGTTATCTGGCTGGTCCTGTGCACTCGGCCAGGATAATGAACTGGCAGAATCACCCTCTGCTGCCGGCTGCGCACTGGGTTGGTGGATTCCAAACATACTGGGCCTGGATTTCCCTTCTTTTGTTCTGGATGGAGAGAAAAACAAACAGTGTGTTCTGGAAATGCAGCCACTCTGCTGAGGGGTTGTTACCTGGCAGACTGCAACAGTGAGTAAAAGTGCCAGCCTGCTCCAGAGAAGTGACACAACCAACACAAGCACACTTGCCCAGAAGTTCTTTGAAACACCTGGGTCTATTGACCAGGGGAGGAAGAGCAGTGACTTCAGCTCCTTCCTCTGCATAAGCAAAAGATGCTGCCTACTCAGCATTCCCAGCCCTCTGGGTTAGTAACACTCATCTCTGCCCAACTTTTTCCATTCTTCTTACAAATTATTTAGATGGAAAATGTTTTAAAAAGTCAATGAAAGAACCACATTCTATGTTGCTGCACAGAGGAATCCAGGAATTTTACAACTCCCTCCCACATACCAGCTGCTTTTAATTAATTTGCTTTTCTTTGTATTTCCCCATATAAATACAGTGAACTTGGGTGAATTTTATTTATGCTTCTTTTCTACACAGGCTGAAGATGCTGCCCTCTGGTGGGCATATGCCCAGGATAAGAGATATGGTAGGAAAGTGTTTTGCCTGTTTTAGGACATGGGGTCACTCTCAAAGAAACTTATTTAATTGACCTCTATTACCGGCTGGCATCATTGAAGGAAGTCCCAGGATTGTATTACAATACAGACCAATCACCAAAGAGATTTTCCTACGAGTGTACAGAAATATACAATTTACCCTCCATCCAGAGAGCTGAGAAGTCCAGAAATGGCACTATTTGGGTGTGTGCATTTGAGGGGCAACACTTACCTATAATGTTATGGCGGCAGTGGGGGCAAGTATGATGCTGCAGCAGCCAGGGATCCACACATTTTTTGTGGAATCTGTGAGTGCAGGGAATCACCCGCAACTCCTGTTGGGGAGAAAGAAGAAAATTAGAGGACTCTCCCTAAAAGGCGCGAATACTCGCAACCCACACTTAGCTCTTCTGGCTTAGCTACATATCAGGTCAATTCCCAGCCTCTTGCTAGAAGAGGGGTGGAAAAGCCACCAACCTCTGTTAACAAATAACTAAGAGCATAGTGGCTGGAGAGAGTTTGTGTTCATTCATATGGTGAGCATCTCTATGCTCAGCAACCCTGTTGAGCTCGTTTCCCCGTTGCATCCTGTCCTCCTCTCAAGCTACTCTTCCCTCTGAAGCCTCAGCCTACCTCCAGCAGCACCCAACAGTTCTAGCTAGTTTTGTGCTTTGTCTGGCAGTGTTCCCGAGGGCCACATTCAGTGCATTCTTGACTGTTGTGCACGTGCAGCACTGAGTTACAGCAGCAGTTATTTTATTTTTTCATGTCTGACAAAGGATGTAGTTTTTATTTGAGGGGAGGAAATTTTTAAAAAGGAAGTGTCTCTTTTTTTTTTTTTTTTTTTTTTTTTTAAATCCAGTGTCTTCTAACTTCACACTGAGATTTTAGATTGCCCCTTCCCTTGGGGCAATGCTCTTTGATTCATTCCCCTCCTTAGTTCCTCTGAGTGTTGTTGTAGGGGAGATGGCAGCCGGGCACCTTTCACTATGGCACTAACACGGATGGAGGCTGAGGTTAGAAGTCATTTTCTGGAACTTTGAGCTTCTTCCAAAGGATTTCCTCTGTAAGGAGGTGAGACAAAGGTTCACCGAATCAATCTCATGTAAAATGGTTAGGGCCTAAGTGTATTTAATGGATCATACATACACATGTTTCACATATTAGCTAGTAATATATATAAGCAAATGCATACTCAATATAAATGTGGGCCTAGTTTAGTTTGGTTCAGAAGATCTTTGAATAATCCTTTTTTGGGAAGAAGTGCAAAACAAGGTTTTTGGCTTACTAAGTATCCTGTTATTTCACTCCTTAGAATGCCTCTTATTTGGGTATGAGGTTCCAAGGATGAAGGAAGATGCAAGATTACGATGACCCAGCCAAATATAATCAGGGTAAACACAGGAAGTCCCCAAAGTCTCTATCAAACATTAAGACTGATAGTTTTGTTACTGTTAATAAATAGATAAGTTATATAATTAACGGTGTAAAGCAGAATCTTGTATTTGGTCATAAAACATCGGATCAGAGGAGAGGGGTGTTTGATACAAGCTCTCATCTTGGGTATAAAAGAATGTACTCAGACTTAAGTCTTTACCTTTGTTTGTGTACAGCCAAGGCTGTATATACTCAGTCAGTTCATTGGCTGGCCATCTTCAACTGATTACTGAGGTGTGGCACTTTGTACCTATTCTGACATAACCCTGTTCCTTGGATGGGAACTATGGAATTAGCAGTGGTTTTGCCTGCAACAGCAAGCAGTGGTTTTCTGCTTTGCTAGATTTGTAAAGTAACCTATGGATCTGAAAACATCCTTACATCCTGATCTTATTTCATATCTCACTCTTTAAAAGCAGCCCACGCATCAAGAATGCAGTTCCTAGAGCAACACTTTACTGCTTTCTGGCAAGGACTTCGCCTTTGACGGCACATTCTGAAGCAGCACAACAAGATCTTACAAACTGCTTTGCTGAGGCTGCTTATACTTTGGCCTTACCTTCAGCCAAACAAAAATTGAAGCTATGTACCAGCCAGCTCCTCAACAACTTTCCCAAGAACCATCAATAAGCTTGGAAGATACCACACTCCAAGCTGCCAAACAGTTTACTTATCTTGGCAGCATGTTAAACGATGAAGTGCAAATCAATCACAGAGTGGATATGTGAATTAAGAAAGCCAGTGCATCATGTGGTTGCCTTTATCACTGAATCTGGAAGCAACATGGAATCTGTTTACAGATGCAAATCTAAATCTATAATGCTGTTGTCCTCATGATATTGCTCTACAGGTGTGAAACATGGACCTGTTATCAACGGCACATTAAAAAGCTTGGAAGTTTCCACTTGTGACACCTACAATGACTGCTGGGCACCAAATGGCAGGACCAGGTGTCCCACACAGAAGTCTTAGTGCAAGCTGGTTTGGCTGGTATTGAGGGTCATTAGATTTTGATTTGTTGCCAACTGAGATGGACTGATTATGTAATTTGTATACCTGAGACCCATTTATCAAAACAAATTCTATATATGAATTAAGATCTAGCAACTACAGGCATGGAGTGCAGATGAAACACTTCTAAAGATACTCAAACAAAATCTGCACCCAAGAAATATTTGTGACTCGATCTTTGAGCATTACATGGTGCCATGCTGTCAGGGTGGATGTCCATGACTTTGATAAGAACTGCATTGCACAGCTGGGAGCACAGTGCCATGTACAAAAACATGCAGCTCAATCAACACAACTAGACAAATAGCTCTGTGGTCAGTGCGGTCATTGTTGTTCTTCCTGAATGAGTCTACGGAGCTATGAGATGACCCATTCATACAAAATGTAATTGCTGACATAGTTCTTGAAATCAGGGTGACCAAGGTCCAGACTCCAGAGAAAATCATAATAAAAAATAACAATAATGATAAGTAAATAAAGAGATTTCGGGGTCCACTCAAAAGCATCTAGCAGTCCACATTTGGCCCATGGTGCATCCATTAAACTACCCCTGGTCTATCAGATCCAGTTTTGGAGAGGGAGACCTCCCTACATTTTCAGCTGCATTCAACCAACACTGCCACACCTCCTACCCACTGATCCCCACTCTTAGTTCATGTGCCACCAAATACTCATCAGGTGACAACTGTGCCAAAACTGGCCCAGCAGCATCAGCCAACCAGGTTAGAGAAACTGCTTTCTTTTACCTCCCCATCAATGTATTTCTCCAGGCAGATGGCACAGTCAGAGGTTGAACTGCTGCTTAGTGTGTCCAGAGCTCCACAGCTTCCTTCACGATGACCCTTATTTTTGGACTTGAACTTCTTGGTTTCCATCTTTTCCAGTGCCTGCACTGCAAGCCTGTTCATGGAATTCTACAATATAAAACACAATGTTGCTGCTTGAGGCAATTGGAATTGCAGAAAAATAATGCTGTTCCTAACAATTAACATCTGTAACCATATCTCCTCAGACTGAGATGGGTGTCAAGTCTCATAAGCTAAGCAGATCCTGATTAGGCTTCTCTCTATGCGGGAGACCCTCTGGAAATGACATGCGCTACAGGGAGGAGTGTGTGTGATCAACTTATCACTGAACTAAACATTCTCTGTGCAAACAGAACACAGTCCTAACCAGTTAAAAAACAGAAACAAAAAACCAACTAAACAAAAGCTATGAGTGTGTGAGCACGCACACACGCGGCACTTGGAGAGAAGTAGTTTTCCAAATCTGAAAAAAAAAAAAAAAATGAGCAAAACTGATTGAGAGGAAAAATTTAAACAGAAAAATGTGAGTGATAATTGGGAATAGTTTAAGAATATTTTATTTTGCTAGATCCCCAAAACACCTACAGCTCTACAATCACAAAAGAAGACTTCTTAAATTAAAAAGCCATTCTGACTAAAAAGAGGAATGAAAGCACCGCTACAAAATAAAAAATATATTTAGCAAATGAGGAAATTGATAGCAATAACTATAAAATAGAAATTGATAAAGGAAGTCAAAAGTGCCAAGGAAAAGTCTTTGGATAGTAGGGTTAAGGACAATAAAAAAGGAATAATGAAACAGAAAAAACAACAACCCAGTAATAAGTCTGTTAGTAGAAATGGTAAAATTGTCAACAATCAATCAGAAAAGGCAAGTATTCAAGACGAACTTTTGTTCTCTATTTGGAGAAAAAGACCAATGACAAAATACTTTCTATTTCTACAGTAACTACGTAAGATGTTATACAGCATCTATTAAAAGACAGACAGACACAGGTCATTTAGACCTAGTGGTCTCAATTCCTTGGTAAGCTAGGCTGTGACCTCTGCAGCGGCCAGTGCGGCTGGCTCCGGGGCTGGGGCAGTCTCAGGCTACCACACACCCACCCCCTGCAGCAGCAGTAGTTTGGGTGTGGGAGGGGGCACAGGACTGGGTAATGGGAGCTGCGGAGCCATCGCTCATGGCAGGGGTAGCGCGCAGAGCCCCCTTAGGAGCTGCAGGGACATGCCACTTCTGAGGAGCCATGTGGAGCCGGGTAGGGAGCCTGCCAGCCCTGCCAACCCTCCCACCCCAGCACCAGCGGGGGTTCCAGGCCGCACGCCCCACCCTCCAGCACCCGTGGCCCCCCAGCCCAAGTTTTAGTTAGGGGTATATAGTACAAGTCATGAACAGGTCATGGGCAGTGAATTTTTGCTTACTGCCCATGACCTGTCTATGACTTTTACTAAAAATACCTGTGACTAAAACGTAGCCTTATTTGAAGTATATGTAGAAGTTCATATATCTAGAAAGAAATAATGTAGGTTATACACACAGGATGGAAGAATGTTTTCTGGAAAGCATGGACTCTGAGAAGAACTTAGGGGTCAAATGGACAACCAATTGAACTGTGTCCCTGTGTGATGCAGTGGCTAAGAGAGCTAAGATGATCTTTGCATGTATAAAAGCAAAGGAATGATGCCTAGGAGCAGGAAGGTGGTACCACCTGAGTATATGGAATTAGTGAAACCATTACTGAAAATGGTGTCTGGTTCCGGATCCACCTTTCAAAAAGGATGTTGAAAAACTGGAAAGCAGTCAGAAAAGAGTTTCAAGAATGATCTGCGGTCTGGAAAATCTGCCTTAGATAGTGAGAAGGTAAGAAGATCAGTCTGTTTGGTTGACCCAAGAGAAGATAAAAGCTGACATGATTGCGGTTTATAAGCACTTATGTGGGGAGAAAATTTTAGATAGTACAGGGCTTTTCAATCTCACATACAAAGGCATAACAGGATCCAATGGCTGGAAGCTGAAGCTAGAAAACAAATGTGTACCTTATTTCCAGTCTGAATTTAACTGTGAGGGTAATTACCATTAAAACATGTTAAGGGATGTGGTGGATTCTCCATCATGTGAAATATTTAAATCAAGACTGAATGTCTTTCTAAAAGACCTGCTTTAGCTCATCCAGATGATATGGCCATGATACAGGAATTAATGGGTAAAATTCTATGGCCTGTGTTGTGCAGGAAGTTGTACTAGATGATCATATGGTTCCTTATGGCTTTTAAATCTCTGAATCTGTGACCCAATATGGGATATACTCTTTTATAGGTCAGCACAGACCTAAGTTCCCACTAAGCTGCGCAGCAGGCTATCAAGGGTCACGCAGGTGGGTGGGAGTGGAACCTCTCCCCCAGCCCCAGAGCGGCTGTGGTGAGAGAGGGCTGGGGGAAACCCTCTCTCCATGTTGCAGCCCTGGGGCAGCCTGCATCCCAAATTGCTCATCCACGGCCCCACCCCAGAGCCTGCACCCCCGCTGGAGCCCTCCCCCCCCCCAACTCTGTGCCCCAGCCCTGAGCCCCCTCCAGCAACCAAAACCCCTCATCCCCAGCCCCACTCCAGAGCCTGACCCCCAGCCGGAGCCCTTCCCTTCCCCCTCCACACTCCAATCTTCTGCCCCAGCCCCTGGCCCCACCCCCACCACACATCATCTTCCTATTGGTGCACATAAAGTTCATTCCACACATGGATGTAAAAAATTAGAGGAAACATTGATGCAGACCCCAACGCCCCAACATAGTGCTAACAAGATGACTCAGCAGAGAGAACTTTCCAACGTGGGTCAGTACTGACTTTAATGGTCATCAGGGTGCTATAGGTCAACAGTTCTCAACCAGGGGTACGCATACCCCTGGGGGTACATCAACTCATCTAGATATTTGCCTAGTTTTACACAGGCTACATGAAAAGCACTAACGAAGTCAGTACAAACTAAAATTTCATACAAGGACTTATTTATACCACTCTATATACCAAGCAGTGAAATGTAAGTACAATATTTATACTCCCATCAATTTATGTTATAATTATATGGTAAAAATCAGCAAGTAAGCAATTTTTCAATAATAGTATGCTGTGACACTTTTGTATGTTTATCTCTGACTTTGTAAGCAAGTAGTTCTTAAGTGAGGTGAAACTTGGGGGTATGCAAGACAAGTCAGACTCCTGAAAAGGGAACTGTAATCTGGAAAGGTTGAGAGGCGAGCCACTGCTCTAGGCCCTGTGATCTGAAAGACTGTGCCTCGAGCATAAGATGTAAAATGAATGTGGTGATTAAATATCCTTTGGCACTCTTTATGAGGTTTGGAATGCTGGACAACGCCAACTCAGATAATTACATGCTGCTTCCCTACAATTCAAATTGTAGGTTTATTTTGAATACAGGATTTATCATTTTCCTTTCTAGTATCCCTGCTTTGCAGTGTTGTAGGTCCAGAATGCCTGGCGAGTCCCATCACAGAGGTGAGGGTTAAAGGAGTTCTATGAGTACACAATTGTTTGGCCTCCTTCCAGATGAAAGACCCTATATGCATGCAGGGGAATTACAGGACAGATGACAAATGCAAACTGCAGGGAACTTTAGCATCTGATTGTTACACTGTTCTCCTACTCAGCCTTCCCATCAGATAGCTTTAATCCTCTGAATCTCTCTGTTCCCGGGATGATTCCTAACCAGGCTTCTTTTCTTGAAATCTTTTCCCTCTAGGAATCAAGGGAAATTTTCATTAAAAGGAAGTTGCCTCTCCTTTGGATTCTCAAGATTTCCATTTGGAATTACATACTATACACCCAACAAGCTTGGAACCTGCTTTGAAGCCACTATCCCTTGTTAGAATCCATCAACACCACTCCAATCAGCTTCTCTCCCTTCTCCACTTGGGAATAACTACAGTTTCTGTAGCACTCCCAACCCAAGGATCAACTGATCGAGCACAGCAGAGTATAGCAGGTCTCTTAATAAAGTTCCACACCTTTTCAAAGTGCCGTGCATCTTTGGATAATACCTTTTTCACAAAGATTGTTTTTCCAGACAGTGAACCCTTCTCTCTCTTCAACAGCACTGACCCAACTCTCTAGAAGAAGGTAGAAGCAGCAGTCAGAGTGCAACGAAAGTATCATTATTGATCCCGAGCTCAGGCAGCTCTTACCTGACTACGTCGCTGCTTCAGTTTGATCTTGACGAGAAGAATGAGGCAAACGAGAGAGACCACCACAAAAAAGGCAAGGAAAATCCCCATGTCAAAGTACTCTGTGGGTTGCTGAAGAAGACAGAAGAAATTTAACTTATCTCCCCAGGCAGATCACATTCAAATCCATTGCTATTCCTTTCCAATCCATTTCCCCCTTCTCTAATTTCTTGATAATTATGATTCTATGAATGCCCTGTGGGCATGAACCACATTGGTGGAAAAAGCCACTGCATATGTTAGCCTCTCTCTTGACCAGTTGCTCGTGAGCCCTGATGCATGAGCCAGAATCTGAAGTCAATATCACTGAGCGAGGTCAATTAATATTATTTTATAAAATTCCATGTACTTAATAGCGAATAGTCAGGGGTGTCCTTTACACGCAGGGATATGGCAAACAATCTGAAATAAAAAAAATGGGAGGAAGTCACATTTATCACAGGAAAGTAAGTGTGTGATGGGACACAGTTATGGCCAGCCTTACAGTATAAGGTTTACAGCAGCTCCGAACTCAATGCTGGTTCTACAAGCAACAGGTTTCACCAGAGTGAATCACAGTTACCAACAGCTCCAGTGGGTTTTTGGTATAATTCTATTTTTGAAGCAAGTAAAATCAACATGTCTGAGTCCTCAGCAAAGTACTGATTGCTCAAATGAGTCATGCTTTCTAATACAGCTGGTGCTTTAGGAATACAGTAACAATGAACTAGAAATCTGGTCTACACAGATTTTTATAAAAACGAGGAGTCCGGTGGCACCTTAAAGACTAAGATTTATTTGGGCATAAACTTTCATGGATAAAAACCCACTTCTTCAGATGCATCAGGCTGTCAGATGCATTTTGTTTTTTACCCACAAAAGCTTATGCCCAAATAAATCTGTTAGTCTTTAAGGTGCCACTGGACTCCTAGTTGTTTTTGTGGATACAGACTAACACGCCTCTGATATTTGGCACTGATTTTTATGTTCGCTTTTCTCATATAAACTACATGTAGGAAGTGTTCAAGATGTCTTGGGAACATCCATTCTAGATTGGAAAGAGAATAAAGTCTCAAATTTCTTTGTTAATCCATGTGTTAAAAATGCAGTCAAGAAATGTTCACTAACATCAGACAGCCTGCTTTCCTGGGGGTAGAATACAATTAGCCGCCCGCCCCCCCCCCTTTTTTTTTAAATTTAAATGTTTTGTTTTCTTTATTAATGGACCATTATAATACAAAAAAAAAAATCCCTGTGTAATAAATATAGGGCCCAGACTGTGAACCTCCTCCTTAACACTGGTGAGATGTTACTCACTTAGGAAATCCATGGAAGTCAATGATACTTTCTGAGTGAGTAACTAACTGTTCTCCAGTCAGCACTCATGGAAAGCATCACACTACATGTTATCAATCAATGCTATTATCAGGTGCTGCATGAAGCAACAGCAACACAATCCCCACTGAACATTAAGTCTCACCCGTGGGGGCCGGTGCTGAATCCTTGCTCGTGCCACTTTCTGCTTGTTAACTATGTTCATCAGTTTGACAGCATCAGCCCCCTTCACATACACCACTGGCCTCTTCAAAGGGTCTTCTGAGCCCTGGTTCAGCTAGACAAGAACACAGTAAAATTCCATTAAATAGATTTATTTCAGATCAGCAACTCTCTTTTCAAGAGAAGGAGAGGAGACCATGGGTGAATGAAGATAGCACTAGATACACCACCACTTGTCCTTTTGTAGTGCATCCTTTCATCCGAGAATTTCAAAACACTTTACAAACATAAAATTAAGTTAAAAACTTGAGTTAAAATTAGGTCTGTCTTTTAATCACAGTTAACTCATGTGACACGGTGCGGGCTGTTTCCGGGAGCGGTGCAGGGCCAAGGTAGGCAGGGAACCTGCCTTAGCACGGGGCGCTGCTGCCACCCCAGAGCCGCTCCAGTTAAGCGGCGCTGGGCTGGAGCCTGCACCCCAACCCCCTGCCCTGAGCCCCCTCCCGCACTCTGAGCCCCCTCCCTGAACCCCAACCCCCTGCCCTGAGCCCCCTCCTGCACCCCAACCCCTTGCCCTGAGCACCTTCCTGCACACCACATCCCCTCCCGAACCCAGATGTTTTCCCCACCCAGATGTGGCCCTCGGGCCAAAAAGTTTGCCCACCACTGCTGTAGAACATTTATGCAGCACATATTTAAATCAGCAAAATTCAAGTTCCTAGCTTATGAGCCCTTTGACTTATGAGCTAATAAGTTCTTCTGTCTTCAACAGCAGAGCTTGTAAACTCACTGATAGTGTTATTTGGCTTCTAATGCTTATTTGAACCAACAGGTACACACCTGGGTCTTAATCTGCAAAGAATTATTCACGTGTGTAGTCAATTTGACAATTTGAATTTACCATAAATGTCTTCATGTAATGGAGGAATCCTCTCTAATCTAGAGACTAACTTGAAGTGTCAACCACAGCCACAAGCATAGCTGAAACTCAGAATTTTGGCACACAAACTGCTTCCCCTATAAGTGTTCTGGGACCCTTGCACAGACCTACTTGAGATCCTTTCAAAGTATTAAACCTTAGCAACCTCTAAGCATATATTATGTACCAGAGTGGGAAAAAGTCTAGACTAGAGGATTCCTCTGTTACAAGACATATATGCAGTAAATTCAAATGGTCTAATCTGACACAGAACCACCATGGGATAGGTAAAGCCACAAGGCATGACCAGAAGGGGACAGAGATGCAGCTGTCCTTGTAACTGCTACACCCTTACACACTTATTTTCCCCTCAAAGGAAATTTTCTGGGCCTGACTCACCCTGGAAATTGTCCCCTAGGAATTCAAGTATTCTCTTGAACTTTAAAGATGAGGGAACAAAATCTATAACACTGATTCTCAGCCTGAGGGTCACAACCCTCCGAGAGCCTCAAACTGGTCAAAAGGTTATAGCCATCCTCCATTTTTTTATGACTGGATGGGAGTGGGTCCCAAAATTTTCTTCTGTTGTAACAAGGGTTCACAGTCCAGATAGGTCAGGTGTTCCCAGCCTATCCACGGTCACGCAGCCTAGTGCCAGGAAGAAGCACTCATGTGACAAATCACAGGTCAAGGAGAACACTTGCTTAGCCTTGAAGGATGATAAGCAATTTGGTCTCAGAACCTGTGACTTTTGCTCATTGGTACAAAAATAACTTGGTCGTCAGGCATAAAAAGCTTGCTAATGTCTTCAAGAACTTCAGACTGCTTCTGTCCAACAATGCCTGGGACACGGGAGCTCTGGAGGTGATCACCACCTCCCATGACAGCAATCACATCGGTTTCCTAGCTATAGTAATACCAAGGAGAAAAAAAACCCATGGTCTAGAACAAAAGGAGTCTCATATACATGAAGGGTAATGCTCATGAAAGGATAGGCAAACTCAGAGTGATAACCATCCCAAAATCCCCACTTACAGGATTTTAGTTCAGGGTCTTAACCTGTGTCAAGAGGTGACACAGAAATGGCTACATGCAGAGTTGCACAGGCCAAATCGTAGTTCCCTTTAAGTGACTGCTAGGAGCAGGAGGTAAGCTTGTAACAAATAGCGGGACAGAAAAAAAATGTGGCCATTCTCTTCTATACATAATGTGCAGACTGTGACAGAATAAAATGGCTGATCAACTTAGCAGGTGTTTGTCTGCACAGCAGGATTCTTTGTTTAAAGTTTGCAGGCTCTGACATTGAGAGCTTATCCATTAAATCTAGCCTTGCAGGATATGATCAAAGGAAGCCTTAGGATAGTAAAAGAGAGACCTTTGCGGCAAGCTCTCCTTTTTCTTTTCTCTCAGGATGGGGGGATGGAAGAGGGAGTTCTCTTCCTTAGATTACTGCTGCAAACCTGGGTCATGGCTTTTAGTCAGGACAAGGAGGCTTTAGATGTGAAGGCACAGGATGCACAGGGTGTCAAAGTTCCTTTTAAGTAACCGCTGTAAATACATTCTTTCACTAAGTATCTGAGACTACTGTATGGGCAGAGCCAAATTTATCCCACTTTTCATTGATTAAAAGAGAGAGAGAGAGAGAGTGTGTAGCATATATGCTGGCATGTTTCTACCAGGCATTTTGCACTCACTACCTCGTCCTTGCTTTCCCCTTTCTTAAGAGAGGAATACTAGCAGGGAAGTCAGGGCACTGAGTTCTCTCTTAATGCCAACACCTTATCTACTTTCAGGACAAGATAATTAATATCCCTTATGCCAAGCGCTCCAGAGTATGAGCCCAAGTCTGCAGGAGAGAAGTCAGAGGAAGAAGGGGATTCGTTTTTCTACAAAGACGACTACTTATCTGGAGGCTCTCAGAAGTTTTCCTAGAGAATTTATCAGGATGTATTGGAAGTCACCTTTTTCCTAGGAGAGTAGCTCAAGGAGGACAGGGAAGAATTTGGGGGAGGGGGGGCACTTAGATCCATGCTCAGGAGCTATTCCCAGGGATCACCAGAGTGGCTTGATGAGAAAGTGGGTGGCTCAACAAAGAAGTGGCAGGTGCAGACTCACCTTATAATATCTTTAAAGCACTGACCAGGGGCTGTAACGTGACCACACATGAAGCACCACATTAAGAAAACCAGTGCCTTCAGGTGGAATAATATCCCTGAAAGGAACGATTCCAAGGCACTGGGGGGGGTCACAGTTGTCAAGGGTAGTAGTGCTGAATTTGGTGATGGGCATTTGGGACAGTGGATTTGATGGCCCAGCCATCTTGCAAGAATAGGGCAGATTCCCTTTGAGCAGATTCTGAGCACACGTCCCACAGGCCCTAGTTCTGTCCATGTCCGTACTCGATACTGTGCCATTTTCTCCTGGAACTTTGCCTGCAGTGAAGCACTGACTTCAGTCCATCATCCACCCCTGCAGGACTCTTCCTGGTCAACAGTGACCTCCCACAGGGCCATTGCTCACTATTTTTGTGCTACCATGTCTGCATCCAGGTCACACCACTGCACCTGCTGGCCCAGGAACAGACTAATGATAGGGAAAAACGAGAAGATCAGGAGGGTAGAGAAAGGAGGGCTGTCAACAGAACCCAAGGGTGGGGGGCTAAATCCTCAAGATCAGAGTGGAGCTAGTGAGAAGCTGTGTGCTGTGGCACAGAAGCAGCAGACTGGGCCTATGAGGAGGCAGTCGAAAGGTTTATTTAGGGAGAGCGGTTTAGGCATCAACATTCTGAGAGTTTCACTTGCTCCTGTAGCCAGTAAGTTTCCACACTAGAGGATTCCTTCCATGTGTGAAAAATCAAGAATTACTCACGCAAGTAAATGTTGCAGAATCAGAGCCTAAGTTACATGTAAGTGATCTGTTTTAAGATTTTACACCTCCACTTGTAGATAGTCTCTAATATACATGCTCTGTACTCAATTTTCAAACACGTTTCTTCCAGAATTGAAGCCAGTTCTTTCAAACCTAATCATGCAGGCTTTCACCCATGAGGACTACACACAGGCCCAATTTAAACTTTCATACTTGAGCTATTTTTGTCGTAGCCCTGTTCAAAAAAGCATAGTTAGAATTCTTTTCCACACTTGTGAAAGTATTTTCCTGCTCCCATAACTCAGAACTGGCTGAAGGGATTTTGCTCAAACTTCCCACAAAAACACAACCCCACTCTCCCAAAGTGAATAAAAGTGACACACACAAAACTGACTCCACTAGCAAGAGGCAAAGCCTGGAAAATGTCAGTCCAAAAAGTGAAAAAATAGGGGTGTAAAAACAGAAAACATTTTGCAACCTGAACTGCAGTGGCTGCTGCTAGTGGGCACTACACTGAAGCATCCCCTCCACTCTGTACACCAAATACTCTCCCTTTGAGATGAGGGAGGTAAAGGGAGCATCCTGGACAACACAGTGCTGGATTACAACAGGAGTGAAAAGGCTGAGGTGGAACTCAGTGCGTGTGTGTGCTGGGCAAAGGGGAGTGTTCACATCCCCCTTTTCCTGGGACCTTACCGCCGCCATCGGAAAAAGAATAAATAGAAATGCAGCAAATTAAAAAGTAGGAAACCAGACAGACTTCTCTGGCTTTACCATTCCCCATCACCCTCTGTCAGGGTACTTGTTTGAAGAGGGGGAGGGAAAAACCCAAACACCACATCCCCAGAGAGAAGAGGAGGTGTGTCTATTCTAGGACAGCTCTATTATGAGAGCAAAGAACACAGCTCACGATTCACAGAGTTTGGTGTATAGCAGCCCTCACAGTGAGGGAATAGCTCACAGAGACTGGGATAAGCCTGGGCTCCCTGCTTTGTACCTGGTCAATGGCATCTGGGTTTTCAGACACATCAAAGATGACAGCTGTGGCTCCTCGCTGCACTGCCCGCTTTGCCTGCAATGAGAAAAAGATAATGCCCCTTTAACACCTCCCAAAAGAGAAATGTCCCCCCTGCCCCTACCTCTTCCCACCCCAGCAACCAGTGCCGCTGCTAGGCATAAGCAGACTAAGGGTACGTCTACACTTACCTCCGGGTCCGGCAGCAGGCAATCGATGTTCTGGGATCGATCCCGGAAGTGCTCGCCGTCGACGCTGGTACTCCAGCTCGGCGAGAGGAGTACGCGGCATCAACGGGGGAGCCTCCCTGCCGCGTCTGGACCCGCGGTAAGTTCGGACTATGGTACTTCGAATTCAGCTACGTTATTAACGTAGCTGAATTTGCATACCTTAGTCCGAAGTGGGGGGTTAGTGTGGACCAGGCCTAAGCATGCTTAGGGCCCTGAGCAGCTCAGGGGACCCTCTATTTGTGAGTGCGCACACATCCGTGTGTTCCTGCTTTGGGCCCCGAAGGGGCTGGCACTGCCTCTGCCAGCAGCAGCCTGCTCTTTCCCACTTTCACATGCCAGGGAGGAAGTAAACAGGATTAAAATGGTTTTTATTTCCATATAATCAATACAGAAGGCAACTGCAAATGCAGGGATAACTGAATCTCTAGTGCAGAGAGGAGCCAACCGCTCCAGGGCATCCATGGTGCCCTTCCCAGCCCCACTCAGTCTCAGATGACAGTTAAACTTTTACCACTTTTTAAAACATTTCTTAGAACTGAAAGAATTAAGTAACCTGGAGAGAAAAGCCCCCTCCACAAACCACATAGGAAGGAGGGAGTGCTGTGGGGCTTCATTAGAAAACCTTTTCTGCGGCAAGGAAGAGGAAAAAGGGTTCACCTTTGGCAGATGCATAAGGAGACTCAAGGCCATTACACATGCCATCTTTAAAGTCTCCTAAATCCATTATTTCGCTGCAGTCATGACAAATTCTGTCCAGTGAGACTCAGACTGTGTTCCTCAGATGTTTTGAAAAGACATTGCTATGTCTGTCCACTAGAGGTCATTCTTACTGCATGCAGCATCTCCACTCAGAGAAGATCAATTCTATTTGATTTGTGAAGGATTTTATACTAAGGGACCATAATTCAGAACTGGAGTGACCAAGAGCCAGCCGGGGACACTGGTATGTATTAAAATCCTCTGGGATAGTGAAATGGGAGCAGCAGGCACCTTTCACTGCAGCTTCTGTAAGTGTCTCTGCAACCTCTACCAAAATGCTGTCCTGTAACTTCCTACAGCAAACAATTGTCACGGAATCATCACAACTAGCGCTACACCTCCAATTAAAAAAGAACGAGGAGTACTTGTGGCACCTTAGAGACTAACAAATGTATTTGGGCATAAGCTTTCGTGGGCTAAAACCCACTTCATCGGATGCATGCAGTGGAAAATACAATAGGAAGATATATATATACACACAGAGAACATGAAAAAATGGGTGTTGCCATACCAACTCTAACGAGACTAATCAATTAAGGTGGGCTATTATCAGCAGGAGAAAAAAAAACCTTTCGTAGTGATAATCAGGATGGCCCATTTCATATAGTTGACAAGAAGGTGTGAGTAACAGTAGGGGAAAAATCATCATGGGGAAATAGTTTTTACTTTGTGTAATGTCCCATCCACTCCCAGTCTTTATTCAAGCCTAATTTAATTGTGGACAGTTTGCAAATTAATTCTAGTTCTACAGTTTCTCATTGGAGTCTGTTTTTGAAGTTTTTTTTGCTGGAGAATTGCAACTTTTAGGTCTGTAATTGAGTGACCAGGGAGGTTGAAGTGTTCTCCGACTGGTTTTTGAATGTTATAATTCTTGACATCTGATTTGTGTCCGTTTATTCTTTTGCGTAGCGACTGTCCAGTTTGGCCAATGTACATGGCAGAGGGGCACTGCTGGCACATGATGGCGTATATCACATTGATAGATGTGCAGGTGAACGAGCCCCTGATGGCATGGCTGATGTGATTAGGTCCTATGATGGTGACCCTTAATAGCTATATGGACAGAGTTGGCAACGGGCTTTGTTGCAAGGATAGGTTCCCGGGTTAGTGTTTTTGTTGTGTGGTTGCTGGTGAATATTTGCTTCAGGTTGGGGGGCTGTCTGTAAGCAAGGACTGGCCTGTCTCCCAAGATCTGTGAGAATGAGGGATCATCCTTCAGGATAGGTTGTAGATCTTTGATGATGCGAGGGAGAGATTTTAGTTGGGGGCTGAAGATGATGGCTAGTGGCGTTCTGTTACTTTCTTTGTTGGAACTGTCATGGAGTAGGTGACTTCCGGGTATTCTTCTGGCTCTGTCAATCTGTTTCTTCACTTCAGCAGGTGGTATTGTAGTTTTAAGAACGTTTGCTAGAGATCTTGTAGGTGCTTGTCTCTATCCGAGGGATTGGAGCAAATGTGGTTATATCTTAGAGCTTGGCTGTAGACAATGGATCGTGTGGTGTGTCCTGGATGGAAGCTGGAGGCATGTAGGTAAGTATAGGGCTCAGTAGGTTTCCGGTATAGGGTGGTGTTTATGTGACCATCGCTTATTGGCACTGTAGTGTTCAGGAAATTGATTTCTTGTGTGGACTGGTCCAGGCTGAGGTTGATGGTGGGATGGAAATTGTTGAAATCATGGTGGAATTCCTCAAGGGCTTCTTTTCCCTGGGTCCAGATGATGAAGATGTCATCAATGTAGCGCAAGTAGAGTAGGGGCATTAGGGGATGCATCCATGAAGGACTAGATTTCCCCCAGCTTCCTCCAGAAAACAACAATCACTGTAACAGAGAGAAATCACAGGGCCCTGACCCTTTGTAGAGAGAACAATGGAGCATGTGGTTTAAATCCAATAGGAAATAAATAGATGGTACAAACATGCCTGTTATGGAGTAATACTGAGGTTTTACTACAAGAGAAAAATTGGCTGCAAGTGTGAAGGACTAACTGGTCATTTTCTCTGCTCCATTCTCTCTTTATTGTGTTTTCATTTAAAACCTAATAAAGCACATCAGACAGCACCTGAGGGAAAGCAGCTCCCAGAAAGGGTCTCTGCCTTAACCCAGAAAATATTTATCTCCTTTGAAGTCAGAACACCTGGCTAATCGCTAATAGCTGTTGGGAATGAAGAGCTAAAAGGAATCTGATCTAGTAAAGCTCTTCTTCTCTGCCATGGAGATGTGCCAGTGAAGTGTTGCCCAGAAGGGTTCTCTCACAGATGCCCAGCACTTGCTCAAGTGTTTCAGGCATGTAGACTTTAGAGCCTGTTAGAGAGCAGTTCTTTCTCAGTGGGCAGTGGGGTCAGATGTGAAGAGCTTTTGATCTCTGGAGATGATTATACTTTTGAAGCCTGTCTGGGTTTGGTTCATTTTGCATAGAATGGTGAACAAGCAGGTTTACAGTAGATAACCCCAAAATTACCAAAAACAAAGTTTGGACACTCATTACTACCTTGTAGCACAGAATCATAGAAGTTAGAGACCACTTTGACTCTGAAAGAGAGCATCCACACAGAGGTTCAATGCAGTTTCATTAATCCACTTTAAATTCACTGCTTTAGCTAATTTGAATTACATTTCCTGAGGTCCCTGTGTAGACAAGCTCTTATTCATAGGTTTTTCTCTATAACAATTTAGTTAAAAGGAGTATTCCGCAGACTTGAGAAATTTATAATTATTTGATCCTGAGACTCATTAGGTATAATTTTGGGTTGCCTCATCTTGACTTGTTCTCCCCCAATACATGCTAAAGAACAAAAAGGCCCAGCAGCTCTTGAATGTCAAACTCTTACACCTATATTTTCTGTAAGCTGAAGATGACAAAGAACTACAATGCCTCTAGCTACTATCATCGGGGTACCTGTGGGGTACCACACAACCTTGTGGCATATTTCCAGATAGCATGTTACAATATCCACTGCGTGTTGCAGCATTAGAGCACCACTGCAATTGCAAGCTCCTCTTCCATAGACAAATGAGAGGTTCAGCCCAGCACCCAACTGGTATTTTCTAGGCTGGCTGGCACGAGGCTTGGGGGAATCAAGGGATGTTACAGCTACATGAAGAGTAACTGTCATATTGCAAAGGAAGCTGAGAAATGCTGCTGTATTAGTCCACAAAGCAGCACCTACTGACAGAGCTGCTGAGCAATGGTACCGTAAGTCCTACCACTTTGCCAAGAACAAGATTAGAACAGCTGACATCCTGTCTTGAGTGCCCCCCACCCCAGTTCCAACTTCTCTGCATAAACTTTAATGCACTCAGCTCAGTAAAGAAAGCGGGTCCCAGAAACATATTACAATACCAGCTTTAATTCCTAACCTTAATAGTGGTATCAGGGGCATAAGTAGCATAGGACCACAGCCCTGATTCAGGAGATATTACCGCATTTTACATGCCCTAAGCATTTCACAGACTTGATAGATAACATACAACATTATGTTGCAACTACAGCAGAAGAGAGCAGGCCCACTGGTCCCAGTAAAATACAAAATGTAGGATATTATACCAGAGGGATCTGGTTGTAGACAAGCCAATCATGGAAACTGGGGTTAAAGAAATGCCATTACCTGTTTCTGCAGCAAACTTGCTTGGCTAGTTTCACTTTAGCCAATTACAACCAGGCAAGGCAGGATTTTGCTAGGCCCCAAGTAAAGGCAGAAAAGTAAACTTCACTTTTAATTCTCACTTGTCACTTTTTCCCTTTCTCCTCCCTTGTTATTCCTATTTCCATAAAACTGGCCACCCAAGCACAAGGCTAACAAGCATGCTGGTCAGCTACTGTTCCCTGAAGCATGAGTCAAAAGTATGACACAAGTAACCCTCCATCAGTCTACGGACTCAGGATTGGAAGCCCTGTCTCAAAAAGTGCCCTGTTTTCAAACTGAAACTTTTCATTCCAAAGGAAATTACCTCTCTCTCTCTCTCTCTCTCTAACTCCCCCCGCCCCCCAACACACACACATACATACACACACACAAAAGGCTGAAAAGGTGAGGGGCAGCACAGCAGTCACTTCAAAGACTGGACATTGTTTTCTTTGCCTGGGTTTAGATTCTGATCATAAGGGTGAAAACAGACCAAATGTGTAAACTAAGCTATTACAGAGTCTGACTCATTACACCTTCACAGATGCTAAAATCAAGTCTCTGACCAAGTTACCAACTTAATATAACCACAATAAGCAGATTAGAAAGGGGAGCTCTCCTCAGAGTAAATATAAAGGAAGTGTAATTCAGTTCGACAATGAAATATGAAAGCTTCAGATGTGGAGATATAAGCGGGTGTTATAGCGGACTTGGATGGGGACTGAGTGCTTTACACATACAATACACATGCATACGCTATGGATCCCATTCCAGCATTCCGCTCAGCTCCACTCTCCATAATTTAGTTGCAGCTTGGCCTGACCTTCCAGGTTTCCCTGGCAAGAGATCAAAGAGCAGAAGCCACAAACACACCACAGAATGCAGTCTCTCTCTCTCCCTCCCCCCCCCCACCCCACCGCAGCCTCTCCCCTTCTGGTCCCTCCCCCCCCAGTTTTTAAAACCACAGCACTTTGTTGAGAAGCAAGCGAGTGTGAGCAGGCTGGGGCCTGAACACAGGCATTTTCTTCATCTGATTTTCAGCTCTTTCCCTTAGCTCTGTGAAGGTAACTCAGCAAGAGAAACCTTCGCACCTGCACTGTAGGAGAGGGAGGAACAGGCAGCTGCATGTCTTCCACCCCACAATAATAAAGAGAACTCTTTAAAGTTGTGGTGCAAAGCCTCATTGCTTCCTCAAAGGCCTCTCTCCCTCCTCCTCAAAAACATCTTGTTGGATAATTAAAGTCATTAAACCTTTGAAAGTTTCCTATCTGCTGCTTACTTAGAGCCCTTCTGCTTACTGAAGATGCAATTTAAGCCTCACTTTATGAAGTAGTGTCTTCTTAAGTGCCTTTCGTCATTAAAAATAAATAAAATATCAGTTAATGTTTAAAAACTACTTGCCACTCTTAAAAAAAAAAAATGTAGCAGCCAACAAGCTCAACAGGTAGGCGGTTGGGAGGCTACTGCACAGAGGTTATAATATGCAGAGTCAAACAGCAACACATTTCCTTAAGTCTCAATTCCCACACAAATGACTTTTGGCAAAGTGAAGCTACGTTGCAGATACATAGCAATGTTTGAAACTATGCTACTTTTTAAGAGCATTAGAGTTAAAAACAAGAAAGAAATAGCCCCCCTTTCCTCCTCCCAAAAGTTAGAACCCTCAGAAACAGAACAGGTCATCATATGAATAAAATTTAGGAATTATCTACCTGGCAAAGTCAGGTCACTTGGTGTCTTGCTTGAGAAATTGAACCTTAAATTCACCATTTCCTGGGATTTGAACATGGGGGGCGGGGTGGAGAGGAGGGGAAGAGGACGTTTTTTTTTGTTTGTTTGTTTTTTTTTTTAACTCCAATATTCTTGTAAGATAATACATATTCACACAACTGGTTTGGGCTTGCAACCCTAACTCCACCACAAAACTTAGTTCTGGGTGTGGAAATTGTCTTAGTATCATTACAAAAAAAATCCACCAAGGCCCACTGGACTGGAGCCATTTCCAGCAAACCCAAGGGAGCTAACAAGAGGGGAGGCCTAACCCAGCAAAGGTCTGGGATAGGGAGGGTGAGGAAGTGGGGCAGAAGTCTCCTCTTCACCACAGTTCCTACCTTCCATTTTTTGGCAGAGTCATCTCCAGATAATCTCTGTAGGCCCTTGGATCAAAGTTGGCAGATGCTGGGATCTGTGGAAGGGCAGGGCCATCTATACAGAGGCCCTGTACTCCTGCCACTGGCTCTGGCAACTAGTCAGACTCAACTCCCTGATGGTGGCTGACTTGGGTCCCCAAAAAGGGGGAGGGTCTGCAGAACAGTTGATATAGCCTGCAAGCTGGTATTACTTTTCCCAGGAACTTCCACAGAGCTTGAATGGGGGTAATGTGCCTGCTCTCCAACCCTGTCAACCCTATCTCTCTACCCCTCCCCAGCACTGACCCCAGTCCACATTGAGGAGGGGGCCCTCTACAAGGTCTGTGCTGGAATGCTGCTGCAAAAGGAGCTGAAGACCTGCACATGGATTCAGAGGGGTGTAATGTGGCATGTGATAATTTTCTTGCTACATTCACATACAGCAAGTGCATTTCTATGCACCATCTTAGTTGAGTAGGGCACAGTCATACCTCAGGATGGGGTCCAGAAGCTTAGGGACCATTTACACAGCTGTTCCTATGCTTGTCCTATACCTGTATAAATTAAGTTGAGCATACTGTTCTCTAATTCCCTCCCCCCCCTTATTGACACCTCAATTAATTGTACGAATGCAGCCCCAGTGAGGAAGACGAAGTCAGAACCCAGACACAGAGGAAAAGCCATTAGGTCTGATTTTCAGAGATGCCAAGTACTTATGGCCACTCTCTGGCCAGTTGGTTTCAGCAGAATCCCATTTATAACTGTGTTTATTGATCACAAGTTCACACAATGAATAGGGCGGAGGTAGCAGAGAGCATCTCTGATAGTCACAGATGATATCAATCTGCCATGCAGAAATAGCTTACGCCAGGGGTAGTCAATAGGCAGACCACGGGCCAAATCCATATCGCCAGACACTGTTGAAGGACCCCGAAATCTTTTTATTTACTTATTATTGTTTTTTTTATTATTATTTTCTTGAGCAAGAAATTTGGACCTTGACAAAAAATAATTGACTATCTGTGGCCTATACTTTTCACAATCTGACTGGGAAAAGCATGGTCTTTGGGAGCGTTTAGAGTAGAGTAGGTAGAGTGCAGGTTTGAGTCCATTCACAGCACTGTAATATTACAGAGTGATTCAGGTAGCGTGAACAGCCTGCTAAGGAAGAAAAAAACCTATTTTATTAATTAGCAATAATGGCAAGGGAAATGCATATGACATTGTTCACAAGAGTTTAATGATGATTTTGTAGCAATGTTGTGAAGCTTCTGCCAGCAGCTAGTGATATAGGTTGCATTCCAACATCCTTCCTAACCCTTCTTTTTTCAGTTGCTTATAAACAGATTCAACAAATTCCATTTGGATTGAAATTTTCTCTATTCTTGCTTCCAACCACCACGAGTTTTTCTGAAAGTATGAGCAAAATCAGTGCAGCTATTCTGCACTGTGACAATGTGTAAGCCTCTCTTCCCCTACCCCCCATACTTCCCCCTTTTCTGAGAAAATATTTGTATTCCTCATGAATTAAAAAAAAAGTAAAATTAAGCTAGTTTAGTACTTTCAATATTAGGACCATTTAAAGTGGTATTTTCACATCTGTACAGTAGATTCTTTACTTTTTTTTTTTTTTTGCCTTTGTTGAAGTCCATCAACAGCTCAATGGTTAAAGATGCCTCAGATAATGCCACTCCAGTTTAGCATGAGCCTGGCAACTGTACGCTGCAATTTAGCAATACTTTTCTCCAGAAAAAGAACAAAAGAAAATTAAATGTAAAAATCCACTGTCTTGTTCGTTAATGGTACTATATAAAACACAATAATAGCTGGCAATGCTGGAAAGTTAAGGGTGAGAAATCAAGCACTCAAATGTCAAATTGTAAAATCTAAAGGTTCTACTGCAATCCATTAGAACTCATCTCATATGAAACCCAGACCAGTAAAAATGTGGCCATGTATCAATTAACTTAAAGCCAAAACATACTCCAAAATAAAACCATCTTCTAGATCAGTGATACTCAGACCCCAGTGGTTCAGGAGTCAAATTAACGATCTCCATTACCCAGAAGAGCCACAGTAGTGTGAATTAATTGTTTCATTTATTATAGTACTTTTATATATTTTAATTCCCCCATCAAATAAGTTAATAACTTAGTGCAAGATGATAACTTAATTGGTTAATAACATAGTAACAGCATCCCGATTGGTTAATAATTAAATTACACAGTGTTTTAATATTGTGCTACTAAGAGACACAGGAAACACATTAAAGAGCCACTTGCAGCTCGCAAGATGCAGTCTGAGTATCACTGCTCTAGGTCATTTAGTACATTCTTCCTGATTATTACTGTATATTTAAGGTAAGATTCGGTTTTCAACTACACTGGTGTAAATCCAGAGTAACTCCTTTGATTTCAATGGAACGACTGTGGATTTACACAAGTATATCTGAACAGACTCCATCCCTTAAAACTGTAAGATCCCGGGGACAAACTTCTTTATTCCTTTGTGTTGGGAAGAACAAACACATTGTCAGTATGTAAACAAATTACTAACAACATTAACTAAGCCACTTTACACAGCTGTATAATTTTCTATTCCTGTTTTCCATTGTAACTGAACATGTCAGCCCCTTTAAGGAGACTCACTGCTGCCGCGTCACTCTGCCCTTTAAGGAAAGGGAATTGTAGGTCATTCACTTTCCAGGCAGGGACTGATGGCAGGTGTAATCCTAGATGGGTCACACGACAGAGGTATCATTCTGCTTAGACTCAATAATAGGGAGGAACTGGCAGGCGAACTAGCTGAGAAGAACCAGAGGTATAGCTGAGAGAAATCTGCAAGGAGTGGGACGGGCTGGAAAGCTCTCCAGTCATACAGCCCTGGTCTAGGACTGACTGACCCCACAGGAAGCGGACCAGAAAAGGAAGAAAAGGGGTTTGGAGTGAAGGGGACATGTTGCTCCACCATTCACACCTGGAACCCAGAGATAAGTGACGGGCCAGAATCCCCTAAGATGGAGCAGCACCATCAAGAGGGACAAGCAGATGCCTCCAGTAGAAGGAGAAAGGGATATTGTGTCTGAGAGCCTAGTGATGGCCGACAGGTCTGAGTCCAACCAGGGCTGAAGGACCAGAGAGAGCAAAGTGAGACTGTTTTGTTTGGACTAGTGATTTTGTTGATCCCAGAAGGAGGGCAGGGGGAGCAAGCCACACGTTGTTTCATATTATTGATACAGAACAGTTCACCTCTAGACGTCTGGTTTAAATCCAGCCAAGTTTGGTAGTGAGTGAAAGTTATATCTGATGGTGGTTCAGTGTTCCATGTAAAGAGAGTTAATGAGTCTCAGTCCAGGTCCTGGTGAACAGAATTGCTGGTAGTGTGAAGACCAGACTAAAAAGACCTGATAATCAGTTCAGCATAATGTGCTAGGAAGATTTTAAGCTGATCCTTAAAGAAGTTGGTAAATGTAACAGCTGCCTAAGGCAGTGTGACATTAGTTTTGTTAGAGCTGAATATCAGTAACTATTTTTAGAGGGAACAGAAATAAAAAAGATGCCAAGGGCCAATAGAACACAAAGAGGAATTAGATAGAATCTTCTAAGCTAAACATTTAATATTCTATGTTTCGCTGAAGGATGAAAATTGGCAGTCCCAGATTCATAGACAAACATATGCAGAGGGTGCAGTGCATGTGTTGCATAAACCTTTACAGTGGTCTTAAACCTTAGCTGCAAATGAAAATCATCCTGGTCCAGTTAAGGTTTTAGAATGTTTTCATTCCCATGTAGGATCTCACACCATGGGACCTGAAGGGGACTGAAATAATGAAGGCATTTTAGAGTTCTGGGTCAGAGAGGCCTATTTGCTCCGTTGGTGATCATCACTTGAAGAATAAAAAGGAAATCATGTCACGTTAAGGTGGAAAGGCATTTACCAGCCAGCTTAATCTAGAGGAAAGGAAGAAGTTGGGGGGGGGGGGGGGAACCCACAAGACAGAAGCATAGGGAGGGTCTCAGAAATTAGATCTTCAATGTTATTGAATCTCCTCCCCAAATCTCCAATGCTTGGGAAACTTCCAGGAATATTTTTGGAAAGTAAAGGAAACCAGGGAAAGTGCTGCACACAGTGATGCAGCTGCACCGCTGTAGCATGTCTGGTGTAGACAAGTTATGCCATTGGGAGACTGCTCTCCTGTCAGCATAACTCAACCTCCGTGAGAGGCAGAAGCTACGTCAGTGGGAGAGCGTCTCCTGCCGACATAACGCCAGTGTGGACAGCACTTAAATCAATGTAACTTATGTCACTCAGGAGGGTGTCTTTTTCACACCCCTATGCGATGTAAATTACTCCAGTTTAAGCGGTAGTGTAGACCACTCCTAAATTACTAGACTTAAAGGGGGGGGAGGGTCCACAGGACATAAGAAAGCAACAAAAAGCCTGTGATTGACCAACATCAACACAGCACTCCGTACGAGGGCCCTAAAAGCTTGCAGGATATAAATAATTATATCAGAGGCAATCTCCTCCGCCTTCCACCTTCTGGCACCGCTTCACCCTGCCAAGTATGTCTTTAATTATGCAACACTGGTGAAACCAAGTTAAGAAGAAAAGTTGCCTAATGGAGTCTCCATTAGAAATTATACCAACCTTCATTCATTTGATTTAAGTCCTCAGTCAGACAAACTTTGAGAGTCAAAACTCCCTCACATTATGCAGTCATATTTGTATCAGAGCCTAGGACACCCTGATCTGGAGAGCTGTAGGGAAATAAGCATGTTACAAATTGAGAGAGGGACTGCGCCCTGGGAACAGGAGGTGGGGCAAGCAAGGCAGATAGTTAATAGCTCTGCATGTTTAGTCTTACATTCATATAGAAATAGCAACACATTTCAAATTAATAAGAGGGCAATAGTAAGACTTCGTTATTAGAAGTGGCTATTTGGTAACAGAGCGATGTAGCCAGTGGAAGAGGACCGAAGTATAGGAGTTTGCACATTATGCAATATGATTGCATTTTAAAAAATGGACTGTGTCTCCTTGAACCTGACACAGATTAGCGGAAGAAAAACTCATCCGCCATCCTTCAGTCTACCTCAACATACTGTTTTCTTTGCATTTGTTGGGTCCTATACAACTCTGACAATCAATTACCAAAAGCTCTGGTGAGCCAGAGGGTCTGCCAACATGGAGATAGATGGAATAGCAGTTTAATGCATTTGTCTTTGATGCTATCGCAGCATTTCTGGTTCAGAAGACAATTAAGGAGTGTGATGCTCTATTCCCTTGAGGACACTGCCCACAGCACAAACTCAGCCAGCTAACATCCACGCCATCAGGTACAGAGACAATAGGTCTGGATATAGAACCAGATCTTGGTTCTGTGATATGTCTGGAATGACTGGAACTAATTGATAGGTACTTCAGTTCCATGTACCAAAATTGGCATACCCATGCCAGAGCTATTAAGCCGACCTGGGACATGTTCAGTTTTATCTTTCACAGATCTCTGGTGATTAGAGGGATCAGCAGAAATGCACAGAGAACATTATTGTTCCACTGAATGAGATATGCCTCAGAGAGAGCCTGAGTTCATTCCTCTCCTGGAACAAAGTATGACTTTTGTTGTTGAGAATGGTTGTGAATAGGTCCATGGTGGGAGCATCCCACTTCTGACAAATTTCTAAAGAACAACCAGTGAGAGACCTTCCTTGTAGAGAAGAGCATTTTTTGATGAGTGGATCTACTAAGTTATTTTGAATCTCTGGCAAGTGCAGGACTACTAGAATGATGCAATGCTGTACACACCATTCCCATAGGAGAATGGCCTCTTGACCCAGATGCAATCTTGTGCTATGTAAACAGACCAAGAGGAGCATCATTATAGTATTTTCAGTTAAAATATGGATTGTTGTGCCATGAATTAGTGGTCGAAAGGACCTGAAAGCTAGAAGAATAGCTCTGCGTTCTAGTTGAAAACCCGCTGGAAGGACTTCAGACCCTGTCAGCAGATGAGCAAGATGTGCCCCCAATCCTGTTTGGAGGAGTCTGTCACAAGAATGTTTGCTGGAACTGGAGACATGGACATCACACCCTGGCAGACACTTGGCCAACCAGAGTAGGGTTGACATGGCATTTCTTGGGAACAACTACTTCCCAATTTTGCTGTGTCTGTTTGGCTGATAGAGACTGACTTCAGCCATCCCTGAAGTGGATGAGATGCAACCTGACATGGCATCACATAAGTGCAAGAGGCCATATGACCCAGGAGACAGAGGCTCTCTCTGTCCTTGGTTGAGTCTGAAAATCTGATACAAGATAACTTCTGGTGCTGAACCTGTCTTGAGGGAGATAAGCCCTTGCTAGCTTCGAAATGAGAAGTGTCCCAATAGACTATTGATTGAGGACTGATTTGTCTCAATTTATCTTGAATCCTACTAAGAAATTTGGAGAACCAACTGAACTGCCTCCCTCACCTGGTTGGCTAGAATGAGGGAAGTCACCACAGGTAAGGATACATTGTGCAAGCTTTGTCTCCGCAGATGAGCCACAACAACCGATAGGCATTTGGTGAACACCTTTCTTGCTATCAAAAGACTAAAAAACAACACTCTGAATTTGTAATGAATGTCCTTCACTATGAAATGCAGGTATTTCCTGTGAGATGCGAGGGTGAAAATGTGAAAGTTCAGTTCTTGCAAGTCGAGAGTCACAAACTAATTTACAGGATCTAGGGAGGGGATTATAGAAGCACGGGTGACTGTTCTGAACCAAAACTGATGAATGAACCTCTTCAGCCATCTGAAATCCAGGATAGGATGCCATCCTCCTTTCTTCTAGTAAAAATAATTTCAGATGAGCACCTCTAGCCTTCTGGGCACTCTTTGAAAAATATCTACAAATTGAGCATTTTTCAAGCACATATTGCTCGTCAAGGCAAAAAAATAATTGAACATACCCACTATTTAAGGACATGTCCAGCCTGTGAGGTAGCTAAGTTTTAAATCATGGAGGTGCTTAGCTTGCACCATTGGGACAGTGCCATGTTACTGAGGTAAACCTACTAAGGGAACAAAAATGTTTTTCTTTTAAAGCCAGGGTACTAAATAACTATAGGAACTAACACTAACAGGGAGAATAAAAAAAGCTATAGCTATAGGGTAGCCGAGGAAATTGTCTTGCTGCCACAGGTGGCAAGAAGGAAGTGAGTGATCTATGTGGCTGCTCCACCCTTTACACCCTTGAGTGAAGGGTGTGAGACTATGCAGGGAGCATGTGTCCTGCTCCAATGGACACTGTTGACCAAAATAATTCAAATCTCATATGCATGCGTGCTTAGAGTGGGATCCATGCAGACTTTCTCTTTCTTCTTCGTGCCTTCCTTCTGGTGAGAGAGTAGCAAGTACCACCACTAGAGAACAGTGAACAAAGAAGTTCTTTAATTAAGGACCGAAGCACTGCTTACCCAAATCAGGCATCTGAATGACAGGCAAGGTCTAATGCACACTATTCCAAGAGACTATGTTATCAGCTTGGTTGACTGATGCTGAGGTTGGAGATTTTACTGCCTCCCTGGCAAAGTGAAGTTTAATTGGCGAATGCTGGCAGGATTTGGCATGAAAGTCCAGTCAGATAGATTTGGGCCTTGTCCAAACACGCGAACCACCACACAAGTCTCCAGTTCTGCAAACATGGAAGAGCAGATCCCACATCACTTACAGCCCTTCTTAGATTGGGCTGGCCATGCCACCTGTGTAGCCTCAGCACCTGAGACTGTGAATGGGAAAGAGTTCTCTTCTGTCTTCAGAAGAAGGGAGTTACCTAAAGGAAAACACTACATTAAACTAAGTACAGGACTAAGATCTGCTAATTAGAGTGGTAGTGAGATTCCTTAAACTTTTCACTGTGAAAGAAGAGAAACGGAGGTGAGCAGGGGAAGCATACCGATTATACACTCAGATGTTGGTCATAAACATCACATGGGGCACCTGTGCATCCCCAATGATACAGATTTGGTTTGGCAGAGGTTCCATGACTAACAAGAGTTACCATATCCCACAAGTGAGAATGTACCAGAACAGAAGAAGAAAAAGAGATTCATGCTTCTGGCTTGGAATAGGGGTATCTCTTATTTCCAAGCAATATGTTCCTTTTAGGACCCAGCGTGCACATGATGACTTTAAACCGTTTTCCACAAATTAGTCTTTTGTTTTTATTCTACAGCTTGGCACCAGCGAGCTCTAGTGTGCTGTATCTACACCTGGGAAAAGAAAGAAAGATGATTTTCTCTGAGACAGTTACCAGCACCTTTCCATTAACTTGATGGTTGGTACATGTAATAGGTACCTCCTATTTGGAAAAAAACAGAAGCAGCCCAGCAAAATCTGTTTATTTGTTTAAAAAGGCATCACTGGATTGTTTGATACTGCATTTGGTTTAAAGCAAAGCAAAACTTTAAAATACATCCTATGAGCTAACTGTTTAAGTAGGCAAGAATTTATTGTCTCTATATCCCTTTCACTATCCATAATAAATACAGTTAGCAGCTGCTACTATTAGGGGAAAAACTGCACAAAGATTTGTTTAATGAACAGAAGAAATCCTATTCCCAATTCCATCAGATTTACAGTTAAATCTGTAAAAAGGGTGGTGTGTCAGCCACAGGCTAAGACATTCCAGTATAGTAACCTGCTGCATACTGTTTAGCTGTGAATCCTGCATGAAACCCACAATGTTATGTCACATATACTACATCATTAAGGGATAAACCCTGAAGCTTTTCTTGTCCCTCAAAGCTACCAAGGGTACAAGAATGTGAGAGAGATTTGGACAATATAGTCATACGTACTAATCCTGTGTTGAAATCAGTCTCCGTATCACTGAGATTTCTCTGTCCCACAATTCTCTGGCAGGATTTGAAAGCCAGACCACAGGTCAATTTTTCATCTGAAAGTGGGGAATGGAAAGGGATGATATCTAAACTGCTAATGGCTGAAGTTACAAATTAACCTGCTGACCTGAACACTCAGCTCTGCTACCCTGAGCACTAAAGATTCATCTTCTGTACATATGCTATAGATATTGTATATGTGGTGGTGATAGCCAGTACTGGGTAAATGCAGTGTACAGCAGTTTTCTATAAAAATATGAAGCCATGGACCATTTATCAGATTCACAATCTCCAAAACCAATCTTGAAACAGGCACTTAAGACATAAGTAGTCTAAAAAGGATGTTTGTTTGTAGTTCTGTCTAGATATGTAATCATGTTTACTATGGTATATACCAGTGTTTCCCAAACTTGGGACGCCGCTTGTGTAGGGAAAGCCCCTGGCGGGCCGGGTCAGTTTGTTTACCTGCCGCGTCCGCAGGTCCGGCCAATTGCGGCTCCCACTGGCCGCGGTTCACTGCTCCAGGCCAATGGGAGCTGCTGGAAGCAGCAGCCAGTATGTCCCTCGGCCTGCGCCGCTTCCAGCAGTTCCCATTGGCCAGTGGGAGCCGAGATCAGCTGGACCTGCGGACGCGGCAGGTAAACAAACCGACCCGGCCAACCAACAGCCCACCTACGATCAATACATTCACACATCAAGTAGTTCTGGACACCCTGAGGGAGTCTTGGTCCAAGACTTGTGAATTTGACCTATGCCATTCCTGGCCTGTGAAAGAGTCATGAGCAACTGGTGCCACTCCTCACTGAAACAGCCAGCACCTCATTCAAAGAAAGAGCTCTCCGTTCGTCCTTCAAAACACATATGAAACCCACCTTGGATACATCTGGCCAGCTATCACCCGGTGTTAACCTCTCCCCCTTCCTGAGCACACTCAAAGAAAGTAGCCAAAGGCCAACTGCAAGCTCATTTAATTGAAGGCAACATTCTAAGCCCAGCACAATCTGAATTCAGCCCATGGCATGTAACTGAAACCACTTCAGTGGCACTGATGGATGATATCCCGCTGTCAGTGGACAGAAGCCAGACACCTATTCTCGTCCTCCTGGACTTCTGTGCAGCCATCAACAACACTGTTGACCATGAGATACAGCTGTTTTGTCTGAGAAGGGTGACAGGGGTCCAAGGGAATGTGCTAAAATGATGCGAGTCTTTCCTAGATGGACTCACCCCATGAGTAGTAATGGGACACAGCACCTCCGCTACTAGACCTCGCACTGGTGAGGCTCCACAAGGATCAATTCTCCCCCCAGTCCTTTTCAATATTTACATGCAGCCACTAGGTAAACTGGTCAGACAACATGAACTTAAGCATCAGCAATATGCAGGGAAGCACTCTACCTACCCTTTACCACACACAACCACACCACTACCACCAGGACAGCCCAGTGCTTGGATGAGATCGGCTCATGGATGAAGAATAGCTGGTTGAAGCTGAACCTGAGCAAAACAGAGGTGATACAGTTGGGCACAAGAAAGCATTTTGAAGAGTTTGCTGTGACAGTGACAGCTCCTTTTGTGGAAGGTTCACAACCACAATTAGTCAATTCAGTCCGTAGTTTAGGAGTACTCATGGATTCCTTGATGATGGCAATCTCTCATGTAGAAGAATCCATGCATAATGCTTCCTGTCATCTCTAGCCAGCTAGAAGACCTTGTCCTATCCTGGCAGAGAATGACCTAACCTCAGTTATTCACGTCATCATCACTTCTCAGTTGGCCTAAAGCCGTCAGCTCTTAGGAACTTCAACTAATACAGAGTGCTGCAGCTCCTCAACAACACAGGCTACTGTGAGCAAACAAATCCTCTTTTCCCTGCACTGTATTTCAAGTTACGTTTACGGTCTAGCCTGATATCGTCATCGTCTCCATGGCCCAGTCCTGGGATACCTAAAAGACCCCCTAAAGATTCAGGATGAAGTCCAGGATAAAAACTACACTCATTTGGCACAGAAGAACTCTCTACAATAAAAGTAAAGTTCACTTGTGTAGGAAACAAATTTCTGAGGGGTCAGTTGGAGACTGTGGTATGAATTCCCTGAGGAACTAAGGATATCACAAACCTCACCACCTTCTGCAGCAAGCGAAAGATGCATTTCTTTGAAAAATGGTTACCTATCTTTCGTAACTGTTGTTCTTCGAGATGTGTTGTTCACATCCATTACACATTAGGTGTGCGCGCGTTGCGTGCACAGACGTTGGAAACTTTTTCCCCTCAGCTCCCGTCGGGCCGGCAGGGGTCCCCCCCCACCAGAGCGGCACCCCACTCCAGCATATATATATCCCTGCGGGCCCGACCCTCCCTCGGTTCCTTCTTGCCGGTGACTCCGACAGAGGGGAAGGAGGGTGGGAAGTGTAATGGACGTGAACACATCTCGAAGAACAACAGTTATGAAAGGTAGGTAACCCTTTTTTCTTCTTCGAGTGATTGTTCACGTCTATTACACATTAGGTGATTCACAAGCTTACCGTTGGAGGAGGGTAGGAGTCAAGTAACAATTGATTGGAGCACAGCCCTGCCGACCACCGCGTCTTCCCTGGTCTGATGATAGACTGCATAATTGGCTGTGAATGTATGTACCGATGACCAGGTGGCCGCTTTACAGATTTCCTGGAGTGGAACCTGCGCCAAGAAAGCCGCCGAGGATGCTTGGGCCCTAGTTGAGTGAGCCCTGATCGCCGGGGCTGGCACTTTGGGGAGCTCATAACATGTGTGGATGCAAAGCACAATCCATGCTGATAATCGTTGAGCCGAAATAGGCTGGCCTTTCATTCTTTCCGCAATGGCAATGAACAGCTGTGTCGACTTGCGGAATGGCCTGGTCCGTTCCAGATAGAATGCCAACGCTCTACGGCCATCAAGGGTATGCAGGCTGTGGTGGCTTGGGTCCGTATGGGGTTTGGGGAAGAACACCAGTAAACAAACGTCCTGCCCCATATGAAATTGTGTGACCACCTTAGGGAGGAATTTGGGGTGCGGTCTCAGCTGCACCTTGTCCTTATAAAAAAACTGTATAAGGGGGTTCCGAAGTGAGGGCTCTCAATTCCGATACCCTCCTAGCCGATGTAATGGCCACTAGAAACGCTACCTTCCATGAGAGGTGCATGAGAGAGCACGAGGCTAGGGGTTCAAAGGGTGGTCCCATGAGTTTAGTTAGAACCAGGTTAAGGTTCCATGTAGGGACCGGCGCGCGTGAGTAGAGAAACACCCTTTCCAGCCCCTTGAGGAATCGGAGTACCGTGGGGTTGGAAAATACCGAAAACCCCAACTCTCCCGGGTGGAACGCCGATATGGCGGCCAAATGCACTTTAATTAAGGAGGAAGCAAGCCCTTGATGCTTGAGGTGCAGCAAGTAGTCCAGTATTGATGGGATGGAGGCCTGCAGAGGCTGTATGTGATTAGGCTCGCACCAGTGGGAAAACCTCTTCCCTCTTAGGTCTGAAAGGGACCTCTTCCACCGCCCTTACTGTGAGGAGGGCCTGCACCTCCTGTATAAGGAATTGCTCATGAGAGGGGTCCCTGAAGAGGGACGGGGCGAGGAGAACTGAGATCCCATCTCCACTGTGCGAAGGACACAACGGTCCGATGTTATACGGGACCAAGCACGGTAGAAATGGGACAAGCGGTCCCTGAAACATAGGGGAGGGTCCGGCATGAGGGTCGGTACGCTGTCCTCGATCGCAACTTCAAAATCCTTCCTTGTTGCCGGGCTGCGGCTTGCCTTGGCCTTGGTTAGGCGTGTTGTTTCACCTACACCTGTTGTCCCTGCCCCTTCTGCGGTACGGTTCCTGCCTGGGGCGAGGGTGGTACTGTCTCTGCTGCGGCGGTTGGGGCTAAAAGGTTTCCTCTGTGTTGCTGGGGTGTGCATTCCCAACGACTTGAGGGTTGCTCGGGAGTCTTTGAGGCTATGTAGTCTGGCATCCGTTTGGTCCAAGAACAAGCCTGACCCTTCGAACGGGAGGTCTTGCAAGGTGTTTTGCACCTCTGGTGGAAGGCCTGAAGCCTGCAGTGATGCCGAGCGCCTCATCACCACTCCTGACGCGATTGTCCTGGCAGCTGCGTCCGCGGAGTCAAGGGAGGCCTGCAGAGAGGTTTTGGCTACCGCCTTCCCTTCGTCCACTATGGCTACGAACTTGGGTTATGAACCCTGGGGAAGGGAATCCTTGAACTTGGAGACTGATGCCCAAGAATTGAAATTGTGCCTGCAAGCGATTCTGAACTGGAGGCCACCGGACGATTAGACCTTTCTACCGAACAAGTACAAGTGCTTTGCCTCCTTGGGCTTGGAGGCCGGGGCTTGCTGGCCATGTCGCTCTCATTCGCTGACCGCAGATACGACCAGCGAACAGGGTGTCGGATGACAAAAGAGGATGTCGAATCCCTTGGAGGGGGCGAAGTACTTCCTCTCTATGCCCTTCACAGTTGGTGCACTGGAGGCCGGTGTTTGCCATACTGTCTTATAGTTAGACTGCACCGTTTTTATGAGCAGGAGCGCGATTCTGGAGGGCCCTTCAGGGCTTAGGATGTCCACCATGGGATCCTCCTGCTCTACCGTCTCTTCCGCCTGCAACCCCAAATTGAGGACTACTCAGCAGAGTAGTTCCTGGTGCGCCCGATGGTCAATCGGGGGAGGGCCTGACACTGTCGTGCCTGCCACGGCTTCATCAGGCGAGGAGGAAGAGGTGAAGGCCTTTTGTGCTTCCTCCAACCCTTCCTGCAACTCCTCGCCAGCTGCGAGCTCCTCTGGAGTCTGTCCAGTTTAGTGGGCCTGAGACAATACCGGGCTCGGTGCCGTGTCGGCTCTCTTGCTTCGGTGGTCTGGAGACCGTGGCCTCCTTACGAGAGGAGCAAAATCGTAATGTGTAATGGACGTGAACAATCACTTGAAGAACCACCTTGCCTTCTCTAACAAATACACAGAAATATGCAGATTTCAAAAAACCCTACCAAAACAAGACACTCCAGTGCATATGTGCTCCAGACTCTGTTTACCTCTCTCCATTATGAAAACTGACCCTTTATTCCTACTCTGTTTCCTTTACTGATCCAAAGGTGGGGCTTCCCTCTTATCACATGACCACATAGCTTCCTTAAGAGCTTTTGGTGATGGACCTTGTCAAAGGCTTTCTGAAAGTCCAAGTACACTATATATCCACTGGATCACCTTTATCTGGGATGGGAGGGTTGTAGAATCCCTGGCATTGAAGGTTTTTAAAGAACAAATTAGATAAACACTTGTCAGAGATGGTCTAGGTATTCTTGGTTCTGCCTCAGCACAGGCAACTATATTAGATGACCTCTTGAGGTTCCTTCCAGCCCTACATTTCTATGATTCTATGGTGAATGCGTGTTACCACTCTATACAGACACAGAGTTAGCAGCAGTATTGCGGTCCAGTTTTGAAGTACAAGTACCTTCAGCTATGTGATTAACATCTGTCATATGTGGTTCATTCTTGCACATGGGGGGAAAATGTTATGTGCAGTGTTTTGTAGGGGTTTGTTTAATATATACAAGCTGATCTATGTTTATATTAGAGAAAAGCAAGAGAAACGGAAGTACGCTTTCCACTGGGACTGGAAGGTGGAGAGGTTTATTATGGTCCTTAATTCCTGAGACAGAGTTCATTCCACAGACTGAGACTGGCCCCCTTAGAAAAAACTGTCTCCCGCATAGATGAGCTTTAACCTTGTGATAGAGAGTTCCATAGTACCCAAGAAGCACAGTCATGAACCATGGGTCCCATCCCAGAGTTTTAGGTGATCTTTTAGATATAATGGGCCCGGGGTCTTAAATATAAAAGACAAAGAGCTTAAACTGGACTCAATATTCTATGGAAAACGAGTGCAGAGAGCAGAGGACAGGCCTGATATGTTCATGGTAGCCCAGGTTGCTGAGAAGGCATGCTGCTGCACTCTGTACTAGCTGAAGTTTCCCAAGGGCTGATGGTTCATGACCAGCATGACCAGCATTACTGTAGTCAAGCTGGAAGTTAACCAATCATGTTCAACTGAGGCCAGGTCAACACCTCACAGGATGGGATGGAGTCTCTTAGTCTAAGGGATCTGGGGGGAGGAAGCACAAGCAGCAGCCACGAGTATGGCAGAGCTTAGCATCAGTGAGGCCCACAGGAAACTGTGGACTGATTTGACCAATTTTGGACGTGTACCTTCAACACAAGGAGGCTCATCCATCGCTGCAAATTCCTCAATGTGCTTTTTTCTAACTACCACCACAGCTTCCATCTTACTTGGGTTTAGGTTCAATCAGCTGATCTTCATACAGGAGCTGATCTTGTTCAAGCACGGGTCATCTTTGTAGTATTGGTATGGTCATATCAGGTGAAAGATAGACATAACTGTATGTTGTCTGCATATTGCTGGCATTCGAGCCCATGTCATTTCACCAGTTCTAATGGCTGAATGTAGAAGTGTAATTTCTCCAAGATTAATCTTTGGACTTCTCTATTTTAGTGCATGCTCTTGGCACTCTGCCACCTTCTTCAGGTGGGACAGCAGTATCTCATGGTCGACAGCACTAAATGCAGCAGAGCGAACCAGGAGGATGAGAATACATGTCAGATGAGACATTTCTTCATAGAAAAAAGAGACGAATAATTTCCATGGGCTACACTAGCAATGCCAGAATTCAAACTCCTAGTTTGCTCATAACTTATGCTTTGTTCTCTCCCATTTTTCTTTTGGATTTGGCAAACTATCTACCAGGCAGCACCTGTTCGGGTGATAAGTTCCCTGGGTGTACTAAGGATAAAGATGCACTGCCTATACTGGGTCCAGGAAGTACTCTCATTTGGTCAGCAACTTTGCATTAGTGGCTAATGAAAGATGACATGATCATCTTTGCAAAACATAATGGTGCTTGGTTTTGGATTAGGATAGTTTCAGGGACCCAAAGGATGGTGGGCCCATGTTGTTAGTTTGTTGCTTTTTCCCCCCCCAGAAAAAGGGTTCTTGTTACAAAGGGAAACTGGAAACTTCTTTCCACACAAGCAGAGACATGGCTGTATTGCAAAGGCCTCAGGGTAAGGATTAAAGAAAAACAAAATAGAAACCCGTCCTTCTCTAATTAGGGTCTTCATTTGCCAAAGAGCCATTCCACAGCGGGAGGAATTACATTCAGGCCGTTGCTTGGATAACGTCTCCCAGCAGGTTGGCTCCTCAGAGCCAACAATTTCTGGTTACTTGGAGGCAAGCTGCCTATATACTGTTTTAACTGGCCTGGCTTTTGCAGCCGATTTTGCTGAGGAACAGTTTTCTGTTCAGAATGCAGAGATAAAAGCTTGGTTTGGTTTGAAATTCTCCCCACTTTCTTTCTCCCTTTCCTTTTTTAAACTTGGGAATTACAGGTTTGGAGTTTGTGTTATTTCTCTTGTAGACATCAGTGTTTTCCCCCTTAGCCACTTGATTCTCTGCCAGTGAAGGCTGCTGTCTGGAGTCCAGCCATTCAATCAGCCCCTACCTCATCATTAACACTGTGGTGCTGGCGGTCACTGTCCATTGCTGGTGACAGGAAATCCTAACTTGCAAGAGGTTAACCACAGCCCATAAACAGCCAGGCTGGCTCATTAGTCCCTTAGAGTCGGCCCAAAGGAGCTTTTGGTTGTTTCAACACTGTTCATGGGCTTAAAAGTCTATGTCTTTGGAGCTCTGAGGAACCAACTTGTCTTCCCCAAAAACAGTAAGAAAAAAAAAAGGTAACTATCTGTCCCATCAGCCAAGCACATGTCTCCCTGTTCAAATGCCTGGAGACTAAGGTCAGTTCTCTCCAAGTCTTTTGGCACTCTCCTCAAGTATCCAGGGCTTGGCAGCTAGAAAATCTCTGGGGTATTTTTAAAGATTTGTTGGGAATCAAACTTCCAGATACAGACCTATTCACCAGAAAAACCTGCGTACCCATGTCCAGATGCTTGCCGACGCACCAGAAGATGCACATGCATTCTTTTTACTTTCATTAAATGTCTCAGTGTGAATCTCGTGCTGGTAACTTAGCACAGCTCACCGCTCACAAACACACCTCAGTCCTGAGCTAGTGGGACCATCCTATAGGATAATAAGGGAAGTTCAATCCATGCTCTCTGCTGACGAAGGGGACATCTTAGTGCTAATTTTTCTTCATTTGGGAAATGGATACCTATCCCACTTGGAATTAGACCTTTGAACTACACAAAACACAAAATTGTCACATGCTACAGATGCAGATACCCTTAAGTACATCTGTGCAGCCATTGAGAAGACATTCAGAGATGACGTTCAGAGGGGAGCAATAGCTTCTAGAAAGTCATCTTTCTGGGAGTGGAAAGGGAGGTTCAACCTCATAATTTTTGAGTTGTATTAAACTCCTCTTCCGCCAAGCCCTATGTCCCTGAAGTTTCTTGCAAAATGCTCCTAACTTCTTTCTTTGCAACATCTCTAAAAATCTATTTCTTTTTCATCACTACTGCTAAAACTTGTCTGTCTCTTACTGTGAATACTGGAACCCCTCCCCCTCTAATCTCCCTGCCAATCTATCCAAAACTCCACTGCACTTCTGATTATATCACCCCATTCTCATTTTTAGTGCACTGAATTCTGGGTCTTCACTCGCCTCTGCAAAACCCTGAACAATCCTATTCCCTGCCTCCACGTCTGCTTCCTGCTCTCTTCATCTTACTGCTCCTTTATCTCACTCTGCTTGCCAGCTTTCCTTTGTTATCATTCCTGTGCTTCATGCAACCTCATTTCTTAGCCAACCACTTCTTGTTGCCTCCAAATCCATTCTTTCATGTAGCCTTCCAACTGTAGCTGTTTCAGTTATCACATGTATTGATTTGGTCTATAAGCTCTTTGTGACATGAAATCCATATCATGGACTTGTAAATGAGTCACAAACCATGTACAATTATGGAGTTCTAAAATCTTACCCAACTGAAAAACAGGCCAAGTTCTGAAGTCCTCCTCAGTCCTAACTCAGCCAGAACTTCCAGTCACTTCAGTGGGAGTTCTGCCTGAGTAAAGACACCAGTAACAAGTGTCAGAAAATAACAGTGGTTTCTTTAGCTCCACGTTTGTTTGGTGGGATTGTGGAGGACTCAGTCCTAAAAGGAACATTTATGCAGAGCTGATCCACTGTTAGCAAATCTGTGGAGAGGCCAAAGGGAAAAGCATAAGATGTGTCCTTATTTGCATGCTGCTGCCGCTCTTTCCATGTTATAAAAATACACAGTGAAAGTCTGAGGATGTCAATGTAATAGTGAAAGCCTAATATCTCTGACTTTTGACCCTGGCTGTTATTCTGTAGTCCCTGCTGTTCTCCTCACACCTCTTGTATCTGGTTGATATCTCTACACCAGTTGTTCCCAAACTTTAACAACCTGTGAACCCCTTTCACTAAAATGTCAAGTCTCACGAACCCCCTCTTAAAATTAATATTTCCAGGGATTTTCTCCTTTACCGGAGTATAAATTATAAAAGCAGTGATCTTGGAAATACACAATTTGTTTTTATGACATGCTTATTACACACTATTATTTATTATTTATCATTACAGTATTTTGATTACATTATGAAAATGGCAACACTCTTCCAAGATCTCTTTCGTAGCTTGTATCACTTTGAATAAGCCTGTTGTAAGACAAGGCTCCTATGTTTCATCAAGGAATACCAAATGTGAAACAGCATGAAGGTATTGAAGAAGCCAACTCAAAGAGTTCCTCCTATACAAGCGTTCAGGTCTTGAGCAGTCCACGCAAACAATGCACGTTACAACAAAGCTTAAACTTGTTCTTCATAATCATTTTAAAAACAAGACTAGCTGCCTATTTAATTTTAAAAAACAGCAAAAAACATCCACCTCCCTTTCCATTTCTTATAAGGAGTCTTGAAGTTTAAATCTCCTCAGTGTGATAGATAGGCTTGCTTTGATCGGCTTAGCTCTTGGAAGTCCAGGGGCTCTGGGCTGCTGGCCCTGTGCTGCCCGGGGTCCCTAGGGACAGCTCTGTCCGCCATTAGGGATTTTTTTCCTGAGAACCCCCTGTAACATTTCGTGAACCCCAGGGGTTCACGAACCCCAGTTTGGGAACCACTGCTCTACACTGACAACATACGCATCTACTTCTCCATAAGTAGGGGTCTCTGTCCAGCCCCATGTCAGCCTCTCTGATATTTCTTTCTGTATGGCACTTAACATGGCTGAGATCAAATTCCTTATCTTACACCCTCTCCTCCTGATGCACTCCTGGATTGCCATCCACAATTAGCTTCCTCACCTGTCAATTGAACATTGTCTTTCCCCTTCTCACATCCTTCCACTTACTCTTCCTTAAAGAGACTGCTGAAATCAAGACATGAAATAATTATGGAGCCAAAGAAAGGGTTAGGAGGAAAGACGAGAGAAAAGGTGCATCTCAAGTTTAAAACCTTGTCCTCACCTTCATGGTCCTTCACAATGCTAGCTTAACCTACATCTCAGACCTTGTTTTATGTTTCCCCACACATCCCCTGCATTCCACCAATGATAATTATCTCCGATACCTGTTTCTATGCATGCAGTGCCCACCTGAACCAGTTTGCCAAGTCACTTCCATCTCCTCATTCAAGTCCCTCTTAAATCTGTTAAATAGGCTTGCAGTTGGAAAGTAGCATGGTCTGGAGGATTGAGCAGGGAGCTGGGAAGCAGGAGGTACATAGTTCTCATCATGCCTTTGCTGAGGAATCACTTGGTGGCTGTGGGCAAATAATTTCCTCTCTTTCCCTCCATTTATATCCATCCCATAATACCTGCTTACCCCACAGGGACATGAAGATTAGACTTTAACTAGTCAATGTACTTCAAACTAGTCAAGCACAACAAATGCTATTATGGAAACCTCACATCTTCCTAGATGCAAACAGAATTTAAAAACAGAACAAGTGTTATCGTCTCTGGATCTCCCTGTGCATCTCTGTTAGCATCTCAGGATAAAGCGACAAGGAGTCCTGTGGCACCTTATAGACTAACAGACGTATTGGAGTATAAGCTTTCGTGGGTGAATACCTACTTCGTCAGACGTATTCACCCACGAAAGCTTATGCTCCAATACGTCTGTTAGTCTATAAGGTGCCACAGGATTCTGTCACTTTTTACAGATCCAGACTAACACGGCTACCCCTCTGATACTTGACATCTCAGGATAGTGATTGACTTAATTTTGGGGCTTTGTACTGCACCAAGCTGTATACGATTGGCACTAAGTAAATAAGAATATGGGTGCCTGAGATAGATAGACGTAAAAATACAATGTGAAAATACCAGCACAATTACCAAGATCCCTTCTGAGACATGAGTTAAGGAAGCTGCTCCTGCCATAGGACGCACAGTAGACAGATTTGTATCTAATGCTCTCCTTGCTAGTTTATTCTACACATTAGAGCTCTTCTCACCCTCAAACACTTACACTCTTTTCCTTGCATCTTCATGCTCTTTACTGCTGTTGAACTGGTTCTCTCTCTCTCTCTTTTTTGGGTACCCTTCATTTTTAGCAACTAGTCTTGAAGTGGCAGCCCCTTTCAACTGTATCTTTTAACAGAATAAAGCGGTCTGTTCCCTTGGCTCCCATTAAGGCATTGCAGAGTCCCTGGTTCTTCCTCAGTTATCTGTGTATAGCCTTAGTTAAATGAAGCATTTGTCCCCATAATAATTTATTTTTATTATATATAAAAAAGAATATAAAGCATATATATGCTCTAGACTTGAGAATAGTGTATAATCATCTAGTAAGTAACTCTGAATTTAAGGGCTGCTTAAAGATAGCAGAAAATCCATAACAAGTCCCATTGACTGGAAGTTGAAATTAGAAAATTTCAAACTAGAAACAAGGAGCTACTTTGTTTTAAATCCATAAGGGTAATAAACTATTGGAGCATCTTAACGAGGAATGTGATGGATTCATCATCCCTTGAAGTCTTTAAATCAAGATTGGGTTTTTTCCTAAATTACATGTGCTGGTTTAGCCTTAAGTAACTGGGATTGAAAATGTTCACTTACACAGTAGGGAAAAAATTCCCTCCAATGCAAGAATTACTGGGTGACGTCCTATGGGCACAGTTGTTGCTCTTGCCTTTTAGATCTATGATCTAACGCCTGCTAAACAACCAGTGGGGCCCCTGGACAATCGAGATAAAAAAAAAAAAAAAGAGTACTTAAAAAGACAAAGTAATTGCGGAGAAATTAAATGAATTCTTTGCTTCAGTCTTCACGGCTGAGGATGTTAGGGAGATTACCAAACCTGAGCTTTCCTTTGTAGGTGACAAATCTGAGGAATTGTCACAGATTGAAGTGTCATTAGAGGAGGTTTTGGAATTAATTGATAAACTTAACAGTAACAAGTCACCGGGACCAGATGGCATTCACCCATGAGTTCTGAAAGAACTCAAATGTGAAATTGCAGAACTATGGGCAGCAGGTTTAAAACAAATAAAAGGAAGTTCTTCTTCACAGAGCACACAGTCAACCTGTGGAACTCCTTGCCTGAAGAGGTTGTGAAGGCTAGGACTGTAACAGGGTTTAAAAGAGAACTAGATAAATTCATGGAGGTTAAGTCCATTAATGACTATTAGCCAGGATGGGTAAGGAATGGTGTACCTAGCCTCTGTTTGTCAGAGTGGAGATGTATGGCAGGAGAGAGATCACTTGATCATTACCTGTTAGGTTCACTCCCTCTGGGGCACCTGGCATTGGCCACTGTCGGCAGACAGGATACTGGGTTGGATGGACAGTTGCATGCCTGTCCATGTTCTTATGAGCTAGCATTGGAAATGTATGCCAGGCCAACCTAATCTCATTCGAAAGAGCTCTTCCATTTTGGACTCAGAATGGTTTCCCCTCTTTTCACAGAAAGTGATAGGCCTTGTAGTAGGGCTACTACAAACTTTCAACGTCTGAATTACTTCTCTCAAAGAATGTTAAATATTAAAGTTAAATATTGTTTAAATATTAGGGACCTGAGTTGAGTTTTAAGCCTAAGGGATTTAAACACATCTTCACTGAATTTTAGTTCCACAAAATACTATGTAGCTCATCCATGATTTTTAAGCAAGATAGGCATGCAACTGTACCCTACTTTGCATATGCAATTCCTACAACTGGAACAGATTTAATTGTTTCTACATTCAACTACCCAATTTGTGCATGCATCATAGTAATTACATATGCAGGTTAGGAAAGCAACTGCACTCTCTTTTAGTGCACATAATTACATGCCTGACTTTAATTTTAAAATCCTAGATACAAACCAGTTTACCATCTGCTTTATTTCTGTTTCAGCAGCTCGCAAATACCATTTGTGAACAAAATGGCTAACACCTGGCTCAAAAATACGAAATGTAATGTAAAACTATTTTCAAATGCAAATGAATTTACTGCTGGGGAGAAGTGTGTCCGATTCTGAATTTTCTTGCAGCAAGCTGGATGGAGCCACAGATTTGTAGGAAGTCAGAGGCTCACACGGGAAAAGTGACTAGTAAGAGAGAAACAACTTAGTACTTAAAATTCTGTCTTCAAGTACTGTACAAGTATTAACCAGTATATGGTAATAGACTTGTAACTGTACAATGTCCCAGGAGCCCTCCCTAAAAAGGGCCCCTATTAGGTACGAGTCCTACAAAATAGGGTCCCCTACCTGACAAATGAATTGGTAATAAAATCTGAAATTGGGGGGGGGGGGGGGGAGGAGGAGGGTTCTTATCAGACTGTCTTCTCTGGCATGTGCCCTACCTCAGGGGTACCAGAAGCTTCTGCAAGCAGAACTGATGGAGCATCAACATTTCAACTGAGTTTCCAGGAGCTGGTTTCTTGAGAGGCATTTTGTAGATGGCAGTTTTTTAAAGTGCTTTATGGACTCTTCTGTGGATTAACTGGTGAGTTAAGTTCCTAGTGTCTATTTTAAAACATGCTCCTTGAGGCAAAACTTTACCCTCTATTTTCTGCACAGTGCCAAAGCACACTGTTGATGCTCTAATATTAAATACACACTGCACTTCTGGCCTAAAAATGTTATCCTTCCTAAATGCTTGGTTAAGAATTTGAACAGCTCTGCCCGCAAAGGCTTATAGGTACACCTTACGTAGATACCATTTGGAAACAAAGACTCTGAGTAAGACCTAGAACTGGACAAGAAAAGCAGCCAACCTCACAAAGTGAAGGAACTCAGGTCAGGGTCACAACATTCTGGGACATAACTCCAATACAATGAGTGGACAAATGAAAGGTAAGCCAGATTTATAACTATTGTTCAATTTTATTTCCAGATTATTAAATATTCCACTAAAACCAAACTAAAACCCATTCCTGTTAGAACGGCCCACTCCATAAATTGGCCTTAGGGCTGCACCTGTAGATCTGCAGTTTAAGTGTACCTGGTAAGAATGTTTGAATTAAAAAACCCATTAGAAAACCAAACAATTAAAAGCCATGGCTACACTTCCCAAACAAGATGCTGACTCTCACTCCAACAGCAACCACAACCTTAACTCTGACCCATGGCAAGTGCAATAAAATATTATCATTATGACATAACACAAGAGGTTCTTCTAGTCAGTCTTAATGTAGATATGCTCTGATTCAAGTTCAAGGGCAATAAATAAAGCAATAAATGGGTTCATTGGGGGAGGAGAGTATACTTAGCTTTTTAAGGAATCCTAACACTGGACTGAGGAAAGCCAGCCAGTTTAGAGGTGGGTGCATTCTCCCTCTTGCTGAGATCCATGGAAGTGAAGCCATGCTATTGCTCACCTCCTAAGAGCCACAGAAGGTAAATCCCTCTTCGGTGGACCTTAGGAGGGGCACAGAAAAATAAATCCCTTCCCGAGGACTTTGAGACTTGTATGAGAGGGCAGGTTTTGTGGCTTAAAGCTGGTCTTCAGTATAGTCTCTTGCTAGCCATTGACTCTGGTCCTGCCCTGGTATCAGAGAAAAAGGCAGGGCACTAGTAATTCTAGGTTCCACCAGTTTAACTTCTTTAAAATCAGTCAGCCAGCACTGGTAATTCACCAGTGAAAGAACCACACACAAGTTTGCATGCATCACACAGGCAGGCACTCCCTGCCTGCAGCCATGCAGCATGTGCAGGCACTTTCATTGTAACTTCAGACAACTACTCTGGAAAACAGGGAAAGGCAAGGTTGTGCTGTTGCAGCGTGTGGGGGAGAGGCCTGGCCAACGGAGAACGAGTTTCATTGTGCTGCCTGCATTGAGAAGGCAGGAATTCTAGAAGGGGAAAAGGTTCCCTTTGAAGCACATGGCACTAAGAGCTTCCCAGTGACCATGGAAACAGGCTCAGTGGGTTCCCAGCCTGAGAACCAAGGAGCAACAGCCATGATTCAAAAACAAAACAAAAAAAACAACAGTCTGAAAGAAGAGGGAGGAAGGAGGGGCAGGGGGAATGAAGCAGAATTAGCTTGGCAGAAACTGAGCGGCTCCCTGGTAGGCAAATCCAGCCAATAATGCTTGTTGGGTTCATGGGGTTTCCTTTTCATTTTCAAAGCTTTCTTCTTCCTTCTTCATTCCCCTTCCAGCCCTATTCAGGAGCTCATCAGATCAGTAAAGCCCAGGCCTTTGCTTCGCCTGCATGCAGCAGTGCCTTAAACAGGACTGCACTGTGATCAAAGGAGATGCTAAATCAAGACTGCCACACACACCCCTTGCCCAACCAGGACCCAGTTTTCACTGGTGCTGAAATGGGAGCTGTTTTTAAGAGGGGGAGCAAAGAGAATGACACTCTTGTGATTGTCCTTCCATTATATCATATAATGCTCATTCTTGCTGGACAGATTTCTTGTGATGCAAAGATCTCTCTAGAATTAAATTCTTGTTCTTAAATACTGGGCCTATTTGATGAGCGGATAGAGAACTGGTGTAAAGCTACTGAAAACACAGACTATTGTTCTGCCCTGAGAAGAATCCTTGTACCAAACAGATAGATCACTGTGTTATGGATAGATAACACTGTTATATTTCAGATTGTGACTTTTTTCCTTTATTTAAATTCATCCTCAGTTCTCTCCCTCTTGCTTTCTAATGTAAGAAAGCTTAGCACTCCTCACCCACCTGACACACTCTCATTCTGACACTTTCCCTGTTATTCCTAATGGCACCTTTCTACACAGCTCCTGATGTTCCTTGATCTTCTGAGTCATCTTCAAGCCTGGTCCACACAAAGTTGCATAAATATAACTGAAGGTGTGATTTTAAACCAATTCTGTTAAACTGTGGCAGCTCTGTATATAGCCACTCTTATATCTGTTTATATTGGTTCAATTTGCAGTCTGTAATTCATAGATGCAAGGTAAACAGATACAATTTTTTTTTAAACTGATAAATATGTACAATGTTCTGTGTGGATGTTAATTATTTTTTAAATCAATTTAAGTTAAACTTCTGTGCAAACCCTTTTCTTTATTTCCACAGTACCAATTTTCTTCCTACCAACAAACTGCCAGATTAAATAATCCAACTTTTTATACATCACTTTCCACATTAAAAAAAAAAAAAAAAAAAAAAAAAAAAATTAGTTCTCACAGTTAACAGAATGGCTTCCAATGGAATTAAGGATGAAGGAGTTACTGGCAGATTCCAACCTGACTTCAGAGTTAGAAAATCCATGGGGATCTGGGAAAGGAGTAGAAACTCCAGCTGCAAGTATGTTGCTGCGTTCGTCAGAAGGCAAAGACAAAGCAGAATCTCTCCCAGTGGCCTATGGCTCATTATGGAATTAAAGTTCAACAGCCCTGCATCTTGGGTTTTTACACAGACTAGTTCATCTATTCTACAAAAATGTCTTTTGAAAGAGGAACTATTTGCATCTGCAAGTAAAAAAAATTCAGTAGACAGATCTTAACTTTCATATCTTTCAGAGTAGCAGCCGTGTTAGTCTGTATCCGCAAAAAGAAGAACAGGAGTACTTGTGGCACCTTAGAGACTAACAAATTTATTAGAGCATAAGCTTTCGTGGAAGTGGGCTGTAGTCCACGAAAGCTTATGCTCTAATAAATTTGTTAGTCTCTAAGGTGCCACAAGTACTCCTGTTCTTTTTTCATATCTTTGTTGAGGTTTCAAAATATTTACTTGATTTGTTAACTCAAACTATTTCCATTATACCTGGGTCTACTGGAAAAATAGGCAGGTTTGCTATTTTCCTCCATTCTATGGAAACAACCCAGACAAAGAAGATGATCACAAAGTTTATAATCTCAGCCATGGACACACTAGTGGAGATAATCAGCCAGACTGTCCCAGTGGACTATATCCCAAGTATCTAAAGCCCGGCTTGACAAAGCCATGGCTGGGATGATTTAGTTGGGAATCGGTCCTGCTTTGAGCAGGGGATTGGACTAGATGACCTCCTGAGGTCCCTTCCAACCCTGATATTCTATGATTCTATGTTAAAACCATTATTTGACACTTTTTGGGGGGAAAGGAGAAAGACAAAGGTGTTCAGTCTTCTCTAATGGTTCTGCCATGAGAGCAGGGGACTGGACTCGATGACCTCTCGAGGTCCCTTCCAGTCCTAGAATCTATGAATAGCAGAGGAAGTGAAAAATAATTAAGACTTTTTTCTTTCAAGAAACTTTTGGCAACACCAACATGTATTTCACTTAAAATCCTTGTGTTGCTATGAACTCCACTTCCCAACAGGCTTTCCCTTCTTCCACAAAGGCTGCAACAATCTGCCAGAAATCTTTCTACACTGGGCATTTTCTTAAAAGGGACACAAGAGAGAGAATACAAAGTTTATTACCCTTGTTTACAGCTAGACCTTGCAGATGCACTTTTGTTTGAGGGTAGCACTTGTACTGTATTTATACCCTATTAATTTTTTCTATCCTTGTTTGCCTGGAGTCCAAATTGCTAGGAGGACTCTTAACAATAGCAGCTAGAAGTCAAATGCAGCCAGTCTCCCATCACCTCCTGCTACATTATATTCATGTTCTTAGCCTTGACAGATACTATAGTCACACTGGTTTCTACAGTTAGGTTGATTAGATGCTTAACACACATTATTCCCGCAGATTGGCTTTTGAGAATCATAGTATGTGTGTCCACATCTGTCCATATGTTCAGTGATCATGAAAATTACTGGTTTGAAAGCCCTGGAGACTAGAATTCTCTGTTTATACACAGAACCAGAACAGCTAAGGCTGTGGCAATGCAAGCTTCCACCATGCACCATCTGCCAACATGCCTCAGTCCTGATGTGGCGGGATTAGCAAGAAGGGTGAAAAAAAATAGTTTCCAGGGCTCTTTAGTGTCTTATTTAAGATTACCAACAGCAGGAAGCAATTAATGACAAGTTATGGTGGTAGGTCTGTGGTGGGTTCACCTTTCTACTGGGAACTGGACTGAACCCACAGTCATTCCATACAGGCCAAAGAGCGATCAGATGGTAATTGTCTGTCACAACCAACCTGCTCAGGATTCACGGTGGTCACTGGTGACATGCAGGTGAAATACTGTCTGCCATTCCCAATCCTGGCCACTAGCTAGTTATGCAAGGGTTGCCAGCTACATTGCATCTGAGTTTCCCACTCATGACTTGAGCCCTACAATTGCTCAAAGATTATTCTATTGTGTAGCTGATGGCAAAAAACTCATATGAATCTTTTGATCTTCTGATGGAATGTTCCACAGACCTCTTCTTAAGCTACTGCTTTTTTCCTCTGTATCTGCAGACACTTGATGCTTTAATTGTCAGGGGTCTAATTACTTTCTGCATGCAGAAGATGTAGAGACAGGTTCTTTTTGGTTTATCCTGAGGATGTGTGTCTCCTAATTTCATGCTCTCTGGCTGAGATCATTAGTTAGGGATTCAAGAATTTTTTAGCATTTAACATAAGTGAAAAACCAGAAGTTTATGTTTTTAGGACCTATTGCCTCTTCCTATATACACAAGTATTAGGAAGACAAGGCAGGTAAGGGAATATTTTTTAATTGGACCAACTTTTGTTGGTGAGAGAGACAAGCTTTCGAGCCACACAGGGCTATTCTTCAGGTCTGGGCACTGAGGTCTGTGCGTCTCAAGAGCTTGTCTCTCTCACCAACAGAAGTTGGTCCAATGAAAGCTATTAGCTCACCCACCTTCTCTTTCTAATATCCTGGGACCGACACGGCTACAACTACACTGCATATATAAAAGTATGTTAAGATTTACTTCTCCCATATCACTTTAGACTGAGCCTGATGAATATCACTTCATTCCGATCTCTCTCACTGTTTATGTAGATGCCATCTGGTAGCTATTTCCACATTCTGGACCATGCTTTGCTTTTTTCTTGCCTCAATCACTAATGATCCCCTGTTGGTCTTCTTGCCTGATCCCTTTTTGGCTTACATTCTGTCCAAATTCCATGGGTCAGTTGATTTTTTCATTGTTCCTTTTCTCATCTCCTGCTCCTTTATTCAGACATCAGCAAATGCATACCTGTGAAGTTGCAAAATTATCTTTTTGACCCTTACAGCTGTTCATACTGTTCCATGCACATGTTTACAGAACCTAAGTCATTTATCCTTCCCAGGAAACTGACCACTATGACCTAGTTTGTTTAAATCTAAACTTTGTTTCTTTTAATCTGCTGTATTCTGGTTTGTACTATCTTTTATGCCCTGTACAGAACCTTAGAATTCATGAAAGCTGCTATACAAACTATTAGACAGCACAAGCCTTGTTCCAAAACCTTGCAATGCAGAACCCCCAACTGAGTTTGCAACAAGACTCTCAGGCTTGTGTCTGCCCTTTGCACACTTAACTTTTGAATCTATACTGGAAATTGTATTATGAGAATTGTGTGTAAGATGAAGAGTAAAGAGACTTAATCTGCCAGCACTCAATAAAAAAGAAGGAATCCTTTAAATCCTGGTTTATGGGAGATCCACTGCATTTCAGATAATGTGCTGTGGAAGTGACTTTGTGACTCCATAGCCAAAAAACAAAGCCTTTGAACACTCCTTCCTTGCTGTCTCAGCGTCCAGTGAAAAGCAAGCTTGAACAGCAGGGCAATAAAACAATTACTTTTAGTGGATGCCATCTGCAAGATGTTTGTGGGAAGGTGTGACATCAATTGTGAGAAATGAGGATGGGGAGGATCCTCAAATGGCTTAACAAAACACAGTGAACAAGTTGCTTTGGCACAGCTGAAATCAAAGGTATCTGAAGCTTGGAAGGCATATTCAGGCCCCCACACTTTCTCTCACTCCCTGAAAGAAGGGTGGCTTTACTAGGGCTATCTCCCACACTAAAGCAATTAGTCAGGGGAAAGGCCATGATAGCAAGTTGGAGCAAAGCTTCTGAAATTATTTCAGTCACAGGAATGTCAAGCATGCTCCATCACTGCATCTGCCCAATTCCAGCATCAACCCTTCAGCATAATGAGAAATAACAATTCACCACAAATCCTAAAAATGTAACGGGCTATAAATGTCAGATGTAGAATGGAGAAATAACTGACTCTGCAAACCAACGTCATTCTATAGCAGGGGTAGGCAACCTATGGCACGCGTGCCGAAGGTGCCACACGAGAGGGTTTTCAGTGGCACTCACACTGCCCGGGTCCTGGCCACCGGTCCAGGGGGCTCTGCATTTTAATTTAATTTTAAATGAAGCTTCTTAAACATTTTAAAAACCTTATTTACTTTACATACAATAGAAAGAGACCTTCTAAAAACGTTAAAATGTATTACCAGCACATGAAACCTTAAATTAGAGTGAATAAATGAAGAGTCGGCACACCACTTCGGAAAGGTTGCCGACCCCGTTCTATAGTTTAGTTACATACATAAATGCACACAGCAAGAGCATTAAGGTCGCGAAGTCAAGGACTCAAAAGTTAGAAAATGCCAGAATTAAGGTTTTCCATGAAAATCTTAATTCAGCCTCCTTGTGTGTATACATTATTATATCTTCAAGTATATGTTTCCCCCCTTCCCCCACAAGAGGACTCCTGCTTCATTCAGAGCATAGTCTGGATGGTGTTGACTCATTATTCAATTTTTTTTAATCCTTATTCGTTATATGGCTTCAGGCCTTATTTACTGCACACAGGTCAAACCCTGAACTGAATACAGAATTATTAATATCCTCACAGGCTTTTCTATAATGCCTGTCACCACAGTGTCTTCACAAACAACGAATTTATCTTCACAACACTCCTGTAAGGTAAAGTGATATTATTCCCAATTTGCAGATAAGGAATGGAGGCACAGAGATTAAAGCCAAAATTGCCTAAAATGTCTATTATTTGGGTTCCCAACTTAAGATGCCTAGGGGGCCAGATTTTTTAGTTGATTCTTCCTTTTTTAGAGCATTTTTATTGTACTTTATATGGTCAAAGCACAGTTGTAGTTATGAGCACTCAGCACTTCCAGAAATCAGACCTCAGCTATCTCGAGTCAGACACCCAGAAAATGAGGCCATCTGTGAAAAGTTTGATTTAAATAACTTTAAGCATGACATAGGAACTCTGTGGCACAGACACAGATAGAATTCAGTGTTCAAGGGTGGCATTAAATTAACTCAGCCACAAGATCATCTTTTCCTCTTTCTCGAATACCATCTCCTTCCCAATACACCTTTCAATTCAACATATGAGGCGGGGGTTCTATAACCTCATCCACTACACAACCCAGATTCATTTCCAGAGCACCATCTACCCTATAAACTGAGGGAGGGAGGGATGCTGTGGCAAAAATAGTTTTTAATCACATGATCACAATCACAATTTATACATACAAGGAGCTGAATTAAGATTGCACAGACAACCTTAATATTGGCATTTTTTAAAAGTTTGAGTGCTTGACTTTTCAACCTTAATATAGTTTCATTGTATATAAACTTCTTAAATTTTTATTAAAAAAAAAAAAAAAAAAAAAAAAAATCAAACAAAGCTCAAAATTCCATGACATGGAGCAATACAGATCTCCACATGGGTCATCAGCAGGGTAGGAACCTTTTAATCCATAGCACAAGCCAACGATGACTGGTAGCAGTAGAAGGCTGTTATCCTCTAATGAGGCCCTGACACCAGAGGGGGATGAGATTCACACTTTGCCAGTAATTTTCACAGCTATTTGCTAGACAGCAGAGGAATGTTGGGGGCTCCGAAATCCTGGTTTTAGTTTCAAGTTCTGGAAAAGTTTTTCTCTAGGGGTTACAACCTCTTGTGCTCCCATCCCTCAGAGACTGTCCCCAACCAAACCTACTCCTCAACACTCTGCATTTGAGTCAGGATGCTTTCCCTTTCTCCTCCATGCTGCCTGGACACCTGTAGAGGGTGCACTGAGAGCACAAAAAAGTCTCTCTGTTCTTACTTCTGGTATCTTGCACCACATGATCCCAGCACTGCTGGCAGAATCAATGCAAGGAAAGTCCTGCTTGGCATCTACAATCCTGGACTGGAGCATGCTCAGTGCAGACAGAATGTTCAGAGAACTTTGCTCCCAACCTCTAACAAATCTCTACAGATCATGTAGAAATGGTGATTTTCAGAAGCATATAACCTAGCTAAATTTGGTTGTATTTTCACAGGGATGACAAAGGCATCTCTCTGACACCATGGCACCCTCCACACATCAGATTTCAAGTCCTTGATCCAATGCATGGAGGCACTAGAAGTTCTCAATGAAAAGATTGCAAGAACTTTTTTAAAATGGGCTAAGTTTTTTTTTCCCCCCTAACCTTGTTCTTGGAAATGCTAATCAGTTTTTGCTGAAGCTTTTAAAAAAACATTTAGTCTCAAGACAGCCAGGGCTGTAAAACAAGGTCTTATAATGGAAAGCATTAAGCAACCTCAACTAGGTGTCACTTCCAACTGCATCTATCATGTCATCTCTTGTTTAAATATTAATCTTTGAAAAACACTAATCCTAGAATATAAATGGTCAAGCAGGACTTTGGCTGGAAGATCAAGAGAGCTAGACACTGAACCAGGATAGCAGAACTGAGGACACAGTTTGGAGTCTTCTAGTCTAAAGTTACCGTCAGAGTAATTCTAGTGCCCCAGCTGCTGCTCAGAGCCTTGTCCAGTGGCAACATGAAGTTAACAGGACTGATAAATGTTATGGCTCCTATTCAGAATCCTGTGGTCTGTAGTGACACTGCCAAGAACCCAGTCCGTTCTATAGTACCGTTGTTGCTGGATTGCTATAGCCCTGAGCTACAGCTGAGTCACTGGAGCTATCCTCTGGAAAGGAGAACTCACAAAAAGGAAATGGTGCAGGGTACAATAGCTCAGACACCCTCACAGAAACAGAGAAATTGGGGATGGAAGAATAGCAAAAGACTCTCCTGCTTTTCTAGTAGCCAGGAGGGTGGAGAAGAAGCAAAGAAACTCCCTACTCTGGTGAAGTCATAAAGATATGACTTTATATCCCGGGGGGAGGGATAGCTCAGTTGTTTGAGCATTGGCCTGCTAAACCCAGGGTTGTGAGTTCAATCCTTGAGGGGGCCACTTGGGGATCTGGGGCAAAAACAGTACTTGGTCCTGCTAGTGAAGGCAGGGGGCTGGACTCTATGACCTTGCAAGGTCTCTTCCAGTTCTAGGAGATAGGATATCTCCATTAATTATTATATATCCTCCCTCCACAACCCAAATAATCCAAAGGCAGGAAGGGTTCTCCCGCTTTCCATCTGCCAGAGGAGGCTGGGAAAGCAGCTAGTAGCCAAAGACTGGTACAAGAGATTGAGTCCCTGAGCAGGGCCCAGGGACATACACCTCCCAGTACCCTACCCACTCCCCAGCAGTAAAGTGCTGGACTTTTCACCAGGACATTGCCCCAGGTCTTTTCTGGTCCTTCCATCTTTCATATTAACCCCCAGCTAGTACATATCTGCTAATTTTTTCCATGCCTTATTTCTTCACCAGGGCCGGCTCCAGGGTTTTGGCCACGCCAAGCAGCCAAAAAAAAAAAAAAAAAAAAAAAAAAAGCCAAATCGCGATCTGCGGCGGGAGGTCCTTTGCTCCCAGCGGGAGTGAGGGACCGTCCGCTGAATACCTGGACATGCCGCCCCTCTCCGGAGCGGCCGCCCCTCTCCGGAGCGGCCACCCCAAGCACCTGCTTGCCAGGCTGGTGCCTGGAGCCAGCTCTGTTCTTCACAAAACTCCCAGAAAAGAGCTCAATATATTTAGTTTAACAAAGAGAAGGGTAAGTGGTGATTTGATTACAGTCTATAAGATCCTACATGGGGAAGAAATATTTAATAAGCTCTTCAGTCTAGCAGAGAAAGCTCTAACATGATCCAATGGCTGGAAGTTGAAGCTAGACAAATTCAGACTGGAAATAAGGCATAATTTTTTGACAGTGAGAGTAATTAACCATTGGAACAATTTACCAAGGGTCATGGTGGATTCTCCAAAACTGACGATTTTTGAAATAAAATTGGATATTTTTCTAAAAGATCTGCTCCAGGAATTATTTTGGGAAAGTTTTATGATCTGTGTTATACAACAGGTCAGACTAAGTGATCACAATAGTCCCTTCTGGCCTTGGAGTCCATGAATCTCCCTATTTTGCCCTGTTTTATGCACCCCCTGCATAACTGCAATGAGACCACCACCAGCAGAGCACAATACTTTGCTGAAACTCCTCCTTGAGCTAAATGGCCTTCTTTGCCCAAATCTTTCCTCTCCCCCAGCCATTTTTCATACCCGAGATGCCCTTTTTCAAGCTTGGTACAAGTGCCATATCCCATGGGAGACATTAGAAAGGATCTGTTTGGGGGAAAAAGTTTCCTCCAGTTTTTCTCATTTGTCACAAGAGGGAACTATCCCCTTTTAGAAACAGAGTTGCAAGCTCCATTTATCCAAAATATTGGTGGTCATTTTTTCCCTTACCTTGCCCAGAACAGTGAGGCATGGTTTAGGCTCCAACTCCGGCTGTTCCAGTTTCACAACTCCTACCCAGCCATATTCATACAAGTCCTCTTCATCATTGCTATTACACAGTCCCAGTGGATGCATCTGAAACAAAACAAGGGGAGACACGAGAAGTTGGTAAAGGCGTTAACCAAAACATTAACATGAAAACAAGACAGTGTTCATTATGATCGAAGTAACAAAATATTCTACTGGTGGCCTAAATACAGAGTATAGTATAGTATATCAGTCAAATACACACTAAACAGAGAAATATCTGCTTGCTGTTCAGACAGTGGCACGTCAGAAGGTGAGAGAAGTTCCATAATAATGCTAAATATTTTTATTGTAGTCCTTACACTTCTGATCTCAATTGTGATTTGACAGAGCTCAGATTTGCCAGTAACAGATGGATTGGAAACCAGTGATGCAAAATGGTTAGGAAGCCAAAAGCAGCAAAACGCTCCAAATGAAGATTGATCGTGTCAGACAAATCAGCAATTACTTTGATCTTAAAATGTTATTCCAGTCTAGAGTTTTCCTCAAACAGGAAGCAGCCCAGCACACTCCTCTCCTTGAGAAAGGGCAATGAATGAATATACCCATGGGGCACTGCAACAGTAACCCAGAGTATCCGCATTCTCAAACATACAGTAGAATACTCCCAGACCAAAAAAACAAAAACAAAAAAAACCCTAACATTGCCATAGTGCCCAAAGCCCTCAGCTAGGATTGGGGCCCATTGTACTAGGTATGGTACCGAGATACTGTCTCTGCCCCCAAACAATTAATTACCTAATTTGAAAAGAGACCCAGCTAGACAGTGTAAACCAGATCAAAAAAATAAAATCCCTGCAGTTAACACAGGTCAGATAATACACAAGCTGATGGTTCCAGGTCATCTGAAAGAGATAGCTCCTGTAACGCAAAAGCAGGTGCAAATAAATGTGTGTATTGGGGGGGGTCACCCACAGAAGGCAGAGTTAAGGTTGCATGGCATGTACCTGAACTCCTCCCCAGAACTGCACATAAGCCTGTCTTGATGTCTTGTGAGATCTGCAACCTTCACACCCTGCAATTTACCACATGGTTCTCCCAGTCATCACAAACCCAACTATCTATATTCTAATAATCAAATCCCCATCACTATTACCTGGCTCTTCCTAACAATGGGTTCCCATGCCAGGAGGAGAATCCTCAGTGTGAGAGGATATCATGACATCATTTGGAGGGCGGATCTCAGCTATAGGATTGTTTCCCTCCACTCCAGCTTGATAGTCTTCTTCCCCGAGACTTTCGTCCTCCTTAACAGCACAGAGGCTGTCAGACTGGATGTGGGACCATTCTACCATGTCCCTGAAAGTCTCAGCTAAGTACCTCACATAAGGGCTGTTATAAAGAAGATGGTGATCTATTATTCTCCACGTCCACCAGACTAGGACAAGTAGTAATAGGCTTCATCTTCAACAAGGAAAATTTAGAAAGTTTTTCCTAATAGCTAAACTAACTATAAAGAAAGTTAAGCTCTGGAACACGCTTACAAGGGAGGTTGTGGAATCCCCATCACTGTAAGTTTTTAAGAAGAAGTTGGACAAACATGTCAGGGATGGTCTAGGTCAGGGGTCCCCAACGTGGTGCCCGCAGGTGCCATGGCACCCGCCAGGGCATCTAAGTGCGCCCGCGTACTGGCCGGCAGACGAGCATCCACCAAAATGCCGTCGAAAAGCAGCAGCATCCAGAGGTGTCACCGCCGAAATGCTGCTGATTTTCGGCGGCATTTCAGTGGCGACGCCTATTGACGTTGCTGCTTGTCTGCGGCATTTCAGTGGATGCTCATCCGCCGCCACGGTCCTCAGTGGCTCGTTATCTGGTGCCTGCCAGACGAAAAAGATTGGGGACCACTGGTCTAGGTTTATCTGGTCCTGCCTGAGTGCAGGGGGCTGGACTTAATGACTTCTCAAGGCCCCTTCCAGCCCAATGACTCTATGCATCTTTCCTTTGATCACACACATGGGAGTCAGGGACAGGGGCTCACACACACTCCTAGAGGAGCACAGCCCCTGAGATCACCTCATATCACAAAATCACAGCTCTGACAAGCTGCTCCAACTAATCCCTCCACTTCATACAGCTACATATAATATAGTAATTGCAATTGGAGTGCATGCAGATAATCCCCAGAGGCTCCAGCAGGGCAGAGTTAAGGTTGCATGGGTGTGTATCGTAACTCTGTATTTCCTAGTTTTTAAAAAATCTGTTTTGATTGACTTAATGTTCTGGAAGGGCACAAAATACCACTGGACTACCTTAACTCTGCATTAAAGTTTTTGTGAGTGAATATAGTGCTATAGTTACACCCTCTTCCTGTATAGCAAAACAAACACTATAGCTATTTAACACTACCAATGACTTGGAAGAATAGTGTAGGGCCATGATCTGATCCTTGCAGGACACCACTAGAAATGCACCCATTCAGTGATGATCCCCAGTTAACAAGTTACATTTTGAGGCCTGTCAGTTAGCCAGTTCGAAGCAAGTCTACCCCAAACAGTAGCTGGAACATCTGTGCACTGCTGGGAGCTGCGAGCCCTAGTGCATGAGGTGTGTTATTGGTGTGACAGAGCGACCACCCAGGAACTCAAGCACCAAATTTTTCAGCATAGAATAGACTTTTAGTGGGATGGTGAATATTCTCATTTTCTGAAGAGTAAAATATTCAAGGAGTGTCTCCCTAACAAAAACATTTACAACAGGAGGAGGAAAAGAAAGAGGCAAATCCATCAAACAAAGGAACATGGTTATTAATAAACTCTTGTATGTAGTGGTGCAAGAGGGCCCGGTCACAGAGCTACAAGATCGGTGCTACATCTCCAGCTTTGGAGCAGTCTGTTGGAGGAACCTCTTTGCTGTGCCAGGCCCCCAAGGCACCTCACTCTTCCTACAGGGTAGGCCACGCAGCCTCACCATCATCTCAGACTGAACCTCTGGGCTTCAGCACTCCTGCTTCACACGGTGAGCTCTGTTCAGCATGTCCAACTGAGAGAGTTTCCTGGTAGAGACTTGTACACTCTTTAATGCACCTTCCCAAATATTTACAGTGAGACTCTGGCAGTGATGTCAAAACAGTTGGGTTTACTAATCTGCTAGAACACAGCACAGGAAGTCCACAGGTTAGCACAGAGAAATGAAGGTTAAAGCATAGCTCATTTTGGTCAGCCCTGAGCCCCAGCCAAGCTGTAATGCAACTGCATTTTCAGTCTCTGGCTCTCTGGCTTTATCTGACCTCCTTAGTCAGTTCCCAGGTGAGAGGCCCCCAGTCAGATTCCTCCAGAAGCCAACACTATCTCCCCACCCCCCATACATTCCAGTTCTTTGTTCTTGAGCTGGGGTCTTTCCTCGGGTTCCCTGATGCGGGGTGGGGAAAATTCATCTCCCTCTAGGTTGTTGGTTGCTAGGTGTTAATGTCCTGGTGACTGGGTTTTCCAGTGTCTTCTCAGATTTTCCACTAATACGGAGTCGACCTCAGCCAGTCCTTTATGATGACCTGTTCAGGCTCAGACCTCTCCCTTCCCCATGTCTCTGAGACCAAACATAGAATTCCCACTTCGTCACAACATGGTACTTAATGAGTATCAGGGAATGGAAAAATTTTGAATCTTATGCCGAACTAGTGTAAGAAGAGCAGCTGTCCTGCTCATTACCTGACTACCTGAGTCTAGATAGGGTCTCAGGATATTTTTTGATATGAAACAGAATTTGGTATTAGCAAGGTAAAAGCTATGGTGAAAAATTCTCAGTTTTTATATGTAAAAGAGAAGCACGCTGACAAGTTAACTACAACTCCAAGATGAAACTGTTACCATACTGTACAAAAATCATGGGTCTTCGAGGGGGCAGATTCTGATTCCGAACTGAGCTCAAAAACCAGAACATCCCAAATGCTACACACTTATAAGAACAGCAGCATGTTGAATTTACTCTGAATAGGGCATGTAACAGGGACTCCTAGTAAACATGTTCATACAGCTAGGAGATATTTTCAGTAGAAGACATGAGAACTTCTGAACCCCAGAACTAGAATATGTCTGGGAGTGACAAAGTCCCAACACAGTTTTGGGGGGACAAAGGGATTACACAGAAGATAGAAAACAGTTTACCAGAAGATGAATACAGCAAATCAGTGCTTTCATGTAGCAGGAATCCAGGGGAACCTGCATGGAAGACTACTGATGTTCCATCAGCCAAAGGTGCAGACATTGGAGGGATGAAAGGGAGCGTTTCCCCAAATTTTACCCTCCTATGCAGCAGGGCTAATGCAAATGGCTCTGTGGATAAGGGGAAAGCAGTGGTCATGTTATTCCTTGACTTTATCAAAGCTTTTGATACGGTCTCCCACAGTATTCTTGCAGGCAAGTTAAAGAAGTATGGGCTGAATGAATAGACTATAAGGTGGATAGAAAGCTGGCTAGATCGGGCTCAACAGGTAGTGATCAATGGCTCCATTTCTAGTTGGCAGCCATTATCAAGCAGAGTGCCCCAACGGTTGGTCCTGGGGCCGGTTTTGTTCAATATCTTCATTAATGATCTGGAGGATGGCGTGGACTGCACCCTCAGCAAGTTTGCAGATGACACTAAACTAGGAGGAGTGGTAGATACACTGGAGGATAGGGATAGGATACAGCGGGACCTAGACAAATTAGAGGATTGGGCCAAAAGAAATCTGATGAGATTCAACAAGGACAAGTGCAGATTCCTGCACTTAGGACGGAAGAATCCCATGCACTGCTACAGACTAGGGACTGAATGGCTAGGCAGCAGTTCTGCAGAAAAGGACCGAAGGGTTGCAGTGGATGAGAAGCTGGATATGAGTCGACAGTGTGCCCTTGTTGCCAAGAAGGCTAACGGGCTGTATAAGTAGGGGCATTGCCAGCAGATTGAGGGATGTGATCATTCCCCTCTATTCGGCATCGGTGAGGCCTCATCTGGAGTGCAGTGTCCAGTTTTGGGCCACACACTACAAGAAGGATGTGGAAAAATTGGAAAGAGTCCAGCGACGGGCAACAAAAATGATTAGGGGGCTGAAGCACATGATTTATGAGGAAAGGCTGAGGGAACTGGGATTGTTTAGTCTGCAGAAGAGTAGAATGAGGGGGGATTTGATAGCTGCTTTCAACTACCTGAAAGGGGGTTCCAAAGAGGATGGATCTAGACTGTTCTCAGTGGTACCTGATGACAGAACAAGGAGTAATGGTCTCAAGTTGCAGTGGGGGACGTTTAGGTTGGATATTAGGAAAAACTTTTTCACTAGAAGGGTGGTGAAGCACTGGAATGGGTTACCTAGGCAGGTAGTGAAAAGAACAGGAGTACTTGTGGCACCTTAGAGACTAACAAATTTATTAGAGCATAAGCTTTCGTGGGCTACTGCCCACTTCTTCGGATGCATATAGAGTAGAACATATATTGAGGAGATATATATACACACATACAGAGAGCATGAACAGGTGGGAGTTGTCTTACCAACTCTGAGAGGCCAATTAAGTAAGAGAAAAAAATTTTTTTTGAAGTGATAATCAAGCTAGCCCAGTACAGACCGTTTGATAAGAAGTGTGAATACTTACAAGGGGAGATAGATTCAATGTTTGTAATGCCTCAGCCATTCCCAGTCCTTATTCAATCCTGAGTTGATTGTATCTAGTTTGCACATCAATTCCAGCTCAGCAGTCTCTCGGAGTCTGTTTTTGAAGTTTTTCTGTTGTAAGATAGCCACCCGCAGGTCTGTCATTGAATGGCCAGACAGGTTAAAAGTGTTCTCCCACTGGTTTTTGAGTATTATGATTCCTGATGTCAGATTTGTGTCCATTAATTCTTTTGCGGAAAGACTGTCCAGTTTGGCCAACGTACATGGCAGAGGGGCATTGCTGGCACATAATGGCATATATCACATTGGTAGATGTGCAGGTGAACGAGCCCCTGATGGTATGGCTGATGTGATTAGGTCCTATAATGATGTCACTTGAATAGATATGTGGACAGAGTTGGCATCGGGCTTTGTTACAAGGATAGGTTCCTGGGTCAGTGTTTTTGTTCAGTGATGTGTGGTTGCTGGTGAGTATTTGCTTTAGGTTGGGGGGTTGTCTGTAAGCGAGGACAGGTCTGTCTCCCAAGATCTGTGAGAGTAAAGGATCATCTTTCAGGATAGGTTGTAGATCTCTGATGATGCGCTGGAGAGGTTTTAGTTGGGGGCTGAAGGTGACAGCTAGTGGTGTTCTGTTATTTTTTTTGTTGGGCCTGTCTTGTAGGAGGTGACTTCTGGGTACTCGTCTGGCTCTGTCAATCTGTTTTTTCACTTCAGCAGCTGGGTATTGTAGTTTTAAGAATGCTTGATAGAGATCTTGTAGGTGCTTGTCTCTATCTGAGGGCAGGTAGTGGAATCTCCTTCCTTCGAGGTTTTTAAGATCAGGCTTGACGAAGCCCTGGCTAGGATGATTTAATTGGGGATTGGTCCTGCTTTGAGCAAGGGGGTTGGACTAGATGACCTCCTGAGGTCTCTTCCAACCCTGATATTCTATGATTCTTAATTCCTGGTTGCCTCCCTGCTGCACAGAGTTTTTAAATGTGTTTGCATCACTGGTGGCATCTTACAGAGATTTAGAAACCACAGCGTGAATCATAAATATTAAGGCAGCTAAAAACCTAAAAAAAAGTTAACTGCATCTATACCAGTGATAATATCTATAGAAACAAAGTGAGGGTATTTTTATTTGTAGGGTTTTATATGGTGATCACCCTACTATCTTACTGTAAGTTTTAACCTTAATGATTTTTTTTTTTTTTAATTTCAATGTACTTCATGATTGGGAATCTCTAACTTTCCCTCACTTCTCCACCATCCTCTTTGCCTCCTGCTTTTGAGTCCTCAGATGCATCCAACATCCCTTTGCCACATCTTTCAGCTCCTGCTTTCACTCAACCGTCATTTGAGCATCTCATAACTATCCTTCACCATGGTCACTCACCTCTCATTTGACTGCTCAACTAATTTCCATTGATTTTATCAGTTCCCATTTATGTTGTCTAAATCTTGTTCCATCTGCCACTCAGTCATAGATCTCCCCAAACCCCTGTTCTGCATTGTAGTGTGTACTGTTCTCCTCCCTCCATCCCCCCCTTGGCTCCAGTTCCATTTGCTTAACAGTTTCCACCAGCTCTACCTAGTGCTCTTCCCTTCTCCACCCCAATCGCCTTCCCACCAACACAAGCACAAATCCAGATCCCATATCTGCATCTCCCTCTGCCTTCTCCTAGCATCTAGGTGACAACTGGCCCAACCCTGGCCTCCCCTCCATCTGCATCCTCTACACCTCCCATATCTGCCCGTCACCCCTCATGCCAAGATTCCTAACCTCATGCCCATCTCCTTCTGTGATGTGGTGTACTTACCCCGCACTGTCCTTGTGGGGTTAACCATACCCTGTGGGCCAAGGAGCATTGCACCCTCTTGCCCTTGCTGGGCATGCTCCAACTGGAGGCAGACCATAAAAGAGAGTAGCCCAACTCAGACTGGGCTGACTGGGAAGGAGAGCGGAAATGTGTTGCAGGCACCTGCCCAGAAGCTATCAGAGCCCCATGCCACAGAGATCCATCCGCAAGTGGATCGCCAGTTATGCAGCTTCAGTGGTGGATCCAGCAGAGCTGAAGGCTGAAGTGGACACCTTCATGCAAACCTATGATAAGCCACGCCAAGACCCCAGCGAGTACCCAGCTCTGAGGCCCACGGGGCAAAGGAGTCACTGGAAATCTCACCTGCCTAGCACCCCAAGGAGACTGAGGACCTGCACACTATGGAGCGGGAAGACAGGATAAGAAGTAGTCCAGTGGAACCAGACATTGATCCAAGGGGGTACCGGGAGCGGACTCAGTGTGTTTTGGTATGATCCCACTCACCCAGTGGTGTGACCACTCACCACTGATAGAGCCCTTGGCTGGGACATGGTGGAGTAGGGTGACTGGTTCCCCTACCCCTGGCCGCCAGCTCCACCACTGGGTGGTGGCGTGCTCCCATTTGGCCACAAGACCTGAACTTGTTGCTGACTTGCCCCAGCCAGGAGGCTGTGGGACCCTAAACAGTGAGGGTTCCCTGGCCAGCCCTACCGACTCTGGACACTAGGCCACACTGCCCTGCGCTGAAAGGCAGCCACCTTGACCCCGACACCAACACCCCATGCCTGTGGTCTCTGCCAGTTGTCAACAATCAGAACCTGCTGAAAGTTCCACACCAAGGAGGGCCAGAGAAAACCTTCCCACCCCCCATTCTGGTCTGTTAAAGATAGAGACAGAAAAGGTTTTGAAATGGCTACTGGAAAGTCAGCAACAACAGGCAGTGCAGCAGCAGCAGCAGACGCAGACGCAGCTGCTACAACAGATGGCCATGCAGGAGCAGCTGGTCCAGAGCAACAAGAGCAGTGGCAGCAGCTGGTATGGGAGATGGCCGCCCAGCAGCAGGCGCAGCAGGAATGCCTGGTACAGAAGATGGCGACGCTGCTGCGACCAACCACCTCACCTGCCCCGGGGCAATGAGCTGATCGGGGCCCAAGTGGAGGAAATGGTCACACTGGAGCAGTTCACCCAGATCCTTCCTGGTGGGGGGGAAGGAGTGGGTCCAGGGACATTGCCTAACTACCCTCGCAGAGGCCATTTCCTTAATGGAGGAATACCTGAATGCTGAAGCGTCTGAGACGGGAGCCCATAATCTGAAGAGCCTGGGGAGCTGGGATCAGCTGATGGATCGGGGGGCACGCAGTCCCAAGATAGGGAGCCCTCGGCACCAACCCAGGCCATCAGCAACTGTATGAACACCAGCAAGAAGGCGTCCCATCGACCAGTCACCCCCGGATAGATGGGGGAGAGAAGATTTGCCTGGAGGGACCTGCAGTCTTGAGATCAGAACCACCAGCCGGGGGGGCCCTGGCCATCATACCCTGTTTCCCCGAAAATAAGACAGTGTCTTATATTAATTTTTGCTCCCAAAGATGCGCTAGGTCTTATTTTCAGGGGATGTCTTATTTTTCAGAAATGAAAAATGCCTTATTATCGGTGGATGCCTTATTATCGGGGAGGTCTTATTATCGGGGGGATGCCTTATATTACAACGAGAGGCAAAACTGTAAGTAGGCCTTATTTTCGGAGGATGTCTTATTTTCGGGGAAACAGGGTAGCTATGACCAAGTGTAGGTGGCCAGCCTCCAGGCAAGAAAAAGGGGCCCAGCTACGCTCCTGGTATCTCTGTGGGTGAATGGCAGGGAACTACTGCGTAACAAGGGCCCGGACGGCTCGGGAAAAGGCCCCTCCATCCAGCCAGACACCCCAATATACACCCCCACACAGGCAGAGGTGCCAGCGGAGGCTGACTGGACATTGACTGAGACTTCCTAAGGAAGCAGAGGGACCTGAGTCTGAGCTGAGCTGGGGAACACATGGCGGATCTCAAGCAGGAGGATGGTGGTGGCAAATGACAACCTCAAGCACCCCAATTCGAGGTGCATGATGACTGCCTCTGCTAGCTGGGTAAGGAACCTCAAACTCAGGAAGAATTCCAGCAATTGCTGGTCCTGCAGAGGTCCCAGCACCTAATGCACTCAATGCCCTGGGCGGGACACTTGGGGAGTGAGAAGACCCTGCAAGAGGTGGCAGGGAGGATTTCTGGCCAGGTGTCTACAGCGAAGTTTGGGACTTCTGCACCTCCTGCCCTGAGCGCCAACATACCAACCCAAAGGGGACACCTAAGGTGCCCCCAATACCACTCCCTGTAGTTGGGGTCCTTTGAGTGGATAGGTATGGACCTGATAGGGCCTCTGGAGAAGAGTGGATCGGGTGCCAGTATATCCTCATAGTGGTGGACTATGTGCCCCGGTACCCCGAGGCCATGCCGTTGCAGATGGCCATGGCCCCCACAATAGCTGCCGAGCTTCTAAAAATCTTCACCTGAGTAGGAATACCCCGGAAGATACTAACTGACCAGGGGACCAATGTCTCATAGAAATTAATGGCAGAGCTGTCCCAGTTATTAAACATTCTGGATCACTAGGTCATACTGTCCTGCATAGAAGGGCAGCCCTATTGACTCTGGCCATTAGGCCATGCTGCCCTGCACAAGAGAGTAGCTACCTTGACCCTGACCTAACACTCCATGACAGGGTGTATTTACCCTACGACACCCTCCCTTTGTCTTGCTGCCTCTGGAATATGCACTTCATCTCTAAAAGGGCCACAGCCTTTTAGGCCGGCTGCCGGGACCCTGGCTGGCAGGGGCTGGCGGACGGAACCCCAGACCGGCAGCAGGCTGAGTGGCTCAGCCCGCTGACTGTCTGGGGTTCCGTCTGCCACCCACTCTGCCGGTCCGGCACGCGAAACCTTTTACTGGCATGTGAAACCTTAAATTAATGGAAGACTTGGCACACCACTTCTCAAAGGTTACTGACCCCTGTCATGTCATATAACAATTTTTTTTTTTTTTTTTTAAACTTGGGCTTAGGATATCTCCATTAATTAAAAAAAAAAAAAAAAACCTATCTCCTAGAACTGGAAGGGACCTTGAAAGGTCATCGAGTCCAGCCCCCTGCCTTCACTAGCAGGACCAAGTACTGATTTTGCCCCAGATCCCTAAGTGGACTCACAACCTGCGTTTAGCAGGCCAATGCTCAAACCACTGAGCTATCCCTCCCCCCCGCAGCCGGCCCCACTCAGCCCGCTGCCGGCCAGGTTCTGTCCATACAGTTTCTTTAGTATATTAACCTTAGATTCTGTGTTTGTTTTATTTGCTAGGTAATCTGCTTTGATCTGTTTGCTGTCCCTTATAATCACTTAAAATGATTATATTCTCTTTGAAGAATATGGGGGCATAGTCTCACAGTGGACACCAGAATTGGACATAGTATTCCAGCAGTGGTCACACCAGTGCCAAATACAGAGGGAATATAACCTCCCTATCCTTACTCAAGATTCCAGTTTATGCATCTAAAGACTGTATTAGCCCTTTTGGCCACATCAACACACTGAGCTCATGTTCAGCTGATTATCCACCATGACCCTCAAATGTTTTTCAGAGTCACTGCTTACAGTTCCCCATCCTGTAAGTATGGCCTACATTCTTGTTCCTACATGCATACATTTACATTCAGCCATACTGAAACACATACTGTTTGCTTGCACCAGTTTCCCAAACAATCTAGATCACTCTGTATCATTGACCTAGCCTATTCATTATTTACCACTCCTCCACTCTTCAGTCATCTGCCAACTTTATCAATGATGATTTTATGTTTTCTTTCAGGGCATTAATAAAAAAGTGTTACAAAGCATCGGGTTCCTGTAGGACCCAACTAGAAAAACACCAGCTGAACGATGAGTCCCTGTTTACAATTACATTTTGAGACCTGTCAGTTAGCCAGTTTTCAATCCATTTAACATTTTCTGTGTTAATTTTGTATTATTCTAGTTTTTAAATCAAAATGTTGTGTGGTATCAAGTCAAATGCCTTACAGAAGTCTTAGTATATTACATCAACTTTTATTGACCAAACCTGTAACCTCAAAGAAAGTGAAAGTTAAATTGACAGGATCTATTATCCATACACCCATACTGATTGGCATTAATTATATTACCGCACTAGATTAATAAAGAAAGGTATCAGCCACTTCATTATTTTGCTTGGGATCGAGGTCAGGCTGACAGGCCTTTAATTATATCTGGATTGTCCTGTTTACCCTTTAAAATATTGGCACACCATTAGCTTTCTTCCAGTCTTCAGCAACCTCCCCAGAGTTCTAAGAGTTATTGAAAAGTCAACATTAACAGTTTAGAGAGCCCTTGACCAGCTCTTTTGAAATTCTTGGATGGAAGTTATCTGGACTTGGTGATTTAAAAGTGTTTAACTTTAGTAGCTGCAGGGTAACATCCTCCCTCCAAGATGACTATTGGAAGTTTTTCCTCATCATCATATGTTGTAACTGCATCTTTTTTCCTCCAAATACAAAGCAGAAATACTTTTGAATGCTTCTACTTTTTTCTGCATTATTGGATATTCTTCCATTTCCATCTAGTAATACCATTGTTAGGATTAATTTCGTTCCCAATATACTTAAGCTGTGCTGCCCATAGATCTTTCCTTCTGTCCTTTTCCTCCATCATAAATTTTCTATGATTCTGAACTTCAGATTTATATTAATTGTCAACATCCCCTTTCTTGTGTGTGTGTGTGTTTTAATATTTAATTTATTTATTTTAACCTGCCTTCACTTCAAAGTGTGGCTTTCCCTCAATTGTGACTTTTTGGGCATCTACTAATATATTCTGAAACAGCTCCCAATCATCATTTCAATATTTGTTTAAATTATTTCTCCCAGTTGACTGAGGTTCAGTTTGCTTTCAACTTTAGGAAATTGTCTATATATATGCATGCTTAGACTTTATTCTGTTTGCATATAACAAATGTAATCAAGTTATGATCACTTGTACCTAAGCTAGTACAAATTTTTAGTTTTGTGGTCAATTCCTATTCGTGCTGTCTACACAGAGCAGTACTAGAGGAATGTGATATCTAAAGCACACCAATGTGTTGCATGCTAACTGGCCTGTATAGACCCTTCTAGTGCAAGTTAAAAGGTCCCTAATACACATTTACATCGTAAACAGCACTACATTAATGCAACTAGGGACCCATTAAGTTCACAGCTTCAGGGGTATCTACGTTGGCCAATGCAAAACACAGGTGTGCTTTAAGAAATCAGATTTCTCTAGCGTGCATTACTGCTCTGTGTAGACAAGCCATTTGTCAAGCCTACTTGTTGGCTGTAATGCTTTCTGAGTTAGGAAACTCATCTATAATATTTAGAAATTCTGAGGATGTTTTAGTACTGACAGCATGACGCCACCAGCCTGTGTCACTCAGACTGACGTCCTCCCATCATAACTCAGCTTTCCCCTCACCACTAGACATTATAAATAGGTGCATAAATGGGTACATTATAAATGGTGATCCTGTTCCCTTGGTGTGATCTAGGGTCAATAGCAGACACCAACTAGAACCCCATCTTGTGATTTATCTGTTAGAACCCTGATCCATAAGAATTCAAAATCATCTTTTTCTGAGATATCAGTAACTAGAAACAGGTAATATCTAATACCCATCTTTAAAAGAGCCTTCAACTACTGACAATAGGCCTGAAGAAATGTACCTTAGCTCTGGACTTAGTAAATTCTCTGAATAGGGACATGTTTTGGGGCATGAAGGGTCCAAAAAAGGAAGTTTAGGCAAAAATCAAGAAGTTCCATTGATATTCCATTTTTTTTTTTTTTTTTTTAAACAGTGGGATGGTTCACAGCTGTCAAAGCCTTCTGGGGAGAGGATAGTGATACTAATACGCAATATACAGTAGCCTGATTTTCAGAAGGGCAGAACACACAAAACACTAACAAAAGTCAATGGGAACTACCGGTTCTCAGAACATCACGTCAATAAAAGCAGGCTATTGGATTTCTGAGGCACCACATTCTAGAAGATTCTCCTACCACACACACTACATCATGATGTGGCAGAATGAATACTTTGTAGTGTGTCGAACGTGCGGATGATCAAGTGACCTCCTTGCACAGTTCTTCATACAAAGTATCTAATTCTCTTTGTCCACTTGGTGGATTGAGCAGTAATGCTCTTAGGTGAAGTGGCTCATCTGGCCTTGAAGATTTAGAAACCATGGCCCTGGCCCTAGCAGCTGCTGCAGTTGTGGTGCAGTGACAGAGAATGCTGTCCTGGGGAGAGACATGGCCAATGAGGGCAGCTCAAGCTGGGGAGGGGGCTTGGAATCTGCCCAAAGGGCCAGTTGGAAGACTATTAGAGAAGAGGGCAGCAAAAAGACTCTGCTTGGGTGAAAAGGGGCTTGGACAGAGAAAGCGGTGTTAGAGGAACCTGGTCTGTGAAAGGCTATGTGCAAGGAGCCTGGTGGTGAGGGGCACAGAACTTATGACTGGTGAGAGTGACCACTGAAACATGGACAGAGGGAATAGAGTTTGGGCACCTGAGGAATGGGTGTGGCCCTCCAGGTGAGGAGCTGTTTGCCAGTGGACCTGTTGGAAAGAGGTGCAGTCATTGAAGTGTTGAAGCAAAGGAACATTGCAAGACGGAGAGACACAAAAGCAGGACAGCAGGGGTGAAGCTAGACTTTGGAGCCAGGGAGAGGAGGACCTAATTCCCTCTTGAGGTGATGCACCGCTGTTGAAACACTTTTGTGATTGTAATTTACAGTTTATTTTCCTAAACAAGTATTTGATGTCACTTTATTTTATTGTACCTGCCAAATGTCTGGGTTTTTCCTTTATAAAGTTTAAAATTTAAGGTTAAAGGTTGAGTTTGTTTGCCTCTGACTCTCCCCATAGTAGGCACAGCCTAGCTGAGGCTGGGTCACTGCACAGGCTTCCACTATGTATGTGTTGAACCATCTTGCTGTGAGGGCCTTGGAGGCATGCTTGCTTGATTGCTGGCTGGTAAAGTACTATGAGTGCAATTAACTTTTCTGTAGTGTTCAGTCCTCTTGAGGCAAGTTGTTCTCCTGACATGCCAAGTGTACCACTCCATCAATAAGGATACTTCAGATTCTAACAGAAAGATACACTAATTACTTCTGATGAGTTAACTGATCTTTGGCATGAAGGTGTGGGTCTGGCCTCAGAACTACTTTCTATCCTAATCTGACTCTATTAAGAGTGTTCCTATTGACAATACTCTCTGAGCTGGCATTAGAGCAAAGCACCTTAAAAGTGAGAAAGTGAAGAGACTGAGCACAGAGTTACAAAAGATTGGTGCCCCACACCCTTACAAAATTTGAGCCGTAACGAGGTATTTTAGTGCCTGGGCAAGCAAGCATCTTTACACGCCCTACTGTATTTTTTGTTCCTGTCATTTTTCCATCCCTGCAGCTTTGCGCCTTGGGCAGCTGCCCTGCTCGCACACGCTAGTTACAGCCCTGTGGTGCACACAGGTCTAGCATCTTGCAAGGAATCTGAATCACTGGTAGGCGTAACGGCTGTATGACTCTGAGGAATCTGGTAACATAATGGAGTTTCATTATCAACCTGGCCTTCTGCAGTAGATAACACACTTCACATTCACAGCTCTATAGCTAATTTTTGTCTATACCGCCCCAAAGGCAATATTGGTGGGCTCTTTACTGAATGAGAGTAGAATGTCTACCTCGAATTATCCCAAGGAGCGCATGTCCCTTCCTTGGAATTTCCAAGCTGTTAAGTAGTCAGCCACCTCCTGAGTGCCCCCTGTTGGGCCGCGGTCACTCTGCAGCACCCTGCCTCCCTTTCCCCCACCTTAGGGCCCCTTAAGAACTGCACAGTCCACAATATTTCAAACAAAATTAACCCTTCTGGGTGGGGTCTAGTTATTTAATATTACATGCAGTCTTCAGTGACCTTCTAGGCCCAACCCTCTTCCATCTTGACTAAGGGAACTCCACAGCCCTCCTTCTGGGGCTTGGGCTGCTCTTCTCCCTGGTCCTTTCTGATTTACATATTGCTCCTCCTTCCTAGGGCATCTGTCTTCCCTCTCTGCTTCAACTGCCACTCTCAGGGGTTGCCTGGCTGGGGCTCAACCTTCTGACTCTGTCATCCAAACTCTCTCCGTGCCAGCATCTTCCCTGCATGCTCACTCTCTACTCTTTTCCTATGCTACCTCTCCCGGTTTCCTGTTCCCCTTTGGCTCTTTATTGAGGACACCTATCCTCGGTCAGGCTCCATCAAGGCTGTTAACAAATCAGAGGTGTGCTGGAGCAATTCCCTCTTAAAGGGCCCAGTACATTCTGTGACGGGAATCTTGATGCACAACTAGTCACTGAGTGACGTGGTCAGGAATCTATCAATTTGACTGGGGTGCACCAGTCTTCATCTGATCTCCGTGGCCTCTGCCAATAATATTCCTATTAATCTTTGCCAAGAATGGAATACATAGAAAGCTTTTTAAAAGGTCATTTGTGGGGTAGTATATATTGCCTTCACTTCTGAATTTTTGCCTTACAAAAATTTCTCAGTCTCCCTATTAGGTCTCAACATGGAAGTCCTTCAAAAGGATTACATTTCCTACAGTATAGAGCCTTTATCTTCCCTGGACATGGGGGGTCCAGATAGAACGATGTGATTTTCCACCTAGTTAAGCAGCTTGTGGGACTCCTTTTTGAGAGGAATAAGCCTACTCCCGCCCTTTATTCAAGTATGCAATCACCATGCTGTTGTCATAAGGACTAAAACATGCTTAGGCTGCACTACTAGTTGGAAGAGCAGTGGAGCAAGCATTCTTACCCTGAGCTCCAAACAGTTGGACTTACTTTTCCCTTGTTCCTATTTCGACAGAACACCCTGTGTCAACTGGTTTTCTAGTACTGCTGGTAATGAGGATCCTTTCCAGTTTTAAACATGGGATATCCCAGTTCAAACTTGCTGAGGCAAGTCCACAGCTCCATCGATTGAATTAAGTCTGGTACCCTCAGTTTGAAGCAGAGGAAGAAAGAGTTGAAAGGGGAATAGGAATCTTTGCAGTCCTCCTGTGGAAGCAGAATCACTGATGTGTTTTCACAATACCACCACATGAGTCATCTAGCACAAGTCAAAAACATTACTGATATTATTTTAACTTCTCAGGTGAGGATTCTGACCTGGTCTGGGACTGGAATCAGGAGACTTTCATAAATGCATGTTCCTGTAGAAAGACAGCCATCTAGGACAAGGCAGAGAGACTGCAATCTCCATGCACTGGAGGTGCCTCCTCTTGCAACAGGAATGCAGAGAAGACATCTGACAGGGATATGGAACTGTGTATTACAGGTCATCATGAGGGGATAGAATTTCACTTTCAGAACCAAGAGGCTTGCATGACCACCACCTTTGTACTCCACACTATTGCACTTCCCATCACTAAAGAGATATTCCCATTTGAAGTCAGTATCAGGCCTAGGGTCATATTTCCCCTTTAGGTTCCCTTGGCATCACTGGTTAGGCTTTAATGTCAGGGAAGGATGGATTCAGTGCGATGGAAAAAAGAGGGACTCCTGGGCATGAAGTTTCTTTGTCTGCTTCCTTGAGACAGGCCAAAGCTCCTGTTTTCTAAGGACCCCGAGAGTGTATCACAGCCCTTTAACAATCCATTCTGACTAAATGGAGGGAGGCGGAGAACACGGATTGCCTGTTTCACCATGGAAGCATCCAGCTACCGCATTACTTCTGGAGGAACCCTTGCAGTTGCGTTGATGGACGGGGAATTCAGTCACTCACTCCATGCAGCGGTAGTGTTATCTAACGCAAGGCTCGTCTTGGTTGGGGCTGTAGCAGCAGGATCTCTGTTGCTGGAGCAAGAAGCTGTTCCAACACAGGAATCATCAGTATATGTCAGTGAGGCGTGAGGTTGTAGTCTCCACCTTCATAGTCTGCAACCAACTGCCTTGGAGGATGTACATCACCAGGATAGCCTCCCCTTCCACAGAAGCAGGGTCATTACTGCTGCATGCAGTGACTACAACCCTGTGTTTGCCCTTCCCCTCACCCACAGTGGACAATTAAGAAATAACAGTCTTTGGGTTAAATCTTGAAGCAGAGTTTAAATTCCTTCTGAATTTTGATACCCTACCCAATGTAAGTATCAATAGTCTTGTTGTTCATATAAAGTATCTAATCATTTTTCCAATCCTATGTTCATTACCTCTGTTGTGGCAATGAGTTCCACAGGTTAATTCATGCACTGATTTTAAGAGTATTTCCTTTCCTTCAATCAGTTTTAAATATGCTCCATTTAACGTCTCTTTTTCTACTATTATGAGATAGGAAGTCAGAATGCCTTAGTTTATAAACGTTTTGAGGCAGGGATGATAATTTACAATGATGTACACAGTGGGGCCCTGGCTTACTGGAGGACTCACTTCTGCAGTATAAGTGTTAAACAATAGCAATCTCCAACACAGAAGTTTTCCCAGGTCTCTATTTTCATTAGCCCATCTCTGAATCACCTAGAAGGTTGTCTCAAAAATAGAGATATTGGGTAATCAGTACTGAACCCTATTCCATTTTGTTCATTTTAACATTGTTTACTTGTTGGCTTACCTCAGTCCACAATGATGCCTAGTTCATATGGATGAGCAGGTCAAATTACTCCCTTTAAGGGGCTGGGATATCAATTTCTGCAGGAGAAACCAAGCCTTAAACTCAGCATCGCACCCACAGAAAGCCACTCCGTTCAGATATAAAGCTAGGAAAGGGAGCTGGGGGAAAGATAGAGGAAACACCCCTCTCCCCCCCCCCCCCGAATCTGACCAAAAAACCTTGAAAACAAACTCAGCTACCTCGACATACTCAAAGCTCATCAACCCCAAAAGGTTCAGCTTACAGTTTTTGTCTTTCCAATATGAATAAAAATGGAGTTTGCAAACTGCTCCAAATCCACCAAACTTGGCTATAATAGCTGCTTTCTCTGGTTAGTGGAAAAGAATCTATGTTAAATATCTAGAGAAATAGAGAAACAGTCCCCTGGTATACACTGTATCAAATCGAGCTTTGAAATCATAGCCCATCTCTTTAAGAAGTATACAGCACAAAATCCTTGAAATATACTGGGGCACTTTCCACACGTCTAAAAGGGCAAAACTGAAACCACAGCTGGGTGGTGCTTTTATCCAAGGTTACAATATCAGTATACACTGTTGAGGGTTTAAATTAACTTCAAAGGAGCCGTGCAGTTTTAAGTGGGTTACTGTTACACAGCAGACAAACAGTGAACTGGGAAGGAGGGAGGGACTTTTTACTCTGTAACTTTATCTCCTCAGAAAGTCCTGGAGATTAAAAGGGAAAACTTCCGTCCTTTTGTCCTTTCCCCCTGTTTGCTAGGGTAGGATGTCATGGTATTACCAGCCTCCAAATGAACAAACTCAGGATCTTCTCTTAAAGACATTGTTACTAGATTAAAGGCTTGAATTTTCTATCCATCCATAGAAAACGGTCTCTACCCAAACTGTCTCCACCTACTTTTCATAGACCAGAAAAAGATTCTTGTAGTGGGGCTGAGAAGAATAGAAAATTCTTCCCATTTATGTACTGAGTCACTTTGTTCTAAATACCATTATACTTCTTTAGCACAGTGTTTCTTCTTCTCAACCAGATTTAAAACTTTCCCAAGAGGCCACAGCCACAAGCTGACAAACAGATCCTTCAACGCTAATAGTCCCTGGCAGGTGACAGACCACTGGAATCAAAGTGTTTAACCAACCATTTTTTTTCTTAGAGGCTCTAGGTCTGTCTTCAGCAATCAGAGCAGAGAAGTTCACTGCAGAACACTTTGCTGCACTCTCCAGGTGGTCCCCAGGCTGTTGGGGTGAGGGCAGCACCACCTGAAATTTATTCTTTGATATTCCACACTTGCCACTCACTTCAAATTCTCGTGTAACTTATTTCCCCTCTTGCCCATTTTGTGCAAAACCTTTCCTAAGGTTCTGTAAAGAATTTATACTCTGGAAAGTAGAAAGTGGCTAGAGCCCTCCACACTACCTCCTTTCTCCATCATTGCAACCACCACCACCATCCTGCCTGTGATTCAGGCCCGTAACCTGGTTGTCAACTTTCTCTAGATCCTCACAACCAGCCTCAATCTAAATCTTGCTGGTTTTTCCTACAAAACTTCTCTAGGTTATGGCCTTTCCCAGCCATCCACACAGCTAAAATTCTGATCCAAGCTTTCATCTCACATCGATTACTGCAACATCCTTCTCTTGGTCCTTGAAATGCAGTCTTGCCCCACCCATATCCATTCAAAATGCTACTGTAAAGACTGTCAAAGCAGCAGGCTAAGAAAACTATGTCACCCCATCCACTGGCTCCACCTTGTCTATCGAATCAAACATAAGCTACTTGTATACAGTTTCAAGGCCCTCTACAGTCAGTCCCCACCCAGCCTATCATCATCTCTCATTGTTGATGCTCACATACAATCAGCTCACCAGGCCAGCCTTCACTACCCATGCTCACCATAAACATCTGCAAAGCTGCCTCATTACCCACATTCAAATCCCTCTTCAAATCTCTTCTTTGCCATAATACCTACAAAACCTTAATGGTTAAAACCTCCGAGGATGCAGTGACCACTACTTAACATCCTGACCAGTCTTACTGCTTACTTGTACTCTGTCTATATCCATTTGTTGTCTCTTGTCTTTGACTGTAAGCACCTTGGGGCAGGAACAGTCGTCGTTCCATATTTGTACAGCACCTAGCACAACAGGGTCCTGGTCCATGACTAGGGCTCCTATACACCAATAATATAAACAAACAACAGTAGCAGCAGTTAGGACATAAAAGTATGGGGGAGACTCAAGACTTATCTACTCATGGAAATTTACCAATAACTTTCAAAATATCCCCATGGGGGCTTATACTGAAATAATCATTCCTGAATAGCTATTTTGGTAAGTTTCCATATGTAGATAAGCCTTTAGAGCGTATTCAGGAAGAATTAAACTTCAGAGAAACACATTCCACAATACATCACTAGATAGACTGGTTGATGAGCCTAAATAAATTATAAAATCGCCTCTTGACTAAACTGTACTTTCCACTGTCATTTTGGATTGGACATGTGATCCGTCTAGTCCAATCATATCTCCAACAGTGGCCAGCACTAGATGTCTAGTACATGCTCCCATTCAGGAACAGAAAATTGGAAAAGAGAAGTATGCTATTATAAACTACATAAAATTTCAAGAAAGAAAGTATTGAGTGTGTCAGTGACCCTTTGGGGTTCCTTACTATCTACACAAGTCCACTCAGTGTCACCCAAAAGTTGCCAAAGCATGCCAGCATGTACTCCTCTCCGCTCACAATATTATGTTTTGTGCAGTGCTGAACTACAGACTTTAGCAAGATGAGCACACATAAATGAGCAAAGAACAGGAGCAGATTTCTCCACTAGATCCATCTCTTACAGCCCTCAGTAAAGGGTTAGGAAAAGCGGAAGCATGTAATTCAGAGGACAAAGAGCAAAAAGGCCTTGTTAAATAAGAAAGCAGAATCTTCATGATTCCAGACAAGCTGGACTTGAGAAATTAATTTGCCAGTAGAAAGTAAAAAACTTGTCCGGGCTAACGGGGAGGCCTCAACCATCTATTTATTTACTTAAATAATTAAATCCTGAAGAAAGCTTTCCAAATATGATGTGAGCACTGACCGTTACAGTGCATCTCTAGGAACTCTGCTCAAAGCTCTCCATGGCAGTAGCAGCAGCAAAGTGAAGTTAACAAGACTGGTCAGTTTCCTGGCTACAATTCAGAACCCTATGGGCAGCAGTGAAACTAAAGAATCATCAGTTCTGCTCCTTAGAGAAGAGCTATGACAAGCAGACACAGGCACTGGAACTAGTCATAGAGAAAGATGTATAGCAGCAGCCAGCAAGGACAGTGAGGGTAGATTAGCCCCTTTCCCCACCTCCTCCCGACTGAAAGGTCAGGAGGCTTGGGGAAGATGGGAAGCAAGGATAGGAAGCTCCTTCTCCCTTCCAGCAGCAGGCAGCTGGGTTAAAAGCTCTGAGGGGTTCTGTCCAGTGGACACATACTACCTAGAGAGGCTGACGCTTTGTCTACACTACACAGCTTTTAGCAACATGGCCGTGTCAACACAGCAATGTCACTAAAAGTCAGGCAGTGTAGCTGCTGTTTGTCGGCACTTTTTCCGACAAAATACTTCCACCCTCAATGAGTGGCATTCACTGTTCACACAAACTTGCTGCGGCAAAACTTTTTTCTTTGGGGGGGGAGGGGCATGGAGAGGTTTAGCACCTCTGAACAACAAAAGCTTTATTGCTCAATTGCCAGTGTAGACATAGCCTGACAGAAAGCCCTCGTGCAGCGTCCTCTAACTGGCTCCTACCAGCTTAGCCAAGAAAGGCATCTCACAGGTGAGATGAATGGAGAACAAATATGTCGAGGAGCAGGACTAGGAAAGCGGTATGGGCTGTCGCTAATAGTGTGCATCACTATGCCTCCTAACACTAGCTGCAGCATGGGGCGCCTGCAACAAGGATCCATCAACTACATCTGCAAGATGTGGATCCAATAGCAAAACAGACTATTGTGCAGAGAGACAACTCATCTAGCTATAAAGAAAAATGCACTATGTACATGTAAACAGTACTATGAAGCAAGGGTGGAGAATGGATGAATGAAAGAGCCTGGGATCTGGGAAACAACAGGCTCACTCCACCAGAGAGACTTGGGCTGTGCACTTACTGAACATTGCATTACATTTCACAACTTGTTTGTCAGAAGAGCATCCATTACTCCTGGAAATGGCAGTCATCAGTACCAAGCTTCCTGAGACGCATACACCCACTCCAATGCAAGAGGCAACCTGGCAGAATGCAAGGGAATCTCCTGAGATTCAGAAGAACAGGAGTACTTGTGGCACCTTAGAGACTAACAAATTTATTAGAGCATAAGCTTTCGTGGACTACAGCCCACTTCTTCGGATGCATATAGAATGGAACATATAATGAGGAGATATATATACACACATACAGAGAGCATAAACAGGTGGGAGTTGTCTTACCAACTCTGAGAGGCCAATTAATTAAGAGAAAAAAAAAAACTTTTGAAGTGATAATCAAGCTAGCCGAGTACAGACAGTGTGATAAGAAGTGTGAGAGTACTTACAAGGGGAGATAGAGTCAACGTTTGTAATGGCTCAGCCATTCCCAGTCCTTATTCAAACCGGAGTTGATTGTGTCTAGTTTGCATATCAATTCTAGCTCTGCAGTCTCTCTTTGGAGTCTGTTTTTGAAGTTTTTCTGTTGTAATATAGCCACCCGCAGGTCTGTCACTGAATGACCAGACAGGTTAAAGTGTTCTCCCACTGGTTTTTGAGTATTTTGATTCCTGATGTCAGATTTGTGTCCATTAATTCTTTTGCGTAGAGACTGTCCGGTTTGGCCAATGTACATGGCAGAGGGGCATTGCTGGCACATGATGGCATATATCACATTGGTAGATGTGCAGGTGAACGAGCCCCTGATGGTATGGCTGATGTGATTAGGTCCTATGATGATGTCACTTGAATAGATATGTGGACAGAGTTGGCATCGGGGTTTGTTACAAGGATAGGTTCCTGGGTTAGTGGTTTTGTTCAGTGATGTGTGGTTGCTGGTGAGTATTTGCTTTAGGTTGGGGGGTTGTCTGTAAGCGAGGACAGGTCTGTCTCCCAAGATCTGTGAGAGTAAAGGATCATCTTTCAGGATAGGTTGTAGATCTCTGATGATGCGCTGGAGAGGTTTTAGTTGGGGGCTGAAGGTGACAGCTAGTGGTGTTCTGTTATTTTCTTTGTTGGGCCTGTCTTGTAGGAGGTGACTTCTGGGTACTCGTCTGGCTCTGTCAATCTGTTTTTTCACTTCAGCAGGTGGGTATTGTAGTTTTAAGAATGCTTGATAGAGATCTTGTAGGTGCTTGTCTCTATCTGAGGGATTGGAGCAAATGCGGTTATATCTTAGAGCTTGGCTGTAGACAATGGATCGTGTGGTGTGTCCTGGATGGAAGCTGGAGGCATGTAGGTAAGTGTAGCGGTCAGTAGATTTCCGGTATAGGGTGGTATTGATGTGACCATCGCTTATTAGCACAGTAGTGTCCAGGAAATGGACCGCTTGTGTGGATTGATCTAGGCTGAGGTTGATGGTGGGATGGAAATTATTGAAATCATGGTGAAATTCCTCAAGGGCTTCTTTTCCATGGGTCCAGATGATGAAGATGTCATCAATGTAGCGCAAGTAGAGTAGGGGCGTTAGGGGACGAGAGCTAAGGAAGCGTTGTTCTAAGTCAGCCATAAAAATGTTGGCATATTGTGGGGCCATGCGGGTACCCATAGCAGTGCCGCTGACTTGAAGGTATATATTGTCCCCAAATGTGAAATAGTTGTGGGTGAGGACAAAATCACAAAGTTCAGCCACCAGGTTAGCTGTGACATTATCGGGGATACTGTTCCTGATAGCTTGTAGTCCATCTTTGTGTGGAATATTGGTGTAGAGGGCTTCTACGTCCATAGTGGCCAGGATGGTGTTTTCTGGAAGATCACCGATGGATTGTAGTTTCCTCAGGAAGTCAGTGGTGTCTCGAAGATAGCTGGGAGTGCTGGTAGCGTAGGGTCTTAGGACAGAGTCTACATAACCAGACAAGCCTGATGTTAGGGTGCCAATGCCTGAGATGATGGGGCATCCAGGATATCCAGGTTTATGGATCTTGGGTAGCAAACAGATTCAGGAATGTGCTCTGACAGAGCGGTTTCTCAAAGAAATGTGATTAGCAAAGTCTGGTGGAATTTGGAACACTGAAGCAAAGAACCCACCTCCTAAGAACAAGATTCAGACCAATAACAGTGCACACATCTTTGACTCACCCTGAAGGACAGATGTTCATATATTCCAGATCAGACCCAGGAACTCCATCTGAATAGAAAACCCAGCATTACACACAGGCAACTGCAAGGTTCTACAATTATCTTATTGTAACTCCTTGCTTAGGACAAAGCTATGGTTGGGGCAACTACAAAATGAAGAAGCTGGCAGAAAGGGAAGCTTCTCCCTAACATGGCATGGCTCCCTACTGACAAATAATGCTGTGAGAGCAAGAATGTCACAAATGGTAAATAAAAGCTTCACGTTGCAGTCTAATAGACAGGTGAGGTCTTACACCTTATACACTCCTACAGGGGGCACAAACAAGAGGGTTCAAAGAAGAGTCATTAGAACGATAAAAGATGAGAAAACATGCCTTACAGTCTGGAAATAAGGCATAATTTTTTAATGGGAAGAATATCATCACTGGAAAAATGTACCAAGGGCTGTGGTGGATTCGCCACCAGTAACAATTTTTAAAACAAGATCGGATGCTTTCCCAACAGCTCTGTTCTAGGAATCATTTTAGGGATGTTCTCTGGCCCATGTTCAGTGGTGAGCTGGAGCCAGTTCGCACCAGTTTGCGGGAACCAGTTGTTAAATTTAGAAGCCCTTTTAGAACCGGTTGTCCCGCGGGACAACTGGTTCTAAAAGGGCTTTTAAATTTAACAATCGGTAAAGCTCCTGCAGCGCCCCGCCCCCGGCCCCAATTCACCTCCGCTCTGCCTCCTCCCCTGAACGCTCCGTCCTGCTTCTCCTCCCCCCTTGCTTCCCAGGAATCAGCTGTTCACGCAGAAAGCCTGGGAGGGCTGAGAAGCAAGCCCGGCCCAGCTCCAGGCGCTGCGAGGCAGCAGCCCAGCCCGGCCCCAGCTGTGCGGCCCGGCTCCAGGCACTGCAAGGCGGCGGCGCGGCCAGCCTCAGCTCCAACCGAGCGGCGTGGTAAGGGGGCAGGGAGGGGGTGTTGGATAGAGGGCAGAGGAGTTCGGGTGGGTGGGAGGAGGTGGATAGGGGTCAGGGCAGGGAACAGGGGTATTGAATGGGGGCAAGGGTCCTGGGGGAGGCAGTCAGGAAGGAGCAGGGGTTGGAATGGGTGGTGGGAGGCAGTCAGAGGCAGGGGTTCCAGGGGCAGTCAGGGGACAGAGAGAAGGGGTGGTTGGATGGGGCAGGAGTCCTGGGGGGTGGGCCACAACCCCCTCGTGGGGTGAGGAGGGAACCGGTTGTTAAGATTTTGGCAGCTCATCACTGCCCATGTTATACATGAGGTCAGATAACAATGGTCCTTACTGGCCTTATAAGTTATAAACTTTATTAAGTCGCCATCCATAGGCAAAATAATCCTGTACCCAGAAAACCCCCAAAGCCAAACATGAAACTCACTGTAAGCAGCAAGTGAACGTAAAAAAGATGCCCCAGGCTCTGTGCTGGCAGATGTAGAGGACTCATTAGCTACACCTGCAGGCTACAAATTCACAAGGATTTTGTTGCATCACATTCATTAATTTCCCTGGTGAGATTCCAAACAAATTAGATAATCCTGGTGATGTTCTCTCATAGTCCATGTGCTTCAGGGAAGGACAAATGACGAAAACATTCCAATGACCAATTAAAAACCATGTTCATTATGAAACCAAATGACTGAAATAAAAATCCAACAACAAACATGGGTGAGGATGATAGGAGAAACTGCAAAACTCAACCAGGAGACAGAAATTAAACACCTAGTCATATTGTTACCCAACATTACAAAGTGAACATGGGGGAATCAAGCTCACAACCACACACCATTGCTTTGTAAAGCCATAAAGATAATAAAATAGCAACAGTGTCGGCCATAACATCTGCCTCTTTCACCAAGGTCCTAATGATCTTTCTCTAGCTACATCTTGGGGCCTATACTCCATCCTCATCCTCCTGGACACCAGTGTGACCCATCTCCTTGGCATCCCTGGGGTTCCATGACAACGTGCTCTCTGACCACTTCTTCAGTATTTCCTCTGGTGGGCCTTTTTCCTGCCCCCTCTCTCTCGCTTTTCCCAGGACTCTGATCTTGGTCCCTCCTTCCTTTCTCTATAAATCTCTCTAGGTGATCTCTGCACACAGAGTTTCAACTGCTATCCTTATACTATGACTCACAGGTCCACCTGAACCACTTCCCGCAATCTAACATATTGGCCTAATTCTCTTAACACCTCCTCCTGAAGAGGTTGCCAACAATAAATTTGTTAAAACTGAGCTCATCTTTCCTCTCAAACACACTCACTCTCAGTCCAATTCTCTGTCACTACTGAGCATACCACCATTCTTCCTGTCACCTGGACCAGTAACAAAGACATCTGACTCCTCCCTCTCCTTCATCACACAGGTGGTGTCCAAATCCTTCCACTGTCCCCTTAATCCAAGTTGTGACCTCTTTTTTGCCCACGTTACCAAAATACTCTCATTCATGCCCCTACCATCTCCCAACTTGCTTACGAGAGTGAGTGTGTTTGAGAGGAAAAATGCAAACTCCTTATCCCTGGCCTCACCTACCCCCACTGCTCCCTCTGATAGGCACAAAATACAGTTACTAAAAATCACTGATGTCACCTCCCTGTATGAATCCCACCTCTCTTCTGCCATGCCAAATTTAAAGCGGATTGTCCTGTCCTTCAAGACCTGCATAACTCCTCATCTAACTATCTGATCTAACGTCCACTGCTCTGCCAGTGACACCAGCCACACTGATCCATTCGTCTGCTTCCCCCACAACTGTGTTTATGTGGGAAATTTTCAAAAGCATTTAAGAGCCCAAGACAATTTTGAAAATGGGACTTGAGCTCCTAGGAGCCATAAGTCCTATTGACTGTCAATGAGTAGGGCACTACCAAATTCACGGCCATGAAAAACGCATCACGGACCGTGAAATCTGGTCTTGTGTTCTTCTACCCTATACTATACAGATTTCACGAGTGAGACCAGCATTTCTCAAACTGGGGGTCCTGACCCAAAAGGGAGTTGCAAGGTTATTTTAGGGGCGGGGGTCACAGTATTGTAACACTTACTTTTGCACTGCCTTCAGAACTGGGCAGCCACAGAGCAGCAGCTGTTGGCCGGTCGCCCAGCTCTGAAGGCAGCGCCCCGCCAACAGCAGTACAGAAGTTAAGGGTGGCAATACCATACTATGCCATCCTTATTTCTGTACTGCGGCTGGCGGCATCTCTGCCTTCAGAGCTGGGATCCCGGCCAGCAGCCGTGGTTCTCCAGCAGCAGCACAAAGGGTAGCGGTACCACAACCCCCCCTCCAATAACTTTGCAAACCCGCCCCCCCCCCAAACCTCCTTTTTGGGTCAGGAACCCTACAATTACAAACCCTACAATTACAAACCCTACAGTGAAATTTTAGATTTAAATAGCTGAAATCATAACATTTATTATTTTTAAAATCCCATGACTGTGAAATTGACCCTAATGGACCATGAATTTGGTAGGGCCCTATCAATGAGACTTCAGCTTCTAAGGACCACAGTCAGTTCTGAAAAACGAGACTTGGGGCCCTTTTGAAAATTTTACTCCATGCCTTTTTCTACACTACCTCCTACACCTGGCATACCATACCTGAGCTCATTAAATTCCTCTCAAAAGTTCACTTCTGCTGTAATGCCTGCAAGCAGCAAGCCAAAGGTATATCTCATAACTACACCAAACAGCTTGCTCATGATATGCAAATGCCTTCACTGAGCAGCCGTGCAATTTTACTGATCTGACATCTTTGCATTCCTCCTCTCATTGTGCCATATCTAAGTTACCATGTAAGTTCTTTGCTGGGTGTGTCACAGGGAAGATGAGACATGGTCACTCCTCCAAAGTATTATGTGTTGTAAAATAAATTCAGTATACAGGTCTACTAAACATTTCAGCCAGACTTTCTAAGATTTGGGGTCATCGAAATAAATAATGCAGGACAATCTAAAATATTGCCAGAATTTCAGCTCCTTCTACACTGAAAAGGCCTCTTAAAGATTAAAAATGCCTTACAGCGACACAACACAATTTTCTTTCCAAAGTCTGCATTTGGTACCCGCAATTTAATGGACTTGTTTCAGAAAGTGATACAATTGTAATAAGCACTAGGTGAAAATGAACATTGATATTCGCAGATTTTAAAGGACAGACGGACCATTATGAGTGTCTAGTTTGGTCACCTACATAGCACAAGCCAAAGAATTGATCCAGTAATTTCTGTTCTAAGCCCATGTTTTATTTTAGCTATAGCAGATCCTTTGGAAAAGGCACCCACTCGTGATTTAGAGACTTCAAGTGAAGGAGAATCCAACACGCCACTAGGGAAACTGTTCCAACCCTCACTGTTGAAAACAAACAATTTCTAGCTTGAATTTGTCTAGTTTAATCTTCCAAACACTGGATCTCATTATGCCTTTTCCTGCTATACTAAGCGCCGTCTTGCATCAGAAATCTCTTCCCCATGTAAATACTTGCAGACCATGATCAAGTTGCCTTCTTGATGATAAACTAAATACATTGAGCTGCTTAAGTGTCTCATTCTAAGGCAGGTTTTCTAGACCTGAAATCATTCTTGCAGCTGTTTTCTGAACCCTTTCCAATTTTTCTATATTTTTTTTGAAGTGTTGACACCAGAAATAGACATAGTATCCAGCAATGTCTCACTAATGCTGTACTCAGAGGTAATACTTCCTCCCTACTCCTGCCGGATATTCCCATTTATACATCCAAGAGTCACATTCCCCTCCTAGCTACAGCATCACACCAGGAACTCCGATTCAGCTGGTTATCTAACAAAAAAGTTAGAAAGTCTATTTTTGAGTTTGGGAGGAGGTCACAATTTTCTGCTGTGTACCTTGGCCCAGAATGTGACCAATACCACCAAAACATAGTCCATTCTTTACCAGCTAAAAACAAGGAACATTAGGAATAACTCTAGACTCTTGATTGGAAGTCTTCCTTATTGTTATGCTAAATACCCAAACGTCCAATTTATAAACTACAAACTGAATCCATATTGCAACTCATTATTGATATACACAGATGTACAGAGTCCTCTATTAAAGATTCAACCAAATACCAATAAAATTGGCATTTTCCTGGCCAAATGTGTCAGTATTTTAAGACAGAAGCTTCAATACACCGAACAATAAACAATTGAGTATGTGATGTAAAATGTCCAGTCCTCTCTTGGTCACAGCATGTTCACACCATCTAAGGCCCAAATGGCATACGATCTACTTAACTAATCCTCTGAAAAACTTTGGGATTTCACACACTGCAGAGAAAAAAAATCCTGAGCAATGAAACTCTGAACGCCAGTTTGGAGTAAATTTGGGTATTATCCTCAATATCATATTTAGCCTATGAACCTAGAAAGAGCCCACACCTCATTGTCTGTCTTGCCAAACACATGGCCATAAAGAACACTGTTTAACTTTTAAAACATCATACAATTTAAGAAAATGGCACCCCACTACAGCCTACAATACTAACATTAGCGTCCATGGACATACCATAGACACCTTTTGGTCTCTGGGGACTCCACTAGTTTCCAGGATTTAAGGATAACCAGGATCACAAATTCATACACAACATGCCAGCACTGGAGGTAGAGAAGAGTCTTCCTCTACCACAGACTGATGAGTCTCATAGACTCATAGACTTTAAGGTCAGAAGGGACCATTATGATCATCTGGTCTGACCCCCTGCATGCTGCAGGCCACAAAACCGTACCTACCCCTTCCCTGGGCTCTGCTTTTGAAGTCCCCAATCCTGTGTTTTAGTGACTTCAATTGGCAGAGACCCTCCTGCTAGTGATCCCTGCCCCATGCTGCGGAGGAAGGCGAAAAACCTCCAGAGGCTCAGCCAATCTACCCTGGAGGAAAATTCCTTCCCGACCCCAAATATGGCGATCAGTAAGACCCCGAGCATGTAGGCAAGAGTCTCTAGCCTGACCCCTGTTAGCCATTATACTATTTACCTACCATTGCTTGGTATTCCTTGGCTACTATGTTTTACCATTAAACCATTCCCTCCCTCCTGATTGGAGAAAATGTTGTGGATATTGGCCAGCCTAGTCAGGCTCAGCTGCCCTAACCCAGGGGCAAGTATTTCTCAAGGGAGTCTGCTGCCATTTTGGGGCTAACTGAACCCTAACCATTCAACATTTTTAAAGAATTGCTGGTTCATTGCCTGTAGGTCATACGGCAGAAGTTTTCAGGAAAACTCTGAATAAGGAATGAGAAATTTCTGTTGCGCAGCTTCTTTCCAAATTCGTTACTCATGGGGTAATGCCCCCCATGTGCAAAATACAAAGGCTGTTTCTGGTGACTCCAGGACTAGACTCTGGCCTTCTGCTCAGGACAGCAGAAAAGTTCTTCCACAGCTGTAGAAACATTCCAGCAGCCACTTTATATCAACTGTCTTGATGCTAATGTGTGTTAAATTAACCTTAAGACAATGTGTTTAATTCCATGTTTACACTACACAACCACCGCCGTAATTACTGCCATTGTCGGTGGTATGCGTCCTCACCAGGAACTCATGCACTGACTTAAGAAAGTGGGGGGGGCTGAGAGCCTCTCAACTCCCCGCTCTGTGTGGAGTTCCCAGCGGGGAGCCCAGCTGTCACCCAGGCTCCAGCTGGAAGCTCTGCAGGGAGCCCACAACCGGGGCTCTCAGCACTGGGCAGCAAGGCACCAGGTGTCAGCACTGCTGTGGCTGACAGCTGGAACACACACACCCCACTCGATTTCAAAACAGGGACACTACCAGCAGAGAAATTGACATTCTTGTCAATGTCATGGCTCCGGCTGTCAGCCCCCCTGACAGCCAACAGGCGATGCAAGTAACTCAGGTTCTATACAGACACTGCATCACCCAAACTACTTTGACCTAAGCATTACACCCACTCTTCGAGGTGAATATATTAGGTTGGCTTAGCAGGAGAGTCACAAAGGCAGGAGGAACGCTGTAGTGTGTGCACTTACATGGTTAGGTAGACGTAAACTGAAAAAGCACAGGAACAGATCTGTACAGACACATGCCTAGAACCCCGACCAGGGATATTCTATTTGCTATCCAAAATCCATAAACCTGGAAATCCTGGACGCCCCATCATCTCAGGCATTGGCACCCTAACATAAGGATTGTCTGGTTATGTGGATTCTCTCCTCAGGCCCTACGCTACCAGCACTCACAGCTATCTTCGAGACACCACTGACTTCCTGAGGAAACTACAATCCATCGGTGATCTTCCAGAAAACACCATCCTGGCCACTATGGACGTAGAAGCCCTCTACACCAACATTCCACACAAAGATGGACTACAAGCCATCAGGAACTTTATCCCTGATAGGTTTCAGAGTAGCAGCCATGTTAGTCTGTATCCGCAAAAAGAACAGGAGTACTTGTGGCACCTTAGAGACTAACACATTTATTAGAGCATAAGCTTTCGTGGACTACAGCCCACTTCTTCAGATGCATACAGAGTGGAATAAATATTGAGGTGTGTATATACACACACATACAGAGAGCATAAACAGGTGGGAGTTGTCTTACCAACTCTGAGAGGCCAATTAAGTAAGAGAAAGAAAAAAAAAAAAGAAAAAACTTTTGAAGTGATAATCAAGCTAGCCCAGTACAGACAGTTTGATAAGAAGTGTGAGAATACTTACAAGGGGAGGTAGATTCAATGTTTGTAATGGCTCAGCCATTCCCAGTCCTTATTCAATCCTGAGTTGATTGTGTCTAGTTTGCATATCAATTCCAGCTCAGCAGTCTCTCATTGGAGTCTGTTTTTGAAGTTTTTCTGTTGTAATATAGCCACCCGCAGGTCTGTCATTGAATGACTAGACAGATTAAAGTATTCTCCCACTGGTTTTTGAGTATTATGATTCCTGATGTCAGATTTGTGTCCGTTAATTCTTTTGCGTAGAGACTGTCCGGTTTGGCCAATGTACATGGCAGAGGGGCATTGCTGGCACATGATGGCATATATCACATTGGTAGATGTGCAGGTGAACGAGCCCCTGATGGTATGGCTGATGTGATTAGGTCCTATGATGATGTCACTTGAATAGATATGTGGACAGAGCTGGCATCGGGCTTTGTTACAGGTTCCTGGGTCAGTGTTTTTGTTCAGTGAGGTGTGGTTGCTGGTGAGTATTTGCTTTAGGTTGGGGGGTTGTCTGTAAGCGAGGACAGGTCTGTCTCCCAAGATCTGTGAGAATAAAGGATCATCTTTCAGGATAGGTTGTAGATCTCTGATGATGCGCTGGAGAGGTTTTAGTTGGGGGCTGAAGGTGACTGCTAGTGGCATTCTGTTGTTTTCTTTGTTGGGCCTGTCCTGGAGTAGGTGACTTCTGGGTACTCTTCTGGCTCTGTCAATCTGTTTTTTTCACTTCAGCAGGTCGGTATTGTAGTTTTAAGAATGATTCATAGAGATCTTATAGGTGTTTGTCTCTGTCTGAGGGATTGGAGCAAATGCGGTTATATCTTAGAGCTTGGCTGTAGACAATGGATCGCGTGGTGTGTCCTGGATGGAAGCTGGAGGCATGTAGGTAAGTGTAGCGGTCAGTAGGTTTCCGGTATAGGGTGGTATTTATGTGACCATCGCTTATTAGCACAGTAGTGTCCAGGAAATAGACCGCTTGTGTGGATTGATCTAGACTGAGGTTGGTGGTGGGATGGAAATTATTGAAATCTACTTGCGCTACATTGATGACATCTTCATCATCTGAACCCATGGAAAAGAAGTCCTTGAGAAATTCCACCATGATTTCAATAATCAAGAACAACATTTTCTGCATGACAAAGGCAGGTGTGATTCTTGTATGGACATGGGAACTAATTCCAAAATTTTCCTTTCAGAGATAATGGTGACTAGGCCAGCCACAGGTTTATCTAAACTGTCCTGATTAAAGTCAAATGGAGAATCTGATGCACCTGTCTACAAAATTGTTGATTGTTGACCCCAGACCTGATATTGGAGGGTTTATAGTTTCGGGTAAAATTAAATCTATCTGCTAAGCATGTTTATAGAAATAATAATGGAAGTTATTGAAGCTATAATGGCAAGTAGAAGAACCAAAATAATGTATTAAAAATAGGCTTAGCTATAGGTCTTAATCGTTAAAATATTAAGGGCTTAGAGTGAGGCCTACTAGCAGTTGGTATAAGATAGGATGAGTATTATGCATCTGACCAAAGGTTATGCAACAATACATTTTTTAATCTTAGATCAAGCTTGTAGCAATGTCCCTTGTGATAGTTTTCCAATTCATTTGGTGATAAACAAATAAACTGCAAACGAATAGATGGTAGCCTCTTGAGGCTTTTTGCAATACGAGCTAATTGCCCTGATATTACAAAACTATTGGGAAGGGGCTCATGCAAATAGTTGGGTTAACTGTCATAAATGTCATTATGGTCAACCAGAATACTAGGTATGAACAACCAGGCACTGGTCTACTGGAAAACCAAATGTGAATGGAGGCTGAGGTTATGGAAGTATCTTGCTAGATGTCCTGGGAGCCTGAAAGTCTGCCTGCCAGCTCCCCCAGGCTAGTTAGCACCAAGTAAGTACTGTAGGAGCAACCTAGTTCCACCTGGGGCTTATTCAGGAAATCGGGATTATTTTTTGAACATGGGAAGGGTTTTCTCACTTAACTCTCTGTAACCCCATGACGGTGCAGCTACGTAGGGGGTGTGGGGGTGGGAAATGGACTCCTCATGTGCATCTGTTCTGGTCACAGACTGCCAAAAGTGCTCCTTGGGCCTGTAGGGACGAGAGGGATGGGGAGAGAGAGACCCTTTCCCACCTTCTAGCCCCTGGGAACATTTCCCTGGCAGAGCAAAGGACCTTGTCTGCAGCCTGAAACCCAGACATGCACAATTTCCATTAGGCTGCAGCCTGAGGCAGGGCTGCACAGGAAGAACAGGCTTCTCTGCATGCCCAGATGCTGCAGGGTAGGGGAGGAGTAGGGACCATGATGCAGAGCACTGCAAAAGCCTCTGTACATGAAGAGAAGGGGTTTAACCCCCGATCTTCACCCCTCTTGTTCACTGACCATATTAATTACTGCCTTGGGAAGGCAACACTTGCTTTTGCCTTTTGGGACCTGGAGTCTCTGGGGTTTGCAAATCTGCTCCAGAGCATCATAAGAATCCCTGATTCAAAGTGGGAGGAAGGAGGGCTGTGCAGGAGCCCTGCTTCTTTCCCCAAGGAGCTGAGGTGCCATACAGTATCATTAGGGGGTTCGGGACTCAGGATCCTTTCAGGTGTTTTTCCCCCTCGATTCCAGGTCTGTTGCAGGACCTACCTCCATGAGCTAGCCAGATAGCTTCCGCCTCAGCCCTTAGACTCTCCCTCCAAAGTTCAGAAGCTCCTGGTTGGGCTTTACTCAGTTCAAGTCAGCTCCTCAGGGACAGATGGGGACCTGACATGCCAGTTTGATTCTGAGCCCTGTATGCTGGGAGCGTGAGGGTCAGTTGATTGGCGACAGGCAAGGCATAATTCACCCTCTGTAGAGCCTATCAGTGCTGTCTCACGCAGGGAGAACAGGTGTGACGTTATCTGATTAAAATATCACCATATAGATCGTTTGTTGCAACCACTGTTCTATATTTGCAGCAAATCTTGTGCAAAATGTGGCATGTAAGACATCAATGAAAAGGTTATGATTTTCTGGTTATGATTTGCTATCTGTATGCATGTATCATTTTTGTATTTGATGTTATGAGTATTCTTTGCTCCTAGGGTAATGCCCACAAGGTAGTTAGTCAGCACATCTTGGAGGGACTATTCAAATTGAGTGGCCCATCAAAAAGACACTTAACTCACAATGGACCACGGGAGACGTCCATCTAAACTGAATGGACTTTCCTGTGGACTTTCCATCTGAAGTATCGGTAATGGCTTCCTGCTATGACTAAGTGAAATAGGGCATGGACAGGTGACTTGCACATGCGACTCCAAATTTCCATCTTTTACCTGTAATTTTTCACTAGCTGTGCTGAGAGCTTTGTTTGAAACAATGGGTTTCCCTCCACATGGCAAAAGCTATAAAAGGCTCTGGAAACCCCTCCATTTTGCCTCTCTCCTGCTCAAGCCTCTGGACTATTGACTTGTACTAATGGGAGCATCTAACCAAGGGACTGAGGTCCCTCCAATGATTTAGAAGCAACCAGAGACTTGACTTAAACCTGCAGTTTATTCCATCCTTGCTACAAGCCTGAACTAAGAACTTTACAATTACTGTATGTATTTGATTCCTCTCACCATTTTCTTTCTTTTTATGAATAAACCTTTAGATTTTAGATACTAAAAGATTGGCAACAGCGTGTTTTTTGGGTAATATCTGAGTTGTATATTGACCTGGGTGTGTATCTGGTCCTTTGGGATCAGAAGAAACTTTTATTTGATGATACTGGTCGTAAAAGAACCACTCATCTTCAAATCCAGTGTTTTTGTTGGTGATACAAGGACTGGAATGCCTAAGGAAACCACTTTTATGACTTCCTGTTTCACCACATGGTTAACAAAAGTTTACTGTTGTTGCTGATTTGGTATATCTCATGGGAGAATAACCTCCAGTTTTGGGGGCTGTCTGCCCTACTTCTCAGCAGTTTGTCCTGAATTTGGTATTCTCAGTTGTGTGCCACAGAGGCACGGTTACAGTCTGGTTAGATCTAAACCTGGGATTTGCAGGGCAGTTCTGCTATACCTGAGTGGGGGCAGAGGAGCCTGGCAGGGAGGTGCCACAGCAGCAAATCTAGAGGTTTAAACCATTACCCTGCTATTTTCCTGATCAAGGGAAAGAAGAAGAAGGAGAAAGGATTAGAAACTAAGGTTTAAAACCTTAATGTGATCAGGAGATATTTATCAGGCAACTTGTTCCACTGCCAGAGGCAGAAGATCTGGTGGCCTGAACTCAAAGGCAAAGTCTAGTCCTGGAGCCTCCAGCAACAACACTGGACCACCTCCCACTTTCACAGTGGGGGGCATTAGTGCATGAGTAAAGAATGAGGAGAGAGGCTGCAAACAGAAAAGAAGGTGGCTGTGAATAGCCCAGTTGTGTAATACCTACCATATCACATGGATGGAAGTTGTGCAAATCTACATCCAGGTATTTTCCACACTGCATTCAAAATAAGTTTCATGCCTCTAAGGGTGTACGACTCAGTCTTTACTATTTATACCAGGGGTGGGCAAACTTTTTGGGCCGAGGGCCACATCTGGGTGGGGAAATTGTATGCAGGGCCATGAATGTAGGGCTGGGGCAGGGGGCTGGAGTGCAGAAGGGGTACGGCAGGGAGTTAGGGGGCTCAGAACAGGGGGTTAGGGTGCAGAAGGGGGTGAGGAGTGAGGGAGGGGGCTCAGGGCAGGGGTGCAGCAGGGGGTGAGGAGTGCAGAAGGGGGCTCAGGGCAGGGGGCTGGGGTGCAGGAGGGATGCAGCAGGGGGCTCAAAGCAAGGAGTTAGGTGGCTCAGGGTAGGGAGTTGGGGTGTGGGGTGCAGGAGGAGCTTGGGGGTGCAGGCTCCCACCCGGCACTGCTTACCTCAAGCAGCTCCAAGATGGCAGCAGCATGCAGCGATACTAAGGCAGGCTCCCTGCCTGCCCTAGCCCCATGCCTCTCCAGGAAGTGGCCAGCATGTCCAGCAGTGGCTCCTGGAGGGTGGGGTGGGGTGGGGCGGGGCAGGCCCGCTGCATGCTGCCCTCGCCTGCAGGTACCACCCCCAAAGCTCCCATTGGCCACGGTTCCCGTTCCCAGCCAATGGGAGCTGTGGGGGGTAGTGCCTGCAGGTAAGGGCAGTGCACGGAGCCCTCTGCCCCCTCTCCCCCAGGGGCCGCAGGGACATGGTGCTGGCTGCTTCTGGGAGCAGTGCGGGGTCAGGACAGGCAGGGAGCCTACCTTAGCCCCGCTGCACCATGGGGCTGGCAATCCTACGGGCTGGATTGAAAGCCCTGATGGGCCAGATCCGGCCTGCAGTTTGCCCTCCCCTGACTTATACCCTTGCCTATACTAGAAAAAGTCAGGACCTGTAATTCCAAATGGATACAGCATTTCTGGTGATAACAGCAGTGGAAATAGTATGATAAAACTACCTGCAGATGGTCTACTATGTCAGTGGTTCTCAAACTAGGGCCACCGCTTGTTCAGGGAAAGCCCTGGCGGGCTGGGCCGGTTTGTTTACCTGCCGCATCCGCAGGTTCAGCCGATCGCGGCTCCCACTGGCCGCAGTTCACCACTCCAGGCCAATGGGGGCTGCAGGAAGAGACACGGGCCAAGGGACATGCTGGCCGCCCTTCCTGCAGCCATTGTCCTGGAGCGGCGAACCGCGGCCAGTGGGAGCCGCCATCAGCCAAACCTGCGGACACGGCAGGTAAACAAACCGGCCCGGCCCGGCCCAGCCCGCCGGGGCTTTCCCTGAACAAGCGGCAGTCCTAGTTCAAGAACCACTGGATTATGTCATCTAATTCCAGCACTGACATAGGCTACATGAATCACATGGCCAAGAGTAGCCCCCAACCTCTCCTCCTCAGTTTCACTTCTTATGGTCTGCAGCATCCCCCTTCACCACTTTAAACCTGGCTATACTTCAGGGGTTCCCAAACTTGGTTCATGGCTTGTTCAGAGTAAGCCCCTGGTGGACTGCGAGATGCTTTGTTTACCTGTTCTCAGGTAGCAGGATGCTGGGAAAGGAGAATGTACAGCATGCTCTCTAAGCCATTCCCAAAAGCCTTTTGTTCTGTAGTGGTAAGTCTCTAGCTCTTGATACAGCAGCAGAAGGCACTATATGTTTCCTTTATAGCCCCAACTCCCCTCAGCTACATCTGAACACACAAATACAGGATACATTTAACACTGTCTGGAACACGTGCCAAAAGTTGGGGGAGCGCTCAGAGGAATCTCTGCAACTCTCCCTCCCCCCTTACCCATTGTTACAATATCAAACCTCACTTCAGACCTCACCAACCTGCATATACAACTTGTTCATTTTTGTATTATAGCAAAAAACAAAAAACAAACCCTACACAAACACAAAGACCGTCTATAGAGAGCAATGTGCTGATTCAGAGGAGCTGTGTGCAGAAAGGGGAGATTTCCCAAGACAGAGGGTGAATGCACACCATAGTGAAGTTACAAAAGGGTTAAAAGGGATCTAAGCTTCTACACCTACATGCCTGTGGGTTATGCCTTCCCCCAGTTAACTTGAGTTAGGCAGTTGGAAGGTGGAGTGCTGCCAATGCCAACTCTGGTGCCAGATCCAAGCGCCAATTCTGTGACAAGAGATCACTTGAAGCTCCTCCCTGCAAGTATCTATACCTCTCTTGCCCCTCACAAACAATAAAGGTCCCCTCTCCTGATGCACAGTTCTTGCTTGCCATATCAAAAACAGAACGAGCATGAACAAAAACCTCCCTCATCACTGCAACAGTCAGCGCATCATCTTCTCCGATCTCCCACAGGAGAGACACACTGGGTGCATGACTTGGTACAGTTTAAAAATTAAACAGTGAAGCTTGAAACATATTGGCTGAATCTGTTAATTAAAAAGCGACAGAGGCATCGTACAGGCACACTGATCGGTTCCCAATACAGTTCGAAAAGCCCCTCCATCCTGACCGTAAGCCCAGTTCTGGACTCCCCAAACAGCTTGGCTGAGAAACTTCAGTCCTATCCTGCAACACTCCTACATCCCAACCCTATGCCTCTCACAGACCGAGATAGCAACCATGCAGAGTTATGTTGGGGGTTTTGTGATGCTGTCATAGGCCTTGGCTACATTTGGAGATTCACAGCACTGCCGTGGCAGTGTTGTGAAGCGCGAGTGTAGTCGCGCCCCCAGCATTGAAAGAGCTCTCTCGCGGAGCTGCAAGTACTCCACCTCTCCAAGGGGAATAGCGTGCAGCGCTGCAGGCGCTGAGTACACTGGCGCTTTGCAGCGCGGTGCTCGCTGCGCTCGGGGGGGGGGGGGGGGGGGGAGGCGTTTTCACACCCCTGAGCGCAGCAAGTTGCAGCGCTGTACAGCGCCAGTGTAGCCAAGGCCCAAGGAATCGTATTCTGTTTTAAACATAGGGGATGGAGGACTGCAGTATGTGGAAGTGTGGGGGGTCCATGAAGAGATAAGGAACAACAATATAAAACAAATTCTAACTCTCTCCCCATTCATCATTACTAGGCTAATGTCCCCCAGCTATGAAATTCAGAAATGGTCTAACATCATAGCTGGAGTCTCAAGGACTAAACCCCACCCTTCAACTCAGACCCCAGGAAGAGTTTTTCCAAAAGCTGCAGAAACACTACATCCACCAATTATTAGCATTAAGATACATTTTATCAAGTTATTAGACATATAATTCTTTTAAGGTTAACTAAGAGTCCCTGATAGAAAAACTTCAAATTTCTATTCTGACCACCAGGGTGGATTAATTTACCTACCCACCAGGGAGGGTTAAATGAAGAGAGGCTACTAACTGAAAGCAGATTATTAGGTAGGAAATTTCTCTCCTACTGTTGTACAGATTTGCCTCATGACAACAGTAGTGTTTCTCTTGTACAGAAAGGGGAACTAATTAAAAAACCTGCCTTTCCAATCTAATGGGAACTAGAAAGGCCAGCCAGAGATTTGTCTAGTCCAGGGGTGGGTAAACTATGGCCCACTGGCCAGATCCAGCCCGCCAGCCGTTTTAAGCCGGCCCTTGAGCTCCCACTGGGGAGCAGGGTCTGGTGCTTGCCCTGCTCCACTCCAGGAGGGGAGCAGGGTCAAAGACTGCTCCACACCACTTCCGGAAACAGCAGCATGGCCCCACTCCGGCTCCTATGTGTAGGGGCAGCCAATGGGAGCTGCAGGGGCAGCGCCTGCGCATGGGGCAGTACACAGAGCTGCCTGGCCACGGCTCCATGTAGGAGACAGAATGGGGACATGATGGCTGCTTCTGAGAGCCATTTAAGGTAAGCACTGCCTGGAGCCTACACCCCTGAGCCTCTCCCCGTGCTCCAACCCCCTGTCCCAGCCCTGATCCCCTCGATCCCAGCTCGAAGCACCCTCCTGCACCCCAAATCCCTCATCTGCAGCCCCATTCCAGAGCCCTCATCCCCCCCACCCTGCATCCTATTCCCCTGACCCAGCCCGGAGCCCCCTCCCGTACCCTGAACTCCTCATGTCTGGCCCCACCCCAGAGCCCACACCCCCGACCAGAGCCCTCATTCCCTCCTGCACCCCAACCCCAATTTTGTGAGCATTCATGGCCCACCATACATTTTCTATTCCCAGATGTGGCCCTCGGACCAAAAAGTTTGCCCACCCCTGGTCTAGTTACATTTTGATAGTCTTGGCCACTGATACTCAGATGGAGTGTTCAATGTAGCTACCCCTCTGGAATGCCACTAGGGCTGGTCCCATGTATTTATGGTACTTGGTTGTAGGACTCCAATGAACCTTTCTGAAGAAACTAATGTAGCTGAGATTTCCAGAGCTTTGTGATTATTATGGTCAAGACCCCATTGTACTGGGACTGTACAAACAAAAGGCAGTCTTCATCCCAAAGAGTTTTCTGTTTCCCTTCACACCAGAAACAGAAGTTTGGCCAGATCAATAAATAAAATTTCTTGGCCGAGTTCTTCCTAGATTTCCAAAGCTTATCAGAGGCTAATAGAGAATCCATGCAGAATGACATTTCTCTTCTGATGTCCTGGCAGTTTACTGTGGATGTTCCCAGTCTGAATTGAAGCACGGACTACTGCAAGAGTTCTGGTCTTTTCTGTGGGTACAGTGTAGGTTTCTTAGTTATCTAGCAAGTCCAAAGTGCCTTCTGGGCCAGTGAAGGACTTCACTCACATTTTCTTTTTTCCTATATCCTTTACATAAATTGTTTGGAAACTACCCAAAACATGATTCCATTGTCAGAGAAATTTTGACTTCTGGTTACTCCCTGGTTTTGGAAGGGATATAAACGCTCTTGCCTCAGGTCATAAGCCAGCCACTCATTTGAGGTAGGAGACTTCCCCTGTGAACTCCATGATTGCCTGATACATGGTTTCTTACTCCTTCTTCCAAAGCAGCTTATACTGTTGTGCTGGCCACTCAGGAGGTGGACCAATGATCTGATCCCAGATGGCTGTTTCTTGGCAAGGGAGTTGGATTCTGACAAGCCACTAATATAGTTATCAAACTGAACTAAAAGGATGTTTATTCAGATTTTGGAAATGTGTCTTCCAGGTATGCTCCCCACCCTGTGCAGGATGCTTCCTCAGAGTAAATTGGGTTGGAGGTCAGCATGTTGCTAAACAGACCCACACACAAAAAAGCGACATTCAGACATGATCTGAGAATTACACCTAATTTTGCACTGCATCAAGTGCACGGTTCCACATCCTCTAAAGAAATTTCTGCAGGCACATTTTTAAAACCCCACTCGGAGAACGAAGCCGATATATGGCACCAGCAATCGTAGCCATTGCAGATAATTGGCTAATGGTGCCCACTGCCAAGAAATACTTGATGCAATGAAGTTTTGGATCTCTTTGCAAGTCTTTACCCATGATGGTAAAATTATGGCTAGAGCCGTGTCTACTTTGACCCCTAGATGAGCAATTCGCTGCATTGGGTTCAAAAAAGTTCTTGGTTTTGAAAAAGTGGTGGCTAAGAATCCTTTCCAGCAGTCATCCAGTTATCAATGGGTCTGTTTCTCTGGACAGAACACTGATTGGCATGTTGTCTAAGCAGGTAACTCGCATCCTGTGCCTTGCTGGGATGCCACCAGCTGTGAGGGGAGGGAGGGCGCAGTGGTTTGAGCACTGGCCTACTAAACCCAGGGTTGTGAGTTTAATCCTTGAAGGGTCCATTTAGGGATCTGGGGCAAAAATCTGTCAGTGACAGTACTTGGTCCTGCTGTGAAGACAGGGGACTGGACTCGATAACCTTTCAAGGTCTCTTCCAGTTCTATGAGATAGGTATATCTCCATATAATTAAAAAAAATTTATTACTCTGATGCAAGGGGGTGAATCAGGAGGAAGAGTATTGTACAGGGACTGAGAGCTCTTATAGACCATTTCTCTTTTTACTTTAGTCATGCTGAGGATTTTGTTTGGAGGAAAAATTACCTAGGTTTCCTTGGAAGCTTCTGCTCTAGACTTTTCCCTCTTCCAGGGTAACAGTCCCTTCTTGTATACCCTGCACATTGGTGGCAACCAACAGATTGCTATGCAGACTCTGATAGCAGAGAGGCCTCAACCCTCACTATCTCAGCTACTAATTTCTCAAAATGTTTCCCCAAACAGCTTCTCACCCGCACAAGATATCGATTTAGGATAACTGATGGTTATTCATGGGTATTACATGGTTTCCTTGAAGTCAAACAAGTTAGAAGCCATTGCTTATTACAAGTCACATGAAGGGTTTGAGCAGGGATGGCTCACTCCAAGCAAATATCATAACTCTTGACAGCAAGCCACTTGCTTGCCACCTTTCATCTGAATGGCAATCACTGAGACTTTGAAATTGCTGTGCACTGTGCCATCACTCTTATGGCCTCTGGGGCATTCTGGAAATCCCCTTCTGAAGGAGCAGCTGTCTCAATTTGGTTTGAAACAAAAAAAGTTTTCATTTGGATCTTATGATGTCTCCAAAGAAGGCTTCTACAGGAAACTATATGTCCTAACAACACTTCAAAGAAAAGGTATTTTATTTATATTAATGAGTTCCTTGCAAGCCACTGACATCCTGTCCTGGAAAAGGCCTACAAGGTTTTGGTGATGGCACATGTGTGGTACTTCCCCTGGCTGTTCAGAGCAGGAAGGCAGCATGCGATTCACGCTGGGGACCACTCAATCTAGGAAGGGCATTGTTACAAAGACTCCTCAATTATGGAATTATCTTGCTTTTCTGCATGCCCAGACTTGCTGCAGAGTAGGGGAGGAGTAGGGACCATGATATAGAGCACAACAAAAGCATCTGTACAGGAGAAACACCCCAGCAGACACTCTCTTGGGGGGAGAAGGGATTTAACCCCCTGATATTCACCCCTCTTGTTCATTAACAATATTAATTACTGCCTTGAGAAGGCAACACTTGCTTTTGCCTTTTGGAACCTGGAGTCTCTGGGGTTTGCAAACCTGCATCATAAGAATCCCTGATTCAAAGTGGGATGAAGAAGAGCTGCATAGGAGCCCTGCTTCCATACAGTACTGGGGGGAGAATGTGAAACCATTCAGAGGGTTTTCACCCTCCAACCCGGATCTGTTGTGGGCCTTACCTTGAGCCGGCTGACAGTGTCTTCCTCATCCTGAAACTCTCCCCCATATACTCAGAAGCTCCTGATCAGGCTTTCCTGCACTGGAGTCCTGGCTCAATGGGATAGAGTGAGCCAACATGCCAGTCAGACTCAGACTCTCATACCCTGGCAGGGGGAGGGTCAGCTGGCTGTGATTTGCCCTTTGAATAACCTGTAAATGCTGCCTGATCTCGGAGAAGAGATGCTGCAGCAGTGGCTCTGAATCGTTGAAACCACCACACTGTCAAACGGCAGATCCGGAGGAGGAATATAGATTAAGTTGCTACAGCACAAAAGCAAGTTAGACAATAAAATGGTCAGGAGAAACACAAACACCAACTTCTTCTACCACTGGCAGCAGAATATCTGGTGACCTGAGCAGAAGGACATGGCTTAGGCCATGTCTATACTTGCTGGGGATCGACACTGCTGCGATCAATGCAGCGGGAGTCGATTTAGCAGGTCTAGTGAAAACCTGCCAAAATCGACCACAGAGTGCTCTCCAGTCGACTCTGGTATTCCACCAGAACGGGAAGATTAAGGTAAGTCGACCGGAGACCATCTCCCATCGACACAGCATGGCGTAGACACTGCAGGAAGTCGACCTAAGCTATGTCTACTCCAGCTACATTAGTCACGTAGTTGGAGTACCATAACTTAGGTCAACTTACTGCGGTAATGTAGACATGGCCTGAGTCCTGTAGCCTTCAGCAACAACACTGGACCACCTCTGAATTCCATGGGGGGACATTAGCCCATTAGTGATGAATGAGGAAAAAAAGCTGTGCAACAAAAAAACCCTCCTTATTTCTATTTCCTGACAAGTGCTAAACCAAGAAACTGCTTAAAAAGAATAGACATTTGGCTTTTAACACAGTTTGAATAAGTTTGTCTCACCAGTTGAGTTATGGGACAATAAAAATACACTATACCATTGTAAATAATATTAGCCACCTTTAGAAAAATAAAAAAGGTTAAAGGAAAGATAGCTTAAGTTTGAAATACAGCAGGGACACAGCCCAGTCATGATGGGGGAGGCAAGCTCTGGGAAGAGAACTAAAAAATAAAGTGGAAAGCAACTGAAAACAAACCCATCAACTTCCAGGCATGTTGAGTGTGCATCAATGGTTTGAAAGCATAGCACAATGCAGCATCAACCCCTTGGAAACACCACTGAACATTCTCCTTGCCTGGATTCACCAGCCCAGCAGCTGCTACAGCAACAATTTGCATGAGGGAAACTTCAAGTGGTGCATTGCAACATTGTGTAACACAAAAGAAAGCCGACTAGCCTTAACATCTGGTACAGGAAAAAATCATGAGCACGGGTTGCAGGAAATCACAAATTGTGCTAGTCTCTGTAATTTTTGGTTTATTCCATAATATTCTGCTAATCCTAAGGGTTTTTTTTGTTTTGTTTTTTAAAGAGTTATGTTGCTAGAAATCCAAATACTAAGATGAGTGAACCTGAGTGCCTGGTATTAAATGAGGATATAGATATAATAGGCATCACAGAAACTTGGTGGAACGATGATAATCAATGGGACACTAATACCAGGGTCTAAAATACATAGGTTTGACAGAGCAAGCCATGCTGGAGGGTGAGAAAGCAGGGTCAAATATAGTAAAATATTTAAATGACTCAAACTGTGCCATAGAATCTCTATGGACAGAAATCCCATGCTTGAACAGTAAGAATATAGCAATAGGAATATATTAACAACCACCTGACCAGGATGGTGATGGTGATTGTGAAATACTCAGGGAGATTAGAGAGACTATAAAAACAGAAAACCCAATAATAATAGGGGTTTTCAACTAGCCCCAAAATGACTGGGAACATGTCACTTCAGGACAGGATGCAGAGATAAAATTTCTAGACACATTAATGACTGCTGCTTAGAGCAGCTAGTCCTGGAACTCACAAGAGGAGAGACAATTCTTGAGATAGTCCTAAATGGCACACAGGAACTGGAACAAAAGGTGAATATAGCTGAACAGCTCAGTAATAGTTACCATAATGTAATTCAACTTAACATCCTTGGAGGAAGGGGCTGGAGATTCTAAAGAAGCCCACCACAGTAGCACTTAACTTCAAAAAGGGGAACTACACAAAAATGAGGAAGCTAGTTAAATGGAAAATAAAAAGGAAAAAAGTCACAATAGTGAAATTCCTGCAAGCTGCATATAAACTTTAAAAAAAAAAACACACTATAATAGAGCCACAAATTAAATAAAATACCCAAAATTAAAAAAAAATAGTAAGACCACCAAAAAATGCCACCATGGACTAAACAGAGTAAAAGAGACAGAGGCAAAAAGGCATCCTTTAAAAACTGGAAGTAAAATCCTACTGAGAAAAGTAGAAAGGAACAAACTCTGGCAAGCCAAGTGCAAATATGTAATTAGGCAGGTCAAAAAAGAATCTGAAGAGCAACTAGCAAAGGAAAAGAAAAAAACTAAAATTAAGTACATCAGAAGCAGGAAGTCTGCCAAACTATCAGTGAGGCCATTGGACAATCAAGGTGCTAAAGGAGCACTCAAGGAAACTAGGCCATTGTGGAGAAGCTATATGAATTCTTCGCTGAAGAGGCTGTGCGGAAGATTCCCACACCTGAGCCACTCTTTTTAGGTAACAAATCTGAGAAACTGTCCCAGATTGTTCCAAAACCTCTGCTATTGAAACCTCAAATTGATAAATTAAACAGTAATAAGTCATGAGGACTAGATGGTATTCATTCAGGAGCTTTGAAGGAACTCAAATATGAAAATGCAGAACTAACTGTGGTATGTAACCTATCGCACAAATCAGCCTCTATACCAGATGACTGAAAGATAGCTAACATAATGCCCATTTAAAAAAAAAAAGGCTCCAGAGGCAATCCTGACAATTACAAGCCAGTAAGCCTAACTTTAGTACTAAGACAATTGTTTGAAACGATAGTAAAGAACAGAATTATCAGACATAGAAGAACATGATAATAGCGAATAGTTTTCTTTGACAGGGTAATAAGCCTTGTTTATGGGGGAGGGGGGAAGGAAAGCAGTAGATATGGTATATCTTGACTTTAGTACAGCTTTTGATACTGTCTCATGACTTTCTCATAAACTAGGGAAATACAACCTAGATGGAGCTACCATAAGTTGGACACACAACTGGTTGGAAAACCATTTTCAGAGAATAGTTATCAGTGGTTCACAGTCTAGCTGGAAGAACATATTGAGTGGATTCATGGAGGGATCAGCTCTGGATCTGGTTCTCTTCAATAGCTTAAACGGTGATTCGACAGTGGCAGAGAGATTATCACACTTCTAAAATTTGCAGACGATACCAAGCTGGGAGGAGTTGAAAGTAGTTTGGAGGATTGGATTATAATTCAAAATGATCTCGACAAACCGGAGAAATGGTCTGAAGTAAATAGGATGAAATTCAATAGGGACAAATGCAAAGTACTCCACTTAGGAAGCAACAATCCGTTGCACACATACAGAATGGGAAATGACTGCCTAGGGAGGAGTACTGGAGAACGGGATCTGGGGGTCACAGTGGATCACAAACTCAATACGAGTCAAGAGTGTAACACTGTTACAAAAGAGCAAATGTCATTCTGGGATGTATTAGCAGGAGTGTTGTAACTAAGACACAAGAAATAATTCTTACACTCTACTCCACTCTGATTAGGCCTCAACTGCAGTATTGTGTCCAGTTCTGGGCACCACATTTCAGGAAAGATGTGAACAAGTTGGAGAAAGTCCAGAGAAGAGCAACAAAAATGATTAAAGGTCTAGAAAACATGACCTATGAAGGAGGATTAAAAAATTGGATTTGTTTAGTCTGGAGAAGAAAAGACTGAGGGGAACATAACAGTTTTCAAGTACATAAAAAGTTGTTACAAGGAGGAGGGAGAAAATTTGTTCTCGTTAACCTATAAGGATAAGACAAGAAACAATGGGCTTAAATTGCTGCAAGGGCAATTTAGGTTGGACATTAAGAAAAACTTTCTAACTGCCAGGGTAGTTAAACACTGGAATAAATTGCCCAGGGACGTTGTGCAATCGCCACCATTATAGATTTTTAAGAGCAGGTTAGACAAACATGTCAGGGATGGTCTAGATCAGGGGTAGGCAACCTATGGCACGTGTGCCGAAGGCGGCACACAAGCTGATTTTCAGTGGCACTCACACTGCCCAGGTCCTGACCACCGGTCCGGGGGGCTCTGCATTTTAATTTAATTTTAAATGAAGCTTCTTAAACATTTTATAAACCTTATTTACTTTACATACAACAATAGTTTAGTTATATATTATAGACTTATGGAAAGAGACCTTCTAAAAACGTTAAAATGTATTACTGGCACGCAAAACCTTAAATTAGAGTGAATAAATGAAGACCCGGCACACCACTTCTGAAAGGTTGCTGACCCCTGGTCTAAATGATACATGAGTGCAGGGGACTGGACTAGATGACCTCTCTAGGTCCCGTCCCATCCAATCCTATGATATGTTGGGGAAGAGTCACAGTTTTTGTAAAGTTTCAGAGTAACAGCCGTGTTAGTCTGTATCCGCAAAAAGAAGAACAGGAGTACTTGTGGCACCTTAGAGACTAACAAATTTGTTAGTCTCTAAGGTGCCACAAGTACTCCTGTTCTAGTTTTTGTAAAGGAAAATCATGCCTCACCAATCTATTAGCATTCTTTAAGGAGGTCAAACACACACGTGTGCAAGGGTGACCCAATGGATATAGTGTACTTGGACTTTCAGATAGCCTTTGACAAGATCCCATACCAAAATGTCTTAGGCAAAGTAAGCAGTTGGGGGATAAGAGGAAAGGGTCCTCTCATGGATCAGTAACCAGTTAAAAGGTAGAAATAAGTGGTTAGTTTTCACACTGGAGAGAGGTAAATAGTAGGGTCCCCCCCCCCCCCCAAAAAAAATCAGTCTTGGGACCTTTGCTGTTCAATATATTCATCAATGATCAGGAAAAGGGAGTGAACAGCGAGGTGGCAAAATTTGCAGATGATACAAAATAACTCAGGATAGTTAAGTCAAAAGCTGACTAGGAAGAGTGAAAAGGGATTTCACAAAACTGGGTGACAAAATAGAAGATGAAATTCAATGTGGATAAGTGCAAAGTAATGCACATTTGAAAACAATCACAACTATACATACACAGGAGTGAAATTTTAATGTAGACACTTCCATAGTTCAATCGATTCAAGGCAGCTTACATCAACCTAACTGTAGTGTAGACCAGGCCTCAGTCATAGCCCTGTTCTGTTCATTCCCTCTGAAGCATTTGACAGTGGCCACTGTGGGAAGACAGGATACTGGGGTAGATGGACCATTGGTCTGACCCTGTATGGCCAGTCTTATGTTTCTATCTTTCCATAATGGTGACTAAATCTTCATATTATCCATTTGTTTTTACTTTATAGTAGGGTTACCATACGTCTGGTTTTTCCCGGACATGTCCGGCTTTTCGGCAACCAAACCCCCATCCGGGGGGAACTGCCAAAAAGCCAAACATGTCCGGGAAAATGCCGGCCGGGTACTTCCCCTCCCGCAGCTGCTCTGCTCCTCCCCTGACTCTTCGGCTCTGTTTAAGAGCCAAGCTGCCCGAGCGCTAAGGGCTTCGGGCAGCCCCCTTGCCTCTGGACCCTAGCCGACGGCCAGGCACTTCCCCTCCCGGGCTCCGGCGGCACAGGGTCCGGAGGCATGGGGGCTGCCCGAAGCCGGTAGCGCTCGGGCAGCTCGGCTCTTAAACCAAGACGAAGAGTCAGGGGAGGAGCAGAGCCTCCGGACGCGGCGGCTCTGCTCCTCCCGACTCTTCGGCTCTGTTTAAGAGCTGAGCGCTACGGGCTTTGGGCAGCCCCCATGCCTCCGGACCCTGCGCCCCTGGCCAGGCATTTCCCCTCCTGGGCTCCGGCGGCGCAGGGTCCGGAGGCATGGGGGCTGCCCGAAGCCCAAGCGCTACCGGCTTCACGGTTTGCCAGGCAGCCTCCAGACCCTGCGCCCCCGGCTAGGCGCTTCCCCTCCCGGGCTCCAGCTGCGCTGGGGAAGCGCCGGCCGGGGCGCAGGGTCTGGGGGCTGCCCGGCAAACCGTGAAGCCGGTAGCGCTCGGGCAGCCCTTTTCGCGTGGCTGGGAGTGGGAGGGAGCGGAGTTAGGGCGGGGTTGGGGCGGAGCTAGGGTGGGAAATGGGCAGGGCCAGGGCCCCATGGAGGGTCCTCTTTTTTTATTTGTGAAATATGGTAACCCTACTTTATAGTACCCAAAAATGCACTAGAAGACAAGGCCCTAACCAGAAAAGGTTTGCAATCTAATTTCAGATGCGACAACAGCTGTGTCACATGTAGTCTAAATTCACCACCTTGGCCCTCCATCTACAGCTTCCTCTTGAGGCGAATTAAGTCTGCTAACTTTACTAGTGTGGACACAGCCAACATCTCTGTCTGCACTGGGTAAGTTTACCAAAAAATTCAAAACCTGATTAGCTGACTCCCACCATCAGTACTAGTGGAAGCTGCCACATAAACACTGCTCCAGCACTTAGAACAGTTTTCAGCCACACTTTTAGGTAAACCTAAGCAAGTCTAGCCTAAACTGTTGTAAAACTAGAATCAGCCACCACGGCACTTCCCACCAATGCTAATACTGCTTCAGCTGAAATCAGGGGGATGATTTTTTTTTATTATTATTATTTTTTTCTTTTTGGTAATTTACCCAGTGTAGACAGGGCCACTGTGTGCGGGTGCTAATAAGGAGGACATAAGAAGAGCTAAATAGCATTAGTGAAAATACCCCACTTCCCAGTCCATCCATTTCAAAGCCTGACTGGCTCCAATTATAAGCTGCCATTATTAGAATAGAATAGAATATATGGAGATAGATATATCTCATAGAACTGGAAGGGACCTTGAAAGGTCATCAAGTCCAGTCCCCTGCCTTCACTAGCAGGACCATTTTTTTTCCCCCAGATCCGTAAATGGCCCCTTCAAGGATTGAACTCACAACCCTGGGTTTAGCGGGCCGATGCTCAAACCACTGAGCTATCCCTCTCCCAAACATAAACACTTCCTCCTGTCTCTAACAAATGAAAAAGAAAAAAAAATGTTAATGCAACTTTAAATTCAGTTAAAAAAAAAATCAGTCATGAAATGCAAACCTAAAGCTCCACTGCCATTAACTACTGCACTGAAATGCACATCCCCAGTACTGTCTAGTCTTGATTTCCTAGTGAACCATGTAATGTATTCCATTTGTTTGTTTCTTAATATTCACTATCAGATATACAAGGCAAGTAATGCAGCAAAGTTAATATTACAAACTAAAGGTATTGCATTTCCTGTGATTTTAACTATTTTGTTTTAAAATTCTCATTCACTAAGCACCCACTATTTTTATAGGGCCTACAGAAACAACGTTTTGTTCTTGTGTATCCTACAAGATCTGCAGGACAACAAACAGAAGACAGCGGACTTCTATTCCCAATTTTGCCCCTGGATCACCATGTGATCTTGGACAAGTCAGTCTAGGTATTTATATGGCTGCATCACCATAGCATTTGAGCACCTCCCTAATTATTTATAAAATGTAAGTATTTACCCACAGTGCAGTATCTTAAAATAGAAAAGGCTCTCAAAGCTCTTTTGCAGATGAGAGGCCTTAGGTGCAAGGCTCTACCTAAGTGTAGGTATTGTTAGCAACAAATCATTGCCATAACCCACTGGAGAGAAAAGAGCACAAAACAGTAACACTGCTTTGTTTACATGAAGGTGCCATTAAAAATAGGAAAAACAGTGTTTTACAAACGGGAAATAAACTGAAGAAAATCTTTCATGATCTAGGAGGTAGACTAACAAAAGCATATTAAAGAAGTATTGCCTGTGTCCTTTCAATCCAATGAAGTGGATGAACTTTCCATGTTAGCAGCAGCTAGAGTAGAGCAGCTCTTCTAAAGGTGAAAGCCAGAAGTTTTTCCTCAACATTCTGCACAAATCAGACATGGAACTCAGCAAGGTTAAGAGCAACATACAGCCTCAAATGCAAGTACAACAGGCCCATTAGAGGGTTTTAAAAAACAAACAAGGATACCATATCCAGCTAGAAACCAAACCACCATGAAATGTAACATTTCAGGACTTGAATAATCCAGAAAGTTTGCTTTTCTTGGCCATCAGTTGTGACTATACGGTTCAAACCAGCAGTGAACCTACAAGAGAGTCCCACTGAAAATGACCCTCAGAACCAGAAGCTTCAAGCACTCTAGAAGTGCGCTCCTATTCCCCAAGAAAGGGGATGGCCTGAGGGACAGGATTACAGCAAGGATTGGAGTTCTGATTTCATGTGAAACCAGGGCAGGGCAGCTGAGCACATCCATTATGCAGAAAAACCCAGCATGGAGGCTATAGATAGGATGGAACTACAAACTACCCAGGAGGCCCTGTGAACACTAATGGTCATCTTTGACCATTAGATTGCATTTCAGCCAAGGCTAACTTTTATTAAGTAAGGATCCAGGACTTGATACTGCTATCAGTGAAGTGACACAGGCAGGCATCTCCAAACGGATCATTCACTGCAATTCATAACTTTGCAAAACACTAAAAATCATGTTCTTGTAGCAAGACATTAATTTTGTCCTATGACCGCAGAGGGGTTTACAGGCCACTTCACCTTGAATGGTCTCTTCGGATAGGTGTTAACCACTTATGCTAAACAGTCTGTTCCACTGTACATTCAACTGTGACACTCGGAGTACCTTTCCCAGACCTGAGGAAGAGCTCTGCATCAGGGCCGGCTCCAGCATTTCTGCCGCCCCCCCAAAAAAAAAAAAAAAGCCGCGATCGGCGGCGGCAATTGGAAAAAAAAAAAAGCAGCGATCAGCGGCAGCAGTTCAGCGGCAGGTCCTTCGCTCCTAGAGGGAGTGAGAGACCTGCCACCCCTGAATTGCCGCAGGTGCCGCCCCTCTCCCTTGGCCGCCCGAAGCACCTGCTTGTTAAGCTGGTGCCTGGAGCCGGCCCTGCTCTGCATAACTCGAAAGCTCATCTCTCTCACCAACAGAAGTTGGTCCAATGAGATATATTACCTCACCCACCTTGTCTCTCATTCACTATAAAGCAAACCGTGCCACACAGACTCAGTGTGCAGTCCACTGAGGCAAGCTGCTTGTACTCCAATCCCAGGTATTCCTTTAAAGAGAGTCTCTGCACTCTGCAGGGGAAGCTCTGCATCAAATTTCAGCCTTTTCATTCCCTCAAAGGGTCTCGTTAAAACACAGCCCCACAAAGATGCGAATATCTAAGATTAATTCCTTGAGGTCTCTTCAAAATGTAAGTGTTTTAATTACATCAACAAAATACTAGTGCTCCTTCAGAACAAAAGTCACATTTATAGGTTTTTTTTTGTGTGTGTGGAGGTGGTATTTACTGGGTGGAAAGAAGCTGGTGAGATGTGAGCATAATGCCACTGACAGAAGGGAGGGAAAATTATGTGAAAAATGATACATTTGTAGCCTCTTTTGGCAGAAGAGTGTTGCCACTAGCTATACAGTAAAAATCTAAGAGTTCTGGCACTATATAAAAGGAGAATGGCCCAAAATACCCTAATGGCCTTGCAAGGGCTTTAGATAAAGTCAGAACTGGCTGGGAAAATAGGGATTATCTTGCACTTCATAAACTACTAAATTTGTCCTGTACTAATCAGTGGAGGATTTACCCTGCAAGTATCAGATCAATGTCAAACAACAGCCTGGACTTAAAGTGAGATGCACCGAACAGCCTTACAAGTGCTTTCTGAGCAAGTTTTCCACTGGAAGACTAAGGTGGGAGCGTGAGGAGGGCCCTAATCCAAGCTTTCTAGAATATACTGGAAGCTACTCATTTCATAGAATATCAGGGCTGGAAGGGACCTCAGGAGGTATCTAGTCCAACCCCCTCCTCAAAGCAGGAGCAATTCCCAACTAAATCATCCCAGCCAGGGCTTTGTCAAGCCTGACCTTAAAAACCTCTAAGGAAGGAGATTCCACCACCTCCCTAGGTAATCGATTCCAGTGCCACAGGGAACTTTTAGGGTTGGAAAGAATAAGGCCTGGTCTATACTACACGGTTAGGTAGATGTAAGCAGCTTAGATCGAGCTAGCTGTGGTTCCCGCTGACGTAAGTGCCCTACTACATTTCTGTAATGACACCATCTCCCCAAGTGGTGTAGAGTCATGGTCAGTGTAGTTAGATTGACACAGTGATAGCATAGACACTGCATTACTTACGTCAACTGTTTCTGGCTACCAAAAGCTGTCCCCCATTGCCCATGCTGACTGCTCTGGTCCCCAGTGTGAACTCCGCTGCTCAGGGGTCAGGAAGCCACCCCTTCCTTTTAAAGCCCTGCAAATTTTTGAAGTTCCTCTTCTTGGTTGCCCAGCTTGGCAAGCACACCTAGCAGCTCTCCATTGTTGAGTGTAGCTGCCCAGCAGACCATGCCAGGTACGCTGCAGACGTACTCTTGCCTGGAGTACACAGGAAGGGGCGGATCACCTGGGCTTATGTGGAGAAGAGGCGATGAAAATACAGCTCAAGGACATCAAGGAGCAGAGTGCTCGGGAGATGCAGGAAAAAGATTACAACATGGACAAGCAGCAGTGCCACATGAAAGTCAAGGAGCTGCAGCAGGCCTAGCAGAAGGGCAGAGAGGCCAACAGGCGATCTGGTGGAGAGCTGCAAACCTGCTGCTTTTACAAAGAGTTGCATGCCATCTTCGGCAAACCCCACGAGCACTGTGGATGCTTCAGAGAAGCCAAAGTCACAGGCCCCTGAACAGTGAGCGGGGAAAGGCAACCAGTGGATCCAGCTGCACAGTGAGCCAGAAGCTGTTTTTGACTCCCCACAGTCCAGCCAATCCTGACAGTCAAGCACAGGTGAGCCTGATGCGGGGGAAGGAACCTCAGGTAAGTAAGCAGTTTGCTTAGAAATTATAGGGTTGGAACCCCCAATGTGTCCGGACACATCTGTTAATTAACTCTTAGTTGTGCTAGAAGTAATAGTGGAACCACCAAGAGTGACAGAGTTGCTATCTACTTTTCATTCCCCTCTAGAGTTAGGCAAAGAGAGCCGTGAGGAGCAAGACGGCCTGTCGAAAACAGTGCCAGTATTCAGTTCCATTGCCCTATAAAGCTATAATCATGCCAGCGAGCTATTCCCCCCCTCATTTCCCCAACACCCGCCCCTAGGGCCATACTCACATGGCTGGTGCTGCGACTGGTGCCATGTTCTATAAATCCCAAGAGAGGTGAGAATGTAGTGCTTACAAGTTTTGGGATGCAAGGGGAGTGAGTTCAGTATCTTAAGTTTTGAATTTCATCGTGAATCCACTGACAATGGTACCTGTGTGTTGTATGTGCAGCTGCTGCCACTGTGGCCTTCAGAGTCTCCCTCTCCACACCCACAGAACACCTGAGCCAGATACAGAAGAGAAAGAGGACGACTCAGGATGACATGGTCCAGGAGATCCTGCAAGCCAGTGCTGCATCAGAGAACGAGACCAGGGCCTGGAGGATCACCCTTGCAGATAGCACAGAGAAGGATAGAGTGAAGAGGAGAAAGGTGCTGGAAAAGGAAACCGAAAGTGCAGCAGAAGGTGCTTGAGCTTCCCAAACAGCAAATGGAAATGCTGCACACTCTGGCAGAGCTGCAGGTTCAAAACCCTGTGATAGTTTCCCTCTGTAGCCCATAGAGAACTCAATATCGGGACCTCGGATATTGAGTTTTGATTGTGGGGTTCATGTTACAGAATAAAATATGCTTTTTGGAACAAAACTAATTTATTAGATCACAACATATGCGGTCTCATGCTAAGTAGGTCTGACAGCAACCAATTTCTTGCTACTTCACTTTTTCACAGAACACGTATCGTTCACAAACAATATCAATAGTTGTACTGGCAATTTTATATTCCTATACACACAGCCCTCACTACCACCTTTGTACCAGGCCCTCACTACAACCTTTGTACCAGGCTCCATAAGAGCAAGGCCAGGAAGAGCACACTACAGCAACGCACACTACTCTGGCTCACCATTACAATGGTCTTTTCAAAGCCTCCTTGAGCCATACAGCTCTGCATTGAGCTCTAATAGCCCCCATTTCTAGATGTTCAAGTTCAACAACCACTCCACCTCCGCCCTGGACCCTGGCAAAAACTTTTCCCCCTTTGCTTCACAGGTATTAGGCAGGACACAGCAGGCAGCTATAACCATGGGATATTTTTCTCACTGAGGTCCAATCTTCTAAGTAAGCAACGCCAGCGACCCTTCAAAATGACCAAAGATACATTCAACTGTCTTTCTGCAACTGCTGATAATGTAGTTGAAGCGCTCCTTCGTGCTGCTGGGTTGACTGGTGTACAGCTTCATGAGCCATGAGAGCAAGAGATAGGCTTGGCCTCCCAGAATCACTACTGGCATTTCAATATTCCCAATGGTAATCCGTCAGTTGGGAAAGAAAGTCCCTGCTTGCAGTTTTCTGAATAGTCCTCGGTTGTTAAAGATGTGTACGCCATGCACCTTTCCTGACCAGCCCACACTTATGTCAGTAAAGCATCCCTAGTTTCTGGGGTCCACTGGATCCACCAGTGCTTGCACTGCCCTTTCTGTTGATGTACATGGTAAGGTGATCTGGTGCTAAAATAGGTATATGCATGCCATCTATTGCCCCACTGCAGTTCAAGAATCCCATTGCAGCAAAACAATTCACTATGTCCTGCACATTGCCCAGAGTCATAGTCCTGCATAGCAGGAGGTGATTAAATGGACTTGCACCACAACGGCCCCTGCAGTGGATTTCCCACCTCCAAATTGATTCTCAACTGACCAGTAACAATCTGGCATTGCACATTTCCACAATGCATGTCGCCACTCGATTCTCAACTGTCAGCGCAGCTCTCATTTTGGTATCCCTGGCTGGAGGGCTGGGGCGAGTTCGGCACATAGATCCAGGAATGTGGCCATGTATGACCAAAAGTTCTGCAGCCACAGCTTATCATCCCAAACCTACATGATAATGTGATCCCACCAGTCAGTGTTTGCTTCTCAGGCCCAGCACCAGTGCTCCACTATCTCCAGCTCCTCCATGAATGCCTCCAACAGCCTTGAATTGTTTCTTTTTATGTCCCACAGCAATCTAGCCTCCAAAAAAATCATCATGTTCCCCATGGCTCCTTTTGCGGTTCTGCAAATACTGGAGGATCCTGTGCCCTGTGCTTGCAACACTCGTTACAATAGAGCAGAGCTGTGCAGGCTCTATGCTTCTGTCATAAAAACAGCCATACTGGGTCAGACCAAAGTTCCATCTAGCCCAGTATCCTGTCTTCCAACAGTGGTCAATGCCAGGTGCCCCAGAGGGAATGAATTGAACAGGTAATCAAGTGATCCATCCCGTCACCCATTCCCAGCTTCTGGCAAACAGAGGCTAGGGACACCATCCGTGCCCAGCCTGGCTAGTAGCCATTCATGGACCTATCCTCCATGAACTTATCTAGTTCTTTTCTGAATCTGGTCACAGTCTTGGCCTTCACAACATCCTCTGGCAAGGAGTTACAAGAGTTGACTGTGCATGGTGTGAAAAAAAAATACTTCCTTTTGTTTTAAACCTGCTGTCAGAGATAATGGACAGGGAGATGGGATATGCAGATTTTGAACAGAAGGTGTGGATTATTATTGGATGCAAATGAAATTATGGGATGGAGAACATTGCGTTATGGGAAGTTGACCCCATATTCCCAGTCACCCCTGGATGACTGGTTTCAGCCCCATCAGGCATTGTAAAGACTTTCCAAAATAGCTTGTCCTGGATAGTGGTGAATTGCACGGTGGGTAGCTACCCACAGTACCCTGCATTCTGCATTGTTACAAGTGATCCTGTTGAGGACATGCACTGCCGACATAAGGAGCAAAGTGTAGACACACACAAGTGATGTAGTAACTGCGATGGCTGAATACCAATGTAACTTAGATTGAGAAAAATTTTATAATGTAGACATGGCCAAAACTTCATATCACTCAACAGCAACATCTACAGGCTTACTCAAGGTGCTAAAGCAACTGGCTCTAAAAGAAATTTCCCTGTGCAATCCACAGATATCATTCAACATCACTTCTCCTACAAATTCCTATTCTGGAAGTTATTTAATGAGTGATATGGAAAATACTGAAGTTGTAGCTCATAGATCCTAATGTTTTGGGGATTTTGACCATTGCTGCATACTGAAAAGTTTTCATTGAGCTGTCCATAAGGATGCCCATCTTTTCATATTCAGTGGTTACAATTAATATAGTACCGAGTGTACAATTCTACCTGCCAATGCACACTTCTCTGCATTTGTTGTTAATTTAATCTGCCATTGTGCTGTCCATTCTGTCCATGACAGAAGTTTACCTCTAATGTTATGGCTACTTGTTTTCCTTAGTAGCCTCTTGTAAGGTATTTTGTCAGATTTTTTTTTTTTTTTTTTTTTTTTAAAGTCCAGGATAGCATGCTTCAATTAACAGAGTCCATGGCTACACAAAATGAGATTATAAGTTTGGTTGATAAAGGTAACAGTGTTTATGTACAGTAATATATTTAGAATTCTGGAAGGCATTTGACTTGGTACCGCAGAACATTTTAATTAAAAAAAACTAGAATGGCTACCTAGTACCGGTAGGTCTCAAACGTAATTGAATGGGCTTTCTGTGGGGGGGGGGGGTTTCTACAGGGATTGGTTCTTGGCCCTATGCTATTTAACATTTTTATCAATGACCTGGAAGAAAACATAGAATCATCACTGATAGAGTTCGCAGATGATGCAAAAATTGGGGGAGCGGTAAATAATGAAGAGAACAGGTCACTCATTAAGGGCACTCTCAATCACATGGTAAACTGGACACAAGCAAACAATATGCGTTTTAAAAACAACTACGAATAAAGAATACTTACAGGATAGGGGACTATCTGGGGAGCAGTGACTTTGAAAAAGACTTGAGGGCTGTTGGGGATAACCAGATGAACATAAGCTCCCAATATGATGTGGCCAAAAGAGCTAATGCAATCCTGGTATGCATAAATAAAGGAATCTCGAGTAGAAATAGATTGGTTCTCTAACCTCTGTATTTGGCACAGGTGTAACCATTGCTGGAATTGTGTCCCCATTTCTGGTGCCCACAATTCAAGAAGGATGTTCATAAATTGGAGAGGATTCAGAGAAGAGCCACAAGAGCAATTGAAGGATTAGAAAACACCCTCTTTAACTTACCAAAGAGAAGGCTAAGGGGTGACTTGATTACAGGCTGTAAGTACCTACACAGGGAACAAATATTTAATAATGAACTCTTCAATCTATCAGAGAGAGGTTTAACATGATCCAATGGCTGGAAGTTGAAGCTATAGATGTAGAGTTGAAATAAAGCATAAATTTTCGACAGGGAGTAACTAACCATTTGAACAATTTACCAAGGTTTGTGGTGGAGTCTTCATCACTGAAACTTTAAATCAAGATTGGATGTTGTTATACAGGTCAGACTAGGTGATCACAATGGTATCTCCAGGCCTTGGTATCTATGAAAATAAAGCCTAGTTGCAGGGCTCTGTCTCCTTCCCTGACACTTCACATCAGTGCCTTTGCTAATCATCTAGAGTGGTTGTGTTGCACCAGAGAGGCCAGGGTAGGGGCAGAGGAGCGAGAAGAGTATATGGGGAGTGGGGGGCGCTACAGTGGTTGCCCATGACAGCTAAGAACAATGTGTAGGCACCCTTTATCAGAGGAGCCTCTGAACTTTTTGGGGGGAATGTTCCAAGGGAAAAGCCTGTGTGCTGCAATCTAACCTTAGAGACCTGAACTCCCATGATGCCTTGTGGAAAGGGGGAGAGACTTCCTCATGCAGGTAGAGCACAGGGTGGACTGCATTTTGGGAAAAGGATTGAGATCGCTGCTGTGGAGCTCTGTCCATAGCAGGAGCTGCTGCTAGGAAGCCAGAAGCTGTTGCTGGGCCTGCAGGGGCTTGGATCGAGCAGGGAGCCTCAGAGGCTGTTGATGGTTTCACTGGGGCCAGGGCAGAGACTGTTGCTGTGCCTAGAGCTGAATGAGGTGGGCCTGCAGTGAAGGAACTGTGAGTAACCCCAGCTCTGGTTTGGGAAAGTGCTTGCAAGGGAAGAGACACAGCAGAGGGACTGAGTGATCTTCCCACCAAACCAGCACCCAGAGGGGCTGACATTTGGTAGGGCCAGCTCCAATCATCAGTGGGGTTGTTGCCTGGGCGGGACTGACACACAGAACCACCAGGGTGCTGTCTCCAGCTGCAGATCTCCAAGCACGCCCATGCAAGCGTCTAAGACTCTGAAATCCAGGGGAGTGTTCACTGCGGGCTGGAATAAATGGTGGCAGTGTAAATGCCAGTTACATACGTTTCATTTTACACTGTATAATATATTTGTTAATTGATTTTATTCAACTGCCCCCTGTGGATTTAAATTAATAGTGACATATAGTCTTAGACAGTTATACCCTTATTTTTTAAGTTGTTAAATAAAGGTGTGTTCACTCTAATTTAAGTATATTGGGTATGTATTATTTATAATTGGTATTTTTAAGTTATATTATTATTATTTATTATTAGAATAGCTTTATTCCTGCAGGTTCCCAAGGCACACCATTGAGTGTGTACAGGGGCCAGCCAGGTGGAGGCACCACCAATTTTAAATTCCTTTAGGAGTAAAGGGATTGCAGCAGAGGGGTGAATAGAGGATTCCCACCTATTCAACAGCACCACTGGAATACTCAGGATCTTCTTTAATGTCCACATCTGGCACTCAGGTGAGTGTTGCCTTCTCCTGAGTAACCCAGGGAGGAAAGGGGGGTTACAAATGTATTATGAAAGAGGAATAAATTAAGTGGATTTCTACTGGCCGAAGGGCAACACCGTCACTGCAAACCAAACTGACTCTCAGGCCTATGGAGCCAACATCAAGTAGAGGCAGAAATACTGAGCGCTCCCACCAAGAAAAACATTTTCCATGTGCCCATTTCTGCATGATAATGTTTCAGCTACATACAGAGAGGTGAAAGCCCGAGAGGAGGGGAGCTGGGAATCTCAAAGGAAATGAGCTAAAAATCAACACTCCACCCCACCCCCCACCTCTCATCTATAATCCAACACGAAAGAGACAACAGGCAAACAGCAAGAGGTCATCTTCAAAGGGCTGGTTGCCAAGGGAAGCAAGTGCAAAGGCAGAAGGCATGTCCCCATCAAAGTCCAGCAGCTGCCAAAGAACCACAAAGGTACAGCTTCCCTGGGGGTTGGAGGGAAATTTAGACATGGAGAACACAGTGCTAGGGAGCAGCTGGCTCCTGGAATATAAAAATTGGTGATTTTGTGCTTCTCAGCAGGGAGAGGGCAAGACAGAAAAGGTCTAAAATATCATTTCCCTCCCCCAACCAATTTTTGCCTACTGAATACCTAAACCATTATCTAGATACACCAGAAAGAAAGTGCCCCACTGAGCCAGTACAACAACAACTAGAAGAGGCCCAAGGATGGCCCTTTCCTTCATTTAAACAGCAGATTTTCAAAGTACAACTCACAACCCAGTATAAAGGGGGCAAAAAGAGGTGGTGGAGGAATGACTATTAGGTATTTACATTAGGAACATTCCTGAGCAAAGTCAAACACACTCCTCCTCCCCACCCAACACGCATCAGAAATCAGAGCCCGCAGAGATTAGTCCCACAATAGGAAGGGCTATGTGATTTTTATCTGACACCATAGGGACAAAACAAATGGAATCATCCACAAAATGCAAAGTCGTGGAATAATGCTTACACCTTTTGTAGCAAACAAAAACAAAAAACAGTCAGTCAGTCACCTTAAAACCAGACTCAATCTCATCTGCTCACACTACCCATTTCAAACGGTTTGATTATTGGTTTTCTCCAGTGTTGCCACCTTGCTGTACAGCAGAACATATTCAAATTAATCTGTGAAGTCAGCTGTGCAAAATCCCACCATCTGCTCTTTCATGCCACAGACAAAACTTGCCACTGCTCTCCAGGTCAGGACAACACCTACACTTCAGTCATGTTTCTGAAACCTTATTTATTTGTAAGCTTGCTATGAAAATTGACAGATGAGAGATCAGAAGCTCTATATTTTGTTTACATGATTCTGCCTGTAACAAATCAAGATAGTTATAACTAAGCAACTATACTGAGATTACATTAAATTGGACACATCCTGTACTGAAAGATGTGGTGTTACTAAAGGCAGCATAAATGGCATCTTATTAGCAGCCCTCATTAACTTCAAAACCAGGATGTTGTCAACTCACATGATTTTACTGTGTGCTTCTAAATATTTGGTGGCATTTTTTAAGCTCCGACTCTTGAAAAGATGAGAATACATGAATGCGAATTTCAGCTTTCATTAAAAAAAAAGTTTAGCCCTAATGATTGCAGAGAAAAATGTGATCCAAGTGAACCCTGAAATAAATAAAAAGCCTCAAACTTGCATGTAAAAAAAACCAAAACAAAACAAAAACCACATAACCTTTATTTATGAACATTTTGTGTTGTTAACACTGAAATCAGGAGTTGGAGAGAGGGAATTTACTCAGAACTCTAAACCTACAAACCCTGATCACTGGAGCTGATAAACCAACCACTGGGGAAATGTAAGTTTATTTTGGGGGGGAGAAAACCAAAAAGCCTGCCTTGCCTAGCTTCTCAAACCTCACTGTGTCCCTTGTAGGCATGACCCTTCCACATGGCAAAGCAATCCACCCAGCCAGCTCACAAACCTCTGAAATGCAGCTCTTTAATTACCATGCAAGAACAGAACAAAAGTTATTTGCCTCAATTTATTCCCCTTCCAAAGCACAAAAATCCTTCCCAGAGGCCTAAAGACTTCAAAATGTTATGGTCTAGCTGACACACAGGAGATGCCCCCATTTCTCCTCCTCTGGTTTGGGGTTAGGAAAAATGCAGGGAAGCACAAAGTTTCAGTTTACACTGAAGTATGATGGTATCTTCGAGTATGAACACTAACAGCTCTCACAACTACACCTCTACCTCGATATAATGCTGTCCTCAGGAGCCAAAATAAATAAATAAATAAATAAATAAATCTTACTCCGTTATAGGTGAAACCGCGTTATATTGAACTTGCTTTGATCCACCGGAGTGTGCAGCCCCGCCCCCCCGGAGCACTGCTTTACCGCGTTATATCTGAATTAGTGTTATATTGGGTCGCGTTATATCGAGGTAGCGGTGTATTTGGTCTGAATAGAAAACTATGAGCCAGCTGTACCATACACTTCTCCCATTCTCTCACACAGAAAAACCTGCAGCAGAGGACTCAAGGAGTAGGGTGACCAGATGTCCTGATTTTATAGGGACAGTCCTGATATCTGGGGCTCTTTCTTATCTAGGTGCCTATTACCCCACATCCCCGTCCTGATTTTTCACATTTGCTATCTGGTCACCCTACCCAGGAGGAAAGAAAGAATTTTTATTTATTTATTTATTTTTAAGTACTAAATTTATTGCCCCAAGTCTGACTCAAAGAAAATCTTAAAGCCTACCAGGAGAGTAAGTAGCACAGTTTCTCACTGGGGCACCAATAAGATTTTACAAAACCTATACCTATTATATCGTAGAGGAAAATTTTCCATGAGGTGAAGGTCTTGGGATCAAGATATTCTCTGCGAGGCTCTGAATGGCTTACTGTGGCTAGACATGCATAATTTGCCACGGCCGGAAGATGAATCCTATTTCATAGATCAGCATGTAGAAGAAGCCCGGATGAACCTTTGAGTACTTAAACATGGGGTTCAGAAAGGTGTCACAGGGCCAGAGAAGGAGCACATATTAAAAAGAGTTCTGATTTTCCCTTCATTTGTCTGCTAATAGGTACTATTAGAACCACAAAGTATTTTTACTGATTCTCTGAATAAGATGAAGTACAGATGCCTTGACTAAGGCAAAAACAGATCTGCATAAATCTAAATAGGTCTTAAATCTCCAAGTGATAAGAAATGTTTGTAAAGACATTATTTCCAGGAGCACACAGCTCAGCCCCCCTCCACCTTGCCCACACAACCTGGTTTTGGACATCTGAGTGCAGACCTTTTATATTAAGTCTACAGCATACTCATAGCTGGTATTTCCCCTGAGGGAGGATTTTCTCTGAGAATTTTAACACCATATTTTGCCCAGCTTGGTGTTTCTCCTTGAGCAGTAGATGGCACGGAAGATGAGTAGGCATTACCCAACTCTTGCGCTCTGGAAGATTACTTCCTTGTGAGGGAATTTTAAATGAGATGGTCAGATGGCAAGTGTCTCTCATTCCCATCCCCTATAACATGTCCCTGAGAGACTTCAGGAGTGTTTTGGCTTCCAAAATGTGCCCTTCCCACTAGCTAGCCTGTTAGAATCAGACGGTCTGGGGCTGTACCCTTTCACTCTTCTTTCTTTTCCTTCTACATTGTTTTTAGACAACCTCATCCATTCTCATGGCTTTAACTAACAGCTCTATGCAGACTCGCCCTGGACTTCCATCTCCATCCTTGACCTCGCCCCTCCATCATGAAATATTTCCATTTGTCTCTGACTTGTCCTCCTTCAAACTCAGCATGTCAGAAACTGAACTCTTAATTCTTCCCCCAAATCCTCAGTAGTGACACCATGTGCAGAAAAGAAAAAAAATCCCACATCATTAAAATTCATTTTTAAATATATGTAGAATTTCCATCCCCATCACAGTACTGCTATAGGACAGAGTTAAGGTTGTTTGGGTGCCCTGACTGCGCATTTCTTATTTGACAGTTAAGATTAACAAAATCCAAGCATATTAACTCTGAATTTTCTTAGTTTATAATGGTTGGCTTTGGGACAATTACAACAACATCTTACAATTACCTATATTAGTGATAAATACGCAACTTTTTCTCCAGTTTGATGTAGTTGTGTCTAAAAAAGGAAATTCTCAACTAAAAATTTCATACATGAACATTAAACAAGAAATTCAAAAGAATGCTGTCACAGTTCAGGCAACTGCACCTGTATTTCTCCCTCATGGTCCATCCAGGGCACCCACTCTAGGCTCCCAGCTCCTCAGCAGTCACATCTCTTGGGTAAAATCAACGAGGAGTACTTGTGGCACCTTAAAGACTAACAAATTTATTTGGGCATAAGCAACCCCCATCATTTCATGTACTACGTATATACATCTTCCTACTATATTTTCCACTTCATGCATCTGATGAAGTGGGTTTTAGCCCACAAAAGCTTATGCCCAAATAAATGTGTTAGTCTCTAATGTGCCACAAGTACTCCTCATTGGTTTTTGCTGATACAGACTAACACGGCTACCACTCTGAAACCCATCTCTTGGGTAGAGACCCACACCTCTCTCCTTCCTAACTGGGTGTTTTCCAGGCTGCACAAGCAAGCCAGACTGTCTAAACAGGCCAGCACTTGCACTTTGCTTTCTCTCCAGAGGCTATAATTAGCGTAATGGCCTGCAGTTATAAGTTACCACACCATTCTCTATATGGAAGCACATTTATTTTTGAGGTGAAAGCATTACACAGAAGATGTACTAAAAACAATGAAAACGTACAAGCATGCCAAAAACCTTACCAGAGGTCACCCCAACGCCAACTTTGGGGTTTGGTAGGTGTCAGTCATTCAAAACCCACAACTGGGTTTCCCTGCCCCAAAGAGCTTACAATCTAAATAGACCGGTCACAAACAGGATGGGGGAGGGAGTACAACACTCAAGCAGAATGAGCAATGTGATGGTGTCAAACGTCATGTTAGTTCCACAATATAGATTTGAGTGGGTTTACTTAGGAGGGGATCAGCTAACTTAAAAGAAGTTGGCAAGGTTGGGGGGTGAAGGGTCAGGCCGGGGAATAGAAGCTAAGGAGGGGCAGGTGTGAAGTGAAGCTGAGGTGAAGAGACTGAGGGAGGAGAAGAGTTGAAGCAAAACAGCCAAACAGCACAAGACAGAGAAAGTCAGAACTGTGTACAGTTTTGACTAGAATGTCTGAAAGTGAAAAAGGTCCCTGCTCTGGCTGCTGCTATTGCTACTGGCACCTTCAGTCAGAATAGCACCCCCATCTTCCATTGTGCCCAATGAAAATGAAGCAAGAGAAAATAGTGGCTCCCCAGGCTGCAAAGAGAGGGAGAGGAACACAGAGTCCCACTGAGGCCAAGAGAAGAGAGATGCCCTTCTCAAAATGGCCACCTGACAGTCTGACTTCAATCCCATTGTTCCAAATGGAAATCAACAGCCATTATGAAAGAGGTCACTTCAGTATTATCAATAGTCAAACATTCTTCAGTCCCTGTTGGCTTAGAATGAAAAAATGTGCATTATTCCTAAATTTTTCAAATGTGGCCAACGCACGGTATTTCACTCACTTTTCTGAGAGTTTAAACTCTCAGAATTTGAGTACAGGTGTTATTCGGGTTTTTTTTTTTTTTTTTTTTTTAAGGGAAATAAACTTAACAAAAAACACATCTGACACAAAGTGCTAAGCTTCTTAGAGGACCCATTTTAAAATAAATTTTAAATCCTGAACTATTACAGATTTACTTGTAAATTCTCAAAATCAATTCTGTACTGAAAGAGTTACTGCTGTAAGCTTGAGGATAAATTTGCTGTATTTTTAATGTAACAAAGCAACTGAATCCAAGCTTGAAAAAGTAAAATTCAACTAACCTTAACTATAGAGCTGCAGCTGGTGCCTTCATAATAATCAAGTTCCTCTCATTGAGGGCTTTCCCTGGCACCATACCAAGGTGCATTCTTGTCATATTCCAGCATCTCAACATAAGGAAAAACAATGTCCCAATAGTCCCTAAAACCTTTCAAGTGAATGTTAATAACATGATTCTAGAGAATGCGTTTTAGTTAATGTTTAAACATGTAGGAAGTAATAAGAAACCTTTATTCAAGATTCTAGTCACTGGTTAGTTAATGGTAGCTGCTTAGTTTGCAATGCTACTTAAGACAACATGCACTCAAATCCAAAAACAGAGACAGATTTTTAATAATGAAACTCTTAGAACAAGTAGTGCCCTGAATTTGACAGGTTTTTGCAATAGACAAACCTGGGAATAGGAATGATTCAGATTCAGAGAATTCCTGTACTCAATTTGAAAGGGATGTGGCCAGGTGCCACAGATGCTAAATTACAGGTGGAACTAGCAATGCTGCCTAAACCTAAGGTTGCATGACACTTCCATTAGAAGACCCAGTTGTCAGTTGTTTGTAACCTTGCCCAAGTTTAGCCATGCGGGCTGAAATTTTCCATGTCAGGTGTCTGCTTCAGGCTGATTTGTTGGAAAAGTTTTAGCAAAAAATGGTTCTGCCACTACTGAGAACAAAATTAAGGAGAAATAAATTGTTTTGCCCACCTTAAAAAAATGGTCACAAATGTTTCATTAAGAAGCTCTAATGCCTCCATACTTTGGAACAGGGACTTCAAATTCGCCCTGGTGTTAAGGATGTGCCTCTTTTGCTGTTCTGGGTCGGTGGAAGTGAGTGACAAGTTGGAAGCCTTTGAAAATTCTCAGTTTAAACATGCTCAGTAGAGACTTGTTTGGCATCTAATTCCTCCAAATATTCAGTCCATGGTGAGCGGGTTCCTTCCCTTCATAGCTCCTACACACCACTGGGCTGGGCATGTAGCGTCTCTACACAGCAGCTGGGCATGCTCCATTCCCAAGAATGCAGGAGATGAGTAAGACTTTCCTCACAATGGCTGTTGCTCCACCTGCCTGCCAGGATGCCACTGCAGAAGAAATACTGTATTAAGAGCAGGGATATTATCTCTCCTGTGCTCTGAATGCTCTTGTTGGCACCCAGGCATCATGGAGGGGAAGGAGGAAATGGCCTGATTCAAATGCAGATGGGAGAAGGGCAGGAAGCATGGGCCTGGAGAAACTGAACTGGACAGGGGCAGAAAGGTCTGTATAACCACTACAGCATATTCCCCTCCAGAAGCTGGAATTGAAACCCTTATTCCTGATTCTCAGGGCTTGTCTACTACCCACTGGACTGGCGGGCAGCAATCCAGTGGGGGTCGACTAGACACAATAAAATCGACCACTGAATGCTCTCCCATCAACTCCTCGTTCTGGTAGAGTAGTGGAGTCGACGGGAGAGCATCAGCGCAGTGAAGACACGTAGCTATTCACGTAGCTTAAGTTGCGTATCTTAGATCAACCCCACGTGGTAGTGTAGACAAGACCTCAGTGTTCCTCTGCTCTGAAACCCACTGGCCAAGGGTGCATCTCCATACCCCTCTAGTGGCAGGTCTCTATAGAGAATAACAGCCTTGTACGGATACCAGTTACTCCATTACCTCAGTGATAAAGAATTGCTGTAGGTCTAATTATCCAAACCGTGCTGGTGAATCAGAGCTGTGTAGCAAAGGAGACAGTTGTCTATAGGACCCCTGCCTCATTTGTTGCAGAAGTTGAAAGATGTGTAGTAGAGCTGTTTAAAATAATTCGTGTGTAGATGGAATGTTTTTGAACTGTTTGTTAGCAAAGCACTACATTTAACATGTCATCAGCTTTCTAGTATGGTCTTAAGTCACAAGGGAGCATTCCCTCTTGTTCAGAGCAATCTCCCAGTCTAAAGGTAACTTAGTGCTTTTACAGTTACTATCATATAATGCAATAAAATGTGACTGATCTCAATTCTATCCCCTCCTCTCAGAGAGGGAGGGAGGTACAGGCCAGGTCCAGTTCCCTTGCATGGTGGGAGTCCTCTTAACACTAACATGGCTCAGGTTTTCTCTTTTTTAAAAAAAATTACTTTTTTGTATATAAAATAAATGGCACTGAAAGTCCTGGAGACCGTTCTTCTGCTATTCCCAGAACCTGCTTCTATTCCCCATGAATGGGACTTACCGTGGACAGTCCTTTCTATTCTATGTCCAAGAAAGGAGTTCAATCCCCATGGCCCATTCAGTATTCAGCCTCTCTGAAGACTCTCAGTAATGTAGACTAGGGTGGCCTGTGAGTTGTGGACACCTGTATACCAACAACCAGAGCCGCCCGAGGGGGCGGAAAGGGCGGGTGTGCAAGTGGGGCAATTTGCCCCAGGCCCTGGGCCCCGCAAGCCCTGGGCCAGCGGCGGTCCGGGTCTTCGGCAGCGGGTCCTTCAGTGCTGCCGAAGATGTGGAGCGACTGAAGGGCCCCCTGCCGCCGAAATGCCGCCAAAGACCCGGACCGCCGCCAGGCGAGTACAAGCACCGCCACTCCCCCGCTTTGCCCCAGACCCCCTGAATCCTCTGGGCGGCCCTGCCAGCAACTGGGCTGAGATACACACCTCCAAACTCATTTCACACATGCCATTAAGCATTCATACAACAGTTTGACTCGCAACCTGGCCTGGATTCCTTCTAGCACCTTATTATTATAATTAAGCATTTCTCTTTAGCACCATATTTGCACAGGTTTTACAGGTAGAGGAAATAAGATACTCCCTCTCCCCCAAACAGCTTTTAAACATAGAACATGAGGATAATCAAAGGATGGGAATATATAAAAAGGAGGGATGAGATTTAAAACAAAAAGTGAGTTGTGTTGTGAACAAGTCTTGTAAATTCTAATATTTTTTACACAGAGCCTACATCTACACTCTGCCGCAATCTGGACCATCGGGGTTGTGAATTGCACACTGCATCAAAGTGCTTGCGTGGATACTGCTAACACAAACAAGAGGTACCTAGTACATGTTAATACAGTACTTTTTCAAACAAGACTGTGTTAACATAAAATAAGGTCCCTTTTAGTTTGCACCAGCAGCATCCATACAGGGCAGTTAGAGCACAACACTTCGGTGCAGTCTGCAATTCACATCCTCGTGGCTCACACTGCAGCTCAGCATAGACAAGGCAGCACACAGAGGGTTGGGCAGGAAAAGTCATGCCAGGAGTTGAGGCCACTGATGGTGCAAAGCACTGAAGGAGGATTTGAAGGAAGACAGGATACTCATAGCTCACAGGAGGAGGAAAAAGGCCAACAAAAGGCATGAAATGAGGAGATGAAGAGACAAAGATAGGGCAGATGAGCAATGAAATGTCCATAGAGTCAGAGTCTTGGCAACACATGCCAGGAGTTAAGTCTTCATACAGAAAGCCAGTGAAGGGAGCTGAGGAGTGAGGAATGAAGAAGACATTAGCTGCAGCGTGCTAGAGAGGGTGGAGAGAGAAGAGGTTAGGAGTTTACAGGAGTCCACATGAGAAACCCATGCTGTGAACCAGGGCTTTTGCAGTGGAGACAGAGAGGAATGACAAATTTTAAATGGGATGGTGGGAAAAGGGATGAGGTTCAGCAAGAGACAGGAAGTGAGAAGCCAAAGATAAACTGAGGTTGGGAGTTTGACTGATGGGGAGGACCCAGTCCCCATGAACTTTTCACTCCCTCACAGTCTTTTGCATGTCCCTCAACAGATACAATGGTAGTGAAAAGTCAATTGCTAATACTGTTTACTCATGCCAGACTGTCTTCTCCCAGCAGCTCAGAGTTGTATGCTGTTCCCCCCTCCTCTCACACACACACACACACACAATATCCCTTCAAGATGTTGCATCCTTCTTGCCCGAGAGCTGTAGGCAATTCCCAACAGAGGTCAGAGCAGCCAGAGGGGGCACTCACAGAGTAACCATACTCCTCACCAGGGGAGACATGAATTGCTTTCGTAGGACTCAGAGATCTGTCTAGTCCAGGAGCACAATACCCAGCTACAGAAGGACAAATACTAATCTCCCCTCACACACCCTAATACTGCCCCCAGCTTGGTAGCCCAAAAACTTTCATTTCTCAGTTGCAAAGCAGCTCATAACCCCAACACCAGCAGGAAACAAACTCACTCAAGAAAAGCGAAATCCAACTTAAAACTAAGTCAACCCCTGGCATGAAAGCATGCAATAGGAATGGCATCAAGAATGAGGTGCCTTGGCAGAGTTGTTAGGGATCTGGATTGAACAGCAGGGAGTGCTGCAGGGTAGCACAGATGCATCACAAGCTGGGCAGGTGCCCAGGATAGCAATGCCAGGGCTAAGGTGGTTTAGCAGAGCAACGTGTGGGAGTGGCAGCAGAGGAAATTTGCACTGCACATGCTGCGTCCAGCCAGTCAGAACCATAGAAGACTGTGAGGAATTACAAAGGGACCCAGCAACTCTGTGTGAATGGGCAACACAGTGGAAGATGAAATTTAGTGTTGACAAATGCAAAGAGTGATTTGAGCTAGTCAGCACATTGTTGAATCCAAAAACTAAACTATTACCACTCAGGAAAAAGACCTGTGGTCAACGTTGACAGCTTAACAAAAGCCTGTGATTCAACCCACTGTAGCTGCCATCAAAACAGTAATGTTATGGGGCCACATCCGGAGTCCCACACCAACGATGCAAAAAGGAATGGTAAGCAACCCACCAGCTGTGGACTCACCCTGACAGAAGAATTGATGGATACTATAAAGCTAGCATTCGCATCTCTATGCCACTTTCCCAGCATAGAGGCATTCCTTGAATAGAAAGAGGCATGACAAGCACACACTTTGCTTCAGCAAGCTGGGGCCATCAGTGATTATGCTGGAGCAGCCTTGACACTGCTTCTACTTATGCTGGGAGCCAAAGGGGTCCCATTTAGAATGGTATGTGCAGAAAGGCAGTAGACAACCACCCAACACTTTCCCCTTTTCCTCAGGAGCGCCAACCACTATTCTGGCCCACCTGAGCATCTGGCTCAAGGTTTATGAAGGAGATGGAAACAGCACTGAAAATAGGCCATACAATACAATGGTTTGCAACCCAATTTCAAAGGAGATCTGCAGAAACATGAGTCTAGCGAACAACAAAGCTGACAATTAAGAGACCTGGGAAGGTTTTTATATGACCATACTTTGAAAATATGGTGACCGTTTAAACTGAGATAAGGCAAATAAGAGATATGCCAAAGAATAAGTGGAATGGAAAAAGTAAAATCAGACACTCCTAATAAAAGAACAAAGCATCATTTGATAAAATGGAAAGGCAACTGATAAAAGGAAATATTCACGTCATAGACATTAACCTGTGGAACTCTAGGTCACTCGATAGTGAGGTTGAATGCTTAGCAGGATTAATGAAGCTTAGAAGGCCCTAAACAGGACAGGCATCCTCCCACACAAACTCCTCACGTGCAGGAAGCTCAGAGAGCCCCAGAGTCTAAGGCTTTGTCTACACTACACACCTTTTAGCGACACTGCCATGTCACTAAAAATCGGGCAGCGTGGCCACTGTTTGTCGGCACTTTTGCCAACAAAAAGACTTCCACCACCAACAAGCAGCGTTTGTTGTTGTCAACAGTAGAGTGCTCCTGCTGACAACGCTGATACTTGTCTTGGCAAAACTTTTGTCTTTGGGGGCTGGATTAGCATCTCTGAACAACAAAAGTTGTGTCATTCAATTGCCAGTGTAGATTGCCTAAGAATGCACTTCCCCATTTATTTCAATGGGTTGTGACCTACCTCAACATTAGCTAGTTAGTTGCTGATCATGCCAACACACACCAAACTGACCACCACTCTCCCCCCTACCCTACTTGATTTCTGGAGCCAAAGTAAAGGTTAACAATTGTAAGGGTTAATAATGTGGCCTTTTACTCAAGGCTAGTAAAAGGCCTTTCTAAGAACAGAGCACCTTTCACTGCAGCCCTTCCAGATTCAGGCAAGATGCTGAGGTGAATTATTCCTTTATTCAATTCATGTCTCCCCTGTCATAAACCCACAAGACCTTACCAGCAACAGGAACTGCTCACAGGAAACCCAGTGAGCAGCTTCTTCACTGTGTTCTCCACAAACACGAACACAATGTCCCTGCCCAAAACACAGCTGCAAGAGAGGAGTGAGCTGCTATCTCCCACACTCAGGGCTGCCACAGTGAGGTTATGCTAGTAGCAATGGCACTCTTATACACAGTTTTCCCTCTGGTATAGAAGGTCAAACAAGTCCAGGGAAAATGGGGAAAAAAGTGTTTGCTTCGCATAAGGCTGACCACAAGAAATGCCTACAAGCCTAGCACTGACGTACTACTGACAAAAAGCTTTTATTTACATGTCAAAAATGCACCTTTCTCCAGGCCAAATGAAACTCCAAATGCTTTGCCACCTCTCCCCCTCCCTCTCAGCACTGATTCTATAGGGGGAATGTTTATGGGAGGTGCATTATGACAGTTTGGGACACCCTGTTCTATAAAAATCCAGATGCATGTTCCGAAAGGAGATATTTGGAAGGGGATCCAAGTCCCAGAAAATGGTTATAGCTGCCTTTCCCCTCTCTCCTTTCCTTGTTTCACATATCAGAAATCCAGCCTGTTTACTTTGTAGTAATTTAACAGAATAAGGGGGAAAATGCCTGTAGCAGTAGCAAAATACATGTCATGGCCCATCTCAGAGCTTTGCAAGATGTGCAAATTCCCTAATGCCTGCAGGTTGAGTAACTAGAAACCTAATCAGCATATTCCAGTTGTATTTGAATCAGGATATATTGGGGATGGGGGGCCAAGGCAGCAAAAGAGACTCAAAAGAAGGAAATAGTAGTAGTTCTGGTGTCAGTGAACGGACCAGAGAGAGTCTCCAAAAGAACACGCAATTCAAAAATCCCACCCAAGCCCCAGTATAGTCTGTGGGAAAGTGGTCCTGAAATTCCGGGCCAAGACCACCTATTTAGTCAACATTACTGAAGCAGCAGACAGGAAATTTTATGGCAGCTTCGGCTGAATTCAACAATTTATTTTTTTACTGAAATGAACATGAAAATGAATAGCAATCAGTGCAGCCTCCCTTCCCTTGTACAGCATAGTTTATGCTGTCACTACATTTTCAGTTTTCAAAGTCCAACAACTTGTTTGTATTGACAACACAACTATAAAAAGAGGTCAGGGAGGACATGGAAGAGAAGCCCCCAAGGTTTTGCCAGCCAGCTGGATAGGGACAGTCATGGTTTTTGAGACCTTGGAAAGCAGATTGGGATTGTGGAAATAAACCTATTCATTGTATCTTTCTACTAAAATGTTCAGCAGTGAAATGATGCTAACATATTAACTGTCAGCTTTATGCTTTGGAGTTAACAACCCACTGTAAGTTAATGAGAGCAGCTCACCCCGTTCACAACTGTTTCAGGTTGTCTGCACACTCAGGCAGACAACTCTACATTATTTGTATCCAGTTCACATTTTTTAAAGTTCTTTGTAATGGAGAAGGCTAGAAATTATTTTGTTTTTAAATGAAAAACCAAAAACCTGGAGCATACCGTAATTCTGATGCAGTCTCCACCCCGGCCTCAAATTCTGCAGCTGCGGAACACATTTAGTCAACTGAAGGGCCCCCAATCTACATCTCCCAGAAAAGTCACCCCTCCTCCCCGCTTTCCTTTCCCGCTTCATGAAAATAGGAATCAAGTCTGAAGCAATTTCACTGTTTCTCCCCTGCTCTTTTGGAGGGGGGGAGGGGGAATTACTACACACTCTGGATTGAGCAGAAGTAGGGGCTTCCTTAAAAGAAATGGGCTGACTACAACTCCTTCCCCTACACCTTGTGTATCCTCAACTTGCTCCACACAAGCCCCATAAATCCTTACCTGAGGTGCAGGGTTGGGGGGGGGGGGGGGGGGGAGGGGGAGATTCAGTTAGGAAAGAACAGTGGGTGGAGGGCTGAGAGACCAGATGTTCTTGCTCCCATCTTTAATCTATTCCCTCCCACAAAAAAACCTCAAAACATTTATATAAAAAAAGAAATTACTTCCATTCACAGCAATTTTGAAGTCTAAGGTAAGGAAACTAACAAGCCTGCAACATTGACAAAGCCCTGGCTGGGATGATTTAGTTGGGGAATGGTCCTGCTTTGAGCAGGGGGTTGGACTAGATTACCTCCTGAGGTCCCTTCCAACCCTAATCTTCTAGGATTTCAAAGTGCTGGGGCTCAACATTCTAGCACAACTGCTGAAGCCCTCCAAACATCCAGGTATCCCTCCCAGCCTCTGTGGTACACGCTTCACCTCTCTAAACATACAAGGGACGTCTTTGTGTCTTTGTTTAAGTTAAAATAAAAAAAAAAAAAAAAAAACCTGTCTCACAGGCTGTGATTACATCAGCAAGAGCCTTCTCATTTTCTGTATCAATCCTGCCTTACTCAGGCTTTGAAGAGCCTCTGTGCGCTACTGCTCTGCGCTTTGATCTTTCTATTTCATCACCCCAGGCCCAAAGCTGATAATATCAGCTTTGCCTGCACAGTTTTAGCCAATGCAGCAGCACCCATTCCTGCCCGAGTGAATCTTTTCTAAATACACTAAAATGGTACATACACCCCTATGCAAGGAGACTCATGAACACGTGCCGCATGTGTGCACACAACCGTAACATTTAGACAGGCCCGATTTTTCCTTCTGTTAGATTGCAAGCAAACTGCCACACCTATTCAACTGTTTAAAGACACAAAAGGCAACAAGTGCATTGTGCACCAGCACATGGCATCCAATAACCTTAGCACTTCTGGGTTCCCAGCTCACTGTTCTGAACCCACTTAGTTGAGGGCTTTTTTAAAAAATGCACTGTTTACTCAGTTGGGTTTTTCAAAACCAGACCTAAGGATCATCATTTACATGAAGTTATAATGTTTCCGCTACCGTAACACCTCCCAAATACCAAATCCAGCAGAACTTTTCAGAATTCCTAAACCCTCGAAAGCTGCACAACAGAATCAAAGGACCATAATGATCATGAGGAGCCAGCCAACTCCCCTTTCCACCAGAGTTCTAAAACTTGTAGCAGCTTCTTTGACCAAGAGCATGAACAAGTCCCTGTAATTTATGTAATTTAGAGCCCTTTTAGTATCTCTCCCGCCTACTCTCCCTGTTTCAATACAAAATGATGCATCTACCAGGTGCAGGTTGAAGATGCGTTATTATAACGGGAGCTCAGTGGTGCTGCAATGGAGCCAGATCTCTGTTATGAAGCGGTCTCTTAAAACTACAGTTACACATGTTCATGTGCACTGAAAGTGTTAAATGGGAAAGCAAAGAGGTTCACATATTGCTAGGTGATCATTTCATACACAGGAGAAAATCCAACAGATGACTTGGAGGAGGAAGAAAGAGTCTCTCTCTCACACACACACACACACAGTCTGTTCCGGTCACTTCCGCACCTGAAAGTTTGACAACTGGGACCCAATAGAGCAACAAAGATGATCAAGAGGCTGGAGGTTCCATTTGTGAGAAAATACTCCAACTAGATACCTAGAGTTTGGCCACTGGGAAAGCGCCAATAACCACCTACAAATATTTGAAGGCTGTAAATAAAACAAAAAGAACAGAGAATTAAGGGTTGTTTGAGAGGAATAAATAGTCATAATGCTACTGTCAAATGCATCAGATTAAATGCTGCCCCCCAAGTGCCTGACCAGGTTGGGACTTGATGGAGAGTGATCTGGTTGGAACTTAATCCAAGAAAGACTAAATAAATGCTAGTGAGTGGGGAGGAAGTTGAGGATACAGTATTGATACACTCAGTTTTACCTAATAGTGAGGAAAATTGTCCACCATTTGCTGAAGAGGCTCACAAACATATTGCTTTTGGAGCTACGTTTGCTACTGGAATCTTCAGTGGTCTTGGCAGCCAAGAGTGCCTCTCTAACATGTTTCCAGGAGGTAGAAACAGAGATCTGAGCTTTGCCTCAATCACGCATGTGTGTGACTTCTAGACACTATTAATGAAATGCACAAGGCTACACTTGAAGACCACTCTGAATTTTCAGCTAGTCCAGTGCAGCTGCTGTTAGTGGCAGGAAGCAGCAACTGCACTAGATCCCTATTTCACTTATGCATGCGGAATTCAAGGTGTTTCAACAATACGGCTTTATATGGCTGTGCATAAGCAACATAGTTGTGTATGGCACTGTACACCACAGATGCTATTGGGATATCTATTGCACACATATTTGATTGTGTACCAAAAGGAATAAGTGATCACCTGATGGTCCTTTGCCTTAACTTGACATCTGCCCGTCACGTAACAGTCATTAGTGTACATGCACCCACAACGACATCTTCTGGTAATGCAAATCAAAATTCCATGAAGACTTCTACAATGCCATACAGTCAGCTCATCGGCACAATAAATTAATCATCCTAGGCAACTTTAATGCCAGAGTTGGTTGTAATCACAAAGCTTGGCCTAAAAAGTAATTTGTAAACATGGTGTGGGGACAAGAACTCAAACGGCACACTACTCCTTACAAAGTGTAAGGACAATTAGCTAGTCGTCAAACACAGTATTTCAACAAGCAACGTGCAAAACAACGTGGATAAATCTCTGCTCTGGTCACTGACATTTAACTGACATGACCATCGGAAGATCAGAATCATGCATGCAGCGCAGGGAGCATGATGTGGTCTGATCACTGGCTTGTGAGAAGTAAGAGGACAACGATTCTCTACTTAGAACAGTGCAGATGTCATCAATCTCCAATAGCCAAGCTCAATGTGCATACCTTGAACCTGAGCTCACTTATGTTAAAAAGCTTGATGAAGTTCCCTAGTCAGACATAATAAACACTGACTCAGCCTGGTCAGATTTTAAGGCAGTGGGGTTCTCAACCAGGAGTCTGGGGCCCCCTGAGGGGCCACCAGCAGGTTTCAGGGGGTCCACCAAGCATGACTGGCATTAGACTCACTCGTCCCCAGTGCAAAAAGCTGAAGCCCCACCTTACGGTACTGCACCCTGGGGCCCTGAGCCTGACCACCTGGCGCTGAAGCCTGAGCAGCTTAGCTTCGCTGTGCCCCGTGGTGTGGGGGCCCAGGCAATTGTCCCGCTTGCTACCCTTTAACCCCGACCCTGGCTTTTAGATGCAGAAAAACAGTTGTGGCACAGCTGGGCCATGGAGTTTTTATAGCATAATGGGTGGGGAAAAGGGGGAGGGGCTGTGTCTCAAAGAAAAAGGTTGAGAATCCCTATTTTAAGGAAACCGTGTTCAATGTGTCTAATGAAGTTCTCAGCTCTATGAAGAGCAAGCATCAGGATTGGTTTGACAAAAAAAGACGCTAAGATAAAGCAACTTCTGACATCCATGCATGCTCTTTACCCATTATGGATAAATGATAAAAACTCCTCTATTTACATGGCACAGTCAGGTATAAAGTGTAATCGGCAAGCTAAACTTGAGCACATGAAGGATAGCTGGTGGAAAATGAAAGCTGAGCGGCTTCAGTCAGTGGCAGACCAAAAAGACTCCAATTGGTTTTTGATGAGCTGAAGACCATTTACACCCGAAATCGAATAGTATCACTCCTATATCAAATGCAGATGAGTCACTGCTGCTGACTGATCATGGACAGATTCTGCAAAGATAGGCTGTGCACTTTAATAAGGTTCCAAACTGCCTGATCACCATGTCAGTATCAGCACTTGAGAGTTGGTCTTGAATAGGAAGTTGTTCAGGATCCTCAATTCCACCAATGTAACTGAAGCTATCAAAGAAATGTCAAATGGGAAAGTAGTGGGTCCAGATGTTATTCCTGCAGAGATCTTCAAAGGTGGGGGCCAGGAGCCAATCAAGCAGCTCATTGGCCTCTACTTAAGGTTTTGGGAACAGGATGCTGTCCCCCAGGTACTTAAAGATGCCAACGTTATTCACCTTTACAAAAGGAAAGGCAATCGTGCTTCTTGCGATAACAAGGGAGGTATCACACACCTTGCCACTGCAGGAAAGGTACTCATCCAAGCCGTGCTAAACCAACTAAGTGATCAACTTGCAGAAAAGATACTGCCTGGAAGCCAATGTGTCTTCCATTCTGGGCACAATACTTCTGACTTGATCTTTGCACTCTGTCAAATTCAGAAGTGTCATGAGCAGAATTAAGCCCTACGTGTAGTTTGTGTTGATCTAAGTAAGGCCTTTGACTCTAAATCAAGATGGCCTGAGGACAGCCCTCTGAAAGTTCAGTGGCTCCCATAAGTTTATCAACATTATTAAATCTTTTCAAGCAGGAATGTAGGTTCATGTCCTTCTCATCACCAATGGAGTAAAACAATGCTGTGTTCTTGCTCCAACATTATTTAGCACAGGGGTGGCCAACCTGAACTGGAGAAGGAGTCAGAATTTACCAATGTACATTGCCAAAGAGCCACAGTAATACATCAGCAGCTCCCCCATCAGCTCTCCCCACTCCCCCCCACCCCCACAGGCAGCCCCACTGATCAGTGTCTCCCCCTTCCTCCCCAAATCTCCCGATCAGCTGTTTTGGGGTGTGCAGGAGGCTTGGGGTGGGGGGAGAAGGGGAAATCGAAGAGGAGTGAGGGCACGGCAGGCTCGGGGAGGGTGCAGGAAGGGGTGGAGTGGGGGCAAGGCCTGTGGCAGAGCCAGAGGTTGAGCAGTGAGCACCCCCCAGCACACCAGAAAGTTGGCGCCTGTAGCTCCAGCCCCGGAGTCGGTGCCTATTCAAGGAGCCGCATATTAAACTTCTGAAGAGTCACATGTGGCTCTGGAGCCACAGATTGGCCACCCCTGATTTAGCATCATGTTTGCAGCTGTTCTGGATGCATCTATTGGAACATTGATTGTGGCATTTATATGAATTGCCATATGGATGGCAGTGTCTTGAATCTGCATCATGTGCATGAAAGAGACAAAAGTTAACACAATTATTCACAAATTACTGTTCGCGGATGATGATGCTTTATTTACCCACAATCTTCTGGACAGTCAGTTGCTCACCGACTGCTTTGTGTGTGCACCAAAATGTTTTGGCTTACTCATCAGCCTAAAGAAGACATGTCATGGCCCAGGCTCAATTAGGAAGTACTGCAACTACTCCACTTGCATCCATCAAAGATGTACCACTCAAGATTGCTGACAAATTTTGCTACCCAGCGTGTGTGTCATTTCACAAGATGCAGTAATGGACTATAACATTATGAAATGCATTGGCGTGTCCAGCAATGCATGTGGAAAAATTCAATGTCATCTCTGGAATGACCACGTTGTCGGAATTCAAACAAAAATTGATGTTTTCTGAGCCATCGTCACCACCACATCCCTCTGTGACTGCATGGTCCTCTACGCGCATGTAAAACGTTTGGATCTATTCCACCTGCAATGGCTATGGTGGATAACGGGAATTAAATGGCAAGATTTGGTTCCAAACAGCAAGATCCCTGAGTGCTGCAACATCACAGACACTGAACCTTTTATTGTCGGAGCACAGCTGAGATGGTAGAGTCATGTGACCTGTATGTCTGATAGAAGAACACTGAACCCCATCTTTTATGGAGAACTGCAGACAAACTCGTTTTAGGGGCAAGACCAAGAAAACGTTATGAAGACATTGGAGGCCAACCTTCAAGCTTGCATTGTTGACCTAAACACTTGGGAGCTCTTAAACTATGACAAGATCTCATGGTGGCAGGTGCGCCACCTCAGACGGAAAGATTTTGAGAGCTCACAGATTGTTGCAATCAGGGACAGACATATGAGGCATAAAGCTAAAAGCAATACACATTCATCTACCATTGTCTTTACTTGTGGCACTTGCAGACAGGGCTGCAGGTCCGAAACTAGTCTGTGGTCTCATCTCAGGACACAAAATAAGTGACTGTAGCTCATCCGTCAAACTCGACAGGAGACACCCATCAGTTGTGAATAGCACTATACGCCACACATGGAAAGACTCCCTGCACTCAACAGCACATCTAAGTTGGTTCCCTTGAGCAGTGGTCCACAAACCTTTTACCTCACTCCCTCCTCACCCTGTCCGCCCGGAGATGGGGTGGCGCTTTCTCCCCACCCCACAGTTTGGAGACCTCTGCCCTAGAACAAATCGAAGCTGTTCCATTCAAAGCCCCAGGTTTAAATAGCTAGAGTGCTGGTGGCAGAGCACTGAAGGAACATCTACTTTGGAAGTCACTTGCTGCTGGTCTGACTGTTGGCTGACTCCAGGGCATGCAATTTCCTCAGCTTCTCCAGGTTCTATCAATCTTGTTTTAAAGCTCTGAAAAGGTATGTTGCCCATTAAGAGTGGGCTTGCATCCTGGGATTACACCTTCTTGCCACAGCTCATTGTGGAGAACTCTTATCTGTTCTAGACAGAAAGATGAAGTATACATCCTTCATCAGCACACAGACCAGATCCAGTCAAATTTATCCTCAGAGCTGATGGCCCTAAATTTGGTGCACTCTTTATGCCACCCCACCCACCTGCCATTAGCATTTGGAGAAGTCTATGAAAGGTTCCCAAAACACAGCTACAACAACCTTTTCCTTTACAAATACCATAGTGCTGTTCCCCCCCCCCCCCAACTCCCCTCAGCCCCCCACCTTCCCCATTACCAGTAACTCCATACCAGCTGCCCAACACTTATTCTTCAAGAGTTATTCACTTTTGGGGAAATCCTTTACAATTTAAATTGGAATGAGGCCTACAAAATTCTATAAAAAAATAAATACCTTTAAAATACTCATAGACTCAGACTCAGACTCATAGACATTAAGGTCAGAAGGGACCATTATGATCATCTGGTCTGACCCCCTGCATGCTGCAGGCCGCAAGACCCTTCCCTGGACTCTACCGTTGAAGTCCCCAATCCTGTGTTTTAGTGACTTCAATCGGCTGAGACCCTCCTGCTAGTGATCCCTGCCCCATGCTGCGGAGGAAGGCGAAAATCCTCCAGAGGCTCAGCCAATCTACCCTGGAGGAAAATTCCTTCCCGACCCCAAATATGGCGATCAGTAATACCCCGAGCATATAGGCAAGAGTCTCTAGCCTGACCCTTGTTGGCCATTATGCTGTTCATGTACCATTGCTTGGTTTTCCTTGGCTACTATGTTTTATCATTAAACCATTCCCTCCATAAACTCATCCAACTTAATCTTAAAACCAGACAGGTCCGTCGCCCCCACCGTTTCCCTCGGAAGGCCGTTCCAATATTTCACCCCTCTGATGGTCAGAAACCTTCGTCTAATTTCAAGCCTAAACTTCCCCCCGGCCAGTTTGTATCCATTCGTTCTCGTGTCCACATTAGTACTAAACTGGAATAATTCCTCTCCCTCCCTTGTATTAACCCCTCTGATATATTTAAACATAGCAATCATATCCCCCCTCAGCCTTCGCTTTGTCAGACTAAACAACCCAAGCTCCTCTAATCTCTTTTCATACGACAGGTTTTCCATTCCTCTGATCATCTTAGTCGCCCTTCTCTGCACCCGTTCCAGTTTGAGTTCATCTTTTTTAAACATGGGAGACCAGAACTGCACACAGTACTCCAAATGAGGTCTCACCAGCGCCTTATACAACGGAAGCAGGACCTCCCTATCTCTACTAGATATACCTCGCCTAATACATCCCAAGACCGCATTGGCTTTTTTCACCGCCACGTCACATTGCCGACTCATAGTCATCCTGCGGTCCACAAGGACCCCTAGGTCCTTCTCCTCTTCCGTTACTTCTAACCAATGCGTCCCCATTTACAACAGAGAATGAAATGCTATAGAATGTTTAGATCAACCTACAGAATTCTACAATACATATTTCTCCATCACACTCTATACCATTATTTAAAATGTCTACAGAAATACTGTAATCCACTTTTGAGGTCTATAGGTCTTTTCCATGAGGGTTATAAACATATGAACAGTGAAGATTAGACTCGTGTCCATTAAGTATCATAAGTGGCAGGCTGTTGGTATTTCAATTAGGGCTCTCTATGCATGAATGTCTTTACAGATTTCCTACCAAACTAGCAGTCTTTCCAAGCTATAGATAGTGAGCACAGAGGAGTATGTGTGTTCTAACACTGCAGGGGGGGGGGGAAGGAAGGACAGAAAATCCCACTTCTTATGGTTATTAATCTGTTTTGTGTTAATACCTACAAGCCCAATTCAGTTTTGCTAGGCCCTGTACTTGCATGTAACAAGCCAGTCCCAGCTCCTCTGTTTACACTCCACATAAGTTCACTCCAGTGTTGAACGATGGAGGGCAGGCAGCACCCCTTTATCACAGGGGTAAGCAGGGTTGCCAATTTCTCCCTATTAGCCAGTACAATATAGGATCCTTCCCTGGAGCTGAGAGGAGACTGCTTTCTCTCTGCTACCCCTTCCTCCCCTGTACTACTCAAGACCCCACGAGGTAACAAGCAGGATGCAGTTTCATCTCATTTTACTGCCTGCAACAAGCTCCCTAGAGTTTTTAAGCCTTAGAAAACATATACGCCTCTACCCAGATAGAACGCGGTCCTCGAGAGCCAAAACAATCTTACCGCGTTATATCGAACTTGCTTTGATCCGCCGGAGTGCGCAGCCCCTCCCCACCCCCCCGAGCACTGCTTTACCACGTTATATCCGGATTCATGTTCTATTGGGTCGCGTTAAATCGGGGTAGAGGTGTACTAGAAATTCCCTCTAAGAGGGCCACATCTTCCTCCCATTTAATATACTGGGACAGGGACAGGTCCTCCCCTACCAAAGTGTTAGAAATTTTCCTTCCCACAACTCCTCCTCCTATGGCCCATGGGTTACACCTAATCACTGCCCCAAGGTTCAGCGGGATTGGGCAGACGAGATGGGCTTTTGATGGGTAATTTGCTTTTCAAGGACCGGCCCCACATGGCTATTTTCAGAATTCCAAACTCCTTCCCCATTTAGGTCATTTTATTCAGCCCTGTCTCTTCTGCACAAAAGTGGGGAGGAGTTGCTGTCAAGAGTCTGCAGATCAGGTAATGATTTTTAAGCAGAGTGGATGTTTTGTGTTTGCACCCAGGTATCTTTTTGGGCACTTACTTACTTAAACTTATAAACACTGGGACCAGCCCTAAATCAAGAGTTGGCCAGAAATTAAAGATCATTTTAAGGGTCTCAAAACAAAAAAGACCCCAAGCCAAAAAAACAAGAGGCGACAGCAGACTCTGGTCCCACACTGCCACCTCACAGCGTGACAGCACGCAGCAGGCAGCAGGCTGACTGCCAGGCAAGCACACTGGAAACAGCTCCACTGCATCCTAGCTCCAGGTTTTACCCTGAGCCGCTCTTCCCCGCACTTCAAAGGAGAAGTATTTTTGTACAGCCCAACAAGGAGTGTAAACTGGCCAGCTGCTGCCAAAGCAAGATCAGTTAACCCTTGAGCAACCAGCATACTCCCCCTACAGCAGGGGAGATGGCAAAGAAAGGAGAAATAGAAGATAGCAGGAACCTATTGTGCCACGCTGGCTGCTGCAGGAGACCATCTGGAACAGTCTTTCCCCTCTTTTTTGAGGGGTAGAATTCCTACTAAAAACAAAAACAAAAACCCTACACAATTTAGGAAGGACACTTTAGGCAGTGCTTTAGAATTTCATTTAAAATTACTAAGGCCTGGTCTACACTAGGGGGGAAATCTACGTTACGCAATTTCAGCTACGTGAATAACATAGCTGAAGTCAAGTATCAGAAGGGTAGCCATGTTAGTCTCAATCTGTAAAAAGCAACAGAGGGTCCTGTGGCACCTTTAAGATTAACAGAAGTATTGGAGCATAAGCTTTCGTGGGTGAATGCCCACTTCATCAGACGCAAGTAATGGAAATTTCCAGAGGCAGGTATAAATCAGTATGGAGATAACTAGGTTAGTTCTGCCCACATATCTACACCAGCAACACCATCACAGGACCTAACCAGATCAGCTACATCATCACCGGCTCATTCACCTGCACATCCACCAATGTTATATATGCCATCATGTGCCAGCAATGCCCCTCTGCTATGTACATTGGCCAAACTGGACAGTCACTGCGCAAGAGGATAAATGGACACAAAAGTCAGATATCAGGAATGGCAATATACAAAAACCTGTAGAAGAACACTTCAACCTCCCTGGCCACACAATAGCAGATGTAAAGGTAGCCATCTAACAGCAAAAAAACTTCAGGAACAGACTCCAAAGAAAAAAACTGCTGAGCTCCAGTTCATTTGCAAATTTGACACCATCAGATCAGGATTAAACAAAGACTGTGAATGGCTATCCAACTACAGAAGCAGTTTCTCCTCCCTTGGTGTTCACACCTCAACTGCTAGCAGAGCACCTCACCCTCCCTGATTGAACTAACCTCGTTATCTCCAGACTGATTTATACCTGTCTCTGGAAATTTCCATTACTTGCGTCTGATGAAGTGGGCATTCACCCACGAAAGCTTATGCTCCAATACTTCTGTTAGTCTTAAAGGTGCCACAGGACCTGTTGCTTGTAGCTGAAGTCGACATACTTAGATCAACTTACTGCAGTGAGTCAACTGCTGCCGCTCCCGTCGACTCCGCTTGCGCCTCTCGCAGCGGTGGAGTACAGGAGTCGACAGGAGAGTGCTCGGGGGTCGATTTATCGCATCTAGACTAGACACGATAAATTGACCCCCCCCCCCCCCCCCCCGCTGGATCAATCACTACCCACCGATCCAGTGGCTAGTATAGACATACCCTCAGAGGCAAATCCTCAGTTCCTCCAATGATGCAAACATTAGACTATAAATATTCTCCCAGACTGGAGGTTCAAAAGGATCCTAGCAATTCAGCACTTCAGTGGAAACTCCAGCTAACAGAATGCCTCTCTACCTCCTACTCCCCCCGCCCCCGGCTTTGCTCTCATACATACGTAGTGGCAGGAGAGCTGGCTTCAGCACAAAAAGCAACTGAAATAATTCCAGCCGCACCATGTCACTACAGTGAAGTGTTAAACTTCCCTGCATGTCTTCATACCCTGAGACAACCAGGAAGTTAGACAGTGAACACATCCCAACCTTCCCCATAGTTTTGTTCTTTCCAGAATGGGACAGCAACCATTCCGGATGGACCACCACTGCAGACATGTTCTGTCCTTGTGCCAACAGGCAGGGGGTGTGCTCATCACAAAAGGGTGCCTTTACTGAGATCCTTCAAACATACAGATCGTTCAAAGCATCCTTGCACCAACAGCCCCATCCCTACCGCCAGGAGAGAAAGAAGCAACGGAAGGCAAAATATCTCCCGCTTGCCAGCCTTGTCCCCCAAATAAGCACATTCCCCCTCACCCTTCCTACTCTATCTGGGGTTCTGATTTTCCCAAGATTTACAAATACTTCTGGAGCTTGTGAGCTCTGCATTCTTTGGCCAGGTCACTTGGTTTTATTGCAGGGGACTCCTCAAAGTGAATGCTGCAGAGGTTTCATGTCTCTATGCCATATGGATCAGGTGAAGGTGCGTTCCCCATGCCTACAGAGCTTCTGGCACGCCCTCCAAAGAGAAGGCTTTGGACGTTTGTGGTGGGCAAGACTGGCATTGCTGTTAGCGCCCATTTAGGAGCTGAGACTGTTTTAGGCTGAGACTGTAGAGATAGCTGTATATAAACAATCAAGCAATTCTGGAAGAGAGAGAGAGAGCGCGAGCGCGCGCACTAGGCTACTTTTTACAGCAGCACAAGTAACTGAGCTTTCATCAATATAAAGGAGCCCTAGAGCTGTCCAGTTCCTTCTTCCCATTCAAGCATGCTGGAGTGGTGTTGTTGGACAAACTATATTCTCAGAGAATGGACACTCTTTCCTATGGGGTTAGAAACCCACTCAGGAAGCTGTGGGGCCCTTTAGAATGAATTATGCTAAACAGCCATCCTATGCAAAGCATGCCAGCGAAGCCCTGGAGAGCACTGCACCTAGTGACATTTCACGGCCAGCTTGTCATTTACTGAAACCAAAACTATTTCTTTGTAAATACAGTGGGGCCCTTCAACTGAGAGCCTAGGATATGAAAGTTTTGTCAGGGTCCAAAAAGAAAACTATTCTCCATGACAGTCCAAAGAGTTTCACAAGGCTAGCTCCTGAGGAAGGAGTGTGTAAATCCAAAATAGTAAAGCTGACCTTAACTAACTGCAAGGACTGAACTCCCCGGAACCATTATACAGCACATACAAAACCCTACGGCAGATGGGTCTAGACTGCTAGCAGACATTCAGAAACCCATTCAATAAAACCAAAAAGGTAACTACATGAGCCCAGCCCAACCCTATGTGACCCTAGCACAGCAGCCATGGTTGTAACCAAACTCACCACCTTTCAGAGGGCCCTTAATACATTAGCCAGCACTCATGGTGGCTTTATCCTTTTAGAGAATTTACACATGTAAAGTTGTGTAGTGACTGGGACATTTTAGCTCAGGACTGGAGAAAGAGGCAGGGTCAAATATGAAGTTTGAAGCTGCATGAAGCAAGAGGTTTCAATTGCCTTCTACCAAACAGTCTTTTTTTTTTTTTTTTTTCCCCTCCTCTCCTTTCCCCCAAACAAAGTCACATGAACTTGCCTAGCAACTTCTGGCACCCACATCTATTGACCAGCCAGAGCTCAAGTTATTTGTGTGGTTCAAGCCCAACCTCAGCCAACGGGATTGCATTTAACAAAGGGGAGGAAGGAGGGAGAGGAGAAGTGCAATTTGACTGAAGTGAGATCATAAGCCATTTAATGTACAACCAATGAACACAGGTCTGGAGTAGAAAGCCACTTACTGGGGAAAGGGATGCCACTAGCAGAAACACCACAAGCCCATGGAGGAGAGGACTCATGGCACCACTCCATAAAAACTACAGCATTGCTAAAGAGCTATTTTATATTAAGAGCGGTTAAATTATGTACGAGTATAAAATACCTGACAGCCGTTTATCTCAGAGCTGCTGGTATTGCTACTTTGGGAAACAAAAGGGTATGGAAGAAGGCTGTTTGACACAGCCTGCTAATTAAGCCTGGGGAGCTGTTTTCAGCCAAGGTTGCCTGCCCTCTGGTTTCTCTGCCCTTACTAGCCCCACCTGTATATGCAGCGTTAGGAAAGCAGCCCCATTCCTGAAGAGTTACCCAGTTTTAACTGGTCAGTGCCAACATACCACCCCAGGCCAAATCGAGCCTTTCACCCCTCAACATGCTTCTTCCCTGGCAATGAAGATAATAAGCTGCCACTTGCTATTTTAGCTAGGGAGCACCTCATAGCTAGGCTTGGAAAGGGGAGATTTTTATCACTAAATGTCAGAAAACGTCTATTTCCCCATAAACACACAACCTGAGGAAAATGCATCTCCACCAATAATAATCAAAATTTACAGATACGTAAAAACAGAAAAATTCTGCTTGAGAACTTACAGCTTCATTTAAGGATGTTTATGTTGTATATTTTGACATGGGATGCAGAGAATTGGTTTTTTCCACAGTTATGAAGCTTTAACTTTTTGATCTCAACATCTACTGGTATTTGATAATTGCTGTCTGACCCCTCCTCCATAGTCTACTGCAACTGTGAAAACTGATAAAAATAGGGAAAAAATGCTTAATATCAAATATCTGCAAAAATTATAAAAATTAAAAATAATTCTGCTAAGTCTCATAGCTGAACGTCTAGTTTCCTGTGGCTCTGAGTTATAGGAAGGAGGACGACGACCAGTGGTAGGGAGGAAGAATTTAGAATTAAACCCCTAATGTCAATGAGATACATCAGAGACGGCTACACACACAAAAGCAGTTCAGGCACTGGCTGCAGGAAGACCAATATGTGAAACAATTCATTTTACATATGTCTAAAATAAAATTTAGTGTGAAGTTAAAACTGGATGTAAATTTAGCAAGACAAGTAAGGATGATTAAAAATAGCAAATTTTTAGGAATCAACATATTCCAGTCTACTCATGTCAGTCAATAGATGCAGGTCTGATGCTGAGGCACTTTGCTACACCTCATTCCTTAGCGCGCATGCGTACACACACACACACACACACAGAGTGGTGTTTTATTGCTTATGCTTTCACAAACATATATTCATGGACTTCCCCACCAACCAAATAGCAACTTGTGCTAACAAAATTTTGGGGACCTGAACACCAGCTGGCTAGGGGCAGAAACATGTCCTACAGCTACACTGGACTATGAAATGCAAGGTCACATGTAATGAGTAGGAGTGGCAGCATCTGAGACATTAGAACTAGAATCCTTTGTTGTTCTCACATCTAGACCCTGTATGCGCAGAGTCACTGTATATTATGAACAAGAATAAAACAGTTACCTTTCCATAACTACTGTTCTTTGATATGCATTGCACATGTCCATTCCCCTACAGGTGTGTGCATGCCTCAGGCACGGTTGTTGGCACTATCAATCAGGGCATTGTGAGCACCCTCAGGTATGAAGGGACGCACTGACCTGACCCTCCCTTAGGTCCTTCTTGACAGAAAGACTCCAACAGAGAAGGGAAGGAGGGCAGGTCATGTAATGGATATGTGCAACATCTCAAAGAACAGTTATAGAAAGGTAGGTAACCATTTTTTCTTCAAGAAACTGCACATATCCATTCCACTGTAGGTAATGAACAAGCAGTTTGAACTGGAGGCAGCTCAGAGCCTATTTGAACAGGGATTGTAGGACCACCCATCCAAATTTTGCATCACCTCTAGATTGATGAGAGGTGATCCAGTGAGAGTTAAATATGCGGACTGACAGCCAGGTTGCCTCCCTACAAGCGTCCAGTATAGATACACAAGCCTGAAAGACCCCGGAAGTAGTCCGTGACCTAGTTGAGTGAGCCACCCCTTTACTTGGAGGTGCAATATCAGCCAATTGGTAGCATAAATGAATAGAGAGAGAAATCCAGGAAAAGTTCCTCTGGGTGTCCCTTTACTCTGTCTGAAAATGCAAACAAAAGAGCTGAGATGAAGACCTGAAAGGCCCAGTCCAATGCAGGTAAAAAGCCAAAACTCTAACATCTAGAGTATGGAGCTTTTCTTCCCCTTTACTTGAATGAGGCTTTGGAAAGAAAGTTGTGAATAAATTCATTGATTAAAGTGAAAATTGGAAACCACTTTAGATTGGAATTTTGGGTAAGGCTGAAACAAAAACCTTCTCCCTAAAGAAAACTGAACAGGGACCCTCTGATACTAAAGGTTGCAACTCCCCTACTCTCCCAGTTGAGGTTATAGCAACCAAGAAACTCACCTGCATATAGATAAGTGTAACAGAACAAGTCGCTAGCAGCTCATGGGGGGGGGGGGAGGGAGGGGCATGCATCAACTTCACAATGGATACAACTGAGCAAACCCTTTAGAATCAGATGGGCATAGGGTTTGAAGAAAAAAAAAAAAAGAAAAAAAAAAGGAAAAATGATCCTTTTTTTTTTTTTATCCACAGGAGGGTGGAAAGCCGAGACAGCCACCAAATGGACTCTGATGGAACTAAAGTGCTAACCCTTGCTGTTTCAGAAACAAAAGATAGTCCAAGACATGGCAAAAGTCACAGCTTGAGCTGGGGGTGGACAGCTCTTTGAATGACCAAAACATAGAATCTCTTCCACTTAGCCAGGTAAGCAATCCTAATTGATGGATTCATACTATTTAGCAGAATTTCCACACCTTATTAGAGCAAACCCATTCCAAGGTTGTCCGCCATGAAGCATCCATGCTCTCAGGTGGAAGGCCTGAAGGTTGGGATAAAGGAGGCAACTGAAGTCCTGAGAGATCACATCCATATCTCTTGGGAGTGGCAGTGGAGGTCTGACCAATAGGGTTAGTAGAATTAAAATCCAATGTTGACATGGCCACACTGGGATGTGAATAAGATAAGCAAAAATTTAGCTTGACTTAGGATAAGACTTTGGGCAGGAGCAGAACTGGTGGGAAGGCATACAGCAGGCCTCTTGACCAGGGTAGGAGAAAAGTATCTGTCAGTGAACCTGGGCTGTGACACTCTTGGGAACAAAAAAGATTAAATATTTTGTTTGCTCTTGTTGCAAACAGGTCCACTTGGGGAGTTGGGCCTGGACACATCTGGGTGAAGAGACCACTCCTGATCACCTACAAACAACCTGCTCCGGTGGTCTGCTAGAGAGTTTTGAACTCCCAAAAAGTAAACCATTCTCCAGTTGATGGAGCTGGCAATACAGAAATTCCAAAAAGGGGATTGCCTCCTTGCACAACTTTGTCAAATGCCCCCCTGCCTTGTTCACTTACACAGAACATGGCTACTACGTTATCTGAGTGTACCAACAAATTCTACCTCTTGACATGCAGAAGGAATGCCACACAAGCCGCCTGATATTTATATGGAGACTTAGATCTGGAGGAGACCAAAAGACCCTGAGACTGAAGGGGAAAATAAGTGAGCTCTCCAACCTAGATCTGACACATCTCTGACTAGAATGAGTGATTGTTGTGGAGGGGCAAAGGGAGTCCCTCACAAAAACATTTGCAGGTTCTCCCACGAGTCCAGGGAGGACAAGACCTAAGGAAGTATATGAACCACCATGCCCACATGATGATGGGCTAGTGAATATACCAAGGTTAGCCAACCCTGCAGTTCTGAGGTGTATGTAGCCTGGCATGCTGCACCATATAAGTGCACACCTCCATGTGTCCTAGAAGTGTAAGGAAGTTCCGAACCATAGTGACAGAATACTATTTTAGATCTAGAGCAATGACCCCCATTGTTTGGAACCTCTGTTCCAGCAGGAAAGCCCTGGCCTTTAGAGTCCAGGACTACCCCCAATGAATTCTATTCTTTGAACAGACATCAGGATAGATTTTGCTGTATTGATCAGGAGCCTCAGTGCATCAAAAGTGAACTGAATGGTGGCTATGCTGGAGAGTACCTGAGACCTGACTGGCCTCTCACTAGAGAGTTGTCCAGGTAGGGGAATACATGGACTCCCAATCTTCCCAGGAACACCGTTACTACAGTCATGTATTTCATGAATACGCAATGGTTGCTGACAGGATGAAAGGCAGTACTGCAAATCTGCAGTGGGAGCGGTTAATCATGTATCTGAGAAAGTGTCTGTGATGCTGGTGAATCACAACATAAAACACAAGTTTTAAGTCAAGGGCAGCAGACCAGTCCTCAAGATCTAGGGAAGGGATAACAGGCGCTAGAATAACCACCTGGAATTTTGTTTTCTTTAGGAACCTGTTCAGCTGCCTTATATCTAAAATAGGCCTCCGATCTCTTTGCCTTAAGGATTAGGAAGTAACGGGAATAAAGTCCCTTCCCTCTGAATGACACAGGAACTTCCATGGAGAAAGACGAGTCTGGATCTCCTGAAGTAGCACTCTTGTAAGAGTGGTCCCTGAAGGAGGACAGGGAAGGGGAGGAGGGAGGACATAAATGTAAGGGTATATACCAGTTCCACCATGCTTAAGACCTACTGATCCATGGTGATGCAGGTCCAAGCACTTAGGAAGTGGGATAGCCTGTTGGCAAAAATAGTACTCTGGTAACTGATAGACTGCTCTTGACCAACAGGTCAAAATGATTGTTTAGAAGACCCAGTTTGCCTAGAACTGGCAGCTGCGGAAGATGTCAGGGAAGAGGTGGCTTCTTGTAACTTCTGCTCCTTTTTATGCACAGGTCCTGGGTACACAGCAAAAAGGGCTGAAATTGCTGGCACTGTTGTGGGAGGCATGGTTTTCTTTTTGCCACTGGTGTATAAATCCCCAGAAACGTGAAGGTCTCTCTTGAATCTTTATGACTGTGAACCCTCTCATCAGTCTTATTGGAAAAGAACGAGGGGCCTTCAAATGGAAGGCCCTGAATGGTTAGTTCCACCTCCAGGGGAAGACCTGACAGCTGCAGCCAAAATGAACACTGCACTGTGATGGCAGAAGCTATAGCTCAAGCCACATAGTTCATCACATCCCAGCTCACTTGCAATGCTGTTTGGGCAACTAATTTGATCTCCTCCACCATAGCAATGAACTTCTCCTTTGCCTCATCAGGGAGCTTGTCTTTGAACTTCAGGATATTATCCCACAGGTTGCAATCATATTGGCCCAGCAGAGCCTGTTGGTTCACGATCCCAAGCTATAAACCTTTTGTGGAATAAAAAAACTTCCTGCTGAACAGGTCTTGCTTTTTTTTTTTTTTTTTTTTTGGGGGGGGGGGGGGGAGGCTTTTTTGCCTTTCAGGCCTGGTTTACTGGTCTTTTTTGTTAGCAGCAGCTACTACCTGGGAGCCTGGAGGAGGGTAGTTCTAGAAATGTTCAAATCCCCGTGAAGGGACAGAATCTCTCTTCTCCATCCTTTTAGCAGTGGGAGGCAGGGGTAACATGTGTCAGTCCTTCCAGGACTGATCTCAACAGACCCTTCCTGGGCTACGGAGTCAACAATCTCTCCTAGCATATGGACTGTGTCCAGGAAGGTGTTGGAGGTGCGCTCAAATAAGACACACACACACACCCCCCCCCCCCCAGTGCTTGCCTCTAACCGTAGACGCCATCTTTGGAAGACTCAACGTTATCTTTTTAGGTACCAGCAATGAGGATCTGCCTCCGGACTCTGTCCAAACAGGGGAAGCACTCCTAAATGACTAAGGCATGCTCGATACCTGTACGGAGAGGGAAGGTTCTACAGCAGCTGAAGCACAGACTCCATATGCAGGTAGTTGAGTCTGACAGCCTTGTCCTTTTTAATTGGGGTTTGAATCCTCTACAAGTGTGACATATGTCAATCTCAGATGATTCACCCAGACACTTAAAGGAACTGGATGTGGGTCACTCACTGGCACAGACTTGATACATAAGCAACAGGACTTGAAGCCAGGAGAACAAGGCTTTAGTCCAGTATTGAGCCCAGTACCCAACCGAGAATTGGGAACCCTACTCTAGAAAATTACTATCCTAAACTTATTCTTGTATCTAAATATGCACACACACACCTACCTTAAAACTTAGTCTATAGGTAATATATACACTAAAAGAAGGAAGACTTGCAAATACAAAGATCAAAGTTCCAACAACCATCACTGGCAGTAGAAAGGAATTGAGGGGAGACCAAGGGTAGTGCAGCCCTTTCCATGCAGTGGCATGAGGCACCAGAGGGTACTCACACTGCCCCAATGGGTACTGCTGGGGGAGGGGGGGAGGGAGAATCTCCAACCTACAGTGGAATGGAGATGTGCAATTACTCTAAGAACCACCTTACATCTTCCTTAAGCTGGTGATGTGAGAGCGGAAACTAGCAGCAAATAGTTCTTGCCTCATATCATTCCAGTTTAAGACGGAGAACAGAGTTTTAACAGGTGAAAGTTCATCACATTCAGACTTCTATTTGCAAGCAGTGTTTGGTTGTCCTTCAGTTTTCTCTAGAGCATTATGGAATACAAGACTCTAGGACTTATAGCTTCAGGTCGTGATATTGCACTTTTACTTTGACTCCTGACTAAAAGCATTCAATGCGTGTGAAGCAGTCCAGCACTGACCTCATTAACCACCTCTCTGTGGCTGGAATATCTTAACAGAAGAATGCGCAATGACAAGTTACTAGGGTTTCGTTCAGTATATGGAGTCCATTCTTGCCATTCGATTGTAAATGGGGGGAGGGCTTTTGTTTGGCATATTTTTACCTATTGCACATACTTTAAAGGGTAATATTTATGGATTGGTATACTCCATACTACAGATGTGAGAAAAACATAGGACACGGACTGGTCAGGACTTCCTGGGTCATTAAATCCAGTCCCCCTGCTATCTCAGGGAACCCTGTCTTATAATTAAGTTTGGAAGGATTTTACTGGCAAATATTGGCAAACATGGATTTCACTGTACACGCACAACCCAACAAAAGAGTATTTCCAGCAATAATATTCAAAATTTACAGATAGGCAAAGAAATAAAAATGCTGCTGCAGAGCTAGAGTTTGATATAAGGATATTTACTTTGATGTGATGTTGAAAATCTGCTTCAATATTTATAAAGCTTTAATGTTTGAATCACAAAATCTACAGTAATTAATTTCTAAATTTCCAGAATTGTGAAAAGCTAAATTAATAAAATTTTATTACAAATGCTTAAAGCCCATAATTGAGCAACCCTGATAATTAAAAATGCTTAAAAATATTAAATATCCAATCAAAAGGATATAAAAATAAATAATTCTATCAAGCCTACTTATAATCAAACAACTAAAAAATAGCAAGGAACAATTTGGACACTCAGCACCATAATTTAAAATGATAAAATAAGAACTTTATATCTATTGCTTGAAGTATTACACAAACATGCAACCGCAAGAAACTACTCTAGCTTTGCCTTCCTCTGCAGCATGGGGTACAGGTCACCTGCAGATTTAAACTGAGTTTAGGCTTGAAATTAGACAAAGGTTTCTAACCCTCAGAGGAGTGAAGATCTGGAACAGCCTTCCAAGGGAGCAGTGGGGGCAAAAACTTAACAGGCTTCGAGACAGAGCTTGATAAGTTTACGGAGGGGATAGTATGATGAAACTGCCTACCATTGCCTGTAGCCAAGCTGTGACTGCTAGTAAAAAATATCCCCAACGGCTGGTGATGGGACATTAGATAGGAGGGCTCTGAGTTACTAGAGAGAATTCTTGGCCAGCTGTCTGGCTGGCGGGTCTTGCCAAAATGATTAAGGTCCAACTGACCATCATATTTGGGGTCAGGAAGGAATTGCCCCCCGCCCCCAAGGTCAAACTGGCAGGGACTCTGGGTTTTTTGTTTTGTAACCTTACTCTGCAGCATGGGGCATGGACCACCTGCAGGTTTAAACTAGTGTAAAATGGTGAATTCTCTGTAACTTAAAGTCTTTAAAATCATGATTTGAGGACTTCAGTAACTCAGCCTGAGTTTGGGGTCTATTACAGGAGTGGGTGGGCGATGTTCTGTGGCCAGCAATGTGCTGGTCATCAGACTAGATGATCATGATGGCCCCTTCTGGCCTTAAAGTCTATCAGACTTCAAGTAATGCCAGGTGAGTCACTTAAACCAAAATTTTAGCAGGTGACCACTAATTGTGTGTTTCATTTTCTGGGCACTCAACTTGAGACACAGAGTGGAGCCTGAGTTCCTGAAATGTCAAGCACTCATGACCACAACTGAAGTAAATGGGACTGTAGATACCCAGTACCTTTTGCATAGTAGTATGGTCTGAAGGAATGAATACAGGGCTTGGTTGGAGTCAGGATGCACTACATTCTAATATTGGTTCCATCACTCTCTTCCGCTGTGTGACCTTAGGCAAATCACTGTCTTTCTGTCCTAGTGTCCCCATAAAATACGGAGCCTATTCACTCTTGCATTTTCATAACTCTGTAGCATTTGCTATTGTCTGTGAGTCAGATACTGTAATAATGAGCATCATAGAAAAGCCCATGCATAAATTAGTAATTCCACACTCCCTGCAGGTGTGTTGTAAATAAGGACTGGGGTTACATGTTGAATATTTATGTCAGACATTTAGCAGAAAAAATTAGTATTTGATCATAACACAAACACAGGGGCAGACTTAAGGTTGCACAGGATACCTTCGTTATGGCATTTCTTAAAATTCAGGACACAAGTCAAGCACTCATTCTTTTATACACTTTTATAGGTTTTCACAGCTTTCCATATATAATTGTACAGTAACTACAATGTTACGCTAGGAGTTATGTTCTTGAAAAATGCAACTTGAAGTGAAACGATGTTAAGCAAATCCAATTTCACCATAAAAACTAATTGTAAAATGGGGGGGTGGGGGGGTGGGGAGAGGAGATGTAGGTTCCAGGGAATTTTTTTCTGCCAGTCAAAAGACATTATATACATATACAGGTATAAGTTGTAAACAATCTTAAAAAATGTAATACTGTACTCAGCAATGATGATTGTGAAGCTTGGTTGAGGTAGTGGAGTCCGAGGGTGAATTGTCCGGCTGCTCCTCTTGCTGTTCTTTCCAAAGTGTGGGAGGGTGCTCAACCCTCGGCTCTGCCCCAGGCCCACCCCCAATCCACCTCTTCCCCCTAGACCTCACCCCCATCCCGCCTCTTCCCATCCCCACTCCCTCGCTCCTCCCCACATCTCCCAGCCTCCTCAATACCACAAAACAGCTGACTGCTGCGGGCAGGAGATGTGGGGAGTTGCTGATCCACAGGCTACTGGTAGGCGAGAGGCGCTGGGTCGGGTGGAGGGGAGCTGATATGGGGCTGCCAGCCCAGCCTGGTTCCAAGCCCCTACAACCAAAACAACATTATAAGCAAATATTGCACAAACTTTAAATGAGTATGTTCTCCAATAGATCAGCAACGTAACAATGAAACAACATTAACCAGAACGACATTAAGTGAGAAGTTACTGTAGACATAAAGGAGAAAGGGTTTAAAAAAATAAAAAATAAAAATCTGCTATGCACTACTTAACCACACACTCAGCCGTCATACATCAGCAAGACTTGAACCCTGAACCTCAGCAGTACTGCCAACCCCAAAATCATGAGTCAAGCCTCAAAACATCATGAGACTGGCTTTTAAAAAAAAAAAAAGGAAAAAAAAAAAACACCCCAACAGATTTTAAAAATCTAAGTTTGGTTGTTCTTTCTATTTGCTTTCTGGTTTTGGAAGCTTTAGGGTTCATATTGTAAATGTTTCCCTCACAACCACAAACTTCACTTTTTATTTAAATGAAAGCGGAGGTTCTCATGGGCTTAAAGAAAATACCCACCAAATATCACAAAACAAGCAATAAAAACAGTAGGAATTGGCAACATTGCTGTCTCTTGAGCTACAGGACCATTAGCCCACAGAAATAAAAAGGTGGCTATCCTATAGGAAGAAAAAGAATTCTATGTACAGTAAAAGATGTGTTTTCTGGCACTTGATAAGCCAGAGAACTCTAGAAACCGGCATTTCGGGGTGCCGGATAAGGGCAGCGCTCACCTTGGCTCCACACAAGCGGTGACATATCCCTGCTGCTCCTAGGTAGAGCGCGGCCAGGGGCTCTGTGTGCTGCCCCCGCTGCTCCCATTGGCCACTATCCCCGGCCAATGGGCGCTATGGAGCTAGTGCTCAGGGTGAGGCAGGAGCAGTGCACAGATTCACCAGTCAAAACCTCCACCTAGGAGCAGCAGGGATATGTTGCCGCTGGCAGGGAGCCACCTGAGATGAGTACCGCCTGGATCCAGCACCCCAAACCCCCAGCCCTAAACTATCTGGATTTTTTGCTTAACTGGCAACCCCCCCCCCCATTCCCTCAACATGCCAGAAAACACGGCTTTTACTGCAATATTAAAAATGGTTTACATGCGTACGAGTAGCCCATTCTACAGACCACATAAACACATGGCAAGTTCTTTATGAAACCATGTGTCTAAAAAGCTGAGACTGTCTGCTCTATTTGAGATTTGAGTTCTAGTCCCACATATGTAACCCCTTCAGGAAGTTAACTCTGTACTTTACACAACTTTTCAGGAAAAAAGAAAAAGAAAAAGAAAAAAAAGTCTAGAGCTCATGGTCTTTTGGTTCCCAACCCAGTGCACATTCCCTTAGGCCAAGTAGTATTTTAATGTGGCTAACAGTGGCCAAAGCCTTTTTTTTCCGCCCCTGGGTGACTGTGTGAAACACTAAAGAAAGACACAGGGATGAGATACACTGCTATAGAAGTTTGAGAGCATACCAAGGACAAGTTGTACTATGCAAACCACAAATAGTGGGATTTTCAAATCAGCCAAATCTGAATAGATTTTCATGGTGTCAGTTAAAAGGCATCCCTGTCCCCACATCCCCTTGTCAAAAATTTCAGAGTTCTCTACACACCATGGAAGTGTTACAAGTCTTTCCCATAAAAAGTCAAAAAAGTTGTTTATAATGGAAAAGATCAGGCAACCACAATATAAGAGTCACTACCTCTCGCGCTATAAATTACATGCGCCAAACATGCAGATATGTATTAGTGTCAATTTTTTATACTCTATCAAGCCATCATAACAGAATATATGCTACAAGCCAGCCACAAAAGGGTTCTATAAGCAACAATGCCTAGGCACAAAATTATTGGACTAAGAGTGCCATGAGTTCGAATCCCTGCTGTGGAGCTGAAGGGAAACATTACGGAATTGTACATAGGGGGGAAAAAAAACCTATAGATAATGTAACATTTCAGTAAAAATGCTGTTTAAAGTCAGCCTTGTATGAGACTTCTGCATTAAGACAGTTTCCACGGAGGGACAGCATAATGGAGTAGAATCGAATAGTACCAGCTTATGACAAAAGTACTTCCTGCCACCATGTGAACACAAGACCAAAATGGACATTCCCTCTGACTACAAGCAAAAGAGCTTGATTATGCACAGGTGAGTTCAGAACTAGCTAGAAATCTATTTTTCTGTTTTCTACTCCATTGTCCGCCAAGAGAAAAAAGTTTGCTCCCATTCTGCTAGAGAACCATGGAAATTAGGCTCTCATCTCTATTAACTCCTTGGTCCAATGCAGGATTGCGCTCTATAGAGAGAGCACTAATAAGTGTGCCAATCTCCTTTCCTTGGGTGTCTATTCAGTCTATTCTGGGCTACATGAACCATTGGATCAGACCAAAATGGCTGTTCTTATGCAAGTGTACTTTGCAGGACTGATGCTTCTTTGCAAAACCAACCACCTGGCATACTTCTCTTGGCCTATCACATCAGAATATCTTTCTTCCTTACCCACTATGGTATCTACCCCTCATTGCATGATAAATACTGAAGATTAGAAGTCCTGCTTAAATTAAGATCAGAACTCATCCATAGACCTGCCCAAATGAGATCTCTGGCCCAGGTTCTCCTCACTTGTATATCCCCATTGAGCACATTTCCAGAAGAAATTGCTGGAGTTATCCCAGTCTCCATACTGTTTCCATGGTGGAGGAAAATGAGCCAAAATCCCCTGATGAAAGGATTTGGTTTTGGCTTGGCTTGTTAATGTATGCCTTAGTTTGATTATGTTGAAGAGTAGTTGGAATTCTGGCTCACTCAAAGTGGATGGTGGAAATTCTTACATTATAAACAGAATGTAAGAACAACCAGTGAGTGTCTATAAAGGGTCCATCTAGCCCAGTTTCTGGTCTTCCAACAGTGACCAGAACCAGATGCTTCAGACGGAATGAACAGAACAGATGATCATCAAGTGATCCATCCCCAGCTTCTGGCAAACAGAGGCTAGGGACACCATCCCTGCCCATCCTGACTAATAGCCATTGATGGACCTATCCTCCATGAACTTTTCAAATTCTTTTTTGAACCCTGTTATAGCCTTGGCCTTCACAACATCCTCTAGCTAAGAGTTCCACAGGTTGACAGTACACTATATGAAGAAGTACTTCCTTTTGTTTGTTATAAACCGGCTGCCTATTCATTTCACCAGGTTACCCCTGGTTCTCGTATTATGGGGAGGAGTAAGTAACACTTCCTTATTTACTTTCTCCACACCAGGCATGATTTTATAGACCTCTATCATATCCCCCCTTAATAGTTTCTTTCTTAAAAGGAACAGTCCAAGTCGTTTAAATCTCTCCTCATACAGAAACTGTTCCATACGCTTAATCATTTTTATTGCCTCTCTCTGTACTTCTTCCCAATTCTATCTTTTTTGAGATGGGGCAACCAGAACTGTATGCAGTATTAAAGATGTGGACATACCATGGATTTATATAGTGGCATTATGATATTTTCTATCCTTTTCCTAATGGTTCCTGTCATTAGGTAAAACAGCTGCATATTGAGTGGATGTTTTCAAAGAACTATCCACAATTACTCCAAGATCTCTTTCTTGAGTGGTAACAGCTAATTTAGACCCCATCATTTTGTATGTATAGTTGGGATTATGTTTTCCAATGTGCACTACTTTGCATTTATCAACACCGCATTTCATCTGCCACTTTGTCACCCAGTCACCCAATTTAGTGAGATCCCTTTGTAACTCTTTGCAGTCAGCTTTGGACTTAACTGTCTTGAGTAATTTTGTATATCCTGCAAATTTTGCCACCTCACTATTCACCTCCTTTTTCCAGATCATTTATGAATATGTTGAACAGCACAGGTACCCCAGTACAGATCCTGGGGGGCGGGGGGGGGGGGGGAGAAAATGCTGCTATTTACCTCTCTCCACTGTGAAAAATGACCATTTATTCCTACCCTTTGTTTCCTATCTTTTAACCAGTTACTGTTCCATGAGAAGACCTTCCTTCTTATCCCCCAACTGCTTACTTTGCTTAAGATGCTTTAGTGTGAGACCTTGTCAAAGGCTCTCTTATATGTCCAAGTACACTATATCGAGTGCATCACCCCTGCCCACATTTTTATTGACTTCCTGAAAGAATTCTAATAGATTAGCGAGGCATGATTTCCCTTTACAAAAGCCATGTTGACTCTTCCAACAGATCATGTTCCTCTATGTCTGATAATTCTGTTCTTTACTATAGTTTCAGTCAATTTTCCAGTACCAAAGTTAGGCTTACTGGCCTGTAATTGCCAGGATTGCCTCTGGAGGCTTTTTTAAAGATTGGTGTTACATGAACTGTTCTCCAGGCATCTGGTAGAGAGGCTGATTTATCTGATAAGTCACCAGGAACAAATACATTCACCCAAGAATTCTGAAGGAAATTAAATATGAAATTGTAGAACTAACTATGGTATGTAACCTATTACAGTTTCGTTTATTGATTTGTTCCAAACCTCCTCTACTGACACATCAATCTGGGACAGTTCCTCATATTTGTCACCTAAAAAGACTAGTTCAGGTGCAAGAATCTCCCTCACAGCCTCAGGAGAGAAGACAGATGCCAAGAATTTATTTAGCTCCTCCACAACTGCCTTCTCTTCTTTTAGTGCTCCATTAGCACCTTGATCCACTAGCCCAAACTGACTGTCTGGCAGGCTTCTTATGTACTTATTCATTTGCTGTTATGACTTGAAAATAAAAAAAAAAAAGACTCCTACAAGAAGTGGGAAACATGAACAAATTACTAAGGAGGAGTACAAAATAATAGTACAAGCATGCAAGTACAAAATCTGGAAGGCTAAAGCACAAAATGAGTTACACCTAGCAAGGGACATAAAAGGCAATAGGAAGAGGTTCTATAAATATATTAGGAGCAACAGAAAGATGAAGCAAAGTGTAGGTCCTCCACTTAGTGGGGAAGGAGAATTCATAACTGATGACATAAGGAAAGCTGAGGTATTTAATACCGGTTTTCCTTCACCCTTCACTAAACTCAACACAACTAATATTAACAAGGGGAAAGGAACCCAAGTCAAAACAGTGAAACAACAGATTAAAGAATATTTACATAAATTAGATGTATTGAAGTTGTCAGGGCCTGATGAAACTCATCTACAATACTTAAGGAACTAGCTGAAGAAATTTCAGAACCGTTAGCGATTAACTTCAAGAACTCATGGAGGATGGATGAGGTCCCAGAGGAACAGAGAAGGGCAAACAGATTACCCATCTTTAAAAAGAAAGAACAAAGGTGACCTAGGGAATTATAGATCATTCAGTCTAACTTCAATACCTGTAAAGATATCAGAACAAATTATTAAACCATGAGTTTGTAAACACCTAAGAGATAAAACAGGTTTATAAGAAATAGCCAGCATGGATCGGACAAGATCAAATCATACCAAACCAACCTAATCCCCTTCCACAGGGTTATTGGCCTAGTGGATGGAGGGAAGAAGTAGATGTGCTATATCTTGATTTTAGAAAGGCTTTTGACACAGTTGCACATGACAGTCTCAAACTAAGGAAATACGGTCTAGATTAAGTTACTATAAAGTTGGTGCACAACTGATTGGAAGACCATACTCAGAGCATTTATCAATGGGAAAGTGCATCTAGTGGAGTCCCACAGGTGTCTGTCCTGGATCCAGTGCTACTAAATATTTTCATTAATGACTTGGATAATGGAGTGGAGAGTACACTTATAAAATTTTCAGATGACACTAATCTGCCAACACTTTGGAAGAGAGGGTTAGAATTCAAAACAACCTTGACAAATTTGAGAATTGGTCTGAAAGCAACAAAATGAAATTCAATAAAGACAAGAGCATAATATTTCACTTAGGGAATAACTGGCTACGTGGTAGTACTACTGAAGAGGATCTGGGGGTTAGACTGGATCACAAGTTGAATGAGTCAACGAAGGGTATGTCTACACTACGGGATTAATCAGAATTTATATAATTCGGATTTGAAAAACAGGTTGTATAAAGTCGAAATGTATGCGGCCACACTAAGCACATTAATTCGGTGGTGTGCGTCCAAGTACCAGGGCTAGCGTCGATTTCTGCACCATTGCACTGTGGGTAGCTATCCCATAGTTCCCGCAGTCTCCCGCGCCCATTGGGATTGTGGGTTAAGATCCCAGTGCCTGATGGGACAAAAAACATCGTCGCAGGTGGTTCTGGGTACAGCCTCACCTCCTCCCTCCCTCCCTGCATGAAAGCAACGGACGGCAGACAACCATTTTCGCACCTTTTTTCCTGGTTGGGTGAACACTGCAGACTCCATACCACGGCAAGCATGGAGCCCGCTGAGCTCAAGACAGCAGTCATGAACATTGTAAACACCTCACGCGTTCTCGTGGAGTTTATGCTCAGCCAGGACCAGAAAAACGAGGCGAGGAGGCAGCGGCAGCGCAGCGACAAGCATGATGAGGACATTGACATGGAAATGGACACGGACACAGAATTCTGTGAAACCACGGGCCCCGGTGCTTTGGAGATCATGTTGTTAATGGGGCAGATTCTATCCATGGAACGCCGATTCTGGGCAAGGGAAACAAGCACAGACTGGTGGGACTGCATAGTGTTGCGGGTCTGGGACGATTCCCAGTGGCTGCGGAACTTTCGCATGCGTAAGGGCACTTTCATGGAACTTTGTGACTTGCTGTCCCCTGCCCTGAAACGCCAGAATACCAAGATGAGAGCAGCCCTCACAGTTGAGAAGTGCGTGGCGATAGTCCTGTGGAAGCTTGCAACGCCAGACAGCTACCGGTCAGTCGGGAATCAATTTGGCGTGGGCAAATCTACTGTGGGGGCTGCTGTGATGCAAGTAGCCAAAGCAATCACTCAGGTGCTGCTACGAAAGTTAGTGACTCTGGGAGATGTGCAGGCCATAGTGGATGGTTTTGCTGAAATGGGATTCCCTAACTGTGGTGGGGCGATAGACGGAACCCATATCCCTATCTTGGCACCGGAGCACCAAGCCACCGAGTACATAAACCGCAAGGGGTACTTTTCAATGGTGCTGCAAGCACTTGTGGATCACAAGGGACGTTTCACTAACATCAACGCGGGCTGGGCGGGAAGGGTTCATGACGCTCGCGTTTTCAGGAACACTACTCTGTTTAAAGGGCTGCAGCAAGGGACTTACTTTCCAGACCAGAAAATAACCGTTGGGGATGTTGAAATGCCAATAGTTATTCTTGGGGACCCAGCCTACCCCTTAATGCCATGGCTTATGAAGCCGTACACAGGCAGCCTGGACAGGAGTCAGGAGCGGTTTAACTACAGGCTAAGCAAGTGCAGAATGGTGGTAGAATGTGCATTTGGCCGTTTAAAAGGTCGCTGGCGATCATTATTGATTCGCTCTGACCTCAGCCAAAGAAATCTCCCCATTGTTATTTCTGCTTGCTGTGTGCTCCACAATCTCTGTGAAAGTAAGGGGGAGACCTTTATGGCGGGGTGGGAGGCTGAGGCAAATCGCCTGGCTGCTGATTACGTGCAGCCAGACACCAGGGCGATTAGAAGAGCACACCAGGAAGCGCTGTGCATCAGAGAAGCTTTAAAAACCAGTTTCATGACTGGCCAGGCTACAGTGTAAAATATCTGTTTGTTTCTCCTTCATGAAAACCCGCCCCCTTTATTGACTCATTCTCTGTAAGGAACCCCCCTCCCCTTCCCCCAGCTTTCTTTCAAACCAAATAAAGTCACTATAATTTAAAAAATCATTTATTCTTTATTAATAGATTAGAAAAAGAGGGAGGGAACCCGGGTGGTATTTGGGAGGAGAATTGTTGGGAAGGAAAAAGCCACAAAGAAAAGGTTAAAAAAAATGACAGCCTTTTGCTTGGGCTGTCTACTGGGGTGGAATGGGAAGGTGTACGGAGCCTCCCCCACCCGTGTTCTTACACGTCTGGGTGAGGAGGATACGGAACATGGGGAGGGGGGAGGGTGGAACAGGGGCTGAAGCGGCAGTCTGTTTTCCAGCATCTGTTCCTGAAGCTCCACCAGACGCCGGAGCATGTCTGTTTGCTCACGCAGCAGCCCCAGCGTTGCATCCTGCCTCCTCTGGTCTTCCTGCCGCCACCTCTCATCTCGAGCGTCTCTCCTCTCCTCACGTTGGTCCCTCCTGTCCTCACGTTGGTCCCTCCTGTCCTCACGTTCACTGGCTTCTTTCCTATACTTTGAAACTGTTTCCTTCCACTCATTCAGATGAGCTCTGTCAGTGCGGCTGGATTCCATAATTTCAGAAAACATCTCGTCTCGCGTTCTCTTCTTACGACGCCTTATCTGTGATAACCTTCGGGATGGAGGAGGGAGGCTTGAGGAATTTGCAGCTGCTGTAGGGAGGGGAAAAGAGAGAATTGTTTAAAAAGATACATTTTGCAGAACAATGCTTATACTCTTTCACGGTGACCAACACTATTCACATTACATAGCACATGTGATTTCTGTGCAAGGTCGCATTTTGCCTCTTAATGCTGAGTGCCTGTGGCTTTGCTGCTAGAGAGCACAGGTCTGGGCAACAGAATTCGGCTTGCATGCGGCCATGGTAAGCCATTGTTTTACAGCTTCTGCGCCCTCCTTTCCCACATACCAAGCATAGCCTGTAGAGTGCTGCGGTTTTTCTGTTAACATTCAGCAGCAGAAAAACTAACCCCCCCCCCCCCCCTCGCCATGAATTCTCTGGGATGATCGCTTTACCCCTCCCCTCCCCCCCACCCACCGCGTGGCTGGTATCAGGGAAGATCCCTGCAGGCACCAAACTAACCACCACCCCCCGCCGCCGCCCTCCTCCCGCCATGAATTCTCTGGGATGATCACGGTAGCCCTCCCCCCACCGCGTGGCTGGTAACAGGGAAGATCCCTGCTAGCCAAACGCGAAAAACTCAGGGCCAATTTCCCATCTGCGCTTGGCTAACTACAGGGAAGGATTTATTTTCCGCCACAGGCAAACAGCCCAGTAGGAACGGCCACCTCTGTCCCCTTAATTAAGTTCCCGTATTTCAACCAGGTTACCAGGAGTGATATCACTCTCCTGAGGATTACACAACAAGATAAAGAACGGATGTTGCTTGAATGCCAGCAAACACCGGGACCATACGCTGCCAGGCTTTGTCAGGCAATGATACCAGATTACTTGCTGCAAGCATGGCGTGGTCAAGTGTCCTACCATGGAGGAGGGAATAAGGATGCACGGCCCAGAAACCTTCTGGCAAGGCTTTCGGAGTACCTCCAGGAGAGCTTCATGGAGATGTCCCTGGAGGATTTCCGCTCCATCCCCAGACACGTTAACAGACTTTTCCAGTAGCTGAACTGACCGCGAATGCATCCCAAGTCCTCAGGGCAAAGTAATCATTAAAAACCGTTTGCTTTTAAAACAAGTTTTATATTTTAAAAGGTAAACTCACCTGAGGTCCCTTCCATGGGGTCAGAGTCTTGGGTACTGGCTTGGGAGGGTACTTCAGTCAGGGTGAGAAAAAGATCCTGGCTGTTGGGGAGAACGGAGTGCTGTGTGCTCTCTGCAAGCTCATTCTCATCCTCCTCCTCCTCTCCCCCATCGGCAGAATCCTCAGGTGTCGCTGATGAGACTATCCCTGACCCAGAATCCACGATCACAGGTGGGGTAGTGGTGGCAGCCCCCCCTAGAATTGCATGCAGCTCGGCGTAGAAGCGGCATGTCCGCGGCTCTGACCCGGAGCAACCTTTTGCCTCCTTTGTTTTTTGATAGGCTTGTCTGAGCTCCTTGACTTTCATGCGGCACTGCTCAGAGTCCCTATTGTGGCCTCTCTCCATCATGCCCTTGGAGATTTTCTCAAAAGTTTTTGCATTTCGTCTTTTAGAACGAAGTTCTGCAAGCACTGAATCCTCTCCCCATACAGCGATCAGATCCAGTACCTCCCTCACGGTCCATGCTGGTGCTCTTTTTCGATTATCAGCCTGCATGGTTACCTGTGCTGATGAGCTATCTGTGGTCACCTGTGCTCTCCACGCTGGGCAAACAGGAAATGAAATTCAAATGTTCACGGGGCTTTTCCTGTCTACCTGGCCAGTGCATCCGAGTTTAGATTGCTGTCCAGAGCGGTCACAATGATGCACTGTGGGATAGCTCCCAGAGGCCAATACCATCGAATTGCGGCCACACTAACCCTAATTCGAAATGACAATATCGATTTTGGCGCTACTCCACTCGTCGGGGTGGAGTACAGAAATCGATTTAAAGGGCCCTTTACATCGAAATAAATAGCGTCGTTGTGTGGACGGTTACAGGGTTAATTCGAATTAAAGCTGATAAATCCGAATTAAAGTCGTAGTGTAGACCAGGCCTAAGTGATGCAGTTGCAAAAAAAGGCTAATATTCTGGTGTGTATTAATAGAGCATCTCATAGAAGCCATGGGAGGTCATTGTCCTGATCTACTCAATACTGGCGAGTCCTCAGCTGGAGTATTGTGATCAATTCTGGGAGGTGCCACACTTCAGGAAAGATGTGGATAAACTGGTGAGTCCCCAAAAGGAGAGCACCAAAAAGAACAAAAACCCATTTAGAAAATCTGACCTATGAGGAAAGGTTAAAAAAAGAACCTTGGCATGTTTAGTCTTGGGTGGGGAGGGACCTGATAGCCTTCAAATATGTTAAGGGCTGTTACAAAGAGAACAGCAATCAATTGTTCTCCATGTCCACTGAAGGTTGGACAAGTAGTAATGGGCTTAATCTGCCAGAAGGGAAATTTAGGTTAGGTATTAGGGAAAACTTTGTAACTATACAGGTAGTTAAATTCTGGAATAGGGAGATTGGGGAATCCCCGTTGAACAAATATCTGTCAGTGATTGTCTCGGTTTATTTGGTCTTGCTCAACACAGGGTTTTGGATTCATAACCTCTTGAGAAGCTCTTCCAGACCCACATCATTTCTATGACTATTGACAATTTAAGAAAGATTTTTAAAAATTTCACTAAGCATGACACTGGCCTGCAGGCCCACAACTTGTCCCTACAGAGCCCCACAGAGCCTTAGAAGTCTCCTCAGCACCCAATCAGTCAGAATTATCTTCTGAACCCCTGAGCCAGGTCCCTGAAGAGCCGATAGTCTGATAAAGCTAATGGGTGGTCCTAATGAGCCTTCTTAAGCTCAGACTCATTGTGGACCTACCACAATGGGGCACTGATCTATCATTTACATAGCTTCACTATCACAACATCCAAGCTGCTCACACATTAATGTATTTAGCATGTTTTTATGGAAGCATTATTCCATTTTATAGATACGAAAATGGAGGCACAGAGAAATGAATGGAGTTGGCCAAGATGCCAAACTGACAGAGCAAAGAACGGAATCCTTGGTTTGCAGAATTCCAGTTTAGTGCCTTAACCCCAAGACCATGCTTCTTTCTAAAGTTCATCCAGGGTAACCTACACAGACCTCAGAAAGGCAGACCCAGCCTCATCCAGACCATCAGTTCCATTTCTTCCCCTGCATAGCAGAAATGCAAGGGCCTCCCATAATTATCCCTACCCCAAGCTCAAGTCCAACATTCCCACCACTACTGAAATTTATATAGAATACATAAATAAAAACATACTCCAGTCCCTACATTTCTCCCTGCATAACAGCTAACTCTCTCACCCCACAAATATTACTGAATTTATCAATCCTTATGAGACACGGAGGCCTTGTTGAGCCCCACTTTCTAAAATGCACAGAAAAATAAAGGCCAAAATTAGGTGACACCTCCAAAACATCTTAAAATGACACAGGAAGTCTGTTTCAGAGCCAGAAATGGAACCCAGTGATCATTAGTTCCAGACCACTGCCACAGCCACAGGACAGTCCATTTTGTTCCAGTAGCTGCCTTCCTCATTCACTACATGGAAATTTCATCACGTGCAAGTATTTGCTATAGAGGTTAATCGGTTTCTCAAGTGCTGTGTAAAAGTGGGTTTGCAGGAATAATTCTATTGGATAAAGAGTATAGTCATGCATATAGATTTAGCCTGCTCTTTCCAACAGTCAGTATGGTTAAATGAGTAAGAACTGGTTCTACTACACGAGGGACACTGATTCTATTCCTAGCTCTACTAGAAGTCACTCTGTGGCACTTCTGTCAGGCTCAAACTATTAATTTTCAGACTAATCTGTCTTAGATTTTAGAGAGGATGCAGAATTTGGCTTTAAGCAGAAGTTTAGCTGCAACTTTAAACAAATAACAAAGCTCCAGTGTCACCTTATTCTTCCTTCTCCCAAATGGCCCAGTACTAGGGCTTGACCAGGTGACTTTCAAATTTTACACCACAGATTTCTACTATTTGAGCCAACACATGTACAGCACAATCATTCAAAAAGGCAGTGTAAGTAGCTGAGCCTGCATCTAGAATACAGCACACCCAAATCTCTATTCTCAGCTTTATTTAATTACTCCTGGTGGAATTTTGTGCCACTGCACATGTGCAGAGTTTACGTCCCTCGCAGATTTCTTTGCTTCCCTGCAGAAAAATGGACTTTGATGGGGAAGCAAAGGGAAGCCACAAGAGCAGTCATATGACCCTCCCCAGTAGTATGTTTCAGGTGTCCAGGGCAGCTGGCAGACAAGTAAGTCACTGTGGGGCAGGAATAGAGAAGACCCAGCTGGTAGCTCCTGCACTGGGTTCAGCTGCTAGTCCTGGCTGGGGTGGGGAAGACTAGCACAACCTCTGGGGCCATGTTAGACACCCTCAGATTTCTCCCCTTGCTGTAGGAAGCTCTACAAACTCTCGCCCCCCCCCCGCCCCCGGCCTCTCCCCCATCCGTGCTTCCTGCACCATCGCTCCTCAGCTGCAGGGGGAGGGATCACTGTACAGGGAAGCTGCTTCTCCATCCACCCAACCCCCATGCATCTAGACCCCCTCATATCCAGGCCCTCCCACCAAGCCTCACCCCCCAATACACCCAGAACACCCCACCCCGACGAGCCCCACTCCCCCTGCAGCTGGACCATGACAACAAGCCACCCACACCTGAATCCCCACCCTACCAAGCATCAGTCAGCTGCACAAGAATCCCCACCCCACTGAGCCCCACTCTCCCAGCATCTGGAACCTTCCCCTTTGCCCCCATACCCAGACCCCCCTGAACCTCCCCCTGCAGAGTCCCATTGCCATTATACCCAGAACCCCCCCACACCCAGATCCCCCACTGAGCCACCTACACCCAGATAGTCCCGCACCGAGCCCTCTCAACCCATATCTCGATCCCCCCCATGCCTGGATCCTGCATTGCTGAGCCTGCCTACCCACACCTGATATGGTGGGGCAGGGCCCTGGGATGTTTCTGGTGCAGGCCCAGTCCTTGCATTGTGTCAGGGTTGGGTGCAGCCTTACTGCTGAGTCCATGTCCCAGGGGGGAGCTGCACAGTGATCTCCCACCTCTGTGCAGCCAGTGGCCTGTGCTTCCCAATGCCATGCTGGAGTCTCCACATTTGACAAAAAATTTACATAATTTTAAAATATTGTGCACAGAATTTATTTTTTGGCACAGCATGCCCTCAGGAGTAAAAATTTAAAGTGACATCCTGCAACCTCCCCCTTATTTTACCTGAGAAGTAAGGGGAATGTTAGGTACCTGCCCCTAAGCAACTGCAGTCAGTAATAAGGATTGTGAAGTGCACAGAAATATTAACTGCAGCCACTGGAAAGGGAGGGGAGATGAACTCAGACCCCTGCTCCTAACTCAGTGCATCTTCCCCTATGTTTTAACGTATTTTGTAGCTGAGCATCTTTCTCTGACAACAGTGAGCTAAAAAGAGCTTGCAGCAGTTGGACAGCTCACTGAGCAGAGTCAAACACAAATTCATCTATTCTGATTTTTTTTTTTTTTTTTTTTATTAAAGAGCTTGATCTTCATGCTGGACACTCAATCTCACTAGAACGCCTATGCTGAGAAGTAATGTGGATCCATCCTTCCTCCTTGTCCCTTCTACCCTCCATCGTTGCAAAGAAGCGTTTGAGTTGAAGTTCTACGAACAGGTCATTAGGGGGCTTGTATCTCAGGAAACCCCAGATTTTTACTACATGTTCTACTGGGGGCACTGAATTGGCATGCCAGTTTTCAAATTGGCCTAACTACATATATATTAGCTTTAGAGAGGTTTAAAATTAGGATTTTAATATTACAAAGAGTTTCTGTTTAAACTTCGGTGTTGCTAGTGCTCCATCATAATTCTCATAACAGAGATGTGGTGCTAATCCAGGCAGATCTTTAATGTAAGTCTCTTTGCATATAATTATATTTTCTGTTCACATCTTTGAGGCTCAATGTTTTAAGCACGTTACTAAATTTAGCCTTACAGCATACATGCAGTTTGGAAGTATTCTAAATCCTCAGAAAGTGAGGCTCAGAGAAAAGTAACTTACCCAAGGCCATGCAAGAAGCAATGGCAGAGAGTCAGGAATCGTGACTCTTGGCCCTATGGTTTAGTCACAAGACTAACCTTCCTTGCCTCTTAGGTTTAGTTCTTGATATTGCTCACAAAAACCACTAAGCCATATGTACAAGTCACTTTGCATGTGTGAAATGTTGACCTGCTCTAGTTGCTTCCTCTAGTTTTGTTCATGTATTTCACATGACATACCTGTCCAAGGCCAGCATCTCCAGTGGGGTATCAGGCGCTCACCGAAGACTGAAAGAGAAATAATAATTACTCCAGTAGCACCAAAGGTACAAGCTGGTGGCCTTGCCAAGCATAAGTACTTCCTGTTGGCCACAGATGTCTGGAAAGACAGTCCAAACAATCAGAGTGCTGAAGCACATTTGAAGGTTCAAGTCTTCCTCTGAATAAGGCATAGGAGTACACAGGCAGTACCTTATTCTTCTGGGCTAGTGATTTTATGGTGCCCTCTGTATAATACGGAAGACTGGGATTATGCTCGAAGCACCACACTGGGTGTGAAGGACCAGGATCTTGTTTCAGCCCTGCCAAAGAGACTTTTCACGTAGCCTGCGGCAAACCCCCCTACAGACTGTGTTCCCTCATATTTCCCCTGTATGGAAATTTCCCTACCACAGAGATTGTGACACAAAGACCATTTACATCAGAGAAAAGGAGAGTAAAAAAAGAGCTTGACATGAAACCGTGAGCTTGCCTTCCATCCATACAATTTGGACTACAGCTTCACTTCAGGGCTAGCTGAACTGATACAGCCTACATAGCTTTACTTGCCTTGTTATCTATGCTACAATCATACCTTTACTTGCACATGCCCAAATAGGACAAATGGGCTATTTGGGCATGTGCAAGTAAAGGTATGATTGTAGCATAGATAACAACAAGTGTTTAGATGTGGTGGCATAGATTACGCCATCCAAGTACATGCTTGCCAGGGAGCCTGGGTACGTTCTCTGGAGGATAGCCAGTGCTGAAGCCTGTGCCACCAGGCTTACACTACTAGTGTTACCCATCATACAATCACACCTTCATTTGCAGTCAGGGCCAGCCCACAACATTTTGGAATCCTGAGGCAGGGAGCTCAAAGGACACCCCCATGCCTCCTTGCTTGGGCCAAAACTTTGCAAGGTCTTAATTCTGCCTTCTTCCTGTTCTTCTCCTCCTCTCATAGTACTGCTCTGCTACCTACCCAAATAAAGGAGAACTAACAACTTAAAATGCCTTGTTCAAAAATGTTAAGTAACACTTAACTTTCAAAACACCTGAATAGCAAAATGTAACTTTTCTTGTCTACATAGTAAACACTGGCATTTTAGCTATTTGAATAACACTGCTCTACAGCCAAAATGCTTCTGAAATAAATGTAGTCAAACTTTACTAATTCTGGGTCACTGAGAACGAAAATGATGCTTAAAATTGTTGATTGGCTCTAGTTTTCAAGATATGCTATTGGGTCAGTATATACGACCCTTGACTTGGGAATGGCAGAGGATAAGTGAGTTATAAAGGGAAGGGATTTCAATTTAAACCAGAAATGACTAAAATACATCTTTGACTGGATCTATGAATAAATCTATGACTGGGTTTGAACAGTACTTGCTTTTTAGGCAAAACAATGAATGATGCAATCTGAAGCTGGTATTGCGTCATACATTATATGAATTGCATCATGTTATTCCTAGAAGTCACGGATGATGCAATCATAACGAAGCTTACATCACTCTGCTGAACAAATTGCCCTATTTCAACTCTAGAAATCATACAGTGTCCTGCTCTTATTTGTCAATGTTTGATTTTGCAAAGGGACACATTTCTGTTTAGCCAAAGTGAGCAGAGATGCCTCGTACTTGTGTGAACAGTGCAGATAACTTCTGCTAGGTTTGTGGTGAAGTGACTTTTGCATCACAAAAGCGCAGTATAACCACTATGGTTAAGAAAGCCTATCACCTTTATTTTGGCTGCAAAATCGGAGATCGGGACAAGAGGTGGGACCCACACATATGCTGCAACACTTGTGCAACAAATCTTCGCCAGTGGTTGAACAGGAAAAGGAAATCTATGCCTTTTGCAGTGCCAATGATTTGGAGAGAGCCAACAGATCATACCAGCAATTGTTACTTCTGCATGGTGCCTCCAGTTGGGAAAGGTGTGTCAAAGTGGACTGTGCATTATCCAAACATTCCATCAGCCATACGCCCAGTACCCCACGGAGAAGGACTGCCGGTTCCTGATGCACCAGAATCATTCTCACTTGAATCAGACAAGGAAGAGGATGAAACTTCTGGTCCTGAACCATCAAGGTCACAGGACCCACATTTCCTCCCATCTGCCTTCTCTGACCCACACCTCATAACACAAGGTGAACTGAATGACCTTGTCAGGGATTTTGAACTACTCAAGAGTAAGGCAGAGCTGTTGAGCTCCAGACTACAGCAGTGGAATCTCCTGGCAGGTGATGTTAGGGTTTCCATGTTCCGTGACCGTCAAAAGGATCTTGTCCCATTCTTCTTCATGGAAGCTGATCTTGTAGACTGCAACAAGATCGATGGTGTGATGGCAGCCCTCAACATCGTTCACGATCCAGATGAGTGGAGACTGTTCATTGATTCATCGAAGACGAGTCTTAAAGCTGTTTTACTGCATAATGGCAATGTTTTGCCATCAATTCCAGTTGGTCATGCACTCCATATGAAGGAAACCTATGACAACATGAAACAACTTTTGAGGTGCATGAACTATGACCAACATCAGTGGCAGCTTTGTGGCGATTTGAAGGTTGTTGCTCTCTTGCTTGGTCTGCAGACTGGATACACAAAGTACTGCTGTTTTCTCTGCGAATGGGATAGTCGTGCAAGAGATTCCCACTACATCAAGAAAGATTGGCTACTCCGACAGTCATTGGAGCCTGGGAGGAAAAGTATTCAGCATCCACCACTTGTTGAATCAAGGAAGATTTTGTTACCACCCTTACACATCAAGCTGGGTCTGATGAAGATCTTTGTCAAGGCCATTGACAAAACACAAGCAGCTTTCAAGTACCTCCGTGGAAAATTTCCAGGTTAAGTGAAGCTAAGATAAAGGAAGGTGTCTTCGTTGGTCCTCAGATTCGTGAGCTTCGAGATGATGCATTTGACCATGCACTGCATGGCAAGGAAAAGACTGCATAGAAAGCCTTCCAGTTAGTGGCAATAATTTTTCTTGGAAACAACAAGGCAGACAACTACAGGTTGTTGGTGGAAAACCTCCTCAAGGCATACAAAAGCCTTGGTTGCAACATGTCACTAAAGATACATTTTTTTTCCACTGAACTGCGGAGCAGTGAGCAACGAGCACGGCGAGCGATTTCACCACCAGGACGTTGCAACAATGGAGAAACGCTATCAGGGCAAATGGAGCCCATCAATACTTGCAGACTATTGCTGGACAGTGACAAGAGATGCTCCATTTAATGAATACAAGAGACAAGCCAAGAAGCGCCGAGTAGACACTGAATAGGACTAAACTATGTACATAATATTTTTTTGCCTTTTGTTTCATAATAAATTTTATTTATATAACCCTTTTGCTGATTTTTAAAGTGTTACATAAACGGGACAGGTGAAATATGTAAAAGCAACCATAAACACATGGAAAGACCTAGGTTTACAATTTATGATTAAAACTCTACTATCTACACAATATACATAGACATAAAATGTAAAAGCTTAAATATCTTAGAAACAGTAGCCCATCAGTTGTTTTAATTGTCATATTTGAATTCAGCACATCAAAATACATAATAAATAGCACATTTTATCTCTGAAGCAGGCGACTTCTCAAAAATTGTAGACCAGTGTAATCAAAGTGGTGCTTTCTGTGCCTTCTTGGTTGCAAAGATTTGAACTGCTTCCTGCTGAAGGTCCATGGTCTGGGCCAGCCCATGCTCTATTGAGATGGTTGCAAGGCCGACCAGCCTCTCCTGTGTCATTCTGGAGCATAGATGTGTTTTTATTAACTTCAGCTTGGAGAAGCTGCATTCTCCACTGCCAACTGTTACAGCAAGTGTTAAAAGTAGGTGCAGAACAATAAAAGCATTTGGAAAGAGGGTGGTCATCTTATTTGTGCACATATATTCCAGAACAGCCTTTGGAGTTGATCCTGCTGAAATAGATCTTGAAAGGATTTTCAGTTCATCACCTAAGTCACTCGCATCAATATCACACATGTCATCATGTGTCAACACTGTCTCTAGTGCCCTGCATTGCTGGTGTAGGTCTTCAGGTATAGGGAGGAGTTTTGGAATATCATACAACATCCCAAATATACTGCTGTGTTCCTAGAGCCACATGAAACGTTCAACTGAGTATCACACAATCTAGCACCTGGTTAAAGAATTCAACTTTGAATTGTTGTTTGGGGTCTCCTATGTAATGTATAATAATGGATAATCCTGTGTCTCGTAATCAAAAGGTCTTCTTCACTGACTCTTGTATTCTTGAATGGGTGGGAAAATAGCTTCAGTGTGAAGTTCTTCTGCCAACTTCTGTTCAGTCTTCAGAATGTTCTGAAATCGCTCGTCTGACTGGTAAGACTGTAGGTATGACTTTGCTTTGTCCAGTTGTTCCATTGCTCCAGATATATCAATATCAACACCTTGGAGTCTCTTGCTTACAACATTTATTTCAAACAGTATGTCATGCCACAACACTAAGCCACACAGAAATTTGAAGTTATGTATGTTTCTGAAGATTCCATTTCCCTCTGCCACTGTTCTCCCACAAACAGTTCCTGTCATAGCATTATCCTCCATAATGGCAACTATGGCATAATTTATCTTCCCAATTTGATGTTTGATAGGCTTTATCACCTCCACTCAACTTTCCCATCGTGTGGCACTCAGTGGTTTCAGTGTCAGAGAGGATGTTCCCAGACGTTGCTTCAAAATTTGCCATCGATGAGTTGATGCAGAGAAAGATACATAGATGCTTTGAATTACATTAAAAAATTCAGCAGCCTCACTAGAAACTGATGCTGCATCACTGACCACCAAGTTCAATGAATGAGAACTGCATGGGACAAAAAAAAAAAAAAAAAAAAAAAGCTCAAGGGTTTAAACTCTCAGATCCGTGTCTGCACTCCTGTTCTTTCCTCTCATGTTGGCACCATTATCGTAGCCCTGACCTCTCACGTCAGCTATCACAATTCCCGTATCTTCCAGCGTTTTAAGAAGCACATTTGTCATACCAGCTCCTGTAGTATCAATGTCAATAAATTCTAGAAAATGATCTGACAGTCACCTTTGCTGGGACATTTTCACTAGGTTCTGTTGTTACAAAACGCACCATTAAAGTTATTCGTTCCATATGGCTGATGTCAGGTGTGCAGTCCAGAATAACAGAGTAATATCTTACTAACTTCAGATCTGCCACGATCTTCTGTTTGACTTTTGTTGCCTGTAACTGTATGATCTCATTAGGAATTCTTTTTCCAAGGTAGTAGTGTGTGTACATTTCTTGGGTGGTGATTCTTCTTAGATGCTCCTGGAGTACAGCATCAAACTCAGCCATCAGCACCACAATTTTAAGGAAGTTTCCATTGTTTGGCGCACACAGCTGATCTGAAATGCCATGCAGTGCTAGGTTTTGGGTAGCAAGCAATGAGCCTTTTCAGAACATTTTGCCGGTAAAGAGACACTGATGCAATCTTCTCTTGATGCTGATCATCTATGGTGCCCTTTAACCTTAGTCTCATCTCAAGCTCTTTCCACCTATGGAGTGTTTTCTGGTGATTTGCTGCCTTCTCATGGCATGCCAGATTTCTAGCCTAATTTTTCCAGTCCTTTGTTCCCGTAGAACCCAATGTGGCTGGAACATTAGACTGGAAGAGTTTGCAATACACACAGTATGCAGCATTCTGGGTTTTTGAATACCTAAGCCATGGCCTCGCCACTTTGTCACCATTGGGGATTTTATGTCAGTAATGCGTTGTATGGAAACTTCTATTTTCATGTCTTTGGGAAACGTGACGTTTTTCACTTGCTGTGGCCCATGCAGTACAAGGAAGTTCCTAAGGCTACTGCTCAAGTGGGTCCAGTGTCTCCTTGCGCCTCCACCACACTCTTCTCCGATCTACACTTTTCTTCAGGAATGTGCCTGGTTACATCCATTTGAGATGGAGATATGGATGCTGCAGTAGCTGCCAGGTCACCTGCACTCTGACTAACTGGAAGATCAGTCATCTCCTCACTACTCACATCCTCACTGGGGCCGGAAGGCTCACCATGAACATTTGTGTCTATGACAAGTTTCAGAGTAACAGCCGTGTTAGTCTGTATCCGCAAAAAGAAGAACAGGAGTACTTGTGGCACCTTAGAGACTAACAAATTTATTAGAGCATAAGCTTTCGTGGACTACAGCCCACTTCTTCGGATGCATATAGAATGGAACATATAATGAGGAGATATATATACACACATACAGAGAGCATAAACAGGTGGGAGTTGTCTTACCAACTCTGAGAGGCCAATTAATTAAGAGAAAAAAAAAAAAAAAAAAAAAAAAAACTTTTGAAGTGATAATCAAGCTAGCCGAGTACAGACAGTGTGATAAGAAGTGTGAGAGTACTTACAAGGGGAGATAGTCAACGTTTGTAATGGCTCAGCCATTCCCAGTCCTTATTCAAACCGGAGTTGATTGTGTCTAGTTTGCATATCAATTCTAGCTCTGCAGTCTCTCTTTGGAGTCTGTTTTTGAAGTTTTTCTGTTGTAATATAGCCACCCGCAGGTCTGTCACTGAATGACCAGACAGGTTAAAGTGTTCTCCCACTGGTTTCTGAGTATTTTGATTCCTGATGTCAGATTTGTGTCCATTAATTCTTTTGCGTAGAGACTGTCCGGTTTGGCCAATGTACATGGCAGAGGGGCATTGCTGGCACATGATGGCATAGATCACATTGGTAGATGTGCAGGTGAACGAGCCCCTGATGGTATGGCTGATGTGATTAGGTCCTATGATGATGTCACTTGAATAGATATGTGGACAGAGTTGGCATCGGGGTTTGTTACAAGGATAGGTTCCTGGGTTAGTGGTTTTGTTCAGTGATGTGTGGTTGCTGGTGAGTATTTGCTTTAGGTTGGGGGGTTGTCTGTAAGCGAGGACAGGTCTGTCTCCCAAGATCTGTGTCTATTTGTGTCTATGTATCTCAGGAGAGCTCCTTCCTGCTTAGATAGAAGAACTTCCTTTGCTTTCTTTCTTTTTCTGAATGCTGCCCAGAGGAGCGTTTTCTTCTTTCACTCATGACTGCTGTTCTGTGCCAGCTATAGTGGCTCTCAACACTCAATTGAAGGGGACAAATAAGCAGGCTGGTAGCAGGGCTTGAGTGAGGGAAGCTATCAGCATCTTAAGGGCCTAACTGGCTCTTACTACTTCAGTTGACTGCCTGCTCTCCTCAAGGGGGTTCAGGGAAGCAGCAGGAAATAGGAAACTCCCTGAGAAGCTGGTGTAAAAATCAGTCCAGGCTCCTGGAGGTGCTAGAGAAGTACATAAGAGGCGGCTCCTCCTCCCTCTCCCTGCAGCTCCTGCTGCTTTCTGTTATTCCCTCTCACCTTTTCTCCTGCCTGTTATGTCTCTTGTGCCCTCCGTCCTCCAGCACAGCACTCCACCATCTCTGTGCATCTAGAGCAAAGAATATATATGCACCAGCAACAAATTTCTACACTCTGGGTCCTAGTGGTGCCACACACACACACACACAGTCTGGCACCTGAGGTGGCCACCTCAGTTCGCTTCATGGTAAGGCCAGCCCTGTTTGTAGTGTAGGCACATCCTTAGGCTGCACATCTACACTAAACTAGGGGTCTGATTCACCTACTCACATAAAAACATACCTGCTCTAGCTCTCCCTGGAGCTAGCCCAAGTACAAGTAGCAGAGTAGCTGCAGTAGCAGAGGCATGGCTCAGCCGGGCTGAGCACAAATGTCCCTGAAACCAGTGGGTACATACTTGATGTGGCTAAGCTGTGCTTCCACTGCCGCTATTTGTGCTACTGCAGCTACACTGCTATTTATACTTGCTCTAGCTCACGAGAGCTAGCGCAAGTATGCATACATGAGCAGGGGAACTACACCCCAACGTCATAATTCAGATGCGGATTTAGTGTGAAAAAAACAAAGTGTTGCTGCTACACTTCTGAAACAGGTCCTCTTAAAAGACATTGCTATCGTGAGACGGTGTTTGGTAGAAACCTACAAGCCCCTGCTTCTAGTAACAGTGTTTAGATACAGCAGTCCTGGACACTGTCAAATCACAGAATGCGTTAGTCAAAACTACAGCTGAAAGCTGTGCTGCAAGGAAGAATTTTTGAAAGGGGTTACATGAGGCTAAATTCAGCCCAATCAATGGGATTCATGTATACATAGTTCCTGGAGTAATCCTTGTGTATTTCTTCAGTAAGACATTAACGCTGTTTGGCCTTTTCACTGTTGTACCTGAAAGGCTGCTTGGGGTGTTTTCAACCTCACGTTTCAGTGACACACAATCACAGAACTGGAAGGGACCTCGAGAGGTCATCTAGTCCAGTCCCCTGCACTCAAGGCAGGACTAAGTACAGTAACTCCTTGCTTAATAGTGTAGTTATGTTCCTGAAAAATGCAACTAAGCGAAACAATGTTAAGCGAATCCAATTTCCCCATAAGAATGAATGTAAATGGGAGCGGGGGGTTAGGTTCCAAGGAAATTTTTTTCACCAGACAAAAATACTATATTTTATATATTAATATCTCTAGATCTCTCTCCACACACACTATAAGTTTTAAACAAACAATTTAATACTGTACACAGCAATGAGGATTGTGAAGCTTGCTTGAGGTGGTGGAATCAGAGGGTGGGATATTTCCCAGGGAACGCCTTACTGCTATATGATGAACTAGCACTCGGCTGAGCCCTCAAGGGTTAACACATTGTTGTTAATGTAGCCTCACGCCTCTACAAGGCAACAAGAATGGAGGGAGGGGAGACTGCATGGCAGACAAAGAGACAGACAGTGAGTGAGTGTCATTGCCCTTCAATGTACTTAGAGTGGGGTCAGTGTACTTATCTTTTAAAGATGATCAGCAAGTTGAGATGGCAGTTGCTGCCGGGGGGGGGGGCGGCGCAGGGTGGACACCCTGACATTAGCTCTCCCTTCTCCCCCCCCCCACCCCTTGCACAGCAAGCAGGGGGCTCGGGGAGCAGCTCCAAGGCAGAGGACAGGAACAGCACATGGCAGTGGGGGGAGGGACAGCTGAACTGCCCAGCAATTGATAGCCTGCTGGGCAGCCGCTACACAGGGAACTTAGGGAGCTGATGGGGGGCTGCTGGTCCACCCTGGTTCCAAGCTCCCTCACCAGCTAGCTCCAACAGGCTGCTCTTTCTGCAAGCAGTGGACAAAGCAGGAGGCTGCCAAACAACGTTATAAGGAAGCATTGCGCAACTTTAAATGAGCATGTTCCCCAATTGATCAGCAATGTAACAACGAAACAACGTTAACCAGGACGACTTTAAGTGAGGAGTTACTGTATTATCTAGACCATCCCTGACAGGTGTGTGTCTAACCCGGACTTAAAATTCCCCAATGATAGGCATTCCACGACCTCCCTAGGCAATTTATTCTAGTGCTTAACCTGTCTGGACATTACAAAAACACACCTTCCTGTCAACCTAAACCGCCCTTGCTGCAATTTAAGCCCATTGCTTCTTGTACTATCCCCAGAGGTTAACAACAACAATTTTTCTCCCTCCTCCTTGCAACAACCTTTTATGTCACCTCTGTTTCTTCTGGAAAAGAGAAGACTAACCCAATTTTTTCCAATCTGCCCTCACAGCTCATGATTTCTAGACCTTTAATCATTTTTGTTGCTCTTCTCTGGACTCTCTCCAGTTTGTCCACATCTTTATTGAAGCGTGGCGCCCAGAACTGGACACAATACTCCAGTTGAGGCCTAATCAGTGCAGAGTAGAGTGGAAGAATTACTTCGTGTCTTGCTTACAATACTGCCGCTAATACATCCCAAAATGATAGTTTTTTGCAACAGCGTTACACTGTTGACTCATATTTAGCTTGTGATCCACTATGACCCTCAGATCCCTTTCTGCAGTACTCCTTCCTAAGCAGTCATTTCCCATTTTGTAAGTGTGCAACTGATTGTTCCTTCCTAAGTGGAGGACTTTGCATTTGTCGTTATTGAATTTCATCCTATACTTCAGACCATTTCTCCAGATCATTTTGAATTTTAATCCTATCATCCAAAGCACTTGCAACCCCTCCCAGCTTGGTATCATCCACAAACTTTGTAAGTGTACTCTCTACGCCATTATCTAAATCATTGATAAAAGATATTCAATAGAACCGGATCCATAACAGATCCCTGCGGGATCCCACTCGTTATGCCCTTCCAGCATGACTGAACCACTGAACTACTCTCTAGGAACAATTTTGCAACCAATTATGCATCCATTTCATAGTAGCTCCATCTAGGTTGTACTTACTTAGTTTGTTTATTAGAAGGTCATGTGAGACAGTATCAAAAAGCCTAACTAAAGTCAAGATATACCACATCTACCACTTCCCCCTTATCCACAAGGCTTGTTACCCTGTCAAAGAAAGCTATCAGGTTGGTTTAACACAATTTGTTCTTGACAAATCCATGCCAACTTATTTATCACCTTATCTTCTAGGTGCTTGCAACCTGATTGCTTAATTATTTGCTCCATTATCTTTATGGGTACAGAAGTTAAGGTCTGTAATTCCCCAGTTTGTCCTTATTTCCCTTTTTAAGGATGGGCGCTCTATTTGCCCTTTTCCAGTCTTCTGGAATCTCACCCGTCTTCCATGAGTTTTCAAAGATAATTGCTAATGGCTCAAATATCTCCTCAGTCAGCTCCTTGAGTATTCTAGGATGCATTTCATCAGGCCCTGGTGATTTGAAGACCTCTATCTTGTCTATGTACTTTTTGACTTGTTCTTTCCCTATTTTAGGCTCTGATCCTACCTCATTTTCACTAGCATTCACTATGTTAAACCTCCAATCGCCACCAACCTTCGTGGTGAAAACCGAAATAAAGTAATTAAGCACCTCTGCCATTTCCACATTTCCTGTTATTGTCTTTCCCCTTACATACATAGCCAAACTTCATACACGACCATAGCACATACAATCCAATGAGATATTAATGTGTAGCAGATCAAGACTTTTAGAAGGATACCTTACAAAGCATATTTTGTTTTTGTTTTTGTAAAAAAAAAAAAAAAAAAAAAAAAACCAAACACAACACATCCTAATTACTTGACAGTGGTGAATATTGGGGTCCCAGGGTGTCACATGTCACTTAAAAAGAGACATCCTTGTTCTTCTGTTTTTTTAAGCTTAAAAACTAAAGTTTGGGACCTTGTTTTGCACAGCAAAATATGAAGACTGAACACACAAGCATTAAATGCCATGTAGGACCCCCACCACTTCTCCACACCACCTAATAGGACAGCTGAACTGCCAACTAACTGAGAATTTGTCTTGACAAGGGTTGTGTGTAACTACAAAAAAAAGTCAGTAACTCAAGTTAGCTATCAAGGTAAAATCCTAGTGAAGACAAGGCAGCTTGTAATTTCCACACAAATCAGCAAGCTGAATTAACCCACTGCTAGCTTGTATGAAAAATACACAGTGCCTTGTCTTCACTAGACTTGATGTTCAGTTAGCTAACTCAAGTTAAGAACTCTTTTGTACTGAGAACAAGGCCTTCCATTCAAAGATGTGGCAGTAGCACATTTTAGCTAATATTCTAAAAGTCTAGTATAGACAAGGAAGCATCAACTTTAATGAGTGCTAGCTGGCCAAGCTGAAACCTAAAAGTGTGCCGCCAAGGCTTCAGCTTGACCTGTTAGTACATGTAAAACTAGACTGGAGAACATTTAGAAGCTTGCCAGTATAATGTCAGTTAGGGATGTGATTTTCTTTTTGTAAAATTTCAACACCAACAAAAGCCCTAGTGTAGACTCCGTTACAGTGCTTTTGCCAGTATAGATTTCACTTGCCAAAACGCAATAAATTATGCTCACAAAACTATCTTATACAGGCAAAAAAGTACACTTCCTATACCAGCCAACTGTCCCTCGTATAATACTTGCAAACATAAGGCCTAGTCTATACTACAAAAGTAGTGAGCAAACAACCTTGCACAAACTATCACCACCTGATAACACTTTGCATGGGTGGAATGGGGGGGGGGGGGGAGAAGAAGAGAAAGCGAATAACTTTGTGAAGTCACAAACTAGTGCATGAGATATCCAATACTTAGATACTGACTGTCTTAAAACCCTTTTTGTCGTCAGTGGAAGAATAAAAGCTAAGGGAGACAGGTTAATATTATGCAAGAAGAGGTCTTCACTGGAAGTGAATCATTCCGCCCTACACTACAAAAAAAAAAAAACTGGCACGCAAAAGATTAACTGAAATATTTGGCGTTCATACGGACAATACTAAAGATGAAGAGAGCTTTGCTGTTTCTGCTGATTAGGACAGATGGTTCTATGAGGAACTGAATAATAGTGATAAGTCAGACTGCAATAAAATCCAAATAGAGCAGAGAGAATAATACAACTTAAGCAACTCAGCAGAACAGAGAAAACTAGCATTCAGTGTCAAAACTGACAAAAGAAAAAATACTTTTTCACACAATATTTAATCAATCTGTGGAACTCACTGCCACAGGAAGTAATTGGGTATGTCTACACAGCCACTGAACACCCAGGGTTGGCCCATGCTAGCCGAGTAAGGCTCACTGGCTGTTTCATTGCTGTGTAAACTTCCAGGCTCAGGCTGGAGCCCCAGCCTTCCAGGGTGGAAGGGTCACAGACAAGGGTTTTTGTTTGCTGTGTAGATAAAATTTAACAAGACTCAAAACAGAGCTGAACATTTATATGAATAAAGTATATTCAGAATTATAATTAATGAACTTTTTGTGAAAGGCATATTGAAACCAGAGCTGTGCTAAAAACGCCAATTCAATTTCACAGAGGACTTCAATATTTCAATTTGATTTTGTTCGGAATCCGAACACAATTTTTTTTTTTTTGAAGTCTCACAAAAGAGACTGGCGCCTGGGGCTGTGGGGCAGTGCATCAGGTGGGCTGCCCCAGACCCAGAAGCTCTGAAATTCCTGACTCTGAAGTAGTCCAGCAGGTGGTTTACTGAGGAGCGATGCTGCCATAGCGGGAAACCATGTTCCTACCTGGGTACGGTCAGAACTTCACTGAAATCAAAGCCATCCCAGTGGAACATTCCAATCTTGATGAATCAGAAAACTACAATGAAAAATGAGGAGATTTTTTCTAACCAACTCTTAAACTCATACTCAGGATTTACACCCATCTTTAGCTACTAGAGATCAGGATAAGACTTAAAGAAGGGGGCAGATTACCCCAAGTCTGCCTCCTGTGGGGCTCTTATACCTTTCTCTGAAGTGTCGGATGCTGGCCACTGTCAGAGACAAGGCATTACATAAGAACAGTCACACTGGGTCAGACCAAAGGCCCATCTAGCCCAGTATCCTGTCTGACAGTGGCCAATGCCAGGTGCTCCAGAGGGAATTAACAGAACAGGTAATCATGTGATCCATCCCCTGTTGCCTATTCCCAAGTCTGGCAAACAGAGGCTAGGGACACTATCCCTGCCCATCCTGGCTAAAAGCCATTGATGGACCTATCCTCCATGAACTTATCTAGTTCTTTTTTGAACTCTGTTGTAGCCTTGGCGTTCACAATATCCTCTGGCAAAGAGTGCCACAGGTTGACTGTGTGTTGTATGAAGAAATACTGTGTTTGTTTTAAACTGCTCCTATTAATTTCATTTGGTGACCCACCCCCACCGCAGGACCTTGAAGAGAACAAGTGGTTTTTTTTCATAATTTTGTTGTTTTGCATTTTCTACTGCATTCATATATTCTGCAAATTCACAATGGACAAAAGGTAAAAAAGTTTCTTGCATGTGGAGGAACTTTTGCTCCAGTTAAAAATGTGCACACTGAAGTGATTGTAGCTGCCTATAAATATTGAAGAACATCAAAGCTGGTCCTGGTAAATTAAAAATGCTGTCACACAGATAGGAACTAGCCTCTAGCACTGCCAGCTTCGACATGTGAGCCTCTGATCTGAGAGGCAGAAGCTCAGTTCCTCAAGAAATTTTATTCACTATAAGAAAAAAAATTTTTTTTTTTTTTTTTTTTTTTTTTTTTTTTTTACCAGCAGTTGGATTTAATAAGGATATTAAATACCTTGTGAGTGAGCTAATTAAAGCTTAACCCTTTCGAGACACTGTCAAAACGCTTCAGCGCTTTAACTGACAAAGGTACCTTAATTTTTCCCCCCATATTATTTTCAGTTGGAATTTTTCTAGGTTCCAGGACCACTGGCATCCAAGACCCAAAAACAAATGTTGGCAGGCTTCAAAAAATTAGAATAGCTACTCTTAAATTAGCCTTGGTATGAATTTGATTTAATCTGATCACACAGAACAGATACTTCAGGAAATCAGTGGGTATGTTCCCTATCTGATTAAATATTCAAACACTACTGAGGCTGTCTGATCAAATACTTAGGGGAAATTCAGAGCACAAATCATACTTTCTTAACAGACTAACGCAGTAGAAAGTACTTTTGATCTCATCGTTATCAGCCACTGGTAGCGGAGTCTTCCCAACTCAACACATTTAAGACAAGCCTATTGGAGAAACTATTGTAATCTGTCAATATATTCCTGTAATGATGAAATACTAAGAGAAGTGCTTAGCTATCTAATTAAAGATAACTGCAAGAATACTGAAAGTTAGAAATTTAGGAAAAAGTCTGTTGCATTTATGATTGATATGCAATTAAGTCAAGTAAGGTAACGCAAAAGTTACATTTCTCATAGCAACATTAACTCTCACATTTAACAACTTCAAAATGTATGCAAGGTTCTTATAATAATGGTAATCTTTTGCACTGCCAGACTTTGTTTGCAACTGTTACATTAATGTAGGTTTCCCTGCCTCACAACCAGGGCCAGGGCCAGGGCCAGCTCCAGCATTTCCGTCACCGTAAGCGGCGGGGGAGAAAAAGCCACGATCGGTGGCACTTCAGCAGCAGCTCTACCGTACTACTTCATTCTTCGGCGGCAATTCGGCAGTGGGTTCTTCCCTCCGAGAGGGACTGAGGGACCCACTGCCAAAGAGCCGGACGTGCCACCTCAAGCACCTGCTTGCTGCGCTGGTGCCTGGCACCTGCTTGCTGCGCTGGTGCCTGGCACCGGCCCTGCTCACAACAAATTCCTTATTTTTAAGAAGCGGTACTTAAGAATTATGGAGTCAAGAAATTCTGTAAAGTGTAGCACTGACAAAGATACACACTCAGTACTTATTCCTGTTACTACATAGTTAATTATAAAGAAGTGTGGTTTAAAACCTATGTTACAGTAAATACCAAGAGACCCAAATCAGAGTCATGGCCCCACAATACTAGATGATGTACAAACACAGTGAGGCAGTTCCTTCCTCGAAGAGCTTAGGAAATACGGGAGACAAACCAAATGTGGGATAAAAGATAGCACACAAGCAAAATGACTAGGGTTACCATATGTCCGTATTTTCCCAGACATGTCCGGCTTTTTGGTTCTTAAATTGCTTTCCGGGAGGAATTTTTAAATATCTAAAAACATCCAGGATTTTGCCATTATTATTTTTCCCCAAAGAAGAGTTGATCATTCAAGAAAGAGAAAGGATGTTGATCACTCGAGAGAGTGCCTGCTTTCCCCCCCAGCTCCCAGCACTTGCGCTGAGAAACAGCTATTTCACATGGCTGGGTGGGGGGTGGGAGGAAGAATGCGGCGCACTCTGGGGAGAAGGCGGGGCCGGGCATTTGGGGAACGGGTTGGAATGGGGGCGGGGCCAAGGCCCCCCGTGGAGTGTCCTCTTTTTTCAATGTTCAAATATGGTAACCCTAAAAGTAACCAAAGTAATGGAAGCGACACAGCAGGTTAGGACCATGTCCTTTTAGAAGATACATTACTACATGAATTAATGTTGGGGGTTGGGGGAGTGCACAGGGGTGAAGCAAGGGAGAGGAAAGGATTGCTGGAGAATGAGGAGTGGATAAAGGAAGAGGGAGGTAGAGCAGCAACGAGCTGTGGGAGCGAGACTGGGTAGCTGAAGAGCTGCATTCACAGAAGGCTGGAGATGAAGTTGACTAAACCACCAATGGCAATAAAGCAAATGAGAAAAATCAGAGGGGAGAAACTCACTCTGGTTCAGAGGAAAGGCAGCAGTTACTCCATGAGGGAGGCTGGCCTCTATTCCCACCTCCACACCCACATTCTAGCCGGGGGAGGGGCAACACTTTAGGGTAGGAGGAACAAGTCACCAAGGTTAGTATGTGCAACAGCTGGTTTGGGCTTTTTAAATACCATTGGTGAGGTGTTGAAATGTTTTGTTTTAGATAAAACCTACTAGATTTCAGCTGTTTGTGCCATACATTTAAATAGGCCCAAGCTATAACAGGAGAGAATCCACTAAACCTTCAATGCCACTTTCCTTAAGATGAACTCACAGCCTGGAAGGCAAATTCCCCTGGACAACTGCATAGATTCTTCAAGTACTGCACTAATGCACAAACAAGAATGTAGCAGTTTTCAGAACACTAACGCAGTCACATAATTATAATCCTGCATGTCCACATGCCCCTAGCTTTCCTAAGCATTTCATTTTGGAACTGAAAGTTTCCACCCTTACTGTTTTTCCAAAGGTTAATTTATACGAAGGATTTGAGGAAAAAAAAAAAGTCTCAAGCATTTGAGTTTTGGGAGAGGGAGAAAAAACCACACACGCACACACACTTCAAATTCATTTTAGCCACATTTTTGAACAGGCCCACATTAAAAGGCTCAATTTTGGAAGGTGAATCTGGCACAGAGTGCAATCAGTAGGGACTAGTGCCTTTGCTAAATTAGGAGCAATTTTTTCAAACACTGTAAAATCAGAAGCATTTAGAAGTTGCTTACCAAGCACACGCAATAAATTCACAGTAGGAGGTGCGTACTTGTAATGTGCATGCCTGTGCAGCTAATTAAACGGCAGCACTCAAAGCGTGACTACTCCATTTGAAATATGCCCCCTAGCACTCCCCTGCAACCTCCTTATTGACCCTGCAACTTGTTTTGCTACTCAGAATGATGCAAGGCTATACTGTAGCTTAAGCACTGTAAAACCTAATCTAAAGCTACAGTCAGTTTAACCTTTTTAAAACAAAAAGAGCATAAAGGGGATGTTAACTGAATGCAAACAGATTTAATTGTCAACACTACCACCACCTTATTCTAGAGCTCCTACCAATAACCACACAGGTGCATTTCAGACAATAGGACCACTGGGGGGAAAGAATTTTTTTGATAAAATTCCTCAGTGCAGACAAGGCCAGAGACTCCCAAGTTAAACAGGGCCTGAATTTCTTAAAACAATATTTTTTGTTTTTAAATAATGCCACCTTTCAGGTCTTTGTACATCAGAAAACACCAAAAGATTCAAGCTAAATTTTCTTTTTTCCTTTACAAGTTAAATAAGTACCCTTTAGAGTAAAAATAAACAGATAGGAACAGAGTGGACTTTTTTAATCTGCGAGCATTAATATGGTCAAACCAGGACTACTGTTAGACAATAATGCAAATATACCAGGTCAGAATTAATATCACACATTAAACCTCCATATTTCCTGAATTCAGCACTTACATTTTTTGTCATAGTCTTTTAATATACCTTAAATGCAGAATACATACAACTCACAGAACTGTGTACACAGATCTAACAACCCCCCCACCCCCACACAATGGGTCACCGCCTCCACCTTCTACTTTCCTTACCTACCAGATGTAGGTCTCCCAGACTTCACACTTAGTAGTTTGTACTTATGAAGACTATTTTGGTCTAAAGAGGGCCTCACTTTGAAATCTCAGAAGAAAAAAAAGTCTAGAAGACTAATAAAAAGGGAGCATTTTTAAATATATGTTACACAGCAAAATGGTCTAAACTGGAGGAAAATTACTATGCATGTTAATCAGTGGTTGTATACAACTGCTTGAGGATTTTCTTTAACACTGTCTTGCAGTGGAGCAGTCTGTCTCTTTTCCAGCAAGAAGTGCAACATCAAATCATGTTCTCTTCTTGATGCTTCACCTGGTACCATTTTAGGAGCCCTTTACTTTCATTGCTATAGTGGAGTCACCCTGTCCCATAACCACATCTGCCAGGCTTGGCGCACTGAGGACATGTGCCAATTCGGTCACAGGACCAGACTCCAAAGAAAAACTGCTGAGCTCCAGTTCATTTGCAAGTTTGACACCATCAGATCAGGATTAAACAAAGACTGTGAATGGCTATCCAACTACAGAAGCAGTTTCTCCTCCCTTGGTGTTCACACCTCAACTGCTAGCAGAGGACCTCACCCTCCCTGATTGAACTAACCTTGTTATCTCCAGACTGATTTATACCTGCCTCTGGAAAATTCCATTACTTGCATCTGAAGAAGTGAGGTTCTTACCCACGAAAGCTTATGCTCCCAATACTTCTGTTAGTCTTAAAGGTGCCACAGGACCCTCTGTTGCAAATTGTCTTTGTGGCACTACTGGCAATACTATGTGCAGGCTGTAATTACATTTAATCCATCCTACTCTTACAGATCCAGCCTTGATGTACACAAGTGAGAAAACTGAACATGCAACCAGTTGGAGAAATTTGCGTTTTAGCATGCCTCTAAATCTTTGGGATTTTTAAATTCGACCCCTGAGAGCCAGTTTTACTCTCCTCAATTTCAGCATAAAAAAAGGGAGGAAATGGTCACGGTTTGTCAACGTCCTGGCAGGGTAAGGTCTTCAGTACAGGCTCCAAACTTTCAGGTAGTGATTGAAGTGTTTACCTGTCAACTACTAGCTTAAAGACAGTGATCGCTACTTGCGCCCCCAGAAAGCCACTCTTTGACCAACCCTTTTAAAGGAATAGATTTGGGCTCTGTATCAAGATTTTGGAAGGTCACTTCAGAGCTTTGCCAAACAGTAGTGAGGCTCCAGGGGCCATCTGCAGACATCACTGCACTGGTTCCCAGCCAATGGGAGTGCAATGCCAGTGCTCGGGACACTGAACAGAGCCCCAGGGCCCGCCCTGCCTAGGAGACAGACCTGTTGCTAGCCTCGGGTTACCATACGTCCGGATTTTCCCGGACATGTCCGGCTTTTGGGGGCTCAAATCCCCGTCCGGGGGGAAATCCCCAAAAGCCGGGCATGTCCGGGGAAATCGGGAGGGAGGGCTCGGCCGGGGCCTCTTTGGCCGGGGCCGGGTGGGGAGCCGGGGCCTCTTTGGCCGGGGGCGCGGGGGGGTGCGCTGGGCCGCGGGGGGGGGGCCAGTCCGGGGTAGCGGGGGGGGGGTGCGCTGGGCCGGGAGCCGGTCCGGGGTCGCAGGGCCGGGCCGCCGGGGGCCAGCAGTGCTGGGCGGGCCGGGGGTGGTCGGCCGGGGCCGGCACCCCAGGGCCCAAGCCGACCCAGGCTGGAGCCGCCGGGGGGCCAGCCTGGGCCACGCCTCCTCCCCCCACACTCCCCCTTACCTGCTTCAGGCTTCCCGCAAATTAAATGTTCGCGGGAAGCAGGGGAGGGGGCGGAGACTTTGGGGAGGGGGCGGAGTTGGGGCAGGGGGCATGGGCGGGGCTGGGGCCCCGTGGAGTGTCCTCCATTTGGAGGCACAAAATATGGTAACCCTATGCTAGCCACTTCCAGGGCGCAGCACAGTGTCAGAATAGGTAGGGACTAGCCTGCCTTAGCCAGGCAGCACTGCTGACAGGACTTTTAACAGCCCGATCGGCGGTTTAAACAAATAAAAGGAAGTTATTCTTCACACAGCGCACAGTCAACCTGTGAAACTCCTTGCCTGAGGAAGTTGTGAAGGCTAGGACTACAACAGGGTTTAAAAGAGAACTAGATAAATTCATGGAGGTTAAGTCCATTAACGGCTATTAGCCAGGATGGGTAAGGAACAGTGTCCCTAGCCTCTGTTTGTCAGTGGGTGGAGATGGATGGCAGGAGAGAGATCACTTGATCATTACCTGTTAGTTCACTCCCTCTGGGGCACCTGGCATTGGCCACTGTCGGTAGACGGGATACTGGGCTGGATGGACCTTTGGTCTGACCCAGTATGGCTGCTCTTATGACCTAGTGCCTTACATTCCGCAACCCAGTACTGGGTCACAACCCACAGTTTGAAAGCCACTGCTCTACAGCACTCCCACACCAACATCAGCTTCCTGGACACCAGAACTGCATGATTATTGCACGGCCTAGGTTGTTAGAGTGCCTTTACTGCACATTTCCGTATCTTAAGATGTTTGGATCTCAAATGTAACTCTGAATTTCCTTGGTTTGTAATGCTTGGTTATAGGATGGTGTGGCGGGGGTCAGGCCACCCCGCCTTAACCTGGACAGAGTTAAGCCCCAGGGACTGGCAGAGGAAGTCCCGCCACCCTGGGAAGGCTGGGCATGCTCCAAGTGCTACAGGAGTATAAAGGGAGGGAGACCAGCTCATTCTGGGCTGGAGTCCATATGAGAAGGACCTGCCGGGGAGCTCCTGTGGACGGCCAGCCACAGCCACTGACTGCACTGGGAAGCGACGCTGTCCACAGCCCACCTGCACCCCGGCGATTGGAGTAGACCCGGGGGACGACCGGATCCGCAGAGCGCTGAGGACCCAACGACTCCTGGGAAATCCCATCGGAGAGCCTGATAGGAAGTGACCCTGAGAGGGTGACAGAGTGGTACCACTCCCCCAGGGGAAACTCAGGATGTTTAGGTTGGAACCCCCCCCCCCCCCCCCGCTGAGTTGGTGGTGAGCCACTATACCACTGTTTGACCCAGGGCCCTAGGTCCCTCCCCCCCACCGGGGCTGTTACACCCCAACGATAAAGATTCTGGCCGCTACGCCACACTACCCTGTAGCCAGGGGCAGTATTATAGACTCCGGCAGTCAGGCCATGTCTCCCTGCATTAAAGGGGACACCATAGACTCTGGCAGCTAGGCCAGGCTACCCTCCACCTGAGTGTTGCTTCATGGACTCCGGCCGCTAAGCCACACTGCCATGAACCAAAGGGCTATTTTATGGACGGTGGCGGATAGTCCATGCCGCTCGTACCCTTGGGGGGCATGGACCGCCACAGATGGTTATAACACGCCTGTGACTTTTTTTTTACCCTTATGTTACTATTATGTACTCTCAGCATTAAGTAGTTTGTCTTGCAATTTAAAAAATTATTTTGGACCCCAGGTTAGCAAACTTTATCTTTCCCAACACGGTCCATTTTAGTGCCATCTTCCTGAGTCCACTGACAGCTGTTTCGTTTTTTTTACTTTGCACTATTAAAACGGTGTCAGAGCCCTATAGCTACATCTACACTGCAATTAGAGACCTGGAACTGGCCCAAGTCAGCTAACTCAAGCTCACGGAGCTTCAGCTAAGGGGCTGTTTAACTGTGGTGTAAATGTTTGGGCTCAGGCTCAAGCCTGAAAGTCTACATTGCAATTAAACAGCCCCTTAGCCCAAGCCCCATTAGTCAGGGCCAGCCGCAGATACCAAATTGCAGTGTAGATATACCCTTAGCACCTTGTTCATAGTTTTAATTTACTGGGGCTTGGGAACAATCAGGACTCTACTCAGAACAATAGTCACCAGCAAAACTTGTGACTCCAGTCAATTTCAAACTGCTCAGCTCTCAGCATCAGAAGAGACAGCCATTGGTACTATTCACAATGAGAATGCCTCCCCTTCACGCCAGCCAGGAGGTAGTGGAGATGGATGGAGTATCAGGCTTCTACTACTAAAGCACTAAGGAGGTTGTGGGCAGAAACGGATAATGGATGGAGCCCCTGAACAAGCTACAGGCACAGCACCTTGGTAAGAAATCCCAGCAGTCTGGGGTGAGGACTGGCAAAGTGCTAATATAATGCAGACATATCCAACCTCCTACTTACATCAGACAACACTAACAGGTCCTGCCAGCTCACAGGACATTTTAAAACCACTGGTTCGTGTCTCAGTGCTTGGCATGTAGCCTAAATAAAGAAATAATTCATAAGAGTGTCTGGTTGAAACTTACAGTTGTACGTGCTACGCTATAACACATGTGAGGGGTGCAGTACTGTGGGGATTTAGTTTGCTTAAGCCAGAGCAGATCCCCACAGGCAAGTCTCAATGCCACAATATCTAGAACAGGGTAGAAACAAAAAGGAATTGGAGGCTGAACAAACAAAATATTGCACCAAGCTTGGTTTAGTAAAGGAGAGATATGAGTAACTAGTCCAAGTGTGAAACAATTCCTGTTTGCCCTGATGACACTGTCTAGAACACAGCACTTGAATTTTGGCTCACCAGGTACTAAATTGATGAGGCACTGATACTATTAGGTTCCCCTGCTGATAGAAGAAACGTGTGAACCCTGATTTTCTTCAGAGAGCATCCATGAAAAATAAACATCTTCGATTTTTCACTCAACCACCTTAACTGATAGAACAGGGGTTCTCAGACTTTTGTACTGGTGACCCCTTTCATATAGCAAGCCTCTGCGTGCGCCCCCCCCCCCCCATTATAAATATATAAAAGTGTTTTTAATGTAACACCATTATAAATGCTGGAGGCAAAGCGGGGTTTGGGGTGGAGGCTGGCAGCTCGCAACCCCTCAGGGGTCGTGACCCCCAGTTTGAGATCCCCTGTGATAGAACATTAAATGGGGCAAGGATTGGTGAGAGAATCCAAATCAGGTTTAGGCTGAGTTCAGGAGCAGTGTTCAGATTCAGTGGCTGAAAATGGAAGTTTAAATGCAAGATTCAGAAGCATACCTTGACTACTTTGTATCCAACATGGAAGCAAGCAGATCAAAACATTCTTCTCCATCTCCCCCCCCCCCCCCCTTTGCTATTCAAAGGCCACAAGTTTAGAGGTTTATCCAATCTCTACTAAAATAAGTAGTAATTTGAAACTTCTGTATTCATCTCCAAGAACCCAAATTCCAAAGACAGGAAAACAAAGCAATTCTGAGTACAGATCACTGCTGCTGAACATGCTAATCTTTAGGCCTAGGGTCTCAAGCAATTTACCAGAGGACTATACTTCAGCTGATGTCTGGAGCGGTGGGTAGCAGTGGCACTCCAGCAATGCCTTACAATTAAGACATCTGGCAGCGATGTGGAACAAAACCCAACTATCTTCACGTTAAAAAGATAACTGCCAAAAAAAAAATCCAACATGCTTGTAATTCAAAGCCATGAATAATTCCACTTCCTGATTTTGATTAGCCTATAGGCTCTCAATTTGAGCAAGACAAAAAATTCACTAGCATTTTAACTATGGATGAATGAAAAGACAAGAAATGAAACTTTGCATTAACAAACTTTTGCTTAACCTGGTCTCCTCCAATCATTGCCACACTTCTCTCCTAGCTGCAGCTTTCATTCCAGCTCCCTTCTTGATAAGAGTCAGAACCCTATCCCCATTATGTTTCAGTATTTAAAGGTGACCTGTCAAAGAATACCCATGGAATTTGCCCACCCCCCGCTTTAGGATGCACAGGGAACACCTGAGGAGGATTATCCAGAGGAAAAAGCAGCACAGGAAAAAAGGAAGGCCTTCTAAACATTTGAAATTTTCTTAATCTTTTTTCCTGAGAGACTAAAGGCAACTCGACAAATAAGTAGACTAACATCACATGACCCAAGAAGTGAGACACAAGCAACTAAGAAGTTGTTTTTATTCAGACCACTTAAAGCTCTGGATTTTGTTTCTAAACTATTTAAACAAATTATACTCTAGTACCAAGTATTTGTTACACTCTATATGCTTCCACTTTCATTTAAGAGCTGGGTAAAGCACATTCTCTGCTCCTACAGTGAGACAATGAGAAGAAAAAAAAAAAAAAAACAGGGAAGAGTAGACAACATTCCTGGCCCTTGTCTACACTAGGCTTCTTTTCCTAGAGTTTTCCATGCTGCAGCCAGTCTACAGTACTTCTTCCACCAGCAGAGTTGCACTAGGGGTAGCAATGGAGCAAAGGTTTAGGAAAAGGGTTAGTGATGATGCCCTGCTATGCTTAAACAAGTAGATATATTTAAAAACCTTGCTGGATTTTATTTTGTTTGCTTGTTCATTTACTCCGTATTTTAGAGAGAGAGAGAGAGAGAGAGAGAGAACGAACGAACACGAACGAACTCTGCTCTCCCTTTCCTCTACCTTGACCAGCTAGGAGACTACATAATTACAATGTGCAGGTAACATCCATCTCAGCAAATGCAGCACCATGACGCATCAAGTTCTGGTCATCAGTCAGCACAAAGAGCTGAACTTAACACAATGTTTTGTCAAACGCTGGCAGAAATAACTCAACTCTCCTACAACCTCCAGAGGATATTTCTGATAAAAATCCAAGATGCTTATTACTGGAGCACCATAAGTGAGTACTCTACCAATAAATAAATTTTTAACATTTATTTACTTTTAAACACCCAGGTAAGAGACTGGTTTGACATAACTAGAACAAAACCCACAAACAGTAATTCAAACACAGAAGGACAAAATATCAGGCCAGATACAACAGCCTTTGCCAGCATAACAACCCAAGAAGCAGCTCCCGAGCAATGGGTTTAAGAGAAGATGAAACTTGTGACAGCATACATGAAATACTTCACATCCACCCAGGGAAGCCACAGTCAGAAACGTCAAGCAAAGCCTCAAAAACAGGTAATATTGATCAGCAACAACATGATAGGTGTGGCCAATAGATAAGGAATAGCAGCAGTGCAAACATTATTTGCATTCCCTTCAAGAGTGATTCCCCCACAGGGGTACAGTTGACTCTGCTGCCCTGGGGAGGTGTTATTTATGCCTCCCTGTGCCAGCAAAGAGAATCAAGCTCACTAGCAACAGAATGTACTGCTCTGTTTTAAGGCAGAGAGATATTCCAGATTTTGTAGATTCACATATTCCAAGGCCAGAATGGACCACTATGATCTTCTAGTCAGACCGCCAACAAAAGCCAGAGAACTTCCCTAAATTAATTCCTAGAGCAGAGCTGTTGGAAAAACATCTCATCTTGATTTTAAAGTTGTCAGCGATTGAGAATTCACCATGACCTTTGATGAATTGCCCCAATGATTAATAAGGCATGCATTTTTAACAGTGAGGTTATTTCCAGTTTGAATGTCTAGCTTCAGTTTCCCACCACTGGCTCAGCTAGACTGAAGAGTCCCATTATTAAATATTTGTTCCTCACACAGGTCCTTCTAGACTAAGAGAAGGTTAAGGGGCAACTTGATCAAACTAAATCAACTGAGTTCCTTGAGTCTCACTATAAAGACATGTTTTCTAATCCTTTACTCATTCTTATGATTCTTCACTGAACCCTCTCCAATCTATCAACATCCTTCTTCAGTGGGTGAACACCAGAACTGGACACAGTATTCCAGCACTGGTCACACCAGTAACCACTACAGAGGTAAAATAATCTCTACTCCTACCTCAAGATCCCCCTCTTTATGCACCCAAGAACTGTATTAGCCCTTTAGGCCACAGCTGAAGCGGAGTTCCCTGTGTGATGCCGATTATCTGCCATGACTTCCAAATATTTTTCAGAGTCACTGCTTCCCAGATGGAGTCCTCCATCCTGTAAATATGGCCTACATTCTCTGTTCCTAGATGCATACATTTAGTCACATTAAAATGCATATTGTTCATTCGCACCCAAATTACCAAGCAATCCAGATCGCTCTGTATGAGTGGACTAGTCCTCTTCATTATTGAGCATTCCCAAGATTTGGGTCACCTGAAAACTATCAGTAATGATTTTCTTTTCTTCCAGGTCATTAATAAAACTGTTAAACAATGTATGTCCCGGAACCTATCCCCACAGGACCCCACTAGAAACACACCCATTCGACCATCATTCCCTGTTTATAATTACATTTTGAAGTCTATCAGCCAGTTTTTAATCAATTTAGTGTTTACCATGTTAAATTTATTTCCTTCTAGTTTTTTTAATCATAATGCTGTGTGGTACCAAGGCAAATACCTTACAAAAGTCTAAGTATATTACAATCAACACTATTATATTTATCAAACTTATAATCTCATAAAAAAACATCTAGTTTAAAATGATCTATTTTCTATAAACCCATGTTGATTGGATTCATTATATTAACTCCCCCTTAATTCTCAGCCACTCTATTGGTTCCAGATAATGTCAGACTGATAGGCCTATAATTACCCAGGTCATCCCATTTCCCTTTTTTAAATATTAGCTTTCTTCCAGACTTCTGGAACTTCCCTGGTGTTCCAAGACTTACTGAAAATCCACATTAACAGTCAGGCAGGCTCCTCAGCCAGCTCTTTTAAAGTTCTTGGATGTAAGTTATCTGGGGCACCTGATTTAAGAATGTCCAACTTTAATAGCTGCTGTTTAACATCCTACTGAGATACTATTGGAATGGAATGAGTGCATTTATGTGATGTGACTATCATCTCTTTTTCCCCCCCAAATACAGAACAGAAATATTTATTGAACACTTCTGCCTCTTCTGCTTTATTATTGATAATTCTATCATTTCCATCTAATGGACAATTCCATTGTTAGGGTTCTTTTTTCTTCCCAATATGCTTTAAGAACAGCAAGAACCTGTTATTTACTCTGCTGGTAATGGATTTCTCCTTGTGTTCCTTGGCTTCCCTTAGAAACTGTAGAAAATTGATCACTTCTGATTTCTATTTATTACTTTCAGCTTCCCCTTTCTTCCTTTTTTTTTTTTTTTAATAAACATTTTTATAGCTGTCTTCACTTCCTGTATAAATCAGGTCGGTTTTTAAACTATACAGCCTTCTTCCTTGATTGTGGCTTTTGGGGCCTCTAGAAAAACATTAGAAAAATATGAATAATTGGGAATTGTTTACAATTAAATTCCTCCTTACAACCGATTTGGCTCATAATTGTTTTCACCTTTGTGGAACTGGCCCTTTTAAAGCACCTACTATATGTACCATTGGTCTGCTCTTCATTCTGTTTGAACATTATAAATGGGATCATAGAATATCAGGGTTGGAAGGGACCTCGGGAGGTCATCTAGTCCTATCCTCTGCTCAAAGCAAGGCCAACACCAACTAAATCATCCCAGCCAGGGTTTTGTTAAGCCTGACCTTACAAACCTCTAAGGAAGGAGATTCCACCACCTCCCTAGGTAACCCATTCCAGTGCTTCACCACCCTCCTAGTAAAAAAGTTTTTCCTAATATCCACCTCTAAACCTCCCCCACTGCAACTTGAGACCATTACTCCTTGTTCTGTCATCTGCTACCACTGAGAACAGTCTAAATCCATCCTCTTTGGAACCCCCTTCAGGTAGTTGAAAGCAGCTATCAAATCCCCACCTCATTCTTCTCTTCTGCAGACTAAACAATCCCAGTTCCCTCAGCCTCTCCTCATAAGTCATGTGCTCCAGGCCCCTAATCATTTCTGTTCCCTCTGTGGGACTCCTTCCAATTTTTCCACATCCTTCTTGTAGTGTGGGGCCCAAAACTGGACACAGTACTCCAGATGAGGCCTCACCAATGCCGAATAGAGGGGAATGATCACATCCCTGGATCTGCTGGCAATGCCCCTACTTATACAGCCCAAAATGCTGTAAGCCTTCTTGGCAACAAGGGCACACTGACTCATATCCAGCTTCTCATCCACTGTAACCCCTAGGTCCTTTTCTGCAGAACTGCTTCCTAGCCATTCAGTCCCTAGTCTGTAGCAGTGAATGGGATTCTTCCATCCTAAGTGCAGGACTCCGCACTTGTCCTTGTTGAACCTCATCAGGTTTCTTTTGGCTCAATCCTCTAATTTGTCTAGGTCCCTCTGTATCCTATCCCTACCCTCCAGTGTATCTACCACTCCTCCCAGTTTAGTGTCATCTGCAAACTTGCTGCGAGTGCAGTCCACACCATCCTCCAGATCATTAATGAAGATATTGAACAAAACCGGTCCCAAGACCAACCCTTGGGGCACTCCGCTTGATACTGGCTGCCAACTAGACATGGAGTTATTGATCACTACCCGTTGAGCCCGACGATCTAGCCAGCTTTCTATCCACCTTATAGTCCACAAGTTATGATCACTTGTACCTAAGTTATCACAGAACTAAATAAGGGGAAGTTACTCTTCATCTGTCAAGATGAAGCCTAATATAGAATGCCTTCATTTTGGATGCAACACATTTTGAGTTAGAAACAGTCATCTATCTTTAGAATTTCCAAAGCGGTTTTAAATACTGGCAGCCTGGGACTTCCAGCATACCTCACTCAAATTGAGCTATTCCCTAGTCACACAGCCTCTTTTCCCATACATTATAGATTGGCACCTTACACACCTAGCAGCCTGTTTCCCTGTCTGCAGTAGACACCAACTAAGACCTCATCTTGTACTTTCTCTGTTAGGACATTCATCCATAACCATTCACAATCACTTCCTTTCACTTTATCAGTGACTTGGAAATTTTATTTTATTTTTTTAACACATACATTTTTCCCCTTTTGCCAATTTTATCCTTCCTAAATAGGTTATAACCATTGATTTGTAATGCTCCAATAACAGGATTCATCCCACCAGGTTTTGGTAATACCAACTAGATTAAATTTAAAATTTATAAATGAGTAATTCCAACTCCTTATTTGTTACCAAGGCTCCTAGCATTGGTGTATAGGCAATTAAATAATTTCTGCTCTTCATGTCCTTTGGTTCCTTGATTTTCTTCTAAACTTCTCTATTTTGTGCTGAGGGCTCATATCTTCCTTCTTTTTATGCTCCCCTTTTGTTATTAATTTAATCCCCTCTTGCCTACTCTAGCCAGCCTGTCCCTGAGAAAACTGGTCCCCCTTTTGCTGATGCGGAGCCCATCCAAACTGTACAGGCCCCTCCCCAGATGGAGGCCATCCAAACTGTACACCCCTTCCCCCCCCCCCCCCCCAGAAGATGACCCAGTGTTCCACAAAAACCTTACACCACTTATTTAGCCAGTGGTTCACTTAAGGAATCTTCTACCTTCTGTCTTCCTTTGCTCATGGGACAAGAAGAATCTCCAAGAAGATCACTTGGTTATTCTTCACACTTCTGAGTCATCAATTATCTGTGAGATATCCTGCAACACAGCATCATTAGTGCCAATATGTACCACCACCACTGGATCTTTTCCCCATGGACTTCAAAAGCTATCCAATCTTAGAGTGCCATCTTGGGTCTTGACTCCAGGAAAGTAGCATACTGTTGTGTTATCCACCTGTCCCTTGCAGAATGTTCTTTCTATTCTCAAAGAATAGAAAGTCCCCAACAAGGATCATCGGTCTTCCTTGGAGGGCGGAAGAACTCTTTGTGGACAAGCTTGATTTTCTTACAGGTAGGGCAGAAGTGCCATTCACAGCTGTCTTGTACATCTCTTCATTCCCTTGGACTAGCTGAACCTTAAGAAGTATCTTTACAAGCAAACAGTTTCTACACTTGAGAACTTGGTATCGACTGGAGACTCCTAGCCACACAGAACTCCTCTTCTCTCTGCTGGTCACAGCCTGCCCATCCATGTCTACCTTCAGTCCTATGCAGTGGAGATGTGATCACTTGACTCTGGTGGTTACCTACTGAGAAGCCTCCTCTATGACCTCCTCACTCTCCAACTCGATCAACATTCTTAGCATCCATCCCCACCCCACTCCTCAAAAAAAAAAAAAAAAAAAAAAAAAAAAAACCACCATACACAGGATTTTGTTCTGAGGCATATAGAATATTCTGATCATTTGTTGCCAATACACAACTGCTGGATCAGACCGTTAGTCAGTTTAAGGGGTACCAGAGGCACAAAGACCTGAAGGACATGCTTTACCAAACTCTTAAGAATTCACCTCTTTATAGTTGGAGTTAACACTTCAGAAAAGCTACCCCAGACACACCTGACCCCAGCCAGACTCAGTCCCAGTAACAGGAGAAACACCATTAGTGTATTGCTTTTAGATATCAAATGGTTACTGATCAGTTTTCTAAGTCATACATTTAAAAGATAATGCACATTTAAGCTTTTATTTCTGATGGTTTTGTTCTAATGCTTTCAAGACCAGTGAGCAAATGAAAATTAAAAACAAATATGGTCATGAGGTTGCACAAACACCCACATTTCCTTGTATTCATTCCTTAAACATTTCTAAATTTAGAGTGGAAATGTATTTCTCATTCAAAAGAGAGTTCTCTTCAGTGAGTATTTTTCATTTGTTTAAAACAAAGGATATACCACTCACTACAGTTAAATATATCTTTAACATCACTAGGCAGGTGACCTGTATTTCCAAGTTTTGCAGAATTTCAGATAATGATCCAAAGCTGGAGTACGTATCTATGAAATTTGTTTCATATTAGAAATTTTCAATTTAAGTTATGAAAGTGTACAAACAAGTTTAGACACCATACAGCTCACTCACCAGAAGGGACAGGAAAGAGCAAGGAATCCACACTACAGGTAAGACATGTTCTACGTGCGCTAGTGCCTGAGCACACAGAGGAAGTGATTTTGATGGTGCTAGTTTTACCTGCTTTGGAGCGACATCTGGCATATTTCACCCTCTGGTGGCTGAAATACCTTAATACGAGTTATTTACGAGCATAAATTAAAGTCTCATTTGAAATCTAAAACACAGTATAGCTTGGGAGGTAAGTAGTGGCTGCATACATGCATGCACAAAACCACTAGCAAAAAAATTGTGAGCAGTGTAAAAAGCAAAAATTTGCTTCATTAATTCCCAACCCCCATCCCATGTTTTTAAGTATAGGCAAATCAGCTGGTCCATATAATAAAAGGCCAGCCCCCCCATCCACACACACACAAAAATCACTTAACACATTTGCTTCTAGTTATGCCAGTTCAAGTCTTAAAAATGTATTTTTACTTTACATTTATATTTTAAAAGCTTGACAGTCTCTAAAGTTTTCAATACCGTGCCTCCTCTGGACAACGGATTCAAAGTTTCATCTCATGGCAAGAATAAAATCCTGTTTTTCAAAGTTTTACCATGCTAAAATTAACAAAGTTGATTTTTCCAGTAATGTATATATTTCAGCCCCTGAAAGCAATTTAAAAAAAAAGTTTACTTTAAACTGAATTGCTTCATTGCTCTACTGGGTTTCCCCCCCCCCCTCCATCAGCAATCTGATTTCACAACTCTTCTTCTTGTGACAAAGTTTTGTAATTTAGAAAATTTAAAGTTTCACAGTAAATTCCATAACAAAGCCAAGAGGGGAACAGGGAAGAATAGTCTCTGAACTACAGAAAAGAAAAGAAAAAAAAAAAATCCACACACACACACCCCTTACTATGCAGTATTTTTATATAGAGCTCATGCTCAAACAAACCAACTCCACAGCTGTTTTAAGTGAAATAAGGACAGCTATTAGTGATTACTTAACAAGTAAACTTATTAAAATACCATTTAAGTACAATTTTCTTTACTTAGCCTAGCCAAAAGAAAAAAATTAAGTCAACAATTGCTAATGACTACAAAGGAATTAGATAAGCACTTCAAAAGTTCCAGATAGAATAGGGACTAGCCTGGTTCTGCTAAACTCTGACATTATCTACCTGCTTAGAAGAATAAAGATAGTTTTAAGTGATGTGTTTAAACTTAATTTTGTATTAAATAGCTAACTGGAGATTAGCTCTGGAGTGAAGGACTAGTGAATACACTGAACAAAGTGACCCACAGAAAGCCAAATACACAGAAAGAACAAGGTAGCTAAAACCAAACATTTTAGCATCAGAAACGGCATAAATTGCTAGAGATATTTTAATACTATGTTTTGTAAGTATCAAAACAGCAAGTTCAACAGTTCTTTGAGTCTCAAATCAAAAATTTCAAACACTGACCATATATTAAAAAGGCCCAATCAACCAGGGTGAGCAGGAACATTCAACAAAAATCCAAGCTTTAGAGAAAGCTAAATACTTTTGCAAAGAACCTACAGTACATGTATGGGTAATCACCACAAGAACTGATAAATCGGCAAAATCCAGAACCATAACTTCTTGATTGCTTTCTCCAACAAACTGAACATGTTACACTTGAATATTTTCTCCTTCACTTTCTACAAGAATTGTGTATGTGAATCATATGGGACAACAGTTCCCAACTGGGCCTGTCAAGGGGCCACTGTTGAAACCCCAAGGCCCGGCACCCCCCCACAGGTTGGACACCATGGGTAGCGCAAGGCTGACACCCCATCCCTTGCACCCCCTCCTCCCCCCACAGGGCTGAAACCCTGAGCTCCCCTGTCTACCCCTCCGAAGCCAGGGGCAGTCCATGGCTAAAACTCCAAGCTCTTCCCCCCACCCCACCCCACCCACCCCTGCTGAAGCCCTGAGCCCATGGGCAGAGTTCAGGGGGCACAAGGGTGTCACCCCCCCTAAAACTGCAGTGCCTTACCCAGAGTGGGGTAGTCCTGCAGGCAGCTCCATATACCCTCCACCTCCTCCTCTCCCTCAGCCCCCCTCAAGCCTCACCCTCTGGCCAGATCCTAGGTGGGAAGCCAGAGCCAGGCAGAGCGGGGCAGCTGCTCCTCTGGCTAATGGTGCCATGGAGTGGGCAGCCCTGGCATTCCCCGTCTGTTGCTGGTGCCTGGGGTTGCAGCTGCTCCTCCACTCCCAGCCCCCTTTGACTGCTCACGCAGCCGGTCAGAACCTGGCTCTGCGGCCAGCACCAGCACACAGTCCCACACAGGTGGGTGGCCTACTGAGTGAGATGGGGGTGGAGGTGGAAAAAGGTTGAGAACCCCTGGCATAGGCTATCACACAGCATACTGAAGTTTTAATCTTCTGTTTTACAGCCTGGAGTGGTCAACCATTTCTACTCATGCAAAAACCACCTAGCCAGACAAAGTTGCAGTACTTTACAGTGTGGTACAAAGATCACTTATAAATCCATTCCATGCAAGCTTTGCCTACTGTGACATGTTTTGAAAAGACTCTCACCATTGCATTACCATGAATGCAGTTCCCCAGGAGTAGCATTAATGTAAGCTGGGCACAGGCACTTTTACCTCTGTATCTAACTTGGCTCAGAACAGCTAGACACAGGACAGCAGTATAATCACTTGCACCCTGTGCACGCTCATCATTGCTGTCCCTGGTGGAAGTGCAAAGGCCATTTCCCAAAACGTGCTAGAGTAGAAACGCCATAGCATGTTTCAAGAACGCAGGAAAGTTTCAACTGTTGACGCTATGCAGTCAGTAATTATTAATAGCAAATAAGATTCACTCAGAACCTGAAGAAAATAAATCTCAATGCATTTTCTTTGCAGAAACATTCTCTAGTATATAAAATCAAAACACCAAACCAATTCAAATCACTGTTATTCTTACGGGAAGGGGAAGTGAGTGAGAGGTTAGCAATACCCAGATGTGTACAAAGCTTTAGTAGGTTCAAAGAGATACCAAACCCTTTTAAAAAACTCTTCCCACCACCAGCAGCCTTGGCAATATAATTTATGCCCACAGACCTACTAGAGTTTCTCCAAAGCCTTTGCAAAGCGAGACAAAAAAGAAACAGCATCCAGTTACAACAATCATAAGCAGTAGGTCAGCACCACGGCCTTCCTTCACATCTCAGACAAAGTAAGCCCTGCAAATAGAGTATTTTTTAATCCCTCCATATCAAGCTTCCTCTGGAATGCAGATTTCTTTCATTTAGTAACAAGGTGCCTCGAGGCCCTGTCAGAAAGGGTGAAATCTCCAGGTTACTGCAGCCTCAGAGTTCCTGGTTCTCCCATTCCTATTTAAGTACTTAAACCAAGTGAGAGGGAAACTATCCCCCAGTTCCCAGTCAGGAGTCCAAACTGCAGAGGCATAAGCAACAAGAGCAGTCAGGGGGCTGTTTAAATCAACATTACACCACAACAAATTGGCCCTTTGTAGCATGACTACTGTCACCTCCCTCCACTGAGGGGCACTCCATGAGACAGGGGCAGCCCAGTACCCAGGGGATCCCACGGGCAAGTCCTGCAGCCCCCTTTTCAGGCAAGTGCCCTGCCCACGTGGGACACCAGGGCTCGGTCCCCAGAGCCGGGGCCAGGCCCAGCGCGGACAGAAGGGCTGGGGCCACATGCGGGGCACGTTCTGCACCGCGCACGGCCGGCGCTTTGGGCGCCCCTGTCGCCCCCGGGTCCCCCGCAGCCTTGGCGCCGAGACCAGGCCGAGCCGCCCCGGCCGCTCGCAACCCCAGGGACAGCAGGTGAGGGGCGCCGACCCCCGGCCAGGATGCAGGCAGGGGGCAGCGGGGAGCCTCCCGCACGCAGGGGCAGCGCGTCCCGGCTCCGCCCCGGTGCCCTTCAAGCCCCCCCATGCCCAAGGCAGCCGCCCCGACGAGCCGAGAGCAGCCCGCAGCCCGAGCTCCGGGCCCTGCCCGCCCGCAGCCCGCACGGTGCAGCCGCCGCTCCCGGCCGAGCGGAGCCATCTTGGGAGCAGGGAGCCGCTGGCCGCCCGGCCCGGCCCGGCGCGGCGCAGCCCCGCCGCTCACCTGCACGATCTCGCCCTCGGCGCTGAGGGTGGCCCCGGCCCGCGAGAAGCGCCCCTGCAGCCCCGTGGTGTAGGTGGTGTAGTCGCCGCTGGGGCTGGACTCGAAGAGCACCACCTCCACGAACGCCGTCTCCTTGGCCAGCGCGGCGCCCGGGGCCGCGGCCAGCAGCAACCCGAGCAGCAGCGGCGGCGGCACGGCCGGGCCGGCGCCGGCCCCGCAGCCCCTCATCGCGCGGCGGGATGGGGCAGCGCCCAGCCGCCGCGCATCGCTCGCCAGCGGCTCCAGCTCCGGGGGCCCGGGGGGATCCGGGCGGGTCAGCGCCCCATGGCGGCAGCAGCAGCGGCGGCTCCTCTGCCCCGCGGCGCCCAGCCCCGCGCCTCCGCCTGCCCCTCGCTCCGGCTCCTGGCCTGCCTGCCAAGCCGCGTCCCTTTCATCTGCTCCACGTGACAGCTACCGCGGGGTTATCCCCGCCCCCGCGCGCTGACCCGCGCCCGCCCGCCGCGCAGCCGGACGGGGCCGCGGGAGCCGCCGCGCCGCGCCGCACCTGGGCGGGTCACGGGTCACGGGCCGGGGCCGCCGGGGCCGGGGCGCAGCACCTGGCCGGGGGCAACCAGGGCCCCCCTCGGGGCGGACAGCGCTGGGCTCGCTGACCCCGCAGCCGCAGGGGAAATCGCGTTACTTTAGGGGGCCTCGAGCGGGGGACTCGTTAAAGGGTCGGAGCCGGGCGGAGAGGGGCCCTCCCGGTCCCCACGAGCCCGGTCCGCTCCAGGCACGGGAGGCTCCGCTGACGCTAGGGGGCGCCTGCCCGTGTCAAGAAGAACAGGCGTCGGCACGTGCAGGATCAGGCCTGGACACTTGGCCTTGCCTGGCTTCAGCCAGAGCCTGAGTGTGAAGTGTTGCCGGGCAACAGAGAGCTACTCACAGGGCACTTGGAGCGGGAGAGGGCCCACAACGGAAAGCAAAGTAATAGTTCTTGGAGGTTTTAGTCTGAAAACCGACTGCTAACATGGGCTGCTTCTTACCAAGAAGACTGCTACCTACCTTTCCGTAGCTGTTGCCCTTTGAGAGGGGGTTGCACATGTCCACACTGTAGGCATGTGCCTGTTTCGGGCAGTAGTGAGAGAACCTTTTTCCAAAGCAGTACCTGTCAAAGCCAGAGGGGCACCGCCTGCCACTGCGGGCGGTCTAAGAGGGTGGAACCTTCCCCCCTTTCACTTCCTTCCTACCGCCTAGACTTTACTAGAGAGGGGAAGGAAGGTGGCTTGTGGAATGGACATGTGCAGCACATTTCAAAGAACAACACTTTTGGAAAGGTAGGTAACCATTTTTCCTTCAAGTGATTGCACATGTCCATTCATAGAATTCATAGACGATCAGGGTTGGAAGGGACCTCAGGAGGTCATCTAGTCCAACCCCCTGCTCAAAGCAAGACCAATCCCCAATTCCTCTGTAGGTGACTCACAAGCAGATTAACATGGAGGCAGGCTCAGAGTCTTATCTGAACAGCAATTGTAGAACAATCCATCAAAAACTGGCATAGTTCCTGGATTGATGGGAAATGGCATAATGAGCAGCAAAAGTTTGTACCGAGGACCTGGTTGGTGCTTTGCAAAGGTCTTCAGTAGGTACTTGCGCTAGAAAAGCCGCCTGTGCTCTAGTCAAATGAGCCAACAGTCTGGGGGTGACATGCTAACTGGTAGCACAAATAAATGCAAGAGGAAATCCTCTGAGTGGAAATCAGTTTGCCTATCACTGTGTCCAGCATCACAACAAATCACTTTGTGAGGATCTAAAAAGGGCTGGTGCAATCCACGTGGAAGGACAATGCTCTCCTCACATCCACCCAATGAAGCTTCTGTTCATCTATGTGCATGTGAGGCTTCAGGAAAAATGTTGATAAATAAATTGCCAGATTAACATGGAAATTGGAAACTAGCTTTGTCAAGAATTTTGGGTGAAGGTAGAGGTAAACTTTATCCTTATGGAAAACTGTAAAAGGAGATTCTGAAACCAAGGGTCTCAGTTCATTCACTCTCCTTACTGAGGTTATTGCAACCAACCAGGATGCCATAGAAAGGTGGAGGAGGGAGCGTGGCACAAGAGGTTCAAAGGAAGGCCCCGTTATTATTGTTAGCACAAGGTTTAAATCCCATGGGGAACAGGTTCTTGTACTAGAGGGTATCATCTATCCAACCGTTTTAGAAATCTGATGGTTGTAGGGGTGGGAGAAAAAGTGATCTACTACCCTCCAGTGTGTAGTAGCGCTGAAATCGTTGCCACATGTACTTCAGTAGAACTAACAGTCAGGCCTTGCTGTTTTAGGTGCAACAGATAATCCAATCTGATTAATGGGAACCTGCACTGGAGAGACACTTCTCTGTTGAGACCAGGTAGAAAAATGTTTCCATTTGGCCAGGTAGAAAAATGTTTCCATTTGGCTAGTTGAAGGCTTTCTCCTGTTCAGAAGCACCTTGTGAATGTCTTTTGAGCAAGTCCTTTCTAGTGGTGTTAGCCGGGAAGTATCCACACTGTTAAACGGAGGGCCTGTAGGTTGGGGTTGAGTAGACTGCAGTGGTCTGAAAAAATCACATCTGAATCTAATGGGGGAGGTAGGAGGTCTCACTAAAAGGTTTCAAGAACCAGCATTGTCGAGGCCATGCTGCTGCCATTCGAATGAAGCAAGCATGTTCCTGCTTGATCTTGAATAGGACTCTGAGTACTAATGGAATCAGAGGAAAGGCATACAGCCGTGAGTTCATCAGTGATAGCTGAAAAGCATCTGTCAAAGACCCAGGTCTGGAATTCTCTCAGCAGCAGAACAGGAGGCATTTGTTGCAAACAGGTCCATGCGAGAAGTTTCCCCAGAGCTGGAAGATGAGCCTAGCCACATCTGGACCTAGTGACCATTCATGGTGAGGGGACAAAGACCTGCTCAGCTGATCTACTGATGTGTTCTGCTCTCCTGGGAGGTATCCTTCTGGCACAGTTGGGAGGAACGTGCCCTTCTCTGTCTGTTTACATAAAGCATAGTTGCTGTATTGTCCTTTAACACTAACAGATTTTTTTCCCAGAATATATGGCTAGAAGGCAGAGCAGAGTAGATGGATAGCACGTAGTTCCCTGACATTAATATGAGTCCTCAGCTCCTGCAAGGACCACTACCCTTGAGTTTGTAGGGTTCCGATAGGTGCCCCCCAACCCAGGCACGAGGCATCCGGGACCCACATAAGCGCTGGTTGCAGAGAAATGAAGGGCACTCCCATACAAACAGTCTGAGGGTCTGTCCACCAGTCCAGAGAGGACAAAATTACCTCTGCAATGCAAATTTCTCTGTCTAGACAATGACAACAGGGGGCATCCTTGAAGCTTCCTGAGGCATAATCAGGTGTGTTACATCATGTGGGTACATGCTGCCATGTTCCCCAGAAGTCTGAGGCAAGCGTGCACTGTAGTAATGGGATGTGCTTTTAGATCCAGTACCAGATCTCAGAACAGTTGGAACCTTGACGGGGGCAGAAATGCTCTGGTTTGTATAGCATCCAGGAGTGCTCTGATAAACTATTCTTTGCACAGGTTTTTAGAATTGATCTGACTTGACTGAGTAATAGACACAGTACATTGAGAGTGGACTGAATGATACCCACACTGAATAGCACTTGAGAGTTCAACCAGTCTGTCACCAACCAATCGTCCAGGTGGGGAGTGCACGGATTCCCAATCCTCTCAGATATACAACTACCTTACCTTGCACATTGTGAAAACTCAAGGGGCTGCTGCTGACAGACCAAATTAAAGTAGTGTAAATTGGTAATGTGTTTCGTTTGCTAGGAACATGATGAACTTCCAGTGGTCTAGACAGATCACTATATGGAAGTAAGCGTCTTTTAAGTCAAGGGCAGCATACCAGTGGCCCTGTTCAGGGAAGGAATGATGGTAGCTAGGGTAACCATGGGGATCTTCATTTTCTTCAGGTACTTGTTTAACTCCCTTAGATCTAAAATACCCCCTTTTGTTTTGGGAATTAAGGAAATAGCAGGAATAAAAACTGTTCCCCCTGAGGAGTAGAGGAACTTCCTCTACTGCACCCACTGGAAGGAGAGATTAAACCTGTTGTAAAACGGTCTCCTGAGAGTGGTTCTTGAAGAGGGATGGAGAAGGGGGAGGATAGAAACAAATTGAAGTCAATATCCCACATCCACCATACTTAGGACCCACCAAACTTATGTGACATGAGTCTAAGCACAGAGGAAGTTGTAAAGACAATAGGCAAAGGTAAGGGTAGGAACAGATTCATCTGTAAATATTGACCTGCTGCCTTTGACAAGCCTGTCAAAAATGCATGTTTAGACTGGGCCATTGGTTGAGAGGAATCTGCTGTCGCAGATGAGAGAGGCGGTGGTCAATTTCTATAATTCCTGTCCCTTTTTTTTGGCAGGTCTTGGGGCTGAGGTATAAAGCTCTGATATCTGTGAGCCTTCTGGGGCCAGAATTGCTTCCTCTTCATTGCCAGTGTATAAATTCCAAGGGACTTCAGTATTGCCCTGGAATCTTGTAAGCTATGCCGCCTATTGTCCATCGTTTCTGAAAAGAGGGATGGACCCTCAAATGGCAAATCCTAGATGGTCTGCTGTGCTTCAGGAGGGAGACCAGAAGATTGCAGCCATGAACTTCTCCTCATAGAAATAGCAGATGTCATGGAACAAGCTACTGAGTCTGCTGCATCCTAACTGTTGTGAATAGCTGTCCTTGCACCCCCGCTTACCCTCCTCTACCATGAGTGAGAACCTGCCTGGAATCCTCTGGTAGCCTGTCTTTAAACTTCAGGATGTTTTCTCATAGGGTAAAATCATAGCAATTTAGGAGGGCTAGCTGGTTAACAATTCTTGGCTGCAGACCTTCTGTTGAATAAGTTTATGACCAAACAGGTCCGGCCTCTCTGATTTCTTACTCTTTGGCGTCAATGCTTGGTGACCCTGACTCTCCTGCTCATGAGCTGCTGCCACCACCAACGGGCCTGGGGGTGTGTGAGAGGAGAGGGGTTTGAAGCCCTTAGAAGGGACACAGTAGCTCCTCTGTGCCTATTTCACTGTAGGCGGGAGGGAAGAAGGGGTCTGTGAAAGTATTTTAACCAGTTCCAGAATTGCTTCATTACCTCAGAAGTACCACTCTGGCGGGTCTCACAGAAGCTAAAGTATCCACTAGCATGGGGGATTTCTCACAGACCGATTCCACTTGAATGTCTAAAACCGAGGCCACCCTTTTAAGCCGTTCTTGGTGAGTATTGTAATGCCCTGGTGATGGAGAATTGCTCACCATCTCTACAGCCTCATCAGGTGATAAGGAAATGACACACCAGGATGCTGAGGCAATTGCTGGTTTGCCACTTGCGGTGTAGGAACTGCCTGAGCAACTTCTAGTTGCTCAGTACCAAGCATCAGAGAAAGTTTCCTGTGATGCCAGTGATCTTGGTGCATCCTTGAGGAAATAGACTCAGGTGAGGAAAGGACCTAGCAGAGGGAGGGACACCCCTCGGTGGCCAGACCTGGTGATGGTGGGCCCCAGGGTTGTGCATGCCATTGTCCCTTGTGACATGTCTGCTGCTGGGACGTCGAGGGCTCTGATGGAAGATAAGGTTCTTGTCTGGTATGAGACACAAAAGACTCCACTTCCGAGTCCGACAAAGATGACTGAGTCCTACGGTAATGGAGGAGCAGAACCCATGTGGTCAGGAGACAAGTAAGTGAACCCAGAGACAGCAGTGCTGGGGATATTAACAACAGCTTGCCCCTGGAGTGCACTGGCCTCCTAGGCACAAGGAGCAGCATCAGTAATGCATGCTCTTGCGGAGCTGGCATAGGCACTACAGACACTGGTACTGACTGGAACCCTTCCTGCATCACCAGGGACATTGGTATTGAGAGGTTAAGTAATTCTCTGGCGACAGTATATGCTTCTGGTATTGCTGGTATCAGGATTGGGTCTGACAAATAGAAACTTCAGGGCTGGCCTTGGCAGACATGGCACAGGTTCTGGAGTAGACGCACCCCCTATTGCAGCAGAGGCATACTGTGGGGAACGCTTCCCCTCAGAATCCCTCCCAGAGATCTTGCTTTTATCTGGCCTCGGTTATGAAGATCTTGCTGGACGAAGTACTGTGTCCTTGGCAGATCTGTCTCCTCTTCAGTACCAGAGACTGAGAATGTGGTGCCAAAGACCTCTCAGGAAGCACACGCCACATCAATAGTGCTGCACTTGGAGTGCGCTCTAAACCCAACGACTCCCAGGGAGGGCAAAGTGCCACCTCCATAAGGTGACAAATCTCACTGTTCTGTCTCTTTTTGAGCAAGGCTTAAATCATCTGCAAATGTGACACTTGTCACTGATGTGGGACTCCCCCAGACATCTTAGGCAGCTGGGATGTGGGTCACAGACCAGCATCGGTCTGGCACATGACCAGCAGGACTTGAACTCCAGCGAGCGAGACATGGCTCCAGTTCCAGTATCAAACAATCAAACTTGGTCCAAAAGGGACCCAAACAACTAAAACCTAATATTAATGCTACGCTGTATCTAATTAACTACTAAGTACTAAATGAGAAACAAACTATATACAAAAAGGGTGAGGAAAATAAACTTGCCATCGCAATACTGGATGGAAGCGCTCCAACAACCATCACTGGCAATAAGAAGGAACTGAGGGGGTTAGGGGCGGCTCTGCCCTCTTATACTGGCACATGGTGATGCACAGATGTAGCGGGCACTTGAGCTGCCCCAACAGGTGCCACTGAGGGGAAAAGTTCTCCAATAACTGTGCATGAGGCGCACACTCACGTACAGTGAATGGACATGTGCAATCACTCAGAGAACCCCTTTGTTGTATTCAGAGTTGCACATAGTTGCTTAACTAAAGAAAGATTTTAATGGGATTTACTCATGTTAGCACTGCTAAGTCACTTTTCAGTGCCCATCCATCTAGATTCTTGTACTGTGCCCATCACCATAGTATCCAAGCTTTATATGGTGATTAGGCATTTATAAGATGCCTCTAAAACATTGTCATAGATATCTGACTCTTGAGTGAGCTGAATTCTAGTTGAGGTGAAGGGTCATCAACACAATAGTTAAAAATACTGCAGCTGGAACTCAATTATGGTTGATGATGCACAAGCCAACAAGAACTCGGCTGACTTCCACATCCCACTGCAGTCTGCAGTGCTAGCATCTGCTTAGTTTACAAGCTGGATTTCATTTTTCAGGCTCACTGTGTATAGATACATGCTCAGATAGTACAGTGCCTTATAAGAGGCTAGCTAGGTAGGCATGACAGAATCATGGAATCCCATGAAGCTCTATTTTTGGTCACTTTTCAGACTATAGCCACAAGTTAAGTAAATACCCTTCTGATTTGATACACCTTGAACTATTGACTTGTATGTAATTTTCGCACTTAGAAATTCAAATGAAAGACTAATTTCTTTTAATGGCATTTTACCCCTTGGTATATGTACTGCATTATTTTTATTTATACAATGCCAAAAAGTGTGCTTAGCATCTAGACATTTCTTGTTTCAGAGTAACAGCCGTGTTAGTCTGTATCCGCAAAAAGAAGAACAGGAGTACTTGTGGCACCTTAGAGACTAACAAATTTATTAGAGCATAAGCTTTCGTGGACTACAGCCCACTTCTTCGGATGCATATAGAATGGAACATATATTGAGGAGATATATATACACACATACAGAGAGCATAAACAGGTGGGAGTTGTCTTACTAACTCTGAGAGGCCAATTAATTAAGAGAAAAAAAAAAAAAAAAAACTTTTGAAGTGATAATCAAGCTAGCCGAGTACAGACAGTGACAGACCTGCGGGTGGCTATATTACAACAGAAAAACTTCAAAAACAGACTCCAAAGAGAGACTGCAGAGCTAGAATTGATATGCAAACTAGACACAATTAACTCCGGTTTGAATAAGGACTGGGAATGGCTGAGCCATTACAAACGTTGACTATCTCCCCTTGTAAGTATTCTCACACTTCTTATCACACTGTCTGTACTCGGCTAGCTTGATTATCACTTCAAAAGTTTTTTTTTTTTTTTTTTTTTTTCTCTTAATTAATTGGCCTCTCAGAGTTAGTAAGACAACTCCCACCTGTTTATGCTCTCTGTATGTGTGTATATATATCTCCTCAATATATGTTCCATTCTATATGCATCCGAAGAAGTGGGCTGTAGTCCACGAAAGCTTATGCTCTAATAAATTTGTTAGTCTCTAAGGTGCCACAAGTACTCCTGTTCTTCTTTTTGCAGACATTTCTTGGTGTGTGCAGTTGTTACCAAAAGGGTGATTAGATATTTGATCTCTAGGTTGACATCTTCTGATTTTATGACCAACTCAGACACATATAGGATTCCTTCTTTAAGTAGTTCCCCTTCACTTCCCTCCAATAAATAATGGAAAGGGACATCCCTACCTCTCAATCTTCAAACTTACCAATACATGACAAACGACCAGCTGATGGAACACCTGAGTTTTGTTGCACTCTAATTGACAGAGCATAATGGTTTCTAACTGTAAAACCTACTTCTAAAAGGATGTTTCTGCCTGTGTGAATCAACTAAACCAGTTTTGCCATCTGTAACTAGCTTCCCCTGGGGCATGGTGGGGGAGGTGGGAAATAGTCCATACTCATGCAATCTGGCAAATTCAATGAATCCTGCTGCTGCTTCCCTCTTCCCCAAGTTTAACTAGTTTAGGCCAACCCTAATAGGACTCTGCTGCCTTACCTGCTCTTCTGTAACCGAAAAGGCTTTCAGTGGGAGCAGCAGCAGCTTCTCTTCTCTTTCCCTCCAATAAGCCATTGTTTGTAGGACAATGGTTGTTTGAAGGATGCAAAGCGTGCCAGCTTACGAGGAGTGCAGCTGCTCAAGGCCTGCTCTCCTCCTTCCTCTGTCCTGTGACAAATGTGATGGTCTTAGCTACTGTCCCATCCCAAGAGGCATCTGCTCCTGAGCAGCTCAGCTTCCTTCCTTCAAGGTCTCTCTCTTCTGCTTTTAAGGAGAGAAGAGGAAGAGAGGAGTAAGGGAAGAGTCTCTCCTCCGTTCCTCACCCCCACCAAGCAACTACTTCTTGTCTGCAGAAGACAGCCTTAATTGGGGGACAAAGCCTGAATCAGTAGCGGTGCAGAATGCACCCCACACTACAAAGGGTTTGAGAACTCTAGGGACATCCCTTCCCAGTAGAGACTCTCACCCTAGAGAGCCTCCCAGGAATAAGTTTTTAATGCATGGAATGTTTACTAATTTGCATGTGAAAGGCAGTGATGTGAAAGCTCTTTTTAGCTGCAATATGATTTCTAATTAAAGTGACTGTGAGCAGCTTACTTTATTAAATCCATACTTTGTCATGTTCTGAGACCCAGTCTACACTACTGCATGTTTTGTAACCAGTTCATGACATTCATCTGATCCAGTTAAGTCCATGTGTCTGTGTTGTGAGAAAGCTGCTATGTTTTTTGGGGAGAGGAAGAGTGCTGGCCTTGAAATCTAGGCTTGTTTACAATCAGTGCATTCTCTAAAAAGATAGATAGCTATCTGCACCATGCCTTAGCAGGGGATAGAGTGCCCAGACAGCAGCAAATATGAGGATACTTTCTGGGATACCATCCTGAGAAAAGAGTTAGGTAACAGCCAACCCAATTGGGAAGTCTTTTCTGTACAGCAAAATAATGATAGTTAGCTGGCTACACGATCACCATGTGACAGCCTGGGCCACTGACACTCATGATACATCATGACCTGCTATGGTTATTAACTATATCAAACATGTTGAATGTGGAACACAAGCCACATTTAGAATCAACTATGCCACTACCTATTTAGAAGCTCTTAACCAAGGGAGCATTGCCAAGATGGTGACCTAAGGCCTGAGGGAAGTGGGGAAGTGGGATACCGGGAGAAAACACCAGGAGGAGGCTGCAGTGGGGGGGGGGGGGGCTCCTGATTCATACTGAGAAAGCAGGGCAATCGGCTAGTTATCTTAGGTGCATGTACATGAATGCCAGAAGCCTGAGAAACAAGCAGGAAGAATTGGAAGTCCTGGCACAGTCAAATAACTAGATGTGACTGGAATAACAGAGACTTTGTGGGGCAGTTCATATGACTGGAGCACTGTCATGGATGGATATAAACTGTTCAGGAAGGACAGGCAGGGGAGGAAAGGTGGAGGAGTTGCACTGTATGTAAGAGAGCGGTATGATTGCTCAGAGCTTCAGTATGAAATTGCAGAACGGCTTGTTGAGAGTCTTTGGGTTAAATTTAGAGGCGAGAGCAACAAGGGTGATGTCATGGTGGGTGTCTGCTATAGACCACCAGACCAGGAGGATGAAGTAGGTGAGGCTTTCTTTGGCCAATTAACTGAAGTTTCCAGAACACAGGCCCTGGTTCTAATGGGGGACTTCAATCACTGTGACATCTGCTGAGAGAGCAATACAGCAGTGCACAGACAATCGAGGAAGCTTTTGGAGAGTGTTGGGGACAACTTCCTGGTGCAACTACTGGAGGAACCAACCAGGGGCCATTCTCCTCTTGACCTGCTGCTTACAAACAGGGACGAATTGGTAGAGGAAGTAGAAGTGGGTGGGAACCTGGGCAGCAGTGACCATGAGATGGTCGAGTTCAGGATCCTGGCAAAAGGAAGAAAGGAGAGCAGCAAAATACAGACCCTGGATTTCAGAAAAGCAGACTTTGACTCCCATAGGGAACTGATGGGCACGATCCCATGGGAGGCTAATATGAGGGGGAAAGGAGTCAAGGAGAGCTGGCTGTATTTTAAAGAAGCCTTATTGAGGGCGCAGGAACAAACCATCCCAATGTGCAGAAAGAATAGCAAATATGGCAGGCGGCCAGCTTGGCTTAACAGTGAAACCTTCGCTGAGCTTAAACACAAAAAGGACAGATGACTAGGGAGGAGTATAAAAATATTGCTCGAGCATGCCAGGGGTGTAATCAGGAAGGCCAAACCACAACTGGAGTTGCAGCTAGCAAGGGATGTGAAGGGTAACAAGAAGGGTTTCTACAGGTATGTTAGCAACAAGAACAGGTCAGGGTAAGTGTGGGACCCTTAATGAATGGGGGAGGCAATCTAGTGACAGATGATGTGGAAAAAACTGAAGTACTTAGTGCTTTTTTTGTCTCGGTCTTCACAGACAAGGTCAGCTCCCACGCGGCCGTCCTGGGCAACACAGTATGGGGAGGAGATGAGCAGCCCTCAGTGGCGAAAGAACAGATTAAGGACTATTTAGAATAGCTGGACATGCATAAGTCCATGGATCCAGATCTAATGCATCCAAGGATGCTGAGGAAATTGGCTGATGTGATTGCAGAGCCTTTGGCCATTATCTTTGAAAACTCATCCGATTGGGGGAGGTCCTGGATAATTGGAAAAAGGCAAATATAGTGCCCATCTTTAAAAAAGGGAAGAAGGAGAAACTGGGAAACTACAGACCGGTCAGCCTCACCGCAGTCCCTGGAAAAATCATGGAGAAGGTCCTCAAGGAAATCATTTTGAAGCACTTGGAGGAGAGGAAGGTGATTGGGAACAGTCAACATGGATTCACCAAGGGCAAGTCATGCCTGACCAACCTCATTACTTTCTATGATGAGATAACAGGCTCTGTGGATATGGGGAAAATGGTGGACATGATATATCTTGACTTTAGCAAAGCTTTTGGTATGGGTCTCCCACAGTATTCTTGCCAGCAAGTTAAAATATGGATTGGGATTGGATGAATTTACTATTAGGTGGATAGAAATCTGGCTAGATCGTTGGGCCCAATGGGTAGTGATCAATGGCTTGATGTCTAGTTGGCAGCTGGTATCAAGCAGAGTGCCCCAGGGGTCAGTCCTGGGGCTGGTTTTGTTCAACATAGAATATCAGGGTTGAAAAGGACCTCAGGAGGTCATCTAGTCCAACCCCCTGCTTGAAGCAGGACCAGTCCCCAGACAGATTTTTGCCCCAGATTCCTAAATGGCCCCCTCAAGGGTTGCACTCACAACCCTGGGTTTAGCAGGCCAATGCTCAAACCATCTGAGCTATCCCTCCCCACCATCTTTATTAATGATCTGGATGATGGGATAGATTGCACCCTCAGCAAGTTTGCAGATGACACTAAACTGTGGGGGGAGAAGTAAATATGCTGGAGGGTAGGGATTGGGTCCAGAGTGACCTAGACAAATTGGAGGATTGGGCCAAAAGAAATCTGATAAGGTTCAACAAGGACAAGTGCAGAGTCCTGCACTTAGGATGGAAGAATCCCATCCACCGCTACAGGCTGGGGACTGACTGGCTAAGCAGCAGTTCTGCAGAAAAGGACCTTGGGATTACAGTGGATGAGAAGCTGGATATGAGTCAGCAGTCTGCCCTTGTTGCCAAGATGGCTAATGGCATATTGGGCTGAATTAGTAGGAGCTTTGACAGCAGATCGAGGGAAGTGATTATTCCCCTCTATTCGGCACTGGTGATGCCACATCTGGAGTATTGTGTCCAGTTTTGGGCCCCCCACTACAGAAGGGATGTGGACAAATTGGAGAGAGTACAGCGGAGGGCAATGAAAATGATCCGGGGGCTGGGTCACATGACTTAAGAGGAGACGCTGAGGGAATTGGGCTTATTTAGTCTGCAGAAGGGAAGAGTGAGGGGGATTTGATAGCAGCCTTCAACTACCTGAAGGGGTGGGTTCCAAAGAGGATGGAGCTCGGCTGTTCTCAGTGGTGGCAGATGACAGAACAAGGAGCAATGGTCTCAAGTTGCAGTGCGGGAGGTCTTGGTTGGATATTAGGAAACACTATTTCACTAGGAGGGTTGTGAAGCACTGGAATGGGTTCCCTAGGGAGGTGGTGGAATCTCCATCCTTAGAGGTTTTTAAGGCCCGGCTTGACAAAACCCTGGCTGGGATGGTTTAGTTGGTGTTGGTCTTGCTTTGAGCCGGGGGTTGGACTAGATGACTTCCTGAGGTCTCTTCCAACCCTAATCTTCTCTGATTCTATGACTGGAATTCTTGTTCTCTGTAAAGGTAGGAGAATGTAGCGTAACTGTACACCACTCTGTTTAAAATTACCTGATTACAGCCTGTTGTTTATCTTAGGTTCCCAGCCTTAGTAATTGCACAGGCTGGACAACGTCCAGTGATTTTAAAAAAGCATGCATCATTTTAAGATAGGTGATTAAAACAGAAGAGATAGGAACGCTGCACACTATAATGTTATGTCTAACAAATTAGACTAGCTCATGCCAGGCCTACCTATGCTGCCAAGTCACATGATAGAGTCCATTGGGAACATTAAGGTTCATCCTCATTCTTTGTGTTCAAGTCCATCTTAAGTCATGCAAGCAGCATCTAGGTTATTTATTTTTACTTTTTTCAATATTGATCATGTTTCATCTGAGGAGAGCAAGTATCAAGCTGCATGCTACTCGGAAGGTGATGGCAACTCCCCTAAACTTTAAGTTCTTCCCAGCTTCACTGGGTCTGTTTTTTTCAGGACAGCATTCATTTAGTGGCTCCACTAGATGTTGTGTGTGTCTATGTACCCTTTGATGTTATTTCAACCCTTATAGTGGTTGTTAAGAAATACAGTCCACTACTCTAATTTTAGTTATATTCTTGCACAGGCCTGCTTTCATTATTAATTTGGTTGGCTACAGTATCAAGTGCCTGGTTTATAGCTCTTTTATAACAGTGACACTCCTCTGTGGGGTTCTAATTAAAGAAGAGAGGCCTGGATTTTTAAAAGGTGTTTAGACATTGCTGCACTCAATGTTGCCACACCTAACTGACTTAGGAACCTAAGTTCCTTTTGAACCTGAGATTTAGGCTCCTAAGTCACTTAGTAGTTGCAACACTGAGCGCAGCAATGCCTAAATACCTTTAAAAATGCAGGCCCAAGTTACTTTTTGGGTCTCATTCAATTATGGGTGAGGAGGAAATAAATTGGGATAGCTTGATTTGTGGGGAGAAAGGGGACAGACTAGGACAAGAGTCCACAGGGATGAGACTGGGTTTTACTGGCTAAAGAGACTGATGGAATGAGAAGCCTGAGGATGGGACACCGGGACTGGCTAGGGAGGGGAATGGGACTAGGAGCCAAGGAGTAAAGAAACAAGATGTGATAGGTTGGAAGGGATAGGGCAAAAGGGTCTATACCTATTAGAGCACACTCCCTCCAGAGTTTAGAATGGAATCTAAGATTCCTGATTCTCACCATTCTTCTGCTGACTGCAGGTATCTGTGAAACCCACTGGCAATGTGTCCTGTGCCTTCTAGTGCAGGGTGGGTGACAACCTACCGCTGCTATCAGTTATTCCATTAGCACAAATGGCAGAGTTCTGTGTGGTGGATCTAGAGGTTCCAACCCTGCCAATGACCCCTGTGGCTGTCAACGTGATGGAATTTGGTTTTCCCCCTTTGCTTTCTGTAAAACCTATGAGCAAATGAGTGCATGCATGGGCACACGCACAGTTAAAATCCTTAAAAGTTAGGAAATGTGGAAATTAATGTTGCCTGTGCAAACCTAATTCAGTCCCCCCGTGTGGTGTGTCATCATAATGTGTCCAGTTTTCCACCCACAGGACCTCCAGCTCGTTCAGTGACCAAGAAGGGCTCAGTAAAGAGAAGGGTTCAACCAAACATCCAGAGTAATAAGTCTTTGTTTGTCTGTATGAGCATGTGGTTTTGGACAGAACTGGTGAAGATACAGACTGTTTGAGATGAAACATCAGATACTGTTTGGAGAGGAATTTAGGATGTTGCCAAGCTGTACCTTTCAGGAAAAAAAATGTATGGAGAGTCCATTACTAGGGCATGCAGTTCTTCTGTGTCCTTCATAGACGCGATGGCTACTAAAAATGCCACTTTTGCTGAAAGATGTGACCATGAGCAGGAGTGGGATCCAAAGCAGCTGATAACACTAAATTCAATTCCCATTGTGGGGCAGGGTCCCTAATAAGTGGAATAATCTCTCTGTGATATGAGTGTGACATGCTGAGATTGTGCCCACGTGCACCTTGATGGAGATCACCACCAAACCTGATCTTTTAGATGCAACAAGTAGTCCAAGATCTTTTGATTTATGACCTGCATAGGTGACACCATGGCTAGTTCCCCAGATAGAGAACTGCTTTCACTTACTAAGTTAAGTAGCCCTTGTGGAGGACTGCTTCTGAATTATGTACTTCCTCAGGATCTAGTGACCAAGAAACCAGGCTATGATGTGTAATGCCTGAGGTTCAGGTCCAACACCCTTCTGTGATCTTGCAATCTCAGGTCCTTGCCTGGAGGCAGAGGAAGAGGTTCCTTGACTGATAGCTTGCAGAAGTCCAAATACCACAGTCATTTTCCCTGGCTTCAGAAGTGGTATCAGGGAGCTGAAAGGCTTCAGTACCAGAGGGCCTAGCCTCTGTAGATGAAGAGGCTTGCATGGAGGACTGTGATAATGTGGAAACTTTCCTTTTCTTTGGTTTCACAGGCCCAAGCAGCTCTAAGCACTTACATCTCTTCAAGGATGGTAGTGCCCTGCTGAAAGGGATCTCCTTTCCTGGCCTTCCAGGAAGGCCAGGGAGTACTTCTGGCCAGGAAGGAACTCCCTCCAACTGACTGCAGTGGTCTCAATACCAGGGAAAGGGCAATCTCTGTGAGGATATATCTGAGGTGTTCTTAGTGTCAGGTCAGCAAATTGGACATTGGGCCCTGACGTAGCCCTCATCCAAGCACTTCAGGCAGTGAGAGAGGGTTGTGACACACAGAGCAGGGTTTGAAGCTCAGGGACCTAGACATTGAGCTCTGCCTAGTACCAGGGGAACCAGAGCCCACTGATTTATGAACAGAAGAGGACAGTAGGTAAGACAGAGGGGTTAGTTGTATTCACTTTTCGGTCCTCAAAGTACCAAAACAAACTACCAGTAACTGCATGTTCCAAGAAGCTGACAGCCTGCTCCAACCACAGAGCGTAAAAAGGATTGACAGGTCAGCTCTACTCTGTGGAGCACAGGTGTGGCCACCCCAGAGGCATTGCTGCTAGGGAAACTCTCCATCCCTGGTGCATGAGATGTGTGCGTGCACACAAATACCCTTAGTGTAATGGACATGTACAATAATTTGAAGAACTACTGATGGAATATGGTTCCATTAAAGAATACGTAGTTCTGTCTAAATTGAAACATGTTGCAAATTAAGTCAGCATTGCTGGAATTCAATTTCAGAAGAAAACCAGGAAGGTACCAGTGTCAAAACATCCAACTGAACGTTTGACATTTCTAAATAAAAAAAATGTTTGAAGAACAAGTGTATTGTGTTAAAAATGTTGTAGTTCTGTATAATATACAAATGTACATAATGTATATAATGTACAAAATTTTAATAAAGTCAAAATGGAAACAATTTTGATTGCCCCAAAATGATTTTTTTGAGGGGTGGAATGGTAATTTTCTTTTGGCAAGTTTCAAAATTTTTAATTTTTGTTCCAATTCACTTAGTCGTCTCTTTTCCAAGCTGAAAAGTCCCAGTCTGATGAATCTCTCCTCATAAGGAAGCTGTTCCATACTCCTAATCATTTTTGTTGCCCTTTTGTGAACCTTTTCTAATTCCAATATATCTTTTTTGAGATGGGGCAACCACATCCGCAGGCAGTATTCAAGATGTGGGCTTACCATGGATTTATATAGAGGCAATATGATATTTTCTGTCTTATTATCGATCCCTTTCTTAATGATTCCGAACATTCTGTTAGCTTTTTTGATTGCACATTGAGTGGATGTTTTCAGAGAACTATCCACAATGACTCCAAGATCTCTTTTTTGAGTGGTAACAGCTAATTTAGACCCCCATCATTTTATATGTATAGTTGGGGTTATGTTATGATTATGTTTAAGTATCTAACATTACTTAACTTTCTTTGCATTTTAAAGGGCTATTCTAGATTATAGCAGTAAATATAGATTGTTTGATACAGGATTGTTATGTGGAAGGAAGGGGATGTAGCTCAGTGGTAGAGCGCATGCTTTGCATGTATGAGGCCCTGGGTTCAATCCCCAGTATCTCCATTGTTTGGGGGGACAGCTCAGTGGTTTGCACATTGGCCTGCTAAACCCAGGGTTATGAGTTCAGTCCTTGAGGAGGCCACTTAGGGATCTAGGGCAAAATCAGTATTTGGTCCTGCTAGTGAAGGCAGGGGGCCAGACTCAATGACCTTTCAGGGTCCCTTCCAGTTCTGTGAGATAGGTATATCTCCATATATTTATTTTATTTTGATAGGTGTCCCTGTTCCTGGCTTATTTGCTATAGACATGTTGGTACACTGATACCAGCATTTGGCATGTCATTGGTACATTTATGTTAGAACACAGGAAGTTAAGATAAGAGTTTTGTAGTCGGTACTTCAGTAGCTGGGGCAAAGTTGTACTCAGGTAGGAATGTAGGTATTATTTGCCTAATATATAAATAAAATTAATTAAAACTCTGATCTAAAATGGATGCTATATGAAACACCACTTCTATTCAGGATGCTGTCAACAAAAAAAAAAAAATGTACTTCCAGGTAAATATATGCATCAGCTGCACTTGCCTGGAATAGTGTGTTATTATCTTGAACAAAGTTGTACTTCACAGATTCAGTAAGACATCTTCAATCTCTTCTATTGTCTGTTACCCCTCTATTTTCAAAATTAGCAAATCACATTCCACACTGAGGACTATGGAAATGTGTGGTTACCATTTTTAAAAACTAAATAATTTGCTTGCAATGTAGTATATCCATATTGGTCCCAGGATATGAGAGAGACAAGGTGGCTGAAGTAATATCTTTTGCTGGACCAAATTCTGTTGGTGAAAAAAAACAAACTTTCTAGCTTACATGGAGCTCTTCTTCAGGTCATTTTGTTATTCCAAGCACAAAAGCTCAAGACCTCTAATGTAAATGCAGTTCAATTTTTTTTTTAGCCTTTCCAGAAAGTTGCCCTTATATTTACAGACTATATGCATTACCCTATATTTCTCCAGTACATGGAAGTATGAAAATGTATACCACATAAAGATGAAGTCTAGTAGTGGATATTGTGGCAAACAAGCCTATTTCTAAAGGTGTAGAAATAATTTGAGTAAAAATGTGCTAACAAAAAAACTTGTTAAAAGAACACACAACCCTTTCTGCACTTCCTGACAATCTACGATTCTTATACTGACATGATGCTATTTTAAATTCTCAATTTTACGATAATTAGAGCATTTTATCAAGACTCCAGAGGAGGAGTAAGACTTTCACACTGATTGCAGTTTTAATTTAAACGTAATAGACTTTTGCAAAATGTCACCCTAAAATTGACTATGACAAAGGAAATAAGGAAAGTTGTTGCCAAACTTTACTGTGAACCAGGATAAAAATTCTTCTAGATTCAAGGGAGTCTGGAATTTCCGTTTGCTTGTGGTTAACTATCTACGCAGTCAAACCTTGCAAGGCTAGTTCATCTCTTTGCAGAAAGAAGAAAATCTGGTACGAGGGGTGCTCAGATAACAAGGAAAAGCAGTTATTATTCTGGGCTATAACATGACATGTTGCCAAACCATTAGCTAGCCCAGTGAGCATCAGTTAGACCAGAGCTACTGACTGCAAATAGGTTTGGTACTTCAGAATATGGTAACCAGCTCCCCCTGCTGGTCAGCAGTAAATTTGTATATGCTGCTCACAAAGGTTCAAGTGCACTCATAGGTTGTATGGCATAAGTGGTGTTGAGATTGTTTCTCCTGTTATCACCTGGCATTAAGACATGAGCTCCCCATTATGTTGCTATCTTAGTCCTGAAGCAGCAGAGGAATTCAGAAACTGGCAACAAAGTGATCAAGGGCCTTGGAAGTGACAAGATTGAGAACTTAATCAGCTATTCAAGCAGGCCTTGAAAAGTCCCACTTGCCACTGGTGAGGTGAACTTCTCCTGGTGAGTCTAGAGGCTGATTCTCTCAGCTTCTGAAGAACCTTCACTTTTTAATATTAAGCTACATTTCTAGCCTCTACCATTCTGAAGTAAGCCTTCCAAATAGGAGAGTGTCTCAGTCTTTGTTTAGGCATGTATATGGTCTATGGTTTTAGAAATAATCTCTTTCCAGCAGTGTATTATCCCCTAGACCTAGGGCAGCAAATTTGAGCACCCATGGAGAAGCTCCCCTCCCCTACCTGCCCCCCCCCGACTCCAGCTCGCCTCCGCCTCCTCCGCGAGCACGCTGCCGCGTCCTGTCTCTCTCCCCTCCCTCCCAGAGCTTGCGCCACGGAACAGCTGTTTCGCGGAGCAGGGAGAGATGGGGGAGGAGGGGGAACACGGCGCGCTGGGGGAAGAGGTGGGGCCAGGGGGGATTTGGGTAAGGGATTCAATAGGGGCAGGGAGGGGGCGGAGACTTTGGGGAAGGGATTGGAATGGGGGTGTGGAAAGGGTGGAGTCAGGGCGGGGCCAGGGGCAGGCGGGGCGGCAATTATTTCAGGGCCTAGGGGCAGCAAAATCATTAATCCGCCCCTGGCGCTTCCTGATGGTATTGCAAGGACAGAGGATTAGCTACCAATCTTGATAAGAACATAAGAATAGATGCACTGGGTCAGACTACTGGTCCATCTAGCCCAGCATCCTGTCTTCCAACAGCAGCCAGTGCCAGATGCTTTGAGGGAATGACCAGAACAAGACAATTATTGAGTAATCCATCCAGTCCCTGGCACTCAGAGTTAGGGACATTCGAAGCATGTTGTTGTGTCCATGACCATCTTGGCCAATAGCTATTGATGGGCCTACCTTCCCTGAACTTATGTAATACTATTTTGAACCCAGTTATACTTTTGGCCTCCACAACATTCCCTGGCAACAAGTTCGACATGTTGATTGTGTGTTGTATGATGAAGCACTTCCTTATGTTAGTTTTAAGCCTCCTGCCTAATGTTTCATCAGGTGATTTCCAGTTCTTGCATAAAGGAGTAAACAACACTTCCTTATGCATTTTCTCCACACCATTCATGATTTTATACACTATCATATCTCCCTTTAATAGCCAAATTTTTAATAAAAGTTATTCCATAGATGTGGACCCAAAAGAACATTACAAACTTTACTCATACTGCACAGTGTGTGTACATAGGAATCCTTATCCCCACTAGTGAAATGTAGCCACCCTTGGGTGGGAACATCGTAATTTAACTGCCAACATCAGCACTGCATAGCACAATTTAATTTGGAAGAGGGAATTTAGGTTGGCAAAATGCAGTTCCCCAAACTGGAATTTCAGCAGGTTGATTAGGCTAACACCCAGTCTCCCGTGAAAAATCCCGTAAGATCTATTGTCAGGCTCTCTATTTTAGGAGGTATTTGAACATTCATCACACTATCAAAAGACACAATTATCTGGGCCCTTGGGGTCCATTTTAAGGTGTTGACCAGAATTACAGTACACTTGAGAGAAGTTCTGCAACATCCTTTTATCCAGCACCCCCAGTTAGACAAACAGGCAGTGGTTCCTCTCTAGTAAGCACATTTCCTGCCCCACAGGGAATAATCACATTGGAAACCCATAGAAAATAAAATCCCAAAAGTAGATCATTGAGTGAATCTACACTTTCATGTATCTACTAGCATCCCCTCTTGTGTTCTGGTGCATAAGAAGAGTCCTAAGAATCATTGAGTTAACCCTCTTGCTGCTAGACAGACAAATGCTTCAGTGCTGCTGTTTCCACTGAGCTTTCTGTGAAATTTAGGAGTAGTGATGAACTTGGGCTTCTGTGAAGAAGAAATGAATGCAATTAATCACCTACTCTGTAAGAGACAGGAGTGGGTCTGAACAACAGTGAACAATGGGAGACATGGAGGGTGAAAACTCAAGTACTTTCAATTTCTCTAGAGAGAAAGTTTACAGTCTAGGTTTAATCCTCTAGTAAAAACAAGCCAAACTGCTGTAGTTTCCTAGGGAAAAGATAATTATGTGTGTGAAAGTGAGTTATCAGTGTTACTTCTATGTCATTAGCCCACCAATTCTGACAATTCTACTTCCTAGCTCAATTCTCAGCGGGAAAGACAGCAGCTGAAGATGCCAAGGTACCAAAAAATATGAGACAACCACTCTTGCCCCCCAAAATAGGTAATTCAATGCAGTAATAGTGTCTAAAAGGGGGTTTCAGTCTCTGTAGCCCACAGCCCTTGTCCTTTAATCTCTGTATGACAGCAAGGAGGACCAATTTGTACCAACAATGGTGTGGACATCTGACCACTAAGAAGTAATCCTTCCAGCCTGGAAATTCAGGTCACATACAGTCAGGAGCAGCAAAAGGCCATCATGTGGGACGGCTTTTCACCACCACCAGCCTGGCCTGGACTCAGACCAACAGGTGAGAGATTAAAGTCTCTGTGTTCCACTAACTTTTCTGAGCAACCCAGTCCTTCATACTGAGGTCTCCAGTCTTCACTTTAAATGAAGTGGGACCTATAGTGTAATCTCTACATACAGCATCCTAGAAGTCTCTTCCATGGGGAAACCAGGTTAAGCATAGCAAGGTTCATGGTCAGCACCTACCCCCAGAAGCTCTTTGTTTTCTTGGCAAGACTTGGAGACTAGCTTCTCTAATTTAAAACAGAGAAACACTGCTGAAGGGACTGTGATTATTTTGTTGGTTTATTATTGGGATGGCTAAACCGCCTTATCACTTGACAAATGAAGCCCACATTAAGATAGATTATAGGTGCAGCCACTAACAGTGATGGAGCTCAGTGTGTCAGCAACTGCATTTTAACCCCTGAATTTCAGATGTTCTATAGTTACCACCAGTGTTTGATTAGTGATGTGTAGAAGACTGGACTTACTGCAGATGCATGCCCTCCTGGTTAGGTACGGTGTAGCAGCACCTTTGTCTCCAACACCCCTTGCCAACAGTTGTGCTAGTTCTGTGGTGGGCCACTTCTTCTCATGACTCAGTCCTCCAGCGTCCAGCCAGGTCATGTGTTAGTTCCACACACCTTTCAGGGTACTCCACTCTCAAGTCTACATAAAACAATGCCTAAAGTTCCAGTGTCTTCAGCTTCTCTGGCTAGCGGTTATTAGGACCCACAGATCCTCAGCCAGGATCTTCAATGTCAACCATTCAAAGAAATCTTACGGGCCCACAGCCGCCTTCCTCAGGGTTTCCTACTGGGGCTCAGCCTCATGCCTGCAAAATTCCTTCTTGCTTTTATTTCAGAGTTCGGCCTCACAGAGCTTCCTCCCTGGAAACTCCCTCCTCAGGGGCTGCCACAGGAGCCTACCCCTCCAAACTTCAATCCAAGCACCCCTTAAGCTTTACTGTCACTGCCTCTTTGGCTTCATTGCCTCTAGCTTCCCACAACTCAAGAAAACATGCCGAGACTTTGCAGCCCCTAGCCTCCCAGACTTCTTTCTATCTGAGGACCCACTAGGTCTGATACCAAACCTTTCTCACACAGGTTTCTTCTCTAACCCCTTTTCCACTGCCTTGTGCTCCTTCTTTCATGAAGACCCAGTTGGGTTTGATCACCAATTATGCCTAACACCCCTCCAGGTGCCACACAGGGGCCTAAATGGGCTCAGGCACCGGTTAACCCTGGTTAACTAGTGTGGTGTTTATACCCCCACCCCATCGCATGACATTTCTAGGGGGAAGAGGGCATGACACAGGACTGCACACCCGGCTGAACAGGGGGGCCTCAATAAATTCAGGAATGGTCATGCAAACTCCAGAAAAAATATACAGAGAAGGGGGAAGCCATTCCACAGCTTGGGGATTACTGAGCTCATGTTGAAAAAGGAAATACTTTCCTAGGTGAGTGAGCAACTTTAATTTTGCAAGGCTGGAATATGCCATTAAAATACTGTGTCCCACCTTAAACCATAGATTTCCATTCAGTCCTGGTGTCTCTTTGCATCTCCTTCCTGGTGAGGAACAGCAGGGATCACCATTCACCTAGGTGAGCTAAAGCCTTTTTTGTACTGCCACACTCCTGTTATTGTTCTATCTATAGTCTTTCTAATAGCATTACTGCTGCATGTTGTGGAAGTGCCTTAGTCCAAGAGAAAACTGGGTGACCTGCCTGTGTTGTGTTTATTTCTGTTTGTTGTTGTTGTTATCGGTATTGCAGTGGCACACGGACATGCAGATCAAGATCTGTGCTGTGATTGTGTTGGGCACTGTATGGACATGAAAGAAAAGATGGTTCCCTGTCCCAAAGCTTTTATGGACATTTATTTGAGTCCAAATGAGTCAAGTAGCAGCAGTGCCTACAGAGATGAGGTTCACATTATGGACAAGGCATGGGAATATGTGCAGTGTGCTGCACCGCATACACCCTCAAGTGATAGGGTCACCGTAGTACCGAGTGGTGGAATAAAATACACACTGTCACATGTTCTATTTATATCACCCCCAGGGGAAGCTGAGGATGTCCTAAGTTTCAACAAGGCAAGCAGTTTCCACTATGGGCCATAGCGCTGCCTGAATCTCTGGAGCACTGTGTGCTCTGGCCCCATTCCTGACAAGCATATAGCTGCACCCCACCTCCTAGGGCTTGTGCGGGATTCCCAGAAGAAAGCTTTACAGTGTTGTCTACCAGGACTGAGCTAGAGGAATCTTCCCCCAGCCAGTTACAGGGCTTTTTGTGCCCGTGTACACCACCCCAGCACTTTTACCCAGCATAAAGGAGCTTGTGATGGGGGGTGCTGGGGGGAGTGGTGTTGAGGATCTTACCTTTGCTTCTTCATTACCACAGAGAGAATTCAGTGACTTCCTTGTCTGATATTGGGATGTAGTGCTCTTGTGCCACACAATGAAGATTGTACTTGTAATCCACAGAGAATCATAGGAATGTAGAGCTGTAAGTGTTAGGTTGGAGCCTTATAGTTAAATATATGTAACAGAAACAATGTGGGCAAAGTCAGTAGAAGGAAGACCAGTCGATTTATTTCTTAGAAACTTTTGTTTAAAAGTTGTTCACAGTATTTAAAATATATGTTTTCTGTGCATTACATATTTGTTTTACTAAGAAACTGTATTTTAGTCTCTCTTTGAAGTTGACTGGGAAGTACTAACACCTACGTATCGTATCAGCATTTTATGTACATAGCCCAGAGGGTAATTCTGTGTCATACTTTCTGAAAAATCTGAAAAGGGAAAACACTGTGCTTCAGCAAAGACTTAAGCTGAGGTGCAGGAGAAAGGAGAGTGTATGAGCGTTGTACATAACACTGCCACCCCTCTGCCCTGTTATACATGCTGATTTGGAGGTCATTCTGAGACTTCATACTGCTGTTATTTTCAGATTTGAAAAATCAGGTAATGTATCCAAAAGTGTCCACTCCCTACAGTTACTAGATGCTATGCTGGTTTGGGTTGTAGGAGTTCCTGAGCAGACATAGACAGATGACTGTAAGGATTTGATAGCTGAGGGAGGGTCATGGGTCTGTCACTAGAGGCATGTACCTGTGAGTTTATCTTTATAGCATACATTCAAATCAAATTTGTGCTCCATCCAGATCACAGAAAATTTGAAAATACCAAGGAGCTGCACAGAAAATCTGCCAAACCTGCGCAGTGGTCTCCTCTGATACCACCTCAAAGTTGAGTAGAGAGAGAAGAGTCTACCCTTTCCTCTCCCCTTTTCAGACATTAGAAGGGAACCAACAGCCCTGATAGCTACAAATTCAAATCTCACATAGTCTGTAGGAACAGTGCATTCTGGGGCACGGGTGCTCAAGGCCTAGCTATTCCAAAGGCAAAAGAAAATGTTATTCCTCCTCCTAATAACCCGTATTGGGAGAAAATATCCTTTTCTCTATAGATTCAGGCCCATGCACACACCCATTTTTTTTATCACCAATGTACTAGGTGTAAAACGTAGCCTTCATCTTTTCAGACATGTTTCACAATGGGAATGGGGCCATGTCACTTAGTGCTGATCGAGAAACCCATTCTGAGAATCAATGAATGCTTAATGAGTTTCAGATTTTGAAACAGCATGAACAATTTTAGCTTTTGGCATCTGCAGCTATATTTGCTTTAAAAACTCAAATACTGTTATCATTTTCTGCATGTTGCACTTTCTGGAGAGTGACATCCCACAGGGAGATCATCTCAGCATGTACTTAGGGACATCAACCACTAGATGTCCTCATACCTCTTCAAAAACTCTGCAGTATTTCTGTGCATTAATGTTCCACATTTCACAATAAAAACTAGAACTGAACAAATAGTGGGAAAAAATTCCACAAATATTCATTTGGATTACAACAATTATCTCTTCCCATGAGCCTTTCATTTTAATTTTCAAGCATTCAAGCTGTAGTAGTGCAAATACTCACTGAAACCAAGTGTTATGACAAGTATCCTTCAGTATTTGCTAAAAGCAATTTTTCAGTTCTATAGTCAGTTGTAATGTTCTAATTTTGAAATTCATACTGCATTGATCACTCACTGTTAAAAACAACTAATTTAGATTTAGACATAACACAAAGCATCCTCCAAGTTGGCTTAATGTGCCTTGCCATTACATAAAACCACAAATCATAAATAAATACATTAGGCTATGTCTACACTAGACAGCTTACAATGGCATAGCTGTACCGATGCAGATGCACTGCTGTAAGATCTCTCATGTAGCTGCTCTATTGTGGTGGTAGAGAGCTCTCCTGTCGACATGGTTAAATCACCTCCCTCCGACATAGTTCTGTGCACACTGGGGTACTGCTTATGCCGGCAAAACTTATGTCGCTCGGGGGGGGAGGTTTTTCACACCTCTGACTGACATAAGTTTTGCCAACATAAGTGGTAGTGTAGACATGGTCTCATTCTTACCTGTCTTCAAATACAAATAATAATTACCCCACAATATCCCAAACTATGCCCTGTCCCTCTCACCTGGCCCTTCTTAAAGCCAAAACTAGACTAACTAACAAAAACTGAATACTGAATATTCAGGATGAATTGTTCACAAGCTATTTGTGTAAGAAAAACAGTTTGTGAATGATTTTGGAAATATAGTTTCAGGGCCTCCCTGCCCTGTACCGTGTGCAGTCATTTAAATCTGTGCCAAGTGCTACAATTGTATTTTGGAAGGATTTCACAACAACTTTGCACAGGTTTATTTGACTACAGAATCATAGAATATCAGGGTTGGACGGGACCTCAGGAGGTCATCTAGTCCAACCCCCTGCTCAAAGCAGGACCAATCCCCAAACAGATTTTTGCCCCAGATCCCTACATGGCCCCTCAAGGATTGAATTCACAACACTGGGTTTAGCAGGCCAATGCTCAAACCACTGAGCTATCCCTCCCCCAAGGGATACACAAGGCGATGAAGAACAGTCAACATGGATTCACCAAGGCCAAGTCATGCCTGACCAACCTGATTACCTTCTATGATGAGATAACTGGCTCTGTGGCGATGGGAAAAATGGTGGACATAATATATCTTGACTTTAACAAAGCTTTTGATACGGTCTCCCACAGTATTCTTGCCAGCAAGTTGAAGTACGGGCTGCATGAATGGACTATAAGGTGGATAGAAAGCTGGCTAGATCATCGGGCTCAATGGGTAGTGATCAACGGCTCGATGTCGAGTTGGCAGCCGGTATCAAGCGAAGTGCCCCAGGGGTTGGTCCTGGGGCCGGTTTTGTCCAACATCTTCATTAATGATCTGGATGAGGGATGGATTGCACCCTCAGCAAGTTCGCAGATGACACTAAGATGGGGGGAGAGACAGATACACTGGAGAGTAGAAAAGAAATCTGATGAGGTTCAACAAGGACAAGTGCAGAGTCCTACACTTAGGATGGAAGAATCCCATGCACTGCTACAGGCTGGGGACAGACTGGCAGTTCTGCAGATAAGGACCTGGGAATTACAATGGACAAGAAGCTGGATATGAGTCAACAGTGTGCCCTTGTTGCCAAGAAGGCTAACGGCTTATTGGGCTGCATTAGTAGCAGCATTACTAGCAGATTGAGGGAAGTGATTACTCCCCTCTATTGGGCACTTGTGAGGACACATCTGGAGTATTACTTCCAGTTTTGGGCTCCCCACTACAGAAGGGATGTGGACAAATTGGAAAGAGTCCAGCGGAGGGCAACAAAAATGATTAGGGGGCTGTGGCACATGATTTATGAGGAGACGCTGAGGGGACTGGTCTTATTTCGTCTGCAGAAGAGAAGGGGCGGGGGAGGGTTTGATAGCTGCTTTCAACTACCTGAAGGGGCATTCCAAAGAGGATGGAGCTCAGCTGTTCTCAGTGGTGGCAGATGACAGAACAAGGAGCAATGGTCTCAAGTTGCAGTGGGGGAGGTCTAGGTTGGATATTAGGAAAAACTAGGAGGGTGCTGAAGCACTGGAATGCTTTACCTAGGGAGGTGGTGGAATCTCCATCTTTAGTGCTATTCAACATATTCATAAATGATCTGGAAAAAGGGGCAAACAGTGAGGTGGCAAAATTTGCAGATGACACAAAATCACTCAAGATATGTAAGTCCCAGGCAGACTGCGAAGAGCTACAAAAGGATCTCTCAAAACTGGGTGACTGGGCAACAAACTGGCAGATGAAATTCAATGTTGATAAATGCAAAGTAATGCCCATTTGAAAACTTAATCCCAACTATACATATAAAATGATGGGGTCTAAATTGGCTGTGACCACTCAAGAAAGAGATCTTGGAGTCGTTGTGGATAGTTCTCTGAGAACATCCACTCAATGTGCAGCAGGAGTCAAAAATAGCTAATAGAATGTTGGGAATCGTTAAGAAAGGGACAGATAATAAGACAGAAAATATGATATTGCCTCTATATAAATCCATGGTAGGCCCATGTCTTGAATACTGCATGCAGATGTGGTTGCCCCATCTCAAAAAAGATATATTGGAAAAGGTTCCAAAAAGGGCAACAAAAATTATTAGGGGTATGGAATGGCTTCTGTATGAGGAGAGATTAATAAGACTGGGACTTTTCAGCTTGGAAAAGAGATGACTAAGGGGGGGATATGATTGAGGTCTATAAAATCATGACTGGTGTGGAGAAAGTAAATAAGGAAGTGTTATTTACTTCTTCTCATAACACAAGAACTAGGGGTCACCAAATGAAGTTAATAGGGAGCATGTTTAAAATAAACAAAAGTGAAGTATTTTTTCACACAACACACAGGCACTGGCCACTGTCGGAAGATAGGATACTGGGCTAAATGTATAGGCGGCCGGTGAATGAGCCGTTGCGGGAGGCTAACCCTGGCTCTTCCCCTTCTGCCTGAGGCCCCACCCCTCACCAGCCTCTTCTACTCCCCCTCCCCTGCAGGAGCCCAGAGCACCCTCCCCCACAACCCCTCCCCCGCCCTGGGCCCAACCCGTGTGCCCCCAGCCCCAGGTGAGCCCCTAACCCCAGCGCTGGGTGGCATGGTCCCAGCCCCAGAGAGAGGCCAAGTCCCCTGCAATGTGTCACATATGGGCACAATGGGGCACCCTTGCGGTAAGGACACACATTTACCATCCCCAAAACGTCACACTCATCACATAGTAATCTCATCTAGACCACATTTCCCTAGTTCCCTGGCTATTATTTATAACCCCTATTATCCTCTAGGGGCTTACAAAATGATTGCTTAACAATTTGTTCCAGTATCTCTCCAGACATTGAAATTAGGCTCACCGGTCTATAACTTCTGAGGTCCTCTTTTTCCTCATTTTCAAGGCTAGGTAACATGCTTTCCCTTCTCCACTTCTCTGGGACCCAGCCGTGTCCCCTAGGCATAAGTAGACTAAACAATTGATAAGAACCAAAAGCAGTTCAAGGGGGCCATGATTTACTATTACCCGCAACATACCATTAATCTTATTTAATGTGGACTTTTTTACAAGTGTATTAGTATGTGTTGTGTTGGAACAGTTTTTAGTTTGTGAAAATAAAGCAATTAATATTTTTAGGGGATGGGTGAAAAGTAAGGGGACCCTCAAAAATAGTCCTCCCATTGACTCATCAGCACAACCATGCATTCATCTCCAGGATGTGTGTGACAGACAACTGCTCACAGTGCCATATTAGGTTAGCAAATGTATATATTATTAGACTGATGTTTAAAAAATTATGCAAGTGTTGTTTCAGGGATTTATCCCCCAAATGTCAGTTACTGTAACGGTAGGATAAGGTCCTGATTTCCTGAAATTAAACAAACACCTGTTTAGAATACTTCTGACTACAGCCAATAAATAATTTTAATGACTTTTTAAGTGGTATTTTAAACAAATATCTATAGAAATGTGGCTGACCAAAATAAAAGAATGAAAAGACTTACTGCCTGCCTTCAATTAACTACTGAAGTGTTCAAGACAAATGGAATTAATGGATTAAAAAAAATGATGTAACTTTTCTAAAAAAAAATATACCCAGTACATTTATAATCTGTACTGTCTCAACACTGCTGTCTTCCTTTATTCATTGTGTTTGACATCCCCTCTTTTAATACTTACAACAGAAAATTATTTTACTGACTATTAAGTCTGTTAATTTTTAATAAAAAGTTAGTAACTAACTTATGTCCGTAGTGTCTCTGAACTATTTAATTCTTGGGAGAAAAGAGGTGAATGCTAGTTAAACACCAAGCCACCTGCCAAAGCAATGGCAAGAGGGGATAAAATTGACCAACACAGGGCAGGGCTTAACATCTTTAAAGCCAGAGTTTCTGGATTTCCTCTTCCCCGAACTCCGATAAAAATCGAAACTTTTGCAAAGTGCCCATCTCTAGCAGGCACTCCTCACCCAACAGGGGCTCCAGTATGAATAACTTGCATGTTTCCTCTCTCTTCCTAAGCACTGGCAGGATGCACAGTTTGTTTAATTAGTATAGGCAGGGCTCCAGCTCTGCCTGACTATTCACACAAGCAATGTCACAAAGACCTGGTGCAGCTAAAAGCTAACAAAGTGACTGGAATTAAGCCATCACAAAAGATGCACAGTAGTTTTGTACCTCCCTGAGCACACAGACCACTGTCTCTGTTGTCCGTAACCCTCATAGTGAGTTTTCAGTACAACGAAATCCAGTCGGGTGGTGGTGGTGAGGAAGACATTGCTGACACTGACTGAGGTTTTTAAGATCTCTCATCTCTGAACCATTGTTTTGCAAGTTGCATGTGCTAGTTTGAGGCAAAATCTCCTTTGCTATTTCCTAATACTTTGCCTTTTTTCCCCCTTTGCTCTCACTGTTGGTCTCTCAACAGAGCAGGATTCTGGCTAAGAGATGCAGGAGAGAGCATCCAAATGGGAGATATAATTGGACTGTTTCAAACAGTGAAACCAGGACTCCCACGGGCTTCCAACCAGTGAAAGAGATTTCCCAAATGTGGAAAGTGGTTTGGAAGTGAGAGGAGGAATTTATGCTCACAACCTGGCATTGTTCCAGGAAAAAGCTGGCTGTTACCAACAGGAGGTGGGTCACCAAGCCTTCATAAGTACATACATTTACCTCCCATATAAAGAAGAGAGGTTCCTGTTCTCAACCAGGATATGCAAACAAGGAAACTCACTGGAACGAGACTGCTGGGCCCCTCAGATTTCAACACCTGGCTGTTTTCCCAAGAGAGCTGGTTCAACCTGCTGAATATTTGGACAGAAGCCAGCCTACACACTGACAACTCCCTGTGACTGAAAGCGTTGGGTTTGGCCTCTCCAGTGTCACCTCAATGTGTTTCATATGCAGTGGGGGGCCCTTCAGGTAGGAAGGGGGAGCTTTGCCAGCCCTATTTGGCACCTAACACTATGTGATCTTTACCAGTTGCTGTAAACTAGCTCCAAGTGGCACTTTTATGCTATCATTTTTGCCTGTTCACATTCAGATGTCACTAGTCTCCATTGCTTGTATGGAGGTGGATAGACTATGTCTAAGAAGATCTTTCTACTCTCTCCAGAGGTTGCTCTATACCACATATAATAGCACATCTGGAAACCTGATTATAACACAGCTCCATTTTGTAGGTTAGGTGGGACTTTAACCATGTTCCTGAGTAATGCTAAAGCTTTGGATAGTCCAAAAGCTAGTCCAGGTGAGCCCTCAATCCTGTGTATGCAGCACTTTTGCCTGGGCCACCTTTGCTCTGCACTGTGGTGTAATGGGAATCCTGCCAGGGAAACAACCATTTTGCATACAAATCTGTTTACATGAAAAATGTTTGCAGAACTTTCCAGTAAGCGCCAGGATCATACTGAAGCAGCACAACAGCTGTACCACATCTGTTAATTCATTTATACAGCTATCTTTCCGAATGTGTGGCATAGGGATGGTGGGAGCCATGTCCCTCAATGTGCTGTGGCTATAGACAGTGAATAGAGCATATTACTCTGTGTGGGAGTTCAGCCTCCAACCTAAAAGAACACAAGGCCTCTTCTGGGAAGAGACTACCAGAGCGAGAGAATATTTGTCAATTTCTTTACAATGAAATACTGGAATTTCAGCATAGAAGGGATAGGCTTTGCCTTTATAATATGCATTCCATGGATAGTGGGGTCTATTTTCAGCAGGATGCCACAAAGTTCCATACTAGGAGACTGGTGGTTGTTTACTATATTCATGTTATCTGGGAAACTAGATAAGCTATGAGGTGGCAAATTTTGCAGACGACGCACAATTACTTAGGTTAGTCAAGACTAAGAAGACTGAAGAACTTCACAGGGACCTAATAAAGCAAGGTGAATGGGCCACACAAAGGTAAATCAAAATCAAAGGAGAAAAATGCAAGGTAATGTACATTGGGAGGAATATTTTGAACTCTTAATATACATTACTTGGTTTTAAATTCCCACACAATTACAATCACAAAAGGAGACGGGCATCAATATGGACAGTGCAAGGAAGTCTGCTGTTCAATATACAGTAGCAGTCAAAAAAGCAAACAAACAGAATGTTAGAATGCTTTAATGAATGGGACTGGAAATAGTGAAATATTACACCATTCTATAAATCAATGGGACATCCTCACCTGGAGCTCAGGCCAGTAACGTGTTGAGCACCCCATGCAGCAAAGCCCTCAAGCACCTGCTTACCTGTACATGTGTGAGGAATCCCACTGAAGTAAGTGGTTAAAGCTAAGCATAAGTTGAGTGCTGGATTGGGGCCAGAGCGCTTGGCACCTTGAAGGGGACAGTGCCTGGAATACTGTATTTGCTTTTGGCCACTCTGTTTTGAATCAAATAGAGCAGAACCAGAAAAATCTTAGCGAAGGTTCAAAGATGGAGGATGAATATTATACGGGACCTGGAAAAAATTCTATCTGGAGCTAGTGTGATAAGATAGGGACAGTTTGGTTTAGTGAAAGATGAATATGAGGAGACATGACAAATATATAAAATAATGACTGGTACAGAGAAGGTAAATAAGATACTCCTCATAACCAGGGATGCTAGAAATCTGTTTGCAATGGAAAAATGCAAAATTTGCATTTTTACAGAGACACTTTAGTTTTTATATTTTGTGGAAAAAATAAAAACATATACCAGGGGTCGGCAACGTTCGGCACGCGGCTCGTCAGGGTAAGCACCCTGGCAGGCCGGGCCAGTTTTATTTACCTGCTGACGCGGCAGGTTTGGCCGATCGCAGACCCCGCTGGCCGCAGTTCGCTGTCCTGGGCCAATGGGGGCAGCAAGAAGTGGCGCGGGCAAGCAATGTGCTGGCCGCGGCTTCTCGCCGCCCCCATTGGCCCGGGATGGCGAACCGCGGCCAGTGGGGGCACAATCGGCCGAACCTGCCGCGTCAGCAGGTAAATAAAACTGGCCCGGCCCGCAAGGGTGCTTACCCTGACGAGCTGCGTGCCGAACATTGCCTAACACTGACATATACAGTAGAACCCTGTGCTGCCATCACATACACAGGACTATGGAAAATTGATGTTTCAGCCCCAGGTGGCAGGGGTCCAGCTGACAGCCCCATGTGGTGGGGCTCCCGCTGTCAGATTTCATTTTAATCATGGAAAAACACAGATTTTTATGTTTTTTTATCAGAGAATTTGGGGATTTTTATCATGGAAAACTAGGATCCCTGCTCATAATACAGGAAAAAAGGGGACATGAAAATAAATTGAAATGCAACAAATTTAAAACTGATCATAGGAAATAATTTTTTACACAAAATATACTTCACCTTTGGAATATACTGTCAGTGGGTGACACTGAGGCCAAGAACTTAAAGTGAACATCCACAGTTCCATTAGACAGCTGTCATGGTTCAGAGCTAGCTGCATCTCTGCCCCCTTTCTGGTCTATGAGTGCACGCTTCAGTGTCAGGCCTCAAGGCTTTACCTCTACTGGGGAGGAATTAAAAAATTCTCTTTCTCTTAGGGCCCTGGGCTCAAGTATCCTGCATATCAACTCTGCTGACCCAGCAGGTCTGACTGGATTCAGCATGTGCAGTTCTTTCCTTCAGGAGCATGTGACCTGTGGTGTCTATCGTGACGAAATGCATGTTTTTCTTACCTAAAGATTTGTAATAATTATTTGTATTACAGTAGTGTGTAGAATCCCTAGTCCTGGATCAGGACCCTATTGTCCTAGACGTGGTACCAACACCACCCAGAAAGACAGCGTCTGTCCAAAGAGCTTACTATCTAAGACGACAATAGGTGGATATAGACAGATAAGGGAGTACAAAGAAACAATGAGATAATATTGGTCAGCATGATAGACAATGGCCTCGGCATACCAGCAACTTAACCATAATCAAGTTTTTTGTAGGCATCATGGAAAGGGAAATTTTGAGGAGGGTTTTGAAAGAGGATAATCAGTTACTATCCTGTGAGGGTGACGAGGCAAGTCTAACTTCTTCAGACATCCCCTGCTCCCCAGCAGCATCCTGTGTCAGTCTGGTCCACCCAAAAAACTCCCTCCAAGAGCACCCTCCCCCTTTTGAAAGAGAATCCCCTTTTACATGGCTAGAGTCCTTCTGATCTTTTGGTTCTCAGGCCTTTTCTAGTCCTGACATTCTCTCTCAAGTGTTTGCTGAAAAATAGCTTATCGTGAGCTATTCTTCTCCCTTGCCTGCTTGTTTTCTTTACAGTCCCCCATTAAACTAAACCAATATATTAATTCCGTAAACATTCCAATAAACAGGTCAACATACAGTATTCATACATTATTACAGGGCAGCTCCACTTTCATCACAACAGAATTTTACAAAACATAGACGGAATATACCCTCTGATTTCAGGCATAAAATAATCATTAACAGACAGGGGTAAGGAAAAAACTTCTCTATGGGCAGGTTATTCTATGGTCTGATCTAGCAATGCAGATGTTTCTGTTTACTCTTTCAATGTGTGTTTGAAGAGAGGTGGTTGAAGAACTGTGTGTCCTAGTGGTGGGTCTTTGTTGTCCAAGATGAATTCACTGTGTCTTGAGATGAACTGACAGAGCTGTGCGAGTACCTCAAAACTAGACACACATGGAATTCTGCAAATCAAGAGTTAGATTATTTTGGCAGAGCAGTGGGTGGGCCTCAGGTCAAGAACATCAAGGAGTGCTGTAAATCAAGAATGGCAGAAACTTACCTAGTGTCTGCCAATACCATGCTGTTCTCTTGCCAGTGGTATCAGTTCCTAACTCTGATAAGAACACAATTACAGTCAAAACAGTAATTTTATTGACCTTCCAGCTCTGATATGGAATGTTTGGGCCATGATACTACAATTTTAAAATTATGGGAGATAAAAAATGCTATTAAAATAAAAAAACAAAATAACTAAATGTATAGGCCTGAAACCCAACCAAGTCTGGAAATATCAGAGACATTCTTAGTATCCCTCTGACCAGCTCAAACAGATCTGGGAATGCACAAGCTGTTCAGCTGGACTGAGGCCCAGGGCCACTGTCCATTCATCCTGGATACAGGTTGAGCAAACAGGCTCTTTTCTTAGACAATGCCCTTAAACTCAGCTGGATTATTAAAAGTTATGCATCCTCCACACCCTCTCTTCCACTTCTTTCTCGCTGCCCCTTTTTCTCTTCTCTCTTACCTTCCCCCCACCTCTTATAGTAAACAACCTTCACTCTCACCACCTTCCTTAAACAAACTGTTGTTTCCTTTTGATACAGTGGCCATCTGGAACATGGCAAATAAGGGCCATATCATTAGGAAATAATGGCTTACTCCATGGCAAAGATTCTATCGCCTTGTTTAGATTAGGAAATTTTTGCTAAGATTTCCTATGTTGTTATCACTGGTTCAGCTCCACAGGTGATAGCAATGGTGGGAGAACTAGTATAGATAAGGCACTGGCAGCTGCCCACATTCTAAACATCATGCTGTGTAAAACCTGCTCTAAGCAGGGCAGTGGAATTAATTGCATTTGTCACCTGGAACCTTGTCTGCACTAGCAACCCTGCAAGTGCTATGGGTAGGGGTGCTGTACTAGTGTTTGCAATGGTGAGAAAATTTTGCCAAATAAAAAACCAGTGAAGAGACAGCCAGAGAGGAAAAAGACAAGGGATGGTGCAAATCTGAATTAAACCTGAACTGCAATAAAACCTACCTGGAGATGCTGCCATTCATCAGTTCAAGACTGAGCTTCTGGTGAACTTTTGTTTCTCAAAAAGAACAGGAGTACTTGTGGCACCTTAGAAACTAACATTTATTAGAGCATAAGCTTTCATGTAGTCCACGAAAGCTTATGCTCTAATAAATTTGTTAGTCTCTAAGGTGCCACAAGTACTCCTGTTCTTTTTGCGATACAGACTAACACGGCTGCTACTCTGAAACCTTTTGTTTCTCACTCTTTCACTCTGGCCCTGCAACATCACAATATAATTATTAGAGATTGTACACGCAGGGGAGCTACTGCAGTATTTTTAAAAAATGAATGCATATTTCCTAGGTCAGGCTTCTCCACATCCATTCCTGGCTGGTCTCAGTGGTAAGATTACAAGCAATCAACAAGAACCGAATATATAATTTACAGTGTAAGGGGTTTATTCAGGCTTACAGAGTGTAACCATTTGGGGGAGTCTGTACAAACTTATGAATTTTGGTTGCTATTATAAAGTTGTTATGAAATGTCTGTATGATGAAATTTCTGTGTATCCTCCTCTTCTGACAAGCTTTAAGCATTATCACCCATTGTTAAAGACGACCAGCAGCTGAACAGACCTTACCTGGGGAGAACAAAAGAGTAACTGCATGCTAGGGGAAACCAGTTCTCTCCACCTTTTCTGGGGGTTGAGAGAGTAGGAAGTTAGCAAGAAGGACAAAGTAAAGTGAAGAAATGACAAAAGCAAAAGGTTATAAAAGTGCTCACAGGGGGAAAACTCAGAGAAACACACAGGAAGTTTGGGCGGGGAAGGGGAAGGGAATGGACTAGCCATGGTCAGAGGAAGCGTGCTTGGGGAGAAGACTGTGTGTCAGAACCTTTGCTAGGCACTGCAAAGGAAGGATCCTGGATAGCCCCAGATGACTCTGACCCCAACCCAAAGAATCCTCTGGAGTGTTGAAAAAAATGATGCAGGGAACTGGATATAGGGTTTATTATTGTTGGATAGATCTGTGTATTTTTCGTGCTATTAAAGAATGTTGATTTAAAAGCTGGTGCCAGTCTGTCTGTGTTCAGCATTTACACCTATCGCATGCCCTCTTGAAGAAGTAAATCAGAAGGCTCACTTGTGGGTGAAGCTCTGGGAGAGGGTGTGTTTTAAGTTATAGGGAGGGAATCTGAGGGCCTAGCACTGGTTCCATGGACTGGGCTGTGGGCTATGTGGTTGAAACTCTCAGGAGCAGGTGACAGAGTGTGCTCAGAGGCCCTAAAATAGGGACAGTGCAGGGACTCTGTTCAGAGTGGAGGCTTAAAATACAGGAGATTCAGCAGCTGGGTTCCCTCACAGCAGTCTGGTGAGAGGTCAAGAGAGGGTACTCAACTGGAGCTGTGACAGGTGGTATATTTTGCATCATTATTCACTAACCAGTGTCAGAGTTAATGAAAAATAAATGCCAGAGTCAGAAAAGCACCATACAGCTTGGTTTGCTTCAGTTTGTATACCACTTCAAAAGTTTTGCATTTCTGTTCTTGCCCTCACTAGCTACAAATGAAGAACAGAAAATCTTTGAAAATAAAAGCAGCTCAGGAAGATTAAACAAGCTCCTGGTCCAAAACCTGAGTTAATTACTCTGGTTTTATGCAGGCAAAAAGCCCACTGGCTCAGATTCTGAGCTGCATCCAATTTGTACGCAATGCAGCTCATCGGGTGTGACCAAGATGGCTGGTTGTACCACACACAACACATCTGTGGCCCCCGGATGCTGAGGCCAGACAAAAATCAGTAGTCTGAAGGCTGCTCTAGCTGCCTGAGATGCCAAAGAACTATTCTGGCTGCTGGCTATAACTGGAACGTGGGACCCCCACAACGAGCCGGTTCTGAGAGCCTGTGGAGTCGCTCGAAGCTACGCCCGGCTCATGAGACAGCTCATGGTGTCTGACACCACCAGGTAGTCCAGAGACATTTATACGGAACACATCACAGGACACTGTCAATACCACATTGAGTAACCGAGACCGTTGACCAGGGAAATAACCCACTTCCTTCCCTGACGACCCAAGGGACACACCCCACCCATGTACTTATTCGCTACACCGATACTGACTTGGACTCCTTATACATTCCATGGGTGGCGTACCTAAGCCCACTTATCCACTAACACTTTAAAAACTTGCACCCCAATCTAAGTCTATGCTGGTTATGGGATATGTATCTCTTCATCCTTGCAACTGATACCTGTAATCCCTCATAACTCAAGCCTGACCCCAGATGTACAGTACCTTCCCTCTTAACTTGTGTATTTTTAATTTTAAACATTAACTTTAATAAAAATTTTAAAGGTGTTCTGGCTATACTCCATTTTTCCTGGTCAGACCCTCTATGGTGACAGGGCTGAGAGAATTAACCACTGGCTGTACATCCCCTTAGGATTCCCTTTGCCTGGGAATTCTCCTGTCATAGATGGGTATCCTAGTTTTCCAGCCACATCACAAAGCAGCCACAGCACTGATAGGGAATAGGTCAAGATCTGGCCAGTTGACTTTATAGGAGTTTTGACTAAGTCATGACTTCAGTATTTGACTTAATTAACAGCTGAAGTCTCCTACAAGACAGCCACTAATATTAGTTTGGATTTTTATTGGAAAAATAGCATGGTGTGATGAAACAGGAATTTTTGTAATGTATTTTAGGAATCTTAGGCATGCCTCAGTTTCCCTCTGTATGTTGCACTGCTACCAAATGGGTGCAAAAGGGTAACACTACTCCTAGAACACCACGGTGTGTATGTGTATTTATCCACCCTCACTGTCTGGTTGAATTAATAGAGTCATTTTAAAAACTGGCTGAAACAGACCCAAATCAGCAGAGGTCCAGCAAGACAAAGATGTCCCAATGACTGAGCAATCAACATCTAAGAGCAGGAAACCCCAGCAAGCAAGACTTGTGAACTGAGTTGGGGAACAAGGTGACAGGTGGCTGGAATAAAGCTGGCAGTCTTGGAGGGACTAAGGAGCCCGGACTAGGGAAACAAGGGTGGTGGGGGAGGAGACAAGAGAGAGCCAGAGCTCAACACAGCTTGGCTGGCTCATCATGGCACTGGTTTGACCAGGATGGACTAACCCAAGGACTTTCAGATTCTGTATGTCAGGTGACTAAAAATAGTTACCTGTTTTGAAAAGGCTGCCTGTGTCATTGTAAATACTCCTTGAGAGTGTTGCACCCTGACAGGGCACAGTACAAGCTTCCCGCAGGAGTATGGCGTGACGGGATTTTCTGCAGACAGCCAGAGAGAGATGGGGATAGCAGATACCGAAGGCCCAGTCTGGAGGGTTACAACAGACCAGACCCTGTGACTCTGACCCAACAAAAAACTGTTATTAATTATATTAAGATTATTTAGTAAAGTTTCCAGCAGGATTGCCAAAGTCTCAACCATCCAGAATTACAAGACTTGCTGTTAATAATGTTGCCTATCACTCTCGTCACTCTTTCTGTTCAGCTGGCTCCAGCAGAGTTTGCTTTTGGGACCTGCAATCACAGGTCTCCCCCATCCCAGCTCTTTTAAGTTCTTATAGAATCTAACACAATCTGGGGTGCACTATGTCAGCAGGTGCTAAAATACAGGATGAAAGAAAAGGAAGAAGGGCTTGGTAGGCCCTGAAGGGCAACTATGCATTCCCCAGGTGGCAAGCTGAGAAGCACAGGAGGGGGCCAGCAGGTCCTGAAGACCCATAGTTAAAAATCCAATTGCAAGAGCATGAAGGGCAGGACCAGAATAAACTTTCATCCACTTCCAAAAAAGAGACCTTCATTCAAAGCTGCCATTTTCCTTATGAATGTGTCAAATCAAAGGTGTGAGATATCAGCCGTAACTAGTCACATGGTGCAGTTAGCACTGAACGGGTGAACAAATACTTACAGTGGATAGCTTGTTCTTCATACCACAGACAGGGAACTAGGCAGTACCCTAACACTGGAATAATGCCAAAAAACACAGCTGTAGTGTGATGCCTTTGAACTTTTTAAGCTAATCTTTTTCCTTCATTACTTTACTCTTTAGCTATTTTTAATTTGCAAACAAACAAACAAACTGCAGAAATAAACACAAGAGAGGGAGTCCTCATATGCCCAACCACTTGGAAGGTGAAGGGCAACTGCCCTAGAAAAGCAAAGCACACAATTGATACAGATTTTTCCTCCCTTGGTATCCTGCTGTTAATTAATTTATCTTGTTAGACTGACCTAACACTTGGTAAAGCAACCCCCATCTTTTCATGTATTTATACCTGCTCCTGTATTTTTCACTTCATGCATCTGATGAAGTGGGCTCTAGCCCATGAAAGCTCATGCGCAAATAAATTTGTTAATCTTTAAGGTGCCACAAGGACTCCTCGTTGTTTTTGCGGAGGCAGACCAACATTGCTACCCTCTGAAACAGAGGTAAATGATACAATTGGCACAAGGACCTTGTATTTTTTGTATTCATGCTTGCATTCCATATACAGCAATACCTGAAACTAACTGTTGTTACAACCTACAGTTTTCTACAAAATTCAAACAAAAACAAGACACAAAATCCTGTAAATTGTTACTGCTTTGAAACTTGATGCATGTGAAATGGATCTAATGGCCCTTAAGTTTATTTCTCTTCCCTGGCCCGAAGCCTCTGCTTTTCCAGCAGCGCACTAGCGTCTCTTCCACAGCCTCCCGCGGCTCCCTCCCAGATCTCAGAGTCACGCTTGGCTCTTCCAGGTCTCTCTGGGTGCAGGGCGCTGCGCACCTGGACAGAGCCGCGCAGCGCCGTAGCCGGAGGCTCTTGCGCAAAGCGGGGTCGGGCGCAGCCAGCGCGGCGAGCGGAGGCCCCAGGCGGGGCTGATGCAACGATGCCGCAGCGGCAGCAATACGAGCCCGGCGCCGACTCTCGCAGGCCGCGTGGGCACGGCCCCGCCTCCCGCTAGCGCTTCCCTCCCCCAACCGCTCTGACGCAATGTAGTTGCACTTTGCCCCTTGTCCCGGGCCAATCGCACGCTACTGAGTGCTTGTCGTCAGACGGCACTGGCCAATGGGGCTAAGCCACGGTGGCAGAAGGCGATGGAACGCGGCGGAGCCCAGCGTTCGGGCGGTGGAACGTTGGCAGCGCCGGGCTCTCAGCAGCAGCAGCAGCGAAGCAGCCCCGCGTCTGCCATGGTGGCGCTGCACGGTTCCGCCACCCCGCGGCTGCTCCTCATCCCCGGCCAAGCAGCCGAGCCCCTGGGCGCCGCAGCCAGCCGGCCCCTCTCCGTGGTGCTCCCGGCCGGGGGCCCGCGCTCCCCCAGCCCGGAGCTCCAGCAGCCTGCCCGCAAGCGGCAGCGACTCACCCACCTGAGTCCGGAGGAGAAGGCGCTGCGCAGGTGAGCGGGGCGCCGTGGGGGGGAGCGGGTGGACGTCTCCGCCGGGGCCGGGGCTCAGACCTGCGCTGTCTCCCCGTAGGAAGCTGAAGAACCGCGTGGCGGCGCAGAGCGCCCGGGACAGGAAGAAGGCGCGGATGAGCGAGCTGGAGCAGCAGGTGTTGGAGCTGGAGCAGGAGGTACGGCTGGGGCTGCCGCCTGAGGGGCTGCCTGGGCCGAGCCCTTGGGGAGGGAGTCCGGCGCCGCATGGCGAGCAGGGGGGTAGCGGCGCGGGTTACGGGGGCCTGCTCCGCTGAGGTCCGCTGTGGGCTTCTTTCAGAACCAGAATCTCCTGCTAGAAAACCAACTCCTGCGGGAGAAGACCCATGGCCTCGCAGTGCAGAACCAGGAGCTGCGCTGTCGGCTGGGGCTAGATGCGCTGGAGACGGAGGAGGAGGAGGAGAAGAGGGAGCCTAAGGTGAGTGCGCACCTGTTTCCTGTGGGGGAATGGGACAGATGATTCTACTGGCAGCTCCTTGATGCCTTAGTGTCTGAGATGGGCAGTCCAGTCTCCTGTTGCTGATGGGCCAGCACCGGATACTTTAGTGAAAGGTGTAAGAAACCCCCAGTAAGTAAGGTGGGATGATCTGCCCTTATACTAGGTCTCATCAAGATGTAATAGATTGACTTAATACATCCTGAAGCTTAATATCCTTCCAAAATCGTTAATATTAACTGCTACATGGGGAGGGGGTGGCCTCTCTCATCTCCACTGAGCTTTAAGTGGCCGCTAGCTGGCAGCTTGGAAGAAAACCCAGCAGCATTCAAAGAGTTAATTCAGCACCCTCTCAAATCTGCATCTTATGCTGGTCTCCGTGTGACCTGAATGCAGAGTAGCATTAAATGTGGCCACAAGAGCTGGTGGTGAATATCCAGTATGTGGCACAAAGGGAAAATAATGGACTGGTAAGGTTAGCCTCCTTCAGAAGGTGGTTGTGGATCCAGTGTAGTGTTAACGGATGTCTCAGACTGAAGTTAAAGCTCAACCACAGTGGTGTATTTTGAACACGTGTCTACAACAGTCATCTCACTTCCCAATCTCTGCAGCGCTGTTCCTCGTTTTTGGTACTAGCCAAGTGAGGTTGATATTCACACAACCGACTGCCAAAGGATGGTTGCATGGCACTCAGTATCATATCCTTGCAATAATGGCAAGAACTTCAGCAGGTGGTTTGGGAGTCAAAATAATATCTGATCCTTAGTTTTCTCTTCTGCTACAGGTGGTGATGGAATCACAGGTGGATGAAATCAGGATGGTGACCGGGTCCGCTGAGTCCGCAGCACTCAGACTACGTGTTCCTCTGCAGCAGGTGCAGGCCCAGCAGTCACCCCTCCTGACAATCTCCACATGGATTCTGATGGCATTGACTCTTCAGACTCTGAGGTGAGCAGTCATTCCCTGTTCACAAATCATGAGTTTTTGAAAGAATTACAGCCCAGCTGTGGTATTCGGGGCAGTAGAATTTGAGCTGTAACACACCAAAAACGTAGTTCAGATGTGAATGTGTTGAGGCAGCTCTTGCTAGGCTGGCACATTTCAAAGGCCCAGATGCTCTGATATATTTGTGCTTGTGAATCTTGGGCAAGAACTACTGCCATACAAGCTGTTTCCAGTAAGTCAAAGACAGGTAGGGGAGGTAATATCTTTTAGTGGACCAACTTCTGTTGGTGGGAGAGACCTGTGTAAACTTGAAAGCTTCTCTCTCACCAACAGAAGTTGGTCCACTAAAAGATATTGTCTCCCACACCTTGTCTCTCTCTAATATTCTGGGACCAACATTGCATATTGGGTATTCTAAGAGACCGTTCAACATGAAGTGGCTTATTAACACTACTGCGGTCATAGGACAAAAAGAGGACTGTAAATTAAGTGGAAGTTAAGTTCATTATTTTGAAAGCAGTTAAATAGTGTACATTAGGTATTCCCATAACCATTATCATTCAACTTTTGCAACATGAAGCATAGACTCCTAGAAATATAGGTCTGGAAGGGACCTTGAAAGATCGTCTAGTCCACTGCACTGAGGCAGGACTTAAGGATACCTAGAACATCCCTGACAGGTTTGTTTAATCTGTAGAATCCCTGTTATTGGAGGCTTTTGTCACCTTCCTTGGAAGTGACCTATCTTTATAGTTAGATTGCTAGTGTAGACAAAGCCTTAGGTTAGCTATTTTGGCAGTCGGGGTATGAAAAAACACACCCCTGACTGACCAAGGTTACACGGACAAAAGTGCTGGAGTGGACAGCCCTATGTCAGCAAGAAACCCTCTCCCACTGACATAGCTATAGCAGCTCATTGGAGGTGGCTTCATTATGCCAGTGGGAGAGCTCTTTTCCACTGGCATAGAGCAGCTACACAGGATACCTTGCAGTGGTGCTGTAAAGTCCGTAGTGTAGACATAGTCTAATCTCCTGGGCTGCAGATTGAGTCATTACTACTTGTCCTACATTCAGTGGACGTGGAGAACAACTATCTTGTCCTCTATAACAACCCTTAACATAATTGAACACTTATCCCCTCTCTACTCAGTCTTTTCTAAAGACTAAACATGACCAGTTTCTTAACCTTTCCTCATAGGTGAGGTTTTATCACTTCTGTTGCTCTTCTCTGGACATTCTCCAGTTTGTCCATATCTCGCCTAATGTGTGGCACCCAGAACTGGACTCAGTACTCCAGCCAAGGTCTCACCTGTGCATAAGAGAGCAGGACATTTGTTTCATGTCTTACATATGATACTCCTGTTAATACACCCCAGAATATTAGCCTTGTTTGCAGCTGCATCACCTGTTAGCTCATTTTCAGTTTGTGTGCATGTAAAAACCCTGAAAACATACAGTCCTTCAAAGCACATGCTGTATTTCTATTGTAGCTTTGGACAGGTTTTAAGTAGCCTAATATTGTGAAGTCTACTGGTTACTGTTCAACTGCTGTCTTGATCCCAAAGAGTCAGATACAAGGACATGTGAAAGCTAAAAGCCAAGGAACAAACTAGTTGATACTGATAACCTTGTGGTCATGGAAACTACTGCTCAGACTAGTTCCTGGTGCTGACTCTTTTTATTTCCAGATTTTGCCTTTGTTTGCTGGCTCTACAGAGATTGTAGGCAAGGAAAGTTTTTGTTTGAACAGTACACACCACTGTGCAGGGTACTTGATCTTGAGTGGGGCCCCATAGGGGGTACTGTAATGCAGAGAACAGTCTAATGATGCCAGTCAAGCTCCTAGAAGGGTTAATGGACTAGAAAGCTCTGGGTTAAGTAAATGAGCATATCAGAGTACATGTGCCATTCCCATTTGTGCCATTCCCATTTGTGCTGCCTTTCAGTACCTATCAGCTCTTCAGGTCATATTGAGCTTAGCCTACCGGGGATCAGGAGGGGTTGGTTTGTGTACAGTAGTTTGCATGTTCCTTTTAAAATGGTGGGTTTTGTATTCTTCAGTCTGATCTGCTATTGGGCATTCTGGACAGCCTGGACCCAGACATGTTCCTCCGGTATGGTAATTCAGAGTCATCGTGCTTGGAAGAGCTTGAGGAAGAAATCTGTGGAAAAGAATCAGATTCCTTACCAGCCTCCCCCACTCCCTCTGTGGGGTCCTCATCAGCCAAGTTGGAGGCCATTAATGAACTGATCCGGTTTGACCACGTGTACACCAAGCCCCTAATCCTTGAGATCCCAGCTAAAATGGGCAGCCAAGCTGATATGCTAATGAAAATAGAGGAAGCATCTCTCTCTCCCTCAGAAGACAAGGACCTCCCTGAGTCCCCAGTCTCAGTGAAAGACGAACCTATAGACAACTTTTTGCCTGAGCTGGGTATCTCAAACCTGCTCTCATCTGATCACAGCCTTGAGACCTCTTGCTGTCTGTTGGATGCATGTAGTGACTCTGGATATGAAGGATCCCCTTCTCCCTTCAGTGATCTGCCCTCTCCACTGAGCACAGTCCATTCTTGGGAAGATACTTTTGCCAATGAACTCTTTCCCCAGTTGATCAGTGTCTGATTTATTCATTAGTGTTGCATCTCTTCTGTGGAGCAACACTTTACCATCTATGCAGGGTAGCAGGAACCATCTCCCCTTTTTCTTAAGCCAGAAGTAAAGTAGATGGCTATTTAAAAAGCAATGTTCTTTAAGAAAGTGTTTTCACCAAACCAAGTATTGCTAATTTGTGCCCATCTCAGACTCAATAGAACTGGGTATAATGGTGCCCTTTGTACCAGTACTTTCTCTTGAAAACAAAATGGCTAATTGCCCTTATCAGAAACTAAAAGTAATGTTACCCTCAGAAAGAAACAGATGCTCTTGTACCTACACTGTATCTTGCCCAATTTGGGCAAATCCTCCATACCTAGGAGAAATTTATTTCAGGGGCAGTAAAGGGGGGAGGAGTTTAAGTCCTTGTCACAGCAATGGCCTGCTTAGGCATGGGGCTATGCTTCCCTCTATGTACAGACAGTTGGCTCAACATAAGATTAAAAATCTCTTGTAAATTTTACATAACTTACTATGTAAATGCTTATGAAAGTTTTTCTATTGCTATTTAGTTTCAGTGAATTGCTTTCTCCATTTAATATTTAAAACTACCTGTGCAATTAAAAAAGTGCAATGAAAATACTCTCTATACTTCCATTTTAAAGATAACAGCTGCGTGGGAGAAGGTCTCTGCTTCTGTGTCAATCTCATATTGCTTACATGGTAAAAGGATGGGTGTTGTAATGGTTCCCTTATTGTACAGACATATAAAATGGCTTGTTTTGGTGCCTGTCTTTGCAACAGCTCAATACAGCTGTGGAACAAAACTGGTTACAGGACCATCTTTGGTCTGATCAGCTATCAAAGCCTTCCAATGGCAGGAGCATGCTCCATGTGATTTGGCGTACCCACTCTGCTGTTGAGAGCAGAGACTTTAAAGGGCTTGAAACACTACAACCGTACATATAAAATGAAGGGGTCTAAAGAGTTGTAACTCCTCAAAGAGATCTTGGAGTCATTATGGATAATTGTCTGAAAACACCCACTCAATGGCAGCCCAAAAAGCTGTGAATGGTGGGAATCATTGGAAAAGAGATAACACAACATATCCTAGTGCCTTTATATAAATCCATGGTACACTTACATCTTAAAGATGTGTGAAGAGGTAGTTGCCCCATTGCAAAAAAAAAAATGGGAATTGGATAAGGTACAGAAAAGGGCAAAAATGATTAGGGGTATGGAACAGCTTCCATGGGAGGAGAGATTAAGTAGACTAGGAATTTTCAGCTTGGAAAAGAGACAACTAAGGGGGCATAGGATAGAGGTCTATAAAATCATGACAAGTGTGGAGAAAGTAAATAAGGAAGTGCTATTTACTCCTAACACAAGAACTAGGGATCACCAAATTAAATAAGTTTAAAACAAACAAAATGAAGTATTTCTTCACACAATGCAGTCAGCTTGTGGAACTCTCAGCCAGAGGATGGTGTGAAGGCCAAGACTATAACAGGGTTCTAAAAAGCTAAGTTCAACAGCTCTTAACCAGGATGGGCAAGGATAGCGTCCATCACACAGTGGTTCTCAAACTATTGTACTGGTGGCCCCTTTCATATAGCAAGCCTCTGAGTACAACCCCCTTATAAATTAAAAACACTTGTTTATATATTTAACACCATTATAAATGCTGGAGGCAAAGTGGGATTTGGGGTGGAGACTGCCAGTTTGCAACCCCCAGTTTGAGAACCCCTGCCATCGCATCTGTTTGCCAGAAGCTGGGAATGGGTAATGAGTTGGATCACTCACCACTTGCCTGTTCATTCCTGCAGAAGCACCTGGCATTGGCCACTGTCAGAAGACAGGATACTGGGCTAGATGGACCTTTGGTCTGACCCAGTATGGCTATTCTTATGTTAGTGCTTCAGTATAGACACTACTTCTGCCCTCAGGAGGCATTCTCTGGTTGGTGTAGCTAATCCACATCCCCAAAAGGTGGTAGGTAGATGGAAGAATTCCTAGGGATTAGGTTGGTTTAACTATGCTGAGCTAATTCGATGGGCTGACTTAGCCTTTGAATGGAGACCAGGTCATTGTAAATTCCAAATGCAAACTACTCTAGGGTAGACTAGGTAAGGGGAGCAATAGTCAAAGCTGCTTTATACTAGAAAAACTACTGTAGAATGAAGCAGTTCAGCTGAACCTGATCTAAAGCCTCTAAGGTTATGTCTACATTTAACACCTAATAGTGGCACAGCTGCAGGAGTGTATGCAAATGGGAGGGGTTCTCATGTGGCTGCAGGTAGCCCACTTCCCCAAGAAGTAGGAACTAGGTCAATGGAAGAATGCTTCTGTCAAACTAGTGCTGTCTACAGCATAGCCATGTCACTCCAAGGGTGTGGATTTTTCAGGCCACTGAAAAACAGCTGTGCTGATGTAAGTTTCCAGTATAGAGCAGCCCTAAGTAACAAATCATTACGAAACAATACCTTCAGCTTGCCATTCCACCTGAGGAATGTTTTCTTGTGACTTATTTTTGCATAATGAGTGTAAGAGCTCCTATTCAGGTTCTGGGAGGTGCACCCACCCACAGCTAACAGACCCTCCCTCAGCCTATGGGGAGGATCCACTGAGTCCAGGACTCAACAAAAAAAAAAAAAAAAAAAAACAGGGACAGGTATGAGGATCAATAGTAGGGAGCATGAAGGCAACACTGAGCAGAGAATCCCAGATAGCACCCCCTGCTCCTCAAAAGGTGTCAAGGGAGCCAGCAGACACCACCCAGAGGAATTCTGTCCAGATACATGAGCAGAGAGAGGAACGGAAATAGGCCCCACTGTCACAGAGAACCCCATCAGCCAACATCCTCTCCCTGCTGTTATAGATGGCCATGTTGGCCATCACTAGGAGGAGGCTATTAATTTTATGAGCATATATTTACCAACGTTCAATTTTTTTTTGTTCCAAGCTATTTCTGCAGGAATAAGTGTGGGTGCAGTACTATACTATTCTAATACAAAGATGTTTCTTAAGAGACGAGTGGAAAATTGAGCTAATCACCCCTCATGTAGCTTCTGTTACATGGTTATCATGAACAGGTGGGAGGGCAACCCCATACTCCACAGCCATAAAGGCTTGACATTCATTAGAGGGAGAGGAAGCATTCGAAGCTTGGATAAAGGGAGACAAGTCAAATTTGTGAGTGAGAGGTGGTAGAGTTTGTTATTTTTTCAATAATGATAAGGTGTCAGAGAAGACCAGGGGCACCCAACGGAGTAGGGAAACCACACACACACACACACACACACACACACACAAAAGGAGGTAGAAGAACAGTTCATGAAAGCCAATGTGGGATAGCAGCTAGTGTGCTGAAGAGAGGAGCACAGCTTGATTGAAGGAAAAGCCAGGATGGAGAGGAGAAAGAAGATGAAGGCAGAAATTCTGAATCGCTTCTTTAGAAATTTTTGCAGCCACACAAAGCAAGCAGAATGAGGCCAAAAGAAACAAATCCTCTGTCAATTATTTGTATTACTATAACATTTAGAACCTCTTCACAGACCAGAATCTCCTGAGCTAAGTGCTGTACAACACAGCAAAAAGAGCTTACAATGTATAAAAATATAAGTACAGTAACTCCTCGCTTAACGTTGTAGTTATGTTCCTGAAAAATGCAACTTTAAGCAAAACAATGTTAAGTGAATCCAATTTCCCCATAATAATTAACGTCAATTTGGGGGGAGGAGGGGGGTTAGGTTCCAGGGAACAAACGAACCTATCTATATACACACACACAGTATAAGTTTTAAACAATTTAATACTGAACACATCAATGATGATTGTGAAGCTTGGTTGAGGTGGTGGCGTCAGAGGGTGGAAGAGAGTGGGATATTTCCCAGGGAATGCCTTACTGCTAAATGATGAACTAGCACTCGGCGGAGCCCTCAAGAGTTATATTGTTGTTAATGTAGCCTCACACTCTACAAGGCAGCACAAATGGAGGGAGAGAAGACAGCATGGTAGACAGAAACACACCCTGTGTGAGAGAGAGGTGCATTACCCCTTTACGTACGCTGACCCCACTCTAAGTACATTACCTTTTTAAGTAGATCAGCAAGTTGAGTCGGCAGCTACTGCCAGCAAGTTCTCTCTGTCCTGAGCCCTGTTGTATTCCGCCCCCCCCTCCTCCCCTGCTCTATGGAGATGGGGCAAGCTGGGGGGGGCCAGCAGCAGGGGGGAGGGGGACACCTGACATTAGCCCCCCTCTGCATAGCGAGCAGGAGGCTCCCAGGAGCAGCTCCAAGGCAGAGGGCAGGAGCAGCACATGGCAGTGGGGGGAGCAACAGCTGAACTGCCCTTCAACTGATAGCCTGCTGGGCAGCTACCGCATATAGAACTTAAGGGAGCTGATGGGGGGCTGCTGGTCCACCCTGGTTCCAAGCTCCCACCAGTTAGCTCCAACCGGCTGCTCTTTCTGCAAGCAGTGGACAAAGCAGGCGGCTGCCAAACAACGTTATAAGGGAGCATTGCATAACTTTAAACGAGCATGTTCTCTAATTGATCAGCAATGAAACAATGGTAACCAGGACGACTCAGTGAGGAATTACTGTATAAAAAGACAGATAGCTACAGACCCAGGGAAGTCAAAAAAACAATGCAGCAATATTGATGAGCATGATAGGCAATAGCCTCAGCACTCCTGCAGCCTAACCCGTGTCCATTTTTTTTTGTAAGCAAAACTGAAAAGAAGAGCTTAAAGGAGGATAAAGCTTTAGTTTTGCAAATGTTTACAGGGAGCTCCTCCCAACCATGAGGGGCAGCAAGGGAGAAAGTACAAAAGATGCTTTTTTGAAATTTTAACTAGTAGGCAGAGGTTGCCATCATGGGCCAATCAGAGACGGGAGTCAACATCTTGATACTAAAAGATAAATGATAGGCCTTGAAAGTGAAGACAAGTAGCTTATGTTTGATATGATAGAGGAGAGATGGAAAGAGGCATAACAGTTAAAACACTGAGCTGTGCGGCATCCTGAATGGATATGAGTAGGGAAAGGTTACATTTATGAAGGAAAGAGAGAAGGATGTTTTAGTCATCAAGATGAGAACTTGCACCTGCTTCTCTCCACAGCCATTAGAAGTCACAGATCCCCTTATCCCCACTGCTGCAGGAGTTCCCTAAGCTGGTAGATGTGGCATATACAACATCAGTTACACCATAGGGTTAACAGTTGCAGCTATTTTAAATGTTATTTCACATATGTCAAAAACAACACATTAAACACTCAAATCCTTCAGACTAGAGGATGGGGAGAGACAAATCAGATCTTAAAATGTGACTATAGATAGAGAATCATTACATAAGGGACCTGGGGACCCCAGCATTAAAATAGAAGGGTTGCTATGGGCAGGCTTTCAGTCATGGTAAGTTTTAAGATCTGTGGGTTTAAAAAACAAAAAACCACAGAACAATTTTGTGAGTATGTCAGAGGGGCAGAATTCCCCCCAACAAAATGGACCTTCAGCTCTTCTCAACAGATACCCCTTCCTACCTCAGACTCTGTCCTTTCAAAACGTACTCCCACAGACCCTAGGCTTGAGGCCAAAAGATTCTTTATATGCAGAAGTATCTAATATCTGAAAGTTGCACATGTGAAGTCCCCAGAATTCTGTACCTTGTCCACAAAAGTACAATAAGATCAAGAATAACTCACTGAGGCCATGTAGCCCAACCCATTGCTCTTGTGGCCACAGTCCACTTCCTGCACAGATGTATATGTGAAAGACACCTGGCCCTTGAAGGGCTGTTTGCACTGAAATACTAGACCGTGTAACTGATGTCATTATGTTGCTTGCTGCTCAGTTGCTGGATTAGTCACATGCAGTTTGCACATTTGATAGGGACGGTAGCATTCACTTCTGGGAAAGTATTACACAATTGTGACAGTCTCATTATATCCAGAACATCCTCACAACATGAGGTATAGAAAAGTTGGGTGAAAATGCCCCTCCCCTACACAGTTGCAGCAAAGGATTTCCAGCAAGGACCAGAGCTGTTAGTTCCTGTTACCATCTGGAGCTCTCACCATTTCACTCATTTTCCTGCTAACCTAGTGACAGCTCTCCATTTTAGGTAGAACTTTTTGTGGTAAACAATATTCCCCTTTACTTACAATAGCATCTTGAGTGAGCTAAAATACTTAAGTTTCACTCACGTGATTTAGCTGAGAAGTTGCATTTCCTATGCATCTGCAGTGACTTGTAACCAGATGAGACACTAGACAAAAGCACAGGACACAATGGGAAAGTCATAACTGTCTTAGACACCTTACTAGAAAGTAAGGCATTTATTTTTTAACTAATCACCACAGCAAACAACTGCCGAAAATGAGAAAAAAAGTTTTAAGCTGAGTCCTTTAGCTATCGGAACACCTGCCATAGTCTCTAACATGCCTCCCACAAAGAAAGCCTATTCATCCTCCCTCAGAAAACTGATGCCCCTAACTGTAGAAACCTGTTCACCCTACTCCAAGACACAATTTAGCGTAGTTATCAACCCTCTGCTACAGAGCCACTCAAAGGAGAGTCCAGGTCAGTCTGCCTTGGCTCATATTTACTTACCCTCTCCTTGTGTTCAGATTAGCTCATGCACCCAGACTTAGCTGCATTACATATCATTTGTGATGTTACCTGGAAGCCTTCGGGATGAGACACATTACAGCAGTGTACAGTATTTTTTAATTTATTAGGCCCCCTTTCCCCAGACTTCTCCTCTCCAGTCTCTTAAAAGTGTTTATGTCAGGGCTGCTGTAGGGGACGTGGAAATACTGGAGTTTCCCTATGAAATTGGAGCAGCTACTGTAATAAGGAGATGGCAAGAGCCAGTTACAGGAAGGTATGAAACAGGTATCTTAAAGCCCATATAGAAAGCAATATCTTAAGCATACACATGTCTGAACAACATGCACTCATCTAAAGGGCTAAGTTCTTTCTTCTCCAGGGACTGGATCTACACTAATTAGCCATGTTAGGGAAGGTTAAGCCAGGTTCTCTGCAAAGCAGCTAAAAATTAGAGGGAAACCTGCTTCCACTCAGCTCCTTTCAGTTAATGCAGTAACTTTCTCACAGTGCACACGGAGGCTGTCTACTTTGAGAATTTCAGGCAGTTCTCCCACTGTTTATCTTGTACTGGTACAACTTCACCAGTGCTAGCAAGAGTGACCAGTGATGGGGACCAGCTGACCTTTTTTAAACCATTTTATAATCAGTGGGCCCGGGCCTCACACTGAGATCATGTTCAACTGATTATTCACCATGATCCCCAAAGTCTTTTTAGAGTTGCTGCTTTCCAGGCTGGGTCCCTGATCCTGACAATATAGCTTACCTGCTTTGTTCCTAGATACATACATTTAGCCATATTAAAATGATTATTGTTTATGCCCAGCTTACAAAGCAATCCAAATGGCTATCACCCAGTCTAATTCACCACTCCCTCAGTCTTTGGGTCATCAGCAAACATCCTTCTCCTCTTCCTGCGATGTCAGGATGCTACTGTTCAGTATCACATACCCATACCACACAGCCAAGAAACACTGCACTACACCAGCAGAGCAGAGATTTACAGCAGATCCAAGGATTCAATAAGAGAAAGACAACACAAACAAAGCAGGGAGCCTGTTTCTGCCACTGGATTCCAGAGAAGGACAGAGAGAAATGCAATTGGCCTGATGAGAACTGGACCAACTTCCATGCCCAGAAAATAGTCTCTGTCCACTACCTTAAACAGTTACATTTGCGAAGACAAAAAACAAAAAGCAAGCACTTGCTATCTCTCATCCATGGCAGTGAGTAGGGCTTGAATCTTAGTGAACAGCATGTTCAGAGAAACATGAACACACCTAGGTCATCATAGGCTAAAAACATCATATGCAAATTTTCAGCCCCCTTTGCACTCCAGCATCAGGCAAGAGCACAGCTGCAAAATCCAGTATTTCAATGGATTCCTATAGACAAAACCCAACAGAAATATTTATTATTCTACAACCTATTTCAAGTTCGTTTCTTCCTCCAGACAAGGATCCTGCCAGTTTTCTCCATTTTCTTTCTCCCATGCAAGGCCCTTGTGTCACTGCAATTATCCTGAACCACTGGCTAACAAATGTACAGTGATCTTTTTAATTAAAGAGCAGTCCTGCAACTTTAAGCTGCTTTAAATCAGTTAAACTATTGTTCAAAGTGCTGTAGAAACAACAGCTCTGTGAAATCTATGTATATCAGCTCTTCAGTGCTGAGACCAAATCTACCTCTGTATCACATAGTGCAACGGGGCCCTGATTCTGACTGAGGGCTCTGCATTGTATCATAATATTAAATATACTATATGGTGCTAGAGAAGAAATTATAACAGAAAGTGGACTGTTTTCAACTGTAACAGCCCTCCTGTTATAACAGCCCATTTAATCACAAGAAAATACAGCAATTTTATATTTGGGCTACTAAATAAGGTCAAAGGAAGGAAGTGAACATTTGGGCTGGACATCAGGAATGAGTTCCTTAACAATAACACCCACTGCTTTAGGAAACAGTTTTGCAAGGGAAGCAGCTGAAACCCTGACACTGGCAAATTTAATCTTGAATTAGAGAAAGCTTCAGGAATGTTGTACAGAATTTGACAACAGTTCGGCTGCTGGTGTGCAGACACCACTGCCTAGCATGCTGACCAATATTGTCTCACATTTCCTTGTATGCTCCCATCTGTCTGTGTCCATCTGCTGTCTCTTGTCTTTTGCTTAGAATGTAAACTTTTGGGGGCAGGGACAGCCTAGCACAGTAGGGTTCTGGTCCATGACTAAGGCTTCTAGACCTTATGTTAATGCAAATAGTAATGTGCTACAGGAAACAATCCTGTATTAACAAGGGAAGAGACTGATGTTAGATCTTTACTATGCTCCTGTAGAGAAGCACGTACAAACATGGCATTGAATGGAGTTTACAGAGGTCATACAAGACCCAATGGAGCACATCATCTAATCAGAAATTTATGTTTACACCATTATATTTTACCTTCATAGCAGGTTACCTCGGGATCTCAACTGCTGAATAACTCTCCTGAAGGCATTATTTACCAACCAATAAATGTGCTAGCAACAGCACTATCCAGTATCCAGCTTCCAGTAGTGTGTGTTCAAGTGGTAGTGCTTTGCTTGTCTCTCAAACAAAACGGCCATTTCATGTTAGTTTCTTACTGACAAAGTAGTGAACATTTTAAAAATAGATCTGTGGGACCAACAGGATAGTCCCTCCCTCTTAAGGAAGATTTCCATTGGGTTTCGCCCTTGGGCTGTGAGCTTTCAAAAGAAAGTCCTCATTTTATTTAGCACAGCAGGCTAAAAGTTCATAGGGAGAAGCGCTCTCAATGCCCTTGCACTGCTTGGTTTTGCTACCACAAACATATTATGCAATAATTTTTCAACTGTCATGGGTTCTATTAGAGTTGCTCTGGAACCTAAGACAAGGTTGAACCGGAGGCTACTGCCACGTACTGAGGCCTTATTCATGAAAAGTGTGTTGGGTTCTTCCAAAGCATTGGATATTGGATGACATCCTCCTGGGGATTCACTAACCTTAACTTCTATGCTGGTATTTCTTCTCTTGTCCTCAGCCATTAGGGGAGCTGGTGAAGCGACATGGATAAGCCAGCCGTACATAAAGGAGATCTGGAGTTGGTTCTCATTTACATCCTGGCACCATCACCCAGCATTCGGAGTGCCTAACATCTGCACCTGGATGAAAGCAGCTGGATAAAGCTGAACCCAGGCAGCATTGGTGCGAAGAAGGAAACTGAAGAATATACCTTCTCTACAACATGCTCCATTGCAACAACTACTTTGACTGTTAGGTCAGTCTGCAGCTTTGGAGAACTTTTGGACTCCTCAGTGCTACTGCAAGACCACATAGTAGGAAGTCCACTGCCAACTGCCTCTGACCAGAAGACTACACCCCGTCCTACTGGGCAAAAATCTAGCCACACAGCAAACCACATGTCACACTTCCAGGCTTTATTAGTGCAATTCCCATCTAGGAATAAAGCCACACGCCTACAAGCTCCATCTGATACAAATGAGTTGCCCATATACTTAGTAGCACATCACCTCAGTGCTCAGCTCTTTGTGCTGGCTCCCTACTGACCACAGAGTCCAGTTCAGGAAATGCAATCTGCCCTCTCCATGGGACTGACTCCAGGTACATGAGAGATCGCCTCTCCCTCCATACCCATGACCTCTTATGACAGCTATGCTCCATTAGAACACTGGAACTGTCAACTCAGCAAAGGGAGGCTTGCGGGCTACGCATGATGCTGAATAGCCAGTATCGCATCCTCTGTAGTACTGCTTTTTTAATACAATATTTAAATGTAATAAAGAGTGCACTATATTTTAATTTTGCCATGGTCACACCTAGGCACCTGTGCAGGGATAGCACTACTAATTCAAATCAAAGTATTGCAAATCAAGACTGGGACTGGCTACTACTGAAACCAAAAGAACCCTCTTGGCTGCTGCAAGCCCTGCCCAAGAGAAGGATACCAGGCAAAGATGGCTGCTCCCAGGCTTTTACAGGCCAAGTCTACACTACCTGCCGGATCGGTGGGTAGTAATCGATCTATCGGGGATTGATTTATCGCGTCTCGTCTAGACGCGATAATCGATCCCCGAATTGACGCCCGTACTCCACCTTGGCAGGAGTAAGCAGAGTCGACGGGGGAGCCGCGGCAGTCAACTTGCCACCGTGAGGACAGCCAGGTAAGTTGAACTAACGTACTTTGACTTCAACTACACGAATAGCGTATCTTAGACCGATCCCCCTACCCCCAGTGCAGACCAGCCCACAGAAACAAGATGGGTGAAAAATGAAAGGGCAGACAGGAAACAGAGCCGACACTAGGACGTGTCAAAATGGCAGGCAGAAACCTTGTAGGATTATGGTGGGAGGAACAACAGAGCTGGTGCAACTCTACAATGCCTGCACCATCAGTCTACGTTAACATGGAAGCAGTCTGAACTGATCCAGTCTGTGGGGAAGGTCTTAAAAATTACCTGGATCTGGTGCAATTGTTCTGATACTGGGAATGGCTGCCAGACATTAGAAGCACTTGTGCATGGACACAAAGTATATGGCAAGTGATCCACATGTTTGACCTAGTTTGGAGGAACATTAATATTTTTTTAATGTAGATGGTTCTAGTCAGTGCAAAACATGGGCAAATCATTTAATCACTATACTTCATGTTTCCTCATCTGTAAAATGGAAATATTGACCATGCTGACGGGGATGCCTGCCTTAATGTTTGCTGAAGTGATGAAGGCCTTTAGATGGACAGTGCTAGGAAAGGGTAAAGTATTATTTCCTCTCACATCCCCAGTGAGAAGTTATTTATAGATTAACTATGAAACTTGTGTTATTAATCCTATTTCCAACTCTTTTTCACTATACCTTGAACACAGCAAAGGGGCAGAAGGGAGGATTTCAGCGTCTCAAGTGGAACCCCTATTTAGGCTGCACAATGAGCTACAGAGGCACGAAGGGTACTTTACCCTCATTTCTGCACCTCTTTCAAAACCAACTGAACTCCACCTGTCTAGCTTTCATCTTAATTTCCAATGTGTTTTACAGCAAGAACGTTGCACAGCAATCTAAAAACATTAAAATTTTTATTGAAAACTATGACATACAAATGGTGATTTGGTCCCAACAGAAGACAGACCAGAATGAGATCTTTCATAATAAAACAGCCAGCAAGGATTTCCCAGTATTGCACCATTTGTGCCATCTCACTTAACATGCAGAACTAACAAAAAACCTTTTAAGAAAGCTAACAATAGACTGAACTGTAAAGACTGCAGCCGCCCACACCTTAAATTTTTTTTTGAAGCAAATTTCATTTCAATTAGCATTCCATTTAGTTTCTGGATGGGAAGCAGTGTTCCCTTTCCCTCATCAATACAAGAAGAGCTTTGAACTGTTTCCCCTTAATATAAAACAGAAAAGACCTCTGAAAACCAAATTAGATGTTTGCTAATTAAAGCTCAACTGCTTTAGATATAAAGTCATCCCCTGGCTTAGGCCAATGAACACATTGCCACTAATCCTCTGAGAAATCTCAAGTCAAGTGGTAGAGTAGTATTAGGGCTCAGTGGAAACTGCATCAGCAAAGAATTTAAGGAGGAAACAGAGCTGAATAGCCACCTTTGGCACACATGTGATATGCAAAGGAGTTAAAACCAGAAATAGCCACAGTATCTACACTTTTTTCCTTTGGAAATTCTGATGAAAAAGTAAGTTTTTAAAAATCAAGTCATATTTTTAAGAGGGGGGGGGAAAAAAGAGTCCTACTTGGATTTCACACTTCTCAGCTTTCTAATGTCCTCCATGTTTCTCTGTCCCATAATTTTAAGTATTGACAAGATGGTTCCATTAAATGTATGAATGTTTCCTTCTTCTAATTCAGTTAATTTAGGACCAGAGCCATCAGATAAGCGCAAACTGAACTTTGAACCTTTTCCAAAGTCATACAAGCTTAGAACAGATCTGTTTGGAAGCACTGCAACACCTTCTAACCTCACAAAGTGGACAATGATGTCTTCCCTCCAGCATCCCATTGTTTTATTTTACACACACTAACAATGCAGCCTCTCAGATGCTGTAGAATTTAAGTCTGTTTAGTAGGTTAATGACATTCACATGAGATGTTTTACATATTACATATAAGAGGCTTTCACCAACCTCACATAAAAATTTAGATACAAGAGCAGAAGAAAGCTGCACACATTTGCCCAGTACAAAAATCAAGGTTTCAGATGTCAAATTATACAACAGTTTCCAGCCTACTTCAATGCTGGTTCAAACTGCAGAATAATTTTAGTGTGTACTTCTTAAACATTTGTTTAAATATTAAACATTAAAGCTCTTTCAGAATCTTGGGCAAGAAGAGCAGCATAGAAAAGTGAGTTAACAGAAATGGAACTTCTCTACCTACCCCCAAATGCCCATGTCAGAAAGAATGTCTCCTCTCAGATAAAATGCCACTGCCAGCCAAAGGAGCAGAAATGCTGACTGCAAATTAAAGCTTTGATATTAAAATACATATGATAGGTTTTTAACTAGAAGAATGTCTCCCCACATAAACTATTACGGTGTTGTGCTAAGCAAAGAAGTGTAGATAGTTGCTTTTCCAATAAATCTGAAGCTGCTTTGCTGAGGAGCCATTGCATGGGCTTCCTTCTAGTATGGGGGAAGTCAAGGCAAACCGATTGGGAATTACCATCCTAATACCACCTTTACCCAGAAGAGTATTTTCACGAGGGGAACCTCAGTTCAGATGTCTCCAAGGAAACCTTGGACTGACTCTTTGTTGACTGAGAAGATTACTTGGTTTACTGCATACTGATACATTTTTGTACTGTTTTCTAATAAGTAGCTAACTGGATTCCTTTCCTGCAGTACGATTAGCTGGAATAAATGCCTGCAGTATACATTAATAATCCAGATGCAATGTGAAACTTCAGAAAAACAGTATAGTTTTAATGACACAAGTGTTCCTGGTTTACATAAACCACTAAGCCCAGGTTTACTTAGAGTCGAATTCTGCTCACTTTACTAATGCAAGTAGTCCCACGTAGTTTGAGACTAGTCATGTATGGCAAGTAGGATTTGGCCCTTACTGAAACAACATTTACCAAAAGCTCAGTTAAAGCAGCTCCTCTGTATCTGTTTCACACATCATCATTTATCAAGATTAAAATCAAAAGGTGTCAGTAAATTCAGCACCAGCCATGTCAGAAATATTACCAAAGGTCATGTCTGGCTTTCCAATCTGATTCAGACCAAGGGAAAACTGCAGCACAATGTAAAATGCCAAATCAATCAGCTGAGAACATCCTCTAGGCTTCTGCTTTACTAGCTCAGAGAAAACTGAACATTTTTAACTGGCCCTTAGGCTAAATTTAGTAACCAACTTCCAGCTGAGTCACTGATTTAACTTTCTACCAAACCTAGACCATACGAGTCTAGTGTTCAGTTATAACTTCTCACCCCCATCACACTGCTGCACAGATAATTTCTATATTTACATTTTAAGGTCAAGCCAAGTAGATGGAGGGATTGTTTTCCTTCCTGTGACTAGTCAGAGATATCTTCTCCTTTCAGTACATTTGAGTAACCTCTCATGAAGCTAACAGAACGAGCCAAGCATATCCCCCAAAGTCTTAATGGCTCACCAAGTATAAGGGGTGGTCTGAACCACTGTTGCATTCGATCTCTGCATTTTACTCTTTACCAAAGGCAACTAAGAGGACCGGTCTAAGCAGCCATTTGGAGAACTTCTTCCTTGCTCAAAAGGCCACTGGACTTCTTGTAAAAGATGCTGCTTTTAACAGACTATAAAGCTTTTCTTCAATCTCCTACAGTTGCGACTGCCCAACTCCAGATTCTTCTGGTTGTTACCAGAAAACAAAAAACCCCAATAACAACAACAACTTCAGGTCCACACCTCATACCTGGAAGGTAGAGGGAGTCAAAAATCAGCCACAGAAACCTTCAGAAATCCCCATTTCAGCCTGAAATCTGGCTTCTATAATTCCATCTCCTCTTCTACACATCCAGATGTTCCCAAGCTACTATATAGTCCTGGAGATATCACAGTTTGTTGTGCTTCAGAGAATGTTTCAGTTTGTGGTTGGAAGGCGGCTCCAAGAGTTGATTGCTTGGCCTGGCAACCTTCTGTCCCCTGCTGCTTGTAGTTTTTAGCAACAGAAACAGATTTCAGTTTGTCTGTGAGGAATTCAGGGAGAGGTTTCCAGAGCACCAGCTCCATGGAGGGACGGCTCCTAGAAGGGATGGAGTCTTAGTTTAATCAAAACTCTTTCAATCACAGCTGTGACAAATGAAAACCACCTAATTTCCTCATCCACTTAAGTCTCTGTTTGTGGAGAAGAGTCCCCCAAGGGACATGCACTAGTGTTTTGTCCAATCTTCTGGAGAAAGTTCCAATTCCTCCCCTTGGGAGATTATTTCACAGCCTAACAAAAGTTTTTTCTGATTTTCATCTTAAGTTTCCCCTTTCTTAAATTCATTCCATTACTCTCAATTCTAACCCCAAGTACAACATGAAATCATTCTTCTCTCCCACTGCACCAACCATGAAGCTCACTATTGTTCACCACACACTGAGACCTTTCCCTTGATATGGAAACCTTCATATATGAACAGCAGGCTATAAGCTTAGTGAAATTGAGAGAATATATATTATGTATTAGAGGGAGCATACAACAGAGTTTTTTGAATACTGAGGAGATTACATCTGTATGCATCTCAAAAAAAGATATACAGGCATTAGAAAAGATTCAGAGAAGGGCAACTAAAATGATTAGGGGTTTGGAACGGGTCCCATTTGAGGGGAGATTAAAGATGCTAGGACTTTTCAGCTTGGAAAAGAGGAGACTAAGGAGGGATCTGATAGAGGTATATAAAATCATGAGTGGTGTGGAGAAAGTGAATAAGGAAAAGTTGTTTTCTTGTTCCCATAATATAAGAACTAAGGGCCACCAAATGAAATGAATGGGCAGCAGGTTTAAAACAAATAAAAGGAAGTTCTTCTTCACACAGCACACAGTCAACCTGTGGAACTCCTTGCCTGAGGAGGTTGTGAAGGCTAGAACTATAACAGGGTTTAAAAGAGAACTAGCTAAATTCATGGCGGTTAAGTCCATTAATGGCTATTAGCCAGGATGGGTAAGGAATGGTGTCCCTGGCCTCTGTTTGTCAGAGGGTAGAGATGGATGACAGGAGAGAGATCACTTGATCATTACCTGTTAGGTTCACTATCTCTGGGACACCTGGCATTGGCCACTGTCGGTAGACAGGATACTGGGCTGGATGGACCTTTGGTCTGACCCAGTACGGCCATTCTTATGTTAGTCTATACGAATTCAGCATTCTACTGTAAATTGCAAGTACCCTATTTTTAGCAACTACATATAATGCCCTCCTACACAATACAGCACAGTACATCACAAACACATTATCAAAAAATCTTTCAACAGTAATGCTATAAAGAATTACAGTAAAATCAAGTCTTGCTCAACAGAGGAGAGATGGACTCTGTAGGCAAACCCCTTTTCTCCATTTGGGTATGTTATCTGTGTAACTCCAACATTTCCTCAAGAACTTACATGGACTCTATTATTTTTTTTGTCAGGGCTTGATCAAAATCCCTCCTCAGCCCCTTTTGAAGAGTATCAGACAGGACAAGGGTGGGCAGATTGCTAGTATTCCCATCGGCATGAACATCTTCATCTTCATCAATTATCCTAAGAATGGAGGCAGGAAAGGGGGAAATAATACATCTTATTACTGACGATATCACTGACAAATATGTATACCTACTGCTAATTGAATCCCAATCAGGGGAGAGAATGCAGTTCAACCACACAATATAAAACAGCAACATTGAGTTAAGCAGCAATTTCATCTTCTCAGATCCCTGTAGTTTAGCTTCAAAGATTATTTTCAGCTGCTCTGAAAGGTCCTGAATTTTGGTGACCCCATGCTACAGCAGCTCAGAGTACTGATTAGAATGACCCAAAGCTTGACCACTTAGGATGCACTGCAAGAATTGCCTTTTTGGTAAAGCTCTTGTATATAAATTTCTAAGAATATCTACAGATGTACCCAGCAGAGCATCTGAAATCCTAGAAAAGGGCAAACAGAAGAATCCTGTATGTAGTCCAATATGGACCTCACAATGCAGATCCAGAGAGGTGTTACAAAAGTCAGATCTCACATCACAAATCACTTTAAAGGTATAACTCACTGCTACAAAACTTTGTTAACACTGACTTAAGGCTGACCTGCAGCACTGTGAGAGTGCACCTACATTTAAGCCACTGAAATCCAAAAAATACTGTCTTGTGGGTTGAAGTATCATTTTAAAGTATTCACTGTAGTTTGTGCAATGCTTATTTTTCTGTATGAGATGGGGGGATATCAACTTTGAAGTTTACTGTGACTGTTTTAAAAAAAAAAAAAAAAAAAAACCAAAACCATAAGACTAAGGGCTGGTCCACACTGGGGCGGGGGAATCAATCTAGGAAGCACAACTTCAGCTACAAGAATAGCTAGCTGAAGTCAACGTTTCCTAGCTTGAACTAAATTTACTTACTGCGGATCCACGCGGCGCAGGCAAGCTCCCCCGTCGACAGCGCTTCCTCCTCTCAGCGAGCAGGAGCTCCGCAGTCAACGGGGGAGCGCTTCTGGGATTGATTTATCGCGTCCAGATGAGACGCGATAAATGGATCCCAGAAGATCGATCTCTACCCGCCAAATCGGGCGGGTAGTGTGGACCTAGCCTAAGTTTTCTTTAGACCCTTTTTTCCACAAGAGCTACAGCACTTTGAAAGATGGAACTAATAAGTGTGAATCCTTGGTTTGTGTAGACTGGATGAATTACACAAATTTCAATTTTGTTTTCTGTATTTATTTTTCCAAGATCATTATAAAGTTTGTTACTCTTGATTGACAACAGTATCCTGTGCTACATTAGTCGACCTTATACCAGTCCTTATAAGGCCTTCTACTATGAATGCGTTTCCTGATGCTCAACAACTCCTTTGACAAGAGTCCCAGCCAGAAAGGATGAATGGTTCACTGGCTAGCATACTAGCCTAGGACTTGGGAGACGCCAGGTTCAACTCTCAGCTCTGGGGCAAATCACTTACGTATCTCTGTACCTCAGTTCCACATCTGTAAAATGGAGACATTATCATCTCCCTCTCTGTGTCATGAGAATAAATACATTACATGTTCAAATAGTACAATAATGGGGGTCACGGGGATGTAAGACAGATAGTCCCATTGTTCCTCACCATTTCCTGAACATGTGGCATGGGTATATTACCTTTATGCTGCTTCTTATTACCATCATTCATTCAATCTTTCCTCTCTTAATTTATACTATTTTCCTTGACAATACTTAAGTAAAATGCGAGCATGCATGAGGATTTTAGAATACTAGATCTCAAACCAGAAGCTTTCCTTTAAGGACAAATCTTCCAGAAGGAACCCCTAGGTAATGCAGGCAAAAAGCAACTAATGGGTTAACACATTCTCAGCGAGCTGCCAAGGGCAGGACTTTAACTTGTAGTATATGGGTGTTGCTCAGGTGCAGTGGCTACAGGATGTCACTCTGAGCTTCCCAGTTACCAAGATGACAGGCTGCCTCCAAAAATTCTGGCTTGCAACTTTCTCTAGCTTGTGCCACATTGTAATTTTAACTTTAACCCTGAATAACTGTAATACTGTATCCCCAAAGGGGCAGTGGATGCCGGACACTAGCTGAAATCAATCCTGACCCCATAACACCAATTCGGGGAGGATAAGAGACATAGTTTGATCCCCCAGTGTGTCAAAATAAAGTTAAGAACTGTAAAATTTTGATTGGGGGGAGGGGTTTGAAGGGTGCTGTATCTTGAGAATGCCTTGCTCACAATTACCTCAAATTTGGACCAATCACTGTATTCCAGATTCCCATGAGGTAAAGCTGTTATCAAGACAATCCAAGTCACCATGTAGATTTTAGAGCACTTCAAAAAAAAAAAAAAAAAAAAGCTGTTAAATAGTAAGCTAGTCTCAACCCTACTTACTGTTTAACAGCCTTTTTTTTTTTTTTTTTTTTTTAAGTGAATCTTGCCCGCGTGCTTGGGGTTCAGCTGATCGCTATATTTGGGGTCGGGAAGGAATTTTCCTCCAGGGTAGATTGGCAGAGGCCCTGGAGGTTTTTCGCCTTCCTCTGCAGCATGGGGCAGAGGTCGCTTGCTGGAGGATTCTCAGCGATTTGAAGTCTTTAAATCATGATTTGGGGACTTCAACAGCTGAGTCAAGGGAGAGAATTCTTCCGGGAGTGGGTGGGTCAGCTTTTGTGGCCCACATTATGCGGAAGGTCAGACTAGATGATCATAATAGTCCCTTCTGACCTTAGAGTCTATGAGTCTACAGTGGTGCTGCCATCCCACTACAATAAACTCAGTTATCCCTTAGACAGTGCCTATGAATAAAGGGAAAGCTAGGAAAAAACCCATTCTACTCAATCCCTGCGTTTACCTGTCCTCAATTTCCTGAAGCTTCCTGCGGGCAACCTCGCACTGATGTTCCCCCATTGTCTGATCCATATCTTCACAGGGAATTTCTAACAAGCCAGCTTCATGAAGACTACCAATGCACTGCCTTGCAACCTCCCCAGCTGCCTGCTGACCTGCACAGAGAATCTCTTCAGTGCTGGGATTCGGAGAGTAGTGAACAGTTTCAATCAGTCTCTTCTTCTTCACAGGGCAACTAGGAAACCAAGCAAATTTATAGTTGGCAACAGAGAAATCTCTGCCATCGTAAAAAAACTATTAAGATCTTTGTCTGTCACACTTATTTCTACAGAGCTGCATACTTTGTCTGTTGAGAAAAACTTCACTTCCAATGTACAATTACAAAAATGCCTTTTCAAGAAAATCAGCATCACACATTCAGTTAGATTTGTATTATACAAACTGGACTGGATTCAAGGTTTCTGTTTATGTTCAGGAAAGAACAATTGAGAATGGTTCCAAACAGTAGTAGTATTGGGAAAGATTCCCTTACCCAAACACAGTGCAATCTTTTGAGCTCTACTCTGGATCATGCACCATCACCACATGGGACAGAGAGTGAATCAGGGTAAAAGCAAGTCACTGAAGACAAGTTTAACTTACCCATCCACCTCTTCCTCTAGTTTATGCTTCTTTCCACAGCGAAGAGAAACTCTGGAAAGGGAGAATGAACAGTTATTTGACTACTAACAGTGTTTTATACCTTTGGATGGAATTGAGTGTGATCAAGAAAATTAAAGCAGATGTTGCTGGTGGGTGATGTTCCATGGCTTTCAGTGTGCAGGTCACCTTGATGTAATCAGATGAGGGGAAAAACAGAGCCAAAGATGCATTAGTCTAGAAACAAATCTGTTAAAAAGAAAACGGTTGGGTATAAAGGGAAGCAGTTTACCTTCACACATCTCTTCTTGAAATTAGTTACCTGAATATAATTGAAATAGGGCAACATTTGGATCATCTGGTAACTAGTCTCAACCATGATGGCCAAAGTAGAAGGCAAGTTTAGGTAAGTGTGAAGCATGACATTCTAAACATGACACGTATTTTTGCTCCCAAAAATAAAGACAGAACACTCTAAAACTGGGTTTGCTCAGCTGCCTTTTGCTGATTTCCATGACAATTTCTTTCTTGTACTGTGTTTGTGGGGGAAGGTGGGAAAGGAATAGATGTATTTTTCCTGAAGCATTCCTGTTTCTTGAAGTGAGTGCTTAATCATCATAGAATATCATGGTTGGAAGAGACCTCAGGAGGTCATCTAGTCCAACCCCCTGCTCAAAGCAGGACCAACCCCAACTAAATCATCCCAGGGCTTTGTCAAGCCAGGCCTTAAAAACCTCTAAGGATGGAGATTCCACCACCTCCTTGGGGAACCCATTCCAGTGTTTCACCATCCTCCTAGTGAAATAATTTTTCCTAATATCCAACCTAGACCCCCACCACTGCAACTTGAGACCATTGGCTTCTTGTTCTGTCATCTACCACCACTGAGAACAGCCTCACTACATCCTCTTTGGAAGCCCCTTCAGGTAGTTGAAGGCTGCTATCAAATCCCCCCTCACTCTTCTGCAGACTAAATAAGCCCAGTTCCCTCAGCCTCTCCTCATAAGTCATGTGCCCCAGCCCCCTAATCATTTTCGTTACCCTCCGCTGGACTCTCTCCACTTTGTCCACATCCTTTCCGGGGGGAGGGGGGGAAGGGGGTTGGATAGCAGGCAAAACTGGATGCAACACTCCAGTTGTGGCCTCACCAGGGCTGAATAGAGAGAAATAATCACTTCCCTCGATCTGCTGGCAATACTCCTAATAATGCAGCCCAATATGCCGTTAGCCTTCTTGGCAACAAGGGCTCACTGTTGACTCATATCCGCCTTCTTGTCCACTGTAATCCCCAGGTCCTTTTCTGCAGAACTGCCGCTTATCCAGTCAGTCCCCAGCCTGTAGTGGTGCATGGGATTCTTCCGTCCTAAGTGCAGGACTCTGCACTTGACCTTGTCAAACCTCATCAGATTTCTTTTAGCCCAATCCTCCAATTTGTCTAGGTCACTCTGGACCCTATCCCTACCCTCCAGCGTATCTACCTCTCCCCCCAGTTTAGTGTCATCTGCTAACTTGTTGAGGGTGCAATCCATCCCATAATCCAGATCATTAATGAAGATGTTGGGGGGGGGGGGGAACAGCCCCAAGACCAACCCCTGGGGCACTCTGCTTCACACTGGCTGCGAACTAGACAACAAGCCATTGATCACTACCCATTGAGCCCAACAATCTAGCCACCTTTCTATCCACCTTATAGTCCATTCATCCAATGCATACTACTTTAAGTTGCTGGCAAGAATACTGTGGGAGACCATATCAAAAGCTTTGCTAAAGTCAAGGTATATGACATCCACTGCTTTCCCCTCATCCACAGAGCCAGTTATCTCATCATAGAAGGCAATCAGGTTAGTCAGGCATGACTTGCCCTTGGTGAATCCATGTCAACTGTTCCTGATCACCTTCCTCTCCTCCAAGTGCTTCAAAATGGACTCACTGAGGACCATGATTTTTCCAGGGACTGAGGTGAGGCTGTAGCTTCCTGCATTCTCCTTCTTCCCTTTTTTAAAGATGGGCACTGTATTTGCCTTTTTCCAATTGCACAGCTTTAGTCTCTTAACATGGTTTAATGGCACGTTAATCAAACTAATCACACACAAAAAAATCAAAAATCTGCAGTGTACTACTGATCTGGATAAACACACTTTTCATCCACATTTAAAAGAATGCAGCAGTCTTCTTTCGTATGGCATTTGAGAAGCAACAGGCTGGGATTATAATTGGATGTTAAGATTCTAAAGTCATTCTAATGCTTTTAGAGTATCTGTGTGGATCCCTTTGTACCACCACTGTAAGCATGAACGGGGCAATTGTTCTGTGATACATCGCAGGGTTTGTACCTCAACATGTGGTTGAATGCAGTTCACTGCCTACAGGGAAGGCAAAACCCTGGGATTGAAAGGACTTCCTGGTCATAAAACAATGGCAATAATGGCCCATACCTTATCTCAAATAGGCCCCTCACTGCGAATTACGCAGCTCAACATCGAGGGCCTATCCATCACAAAGTGCGATTACACCACAATGATCCTGCAGATTCAACACACCGATGTCCTTGTGCTACAAGAAACACACCTGGAGAGCGAAAGCCACTAATCGAACGGAAAGAAAGCAGTAAAAACATTACACATTATAACTTTTACATCAAGTCCACATTTCAGCATCCAATTATGTAAATGCAAACATCCTTTTGTTCCCCAGACAACTGCAACACACCCTAATCTTACTGGTGGGGTAGGAAGTAAGAAAAACAGAAGGAAGGAAAGAGGACAATACAAAATTCTCAATCCCAGTATAATACTGAACGAATTACAAGATCTGAAAAATTAGATCCTTTATGAAAACTCAGACATTCAGAAAAACACACTATAGATAAGAGATGCTGTCCCCCACCTTTCCCTTGGTTTTTTTGTACTTACTGGGTGCAACTCTGCTGTTGCAATAAGACTGGTGGGTTTTCACTGTTTGTGAAAGAAACTGTTGCAACAGTCAAGCCCTCAGTATAGCTTCCAGTTGCAGCTAGGGAGGCAAGGTCCAGGTTACTTTGCACGTATGAGCTGCTGAGGTCAGAGCCTTCTACTATATTATTTCTGTTCCCTGCCATAGCCACCAGGGTTTGTTGGGGATATTCATGACCAATAGCGCCAGGCTGGGATTCACTCTGTATGATTCCAGGTTGGAAGGTACTGTCAGGAAGAGTTGCTGGAGCCTGAGGAAACTCCACAGAAGAAACAGGAGGAACTCCTTGAAAGGATCTGCCCAGGGTTGCCATTTTCATCTGTACCTGGGGGAAAAGACAAACCAACCCAGAACACTGTAACTATAAACAAACATGCCACATAAGCATCGGTGAGGAAAAGGCCAGGTCTATAATCAGAGGTTTTGCTGGCATGGCCTTGTTGGTTAGGGTGTGATTTTGTTTTAACAATAAAATGTCAGTAAGAACCCTAGTGTGGATGCCATTATACAGGCAAAACAGTTCTTTTGCTGGTATCATTTACTAGTGAAAAATCCACACCCTTGAGAGACTTAGGTCTTGTCTACACTGCCACTTTACAGCGCTGAAAATTTCTCACTCAGGGGGTGTGAAAAAACACCCCCGAGTGATGCAAATTTCAGCGCTGTAAAGTGGCAGTGTAGACAAGACCTAAGTCTCTCAAGGGTGTGGATTTTTCATGCCCCTGAGAGATGGGGGGGGGGAGGGATAGCTCAGCGGTTTGAGCATTGGCCTGCTAAACCCAGGGTTGTGAGTTCAGTCCTTGAGCAGGCCACTTAGGCATCTGGGGCAAAAATCAGTACTTGGTCCTGCTAGTGAAGGCAGGGGGCTGGACTTAATGACCTTTCAAAGTCCCTTCCATTCTAGGAGATAGGATATCTCCATTTATCTATTTAATATTTTATTTATTTATTTATGCCGACGTAACAGTTCCATGCAGACCAGGCCTAAGTGATACTGGCAAAAGCATTTTCAACCAGCATAACTGAGTCTATACTAGGGCTTTTGCCAGTATAAGAATGTCATTTAAAACAAAACAAAACAAAATCACACACATACGTGAAATTACTTTTCTGGCAAAAGTTTTTAGTGTAGACCAGACCTAAGAGACCCACTGTAAAGAGGTTTAATGCCAGCTGCAGTTTACAGCAGTAATGTACACAAAACAAATGCAGACTCTCGCTGGAACTATCTCCAGCAAACTGGAGACAGAAAAGGTGCCCTGGAGCACAGGAGGGCGCAACTGCACCAGCAAATAATGGCATGGCATTACCCACTCCAGAGTTTAAAACCCATTTCAGAAGCACTGGTGGTACTAAAATAGACCTTGAGTGAGGCCCTCAACATTCCCTGTACAAGCAATAGTCCAGTCTAAGGCCACTGCCCCACATCTCGCCAGGCCCATCCTCTCCCCTGCAACCTGCTCCCACTTAACCCCGCCACGCTATAAACAGCAGTAATCTAGCCTAATGTCACCACATTACCTCTCACAATGGCCTGCTCCCTGCACCCAACCCCCCTGCCTCCCCACACCTCACATCCCCTCCCCGACATCCTCTCCCCATTCCCGCCACACCCAGTCCCCTCCCCCTACAAATCCCCCACACCCCATTCCTCTCCATCCCCCACACCCAACCCTCCCACATTCTCTCATTCCCTCCACAGCAGTCCCCTCCCCCCACACCCTATCCTCTTGTTCAATATCTTCATTAACAACTTAGATATTGGCATAGAAAGTACACTTAAGTTTGCGGATGATACCAAACTGGGAGGGATTGCAACTGCTTTGGAGGACAGGGTCATAATTCAAAATGATCTGGACAAATTGGAGAAATGGGCTGAGGTAAACAGGATGAAGTTTAACAAAGACAAATGCAAAGTGCTCCACTTAGGAAGAAAAAATCAGTTTCACACATACAGAACGGGAAGAGACTGTCTAGGAAGGAGTACGGCAGAAAGGGATCTAGGGGTTATAGTGGACCACAAGCTAAGTATGAGTCAACAGTGTGATGCTGTTGCAAAAAAAGCAAACGTGATTCTGGGATGTATTAACAGGTGTGTTGTGAGCAAGACACGAAGTCATTCTTCCGCTCTACTCTGCTCTGGTTAGGCCTCAGCTGGAGTATTATGTCCAGTTCTGGGCACCGCATTTCAAGAAAGATGTGGAGAAATTGGAAAGGGTCCAGAGAAGAGCAACAAGAATGATTTAAGGTCTTGAGAACATGACCTATGAAGGAAGGCTGAAAGAATTGGGTTTGTTTAGTTTGGAAAAGAGAAGACAGAGGGGACATGATAGCAGTTTTCAGGTATCTAAAAGGGTGTCATAAGGAGGAGGGAGAAAACTTGTTCACCTTAGCCTCTAAGGATAGAGCAAGAAGCAATGGGCTTAAACTGCAGCAAGGGAGGTCTAGGTTGGACATTAGGAAAAAGTTCTTAACTGTCAGGGTGGTTAAACACTGGAATAAATTGCCTAGGGAGGTTGTGGAATCTCCGTCTCTGGAGATATTTAAGAGTAGGTTAGATAAATGTCTATCAGGGATGGTCTAAACCGTATTTGGTCCTGCCATGAGGCAGGGGACTGGACTCGATGACCTCTCAGGGTCCCTTCCAGCCCTAGAATCTATGAATCTTCCCACCCCCGCATTCCATATCCCCACACTCAACCCCCACACCCTCTCCCCATTCCCCCCACACCCAACCCCCCCACACCCTCTCCCCATTCCCCCCACACCCAACCCCCCCACACCCAGTCCCCTCCCCCCCAAATCCCCCACATCCTCTCCGCATTCCCCCCACACCCACCTCCCCCACACCCAGTCCCCTCCCCCCCAACCCCCCCACATCCTCTCCGCATTCCCCCCACACCCAGTCCCTTCCCTCTACCCTCTCTCCCCCCACACCCAGTCCCCTCACCTCCCACATCCAGCTCCCCCACACATCCCCCACACCCAACCCCCCATATCCCCTCTCCCCAGCCCCCCAAACCCCGCACCCACGCCTCTCTCTCCCTCCCCCCGCACCCCCTCCTACATGTCCCCGGGCCCACCCCGCAGCAACCTGCCCCCCCGCAGTAATCGGCCTAATGTCACCGCGTCACCTCAGGCCGCTGCTTTCTCCTCCCGCCCCCACACAGGGCCCGGGCGCTCTGACACTCACCCCAGGCCGGCCCCGGGGCGGACGGGACCCCTCAGCCTCGATCCTTTCCAGGCCTTTCTCCGCGCCCGGAGATGACGCACAGCAGCCGAGGGAGGCTGGGAGTTGTAGTTCCGGTGGGAGGAGTGTGGCCGAAGCTGGGGCATGCTGGGAGTTGTAGTTCCGGTGGGAGGAGTATGGCCGAAGCTGGGGCATGCTGGGAGTTGTAGTTCCGGTTGGAGGAGTATGGCCGAAGTTGGGGCATGCTGGGAGTTGTAGTTCCAGGGCGGAGTGTCTATTCGCACCCATGTGCATACTGGGGCGTGCTGGGAGTCAGGGCTGTCCTTAGGATTTATGGGGCCCTACACAGTATTCCTAAACTGGTGCCCCTGTGCCCAGCAGCCCAGGCTCGCAGCCTGGGGGAAGGAGGGACGAGCCAGCAAACAGGGCCGGCTCCAGGCACCATGTGCTTGGGGCGGCGCCTGGAGGGGGGCGGCAGTGTGGGGTGCTCCGGCCCGAGAGCGGGGCCGCGACTGGGTTCGCCGCCCTCCCCCCAGCGCTCCGACCGGTCGGGGAGAGCAGAGAGCCGCGGCGGGCTCGCCGCCCTCCCCCCGCGCTCTGGCCGCCGGGGGCTCTCCGCCCTCCCCCTGGCACTCTGGCCACTGGGGAGAGCGGAGAGCCCCGGCCAGGCTCGCCGCCCTCCCCCCGGTGCTCCAGCCGGTCGGGGAGAGCGGAGAGCCGCGGTGGGCTCGCCGCCCTCCCCCAAGCACTCTGGCCGCCGGGGAGAGCGGAGAGCCCCGGCCGGGCTCGCCGCCCTCTTCCCGGCGCTCTGGCCACTGGGGCCTCTCTGCCCTCCTCCTGGCGCTCTGGTCACCGGGGAGAGCGGAGAGCCCCGGTTGGGCTCTCAGCCCTGCTCCCGGCGCTCTGGCCACCTGGGAGAGCGGAGCCGCGGCAGCGGGTTCCCCGCCCTCCTTCCGGTGCTCCGGTCGGGGATTGCGGGCCGTGGCCGGGCTCGGCGCCCTCCCCTGTCGTGCTGGCGGGGGCGGGGGGGGGGCGGCGGGTGGCTTTTTTGCCTAGGGCCGGCCCTGGCAGCAAAGGATACCGCGCCGCTCAATCTGCCTCATGGCTGCAGAGTCACAGTTCCCCGCAGAGACCCCGTATCCTCTCCCTCATGCAGAATGCGCGGTGCCGGCACATTCGGCTCTGTGAATACAGCCTCTGCCTAAGGACACTGCAGTGCGCGCTGGGTGTGCGGGAGCCAACCCGCTGTTACCTGCTGTCATGGGCGGTGGGTGAAGCAGCCACCTGGGGAGGCTAGCTCCCCAGCCCACCTCTTCTGCCGGTGGCCCCGCCCATACTCCACCCCTGCTCTGCCCCAGGCCCCGTCCCCACTCTGCCCAGACCCCGCCCTCTCCCCACTGTCTCCCTCTTCTCTTCACTCCCCCTCCCCCTTCTCTGCTCACCCCCTTCCAGACAAATCCCTTAACACAAATGAAGCAAATGACATTTGAAAAAAACACTCTTCTGCAATTTCTTTCTAAAGAAAATGGAGCATGTTTTCCACTGCATGCCAGAAGGTGAAGACTAGACATGCAGAAGGTACCTAATTAAAAGCACTAAACTTGGGAATAAAAAATGTCAGTCACAAGTTTTTTGATATACCCTGAAGTTTGTCAGAGATTTATTTGCAAAATCTTTGTAGTAAGGGCAAGTCAGCTGCCCTGCTGAATACAATATTAAATATTAGGGAATACATGATGCAGCTCTTCTCTGTTTTACATTTTCTTAATCAGAAAATTTTAAATTAAATTGATTTTATATTTTAAATGTACTCTTAAGCCTTCATAAAGTAATCTGGACTGATTACTACATATTTAACTCACTGAAACAAAGACATTTTTTAAATTAATCAGTGACAGAGGTTTAGTGTGTTCATAACAATGTTCATTGCTTTTAGAAAAAGGAAACACTAATTTACTTTGGGCGATCTCCATAACAATAGACATGTTTATGAAATTTCATCAACTTTTAAAAATATGTTTCCAAAGATTTTAGGCATAACAAAGGATTTTATATCTTACTAATGTACTGATTTTGCTAAAGGGTTCTCTTAAAACTAGTTCATCACATAGTCAGAAGTAAAGAACGGGAAACTTGTTTGTCCTGCTATCTGGCAAGAAAGGGGTTTTGTCCCTTTAAGGGCTCTCTTCAAGGATTTTTTAGAGATGTGATTTTTTCATCTTCAGCAACACACTAATGAAATACTTTTAAAGCAAATTTTAAACTAGGGTCCTGTAGACTGATATGTTCTGAGTAAATATGACAGTGATGCACACCTGTTTTTGTCAGTAAATTCAGAAACGAACAGTATATCCCTGGGGGTTGGCAAATGCCTCTTCAATGGCTTCATTACCACTTGAATGGCTCTTTAACGGTTTCAATGTTGTGCTAATAGGTCTGGCAGGCTGGAGGCTTTTTCACTTTTAAAAAACAATGAGGAGTCCGGTGGCACCTTAAAGACTGACAGATTTATTTGAACATAAGCTTTCATGGGTAAAAACCCCCCTTCTTCAGATGCGTGGAGTTTCACTTAAGTTACTGGTTTCAGAGTAGCAGCCCTGTTAGTCTGTATCCGCAAAAAGAGTACTTGTGGCACCTTAGAGACTAACAAATTTATTAGAGCGTAAGCTTTCGTGGACTACAGCCCACTTCTTCGGATGCATACAGAGTGGAATAAATATTGAGGAGATATATATACACACATACAGAGAGCATAAACTTAAGTTACTAGATCCCCTCAGGCTGCAGCAGCCAGCTAAGGGAGCCTGCAGGAAGGGTCAGAACAGGGATAGGAAGAGATGGGAGGGTGGACGCTAAAACCCAGGGGTGCCCCAATTTTCGGGTGTCCTATGCAGCCGCGTATGCTGCATATGCCTAAGGATGGCCCTGCTGGGAGTCATCGTAGGTGATGGTTTATATTTAATAATTATTGGCTGGTTTCTCAGCCCCTCTGTGGTGACCACAGTGACCAGGTCCAGACATGGTGACCACCTGAGCAGGAAGGTCCAATTACCAGAGCAGGAGACCAGGCCATATCCCTGGTAGCTGGTTCTGGACACACGCTTGTGGGTAGTACAGAGGCTCTGCGCCAGTGGTGAGCAACCTGCGGCCCACATACGGCCTGTCAGGGTAATCCGCTAGTGGGTCGTGAGACAGGTTGTTTACATTGACCGTCTGCAGGCACAGACGCCCACAGCTCCCAGTGGCCACGGTTTGCCATTCCTGGGCGATGGGAGCTGCAGGAAGTGACGCAGTTCGCAGGGACTTGCTGGCCACCACTTCCCACGGTTCCCATTGGCCGGGAATGGCGAACCGCGACCACTGGGAGCTACGGGTGGCCGTGCCTGGGAACGGTCAGTGTAAACAAACTGTCTCACAGCCTGCCAGCGGATTACCCTGATGGGCCCGCAGGCCACCGGTTGCCCACTACTGCTCTGAGATATCAGGGTGCAACACTGCAATGGTCGGCCTCATCTCAGTCTGCCAGGTGCTGGCACATGTAAGCAGAGTCTGAATGAGCTCTCCCCTGACATGTAATGGTGAGCTGTGGAAAAAGACTTCAGAAGCTGATCTCGTTTGTATGGACACATCCACCCTGCCTAGGTGCTCAGCATGATGGGATTGCTTCCCCAAATGATCACTTGTGGCTGGTGTTGGATCCCCAGTCTCCTTGTTATTGGAGCAGGAGTAATAAAGGGTTGTTATCTTTGTTGTGTGAACCGAGGGCAGCAGAACTGTACTTGGCATACCCCGATGGAGGGACTCACCTTCAATTGAATGGCACTCGCTAGGCAAGGGACATGGGTTCCAAAGCCCAATGAGATGAGAGAAGGTAGGTACTTGTACTTGGTGGTGTGGGCCCTGTTTAAGAATCCTAGACACTATTTGGCCTGTTCTCTTTCTGTAGTGCCTGGGGTGTAACAAGACTAGATTAAATTAGTTTGTTTTCTAGTGTTGAAGTTTTCACATCCCAAAACCCCCCCACTATAAGTGGCTTATTTGTTGGTCACTCTGAGCAGAGAGGCTAAAAATTAATTGTCTATGAAGAATTAAATCACTACTCAGCATTAGAAGGAGTCCCCATGTGGGCAGAGCAGGGCACATTGGTAAAGCAATGTGAGGAAAACTTGTCCTGCCACTGTCAATGTTGTGTGTCAATAGAAGACATCAGCACCAGGCTTGTCATTCTGGTGTCTTTCATAAGCAACACGCTTATACCAAAGGAAAGGAAAATAAAATGTTATTGTAGCTCATCTGTACCCAGTTCAGCTGCTCTGCTGACTGTCACATGATCTTTCATAGGCATTTTGCCTAATTTAACCTGGATTAAACTAAATTTCAAAAGTGAAATTAAGAGGTATAGAGAAAGTTTAGTTATATTTTTGTTCTAGGCACTGGGTGTCAGATTAGCAAATTGTTTGTTTGTTTATAAATAAAGTATTGTTAATTTACAACTAAGAGTCAAATTCTGTCCTTGGATTTGCAGCCACAATCCCCGCTGACATTAATGGAAACTCCATGAGGATATCCAAAAATAGAATTTGAGGCTTTTATTATTCAACACTCATTCAAAATGGTCAGTCTCCAGTGACCTTCCTATATACATGACAAAATGGTAAAGGAAATAGTGGTCTGTTTTGCTGAATCTCACCATCCTCCAGCATGGCTAAGAAATCTCTTAGCAAAGTTGCTTGGGGACAATAAAATAAATAGCTAAATAGATTCCTTATTATTTGAGCTTTTATCCCATATTTTTAAGCTTCCAGTATTTACAGAAGCTGATAGTAATTAATTCTCCTACCTCAGAGCTGGTACCATGTGTTAGTTCAGATCTGGCTCAGTTATTCTGGGCAGTGAGTTAAATCCTAGTCAGATGAGAAACTCAGTGCTTCCTACTTGTGCCTGAAGGGCCAGCAGATTAAAGAGTTGTGTTTAGGGACAAGGTCTTCTGGTTTCACACTGTTTAATTGTATTAACTCCACTCTTCAGTCTATAATCAATGGAATGCAGTAAGCGAACTATTACAGGATCATGGACAGTGGGAGACTTGACAGCAAATCACAAGGTAACTGTCCTTTTGCTTTCTTTACTGGCCAAAATATTGCCCATAACTAACAGGCAGCTAATGTGCATGTTTCCCTGAGTGACTGAAATGAAGGGATTTTTCACAGTTTAATGTCAAAAGGTTTATTGAGAGAGCTGTTCAAACTGTGACTTGATGAGAGGGTTGAACATTTCCATTAAAAAAAAAGGTTTCAGAGTAGCAGCCGTGTTAGTCTGTATCCGCAAAAAGTTTTTTTTTTTATTAAAAAAAAACTGTTCCGAAGGGAAGAAGCTGGAGTGCTAGAGCTGGAATAAAGAATCCAGATTTTCTTACATTAGCACTAATAGCAAATAATAATAATAATAATTAATAATAACTTCAATTTCCATGGCACCTCTCATTCTTGTACTGTAGCTTGTTATAGTTTACAAGGGAAATCTAATCCAGCCTAATACTAATAATGGAGTGCCAGCCTCTGCTGAAAGGTCCTAGAAGCCCCAGCAAGGTAAGCAGAACTATCCTTACCGGTAAAGATGCCTGCGGGGTATGGAGTTTTGTAACTTTACTAATGATTTGCAAATTAAACATCCTCCAGTTGTTTTGTGCTGTACCTTTAAATCAGAATCTCACAAAATAAATCATTAGGCTTATAAGGAAATGGATTTGCGACTTTTCTCCCACATAAAGGGAGGTTGTTGTGGAACTTTTCCTTAGCCCCACCATGAAGTTAAATGGAGCAGCCTTTTAGTGTCATGTTTCTAAATTGATGTAATAATGTCACAAAATGCCATGGCTGGGCAGCTCACACAAGTACAGATCTGGTTCCTACTTTGAAGAACATAGCTCTAAACTCAACATGACATAGCAAGTGAAAGTTATAAACAGACAGAGATGGGCAGAAATGGGAAAGGAAGGACAATCATCAGATCACACAGTTACTTAGTATGACATGTGTGTACCTTAATGATTTTGTTACTTTTTTTTTAAGAATGGAGCTCCGCACCCATGTGGTGTTTAACCTTGCCTCCAATACCAGATGTTCCCTTAGGATCTTTTCAGAAAAAAAAATCAGAACTGAACTAGGAGTCTCAGTGCAGATTATAAGAAGGATTCAACCCAAAATGTAACAGCTTTAGTTCAAATTAAATAAGGCAATGAATATGCTTCCATAGCAATAAAATAATAATTCTTATCAGTTTGTCTGTAGAGTTCAAAGTACACAAAAGGTTAAAATCCCTGTCTTACAGATGGTAAACTGAGGCACAGGGTGGTTTAAATGGCTTACTCAGGTTACACGAGGAGTCAGTAACAGAGTCAGGACTAGAACCTATGAGTTCTGGCTCCTATTTCCATAACAGGCCTGTTGAATTGTTCCTCAATGATGCTGCATTTTTGGAGGGCTTGGTCTGCATAACTATTAGTTGTTGTTTATTCAGCATCAGCTATACTTACTTTTTTTGTGTCCATATGCTGTAGGTCCAGAACAGTGACCCTATGGCTGTGGTAGGTGCTAACAGAAACCTTTTTGCCTTAGAGTGAATACAGTGTTGTTAGCATTGTAAAGACTTGTCGTGCTCATAAGAAGAATGTGGGGACATTTCTAAGAGTAGAAGCCAGTAATGAGTTAATCCGTCAAGTGATTAATTATAAAAATAATAATTCTGTACAATGACAAGTAAGAAATCATGAGACAAGAGCAACAATTAGTGGTTGTTGTCTGATTTGGCTGCAGCACTATGCGAGTCACACGGAGGCGACACGTAACCGTTGAAAGTGGGGGGAGGAGCACAATTTAAAGGTTTGGCCACCCACCCAAACAGCTCACGTCATGACCCCCCACAGGCAGGCCCCTCCCCTTACCCTCAGTCTTCCTTCCCTGAAAGCAGTAGTCCCTCCCTGCAGCACCCAGCTGTTGCTCCTGCCTCTCGCCTGGCCTCCAAAGTCAATTTATTGGCTCAGCTCCACCAGCTGCCCTGCAGGGGGGCCCGGTGGCACCATGTGACCGAGCATGGGGCCAGCTCTGAGTCAATAGGAAACCCACACGTGGGAGCCCCTGGAGGTTGGGAGGCTTCCAAGGTCCCACTGCCTGGGGCTCCTGTGCATTAGCCACCCCATGGCCCTGGTTATATTCCACAAGGTCCCTGAGTGAGTCCCAAACAAACACCAGGGCAGGCGCCCTGCCCCATGGGCTGGCGGTGACCCCACCGTGGGCCCAGCCCTACAAGCCTCGGGCAAGTGCGGAATTTGCCCCACACGCATGGCCCCATTGGCCTGTCTGGAGGGTCGCTGTGGGTCAGCACCAGCATGAGATGAGCCTGCAAAGGGAGAGGACAAAGAAGGAGCAGATCGCTATTGCTGGCATCTCTGCTTTGAAATAAACTACTGTGCACTCATGTTTTGAACCCCTTCCCTGCAAAAAAAAAATATATATATAAGCCCTGGCAGAAATCTGGGGGGGTGGCATGTGGCCCCGCGTGTCTGCCCCCACGCATCACCTCCGGATATGGGCCATAGTGGGCAACCTCCCTATCTTCAGCACTCTTAGTTGCTATTAGTAATGACCTTTTTTCTAGCTGTGAAAAGAGAAGAGCAAGAGGCAACAGAACAATTCTGCATATGGTTAAATGAAGGCACAATTCTAAAACCATTGTTTCTCATTAAAAATAAAAGTACAGAAACACCTTGCAATGGCTGGTGAGAGTCTTTTTGCACAGAACTGCCTCATGAGTCACAGTGACAGAACAAGGGCCTTATTTCTGCCTCTGCATTTCAGTGCAAGAGAAAAACCTCTGGACCATGGGTTGATCTTTCATGGCTCTATGCCCCCTTGTTGTTTTTTTACATATATTGTTAATGTTAATCCATTAATAGTTAAAAGCCATTCACCTCTATTACATATGTTAGAACCTGTATAGATAGACGTGCCTTTGTGAGAACCAGGCGTTGTATCAGCTTAGGCAGTCACATGCCATCAAAGTACCAAGCAAAGCTGCTGTTCTGTTTCCTAAATTCCAGCTTGCCGCTTAGGAGATGTGTGCAACTATTTGGTGTTACTGAAAGGCAGTGTGTGTTACCATCGCTGCTCTAGTTTCACTGAAGCTATTCCTGCATTGTCCTTAACATCACACAGAAAGGCTTTTGAGCCTCAGATAACTGTTCACATCTAATGGGAACACGCCTTGCCAAGCCGAGGGGAAATGCATTTTCTACCACAGACTTATGTGAAATGTTGCTAGGACTCTACCCAAATGCTCTGAATCCAGACATAAATGATGAATTGGTGTTCTGGGTTTTATTCCCAGGCTGGTTAGAGACTGAAATCACACTAATAGTCTAGTTTCAGAGTAACAGCCGTGTTAGTCTGTATCCGCAAAAAGAAGAACAGGAGTACTTGTGGCACCTTAGAGACTAACAAATTTATTAGAGCATAAGCTTTCGTGGACTACAGCCCACTTCTTCGGATGCATAGAATGGAACATATATTGAGGAGATATATATACACACATACAGAGAGCATAAACAGGTGGGAGTTGTCTTACTAACTCTGAGAGGCCAATTAATTAAGAGAAAAAAAAAAAAAAAAAAAAAACTTTTGAAGTGATAATCAAGCTAGCCGAGTACAGACAGTGTGATAAGAAGTGTGAGAATACTTACAAGGGGAGATAGTCAACGTTTGTAATGGCTCAGCCATTCCCAGTCCTTATTCAAACCGGAGTTAATTGTGTCTAGTTTGCATATCAATTCTAGCTCTGCAGTCTCTCTTTGGAGCAATTAAATTATGCAGCTTTCATTTGTTATAACATGTAATGCTTTTAGTATGGTTAAAATACATTAACCATGAAAAGATACATTGTATGCTAGAAAGAGAGCAGGGGGTATGAAAATAGTGCTGTTTGTCTGCTCTTTGGATTTTTTGCTGACCAGAAACTATGAAGCACACTGATTCCAGAGACTCTGAAAGTAAAACCTGCAGTAATTTCACAGTGGTAGGCACTGACTTCCTCTCTACCTGGGGGGTGCTCAACCCTCCATCCCAGACTCTGACCCCACTCCCCTCTTCCCGCCCTTGCTCTGCCCCCACTCCATCCTTTCCCCCAAGGCCACACCTCCCACCCCACCTCTTCCCACACCCTCCCCTGAGCGCACCCCCTCCTCACTCTTCCCCCTCCCTCCCAGCACCTCCTGCACGACGCAGAACAGCTGATCTACAGCAAGCGGGAGGCGATGGGAGGGAGAGGGAGAAGTTGATCAGCAGGGCTGTCGGCATGGGGGAGGCGCTGGCTGCTGGGAGGTGGTAAGAACACGCTAATTTTTTTCTGTGGGTGCTCCTGGAGCACCCACAGAGTCGGCGCCTATGATTTGGGGCATCTAGGACTGAGACATGGATAGTGGTAAAACACTATAAGCCAATAAAAACGGGCTTAGAATGAAATTTCCATTGGATTCACTCAGTGTGTAGGTTAACAGTTTACAAATAAATGAAGGGTGTATGTCCCAAGGAAGAAGGAAGAATACTTAGGGTGTCTTAAGACAGCATTACTGTGAGTCCTGGGATCAAATTAAGAAAAGGAAAATGTAGGTTGATTATCAGGATCAATTTCCTAAAAGTGAAATTCATTGAGTTGTGGAATAGTCACCCCTGAGAAGTGACATTCAAAACTAAACAGGCTAAAAGACTAAAAAGGGAACAAGCCTGCATTGGCTCCTTGGGAGATGAACTGTATGTGACCTAATAGGTCTTTTCCACCTTAGCTTCCATCATTCTGTCCGATGTCTGGGGCTTCTTGGCAGACTCAGTTAATAAAAACCCATGAGTAACTTTCCAAGACTAGTATCACATCACTTGTCTGAGTAGTGCAGAAATCCTGTCCTACTCTGAGATCTACATTAAGGAGGGGATTTTGAAAAGAGCACAAATGACTTTGGAGCATGAATTCTATTGAGAGTCACACCCACAACACCCACCCACACCCCATTCATTCAGAAGGATGTGAAAGCTCTTTATGAACTTTATATGGAAGGATAATTGACCTACTACTTAAAGGCAGTCACCCCTGAGATAAAGCATGACAGCAACACTGCACACAATAGTCTTTTGGAAGTAGGAAGACTATTTTTTGGCTGCACTAGTGAGTCAGGATTCTGCTAATTTGCAGCTAGATAGTAGCATTTTTGTGTAACACAGCTCTATTGGGAATGGCTGATATTCAGTAAGGCCTTGGCTACACTGGCGCTGTACAGCGCTGCAACTTGCTGCGCTCAGGGGTGTGAAAACGCCCCCCCCCCGAGCACAGCGAGTGCAGCACTGGAAAGCGCCAGTGTACTCAGCGCCTGCAGCGCTGCACGCTATTCCCCTCGGAGAGGTGGAGTACTTGCAGTGCTGTGAATCCCCAAATGTAGCCAAGGTCTAAGATGTTTCCCCTTACACATGTTGGCTCTGAGGATGGGATCTCAGGCATTTGGGGTAAGTGATCAATTGTTTATTGAGATTCAAGTTGATTCACCACTCTGCATTTTCAGCACATCCACAAATTCCTAAATGAAACTTGGAGCAGTCGCTATCAGATGGAACTGAATCCCAGCTTGCTGACTCTCCTCTGGTCCGTCATTGCTTCCATATTTTCCCTTGGAGGTCTGTGTGGAGCTCACATTGGAGGCAGCATGGCGATTAGATTAGGCAGGTGAGTTAAACATATCAATGGAAGGTTTGACAGCAAATGGATGCTTGGCCTGTTTTCTTTTCCTTTTTTGTGACTGGAAAGTGATAAAAGCAAATGGAGAAAGAGCTCAGAAGGAAACATGCTTTATCCAGAAGACTCTTCCAGTTACCTAACTAGAAACAGAAATCACTATTAGCTAATAAGGAAAGGGGACTTCTACTGGGAAAAAGAGCCCTGAATTACAATCCGCCTGTCCAGTTCTTCTGATCAACCCTTATTTCTCCATATCAAATCAGGTCCCTTTATATTTAAGCATATGTGCACTCCATGCAGCATAAAACACATACAGTTACATAAAGAACATAGACATTGTAGGCATGTGCACACGCACCCTGCACAGATATACAGCCTGCACACTAGTATACATATGCTGCCAGGGTTGGCCCTAAGTGTCCTGATGGCCAGCGTGGAAAACACCCTCCCCACCTCCACCCGCTGCCTGTCTGAGGGGTGGGGGTGGAAGGAGTAGAACAACAGGGATGTGGTGCCCAGGATGGCTGGTAAGCTTTATTTGTGTTGGGTTTTTCAAAGCGGCAACTGAGACAGCGGGCACCAGAGCAAGGAACAGTGTCCCATGCTCTGAGAAAGGAGTCTTCTGTGAACATGACTGGGCCAAGGCAGGTGACTGACTGGGACCAGGATCTAGAGTCCAGCTCTTACCAACCCTGCTCTCTCACATTCCTCTGGGTGGGGGTGGGGGGAGACTGCCAGCCTCTTAATAAATAATGGTGGAACACAGGCTGCCACAATCCCTCCTGCCCCACAACAGCACATGGCCCAGGGCACCTTGCCCAGCCCCACCCCACTGGCATCCCCATACCATTCCCTCCCAGTCCACTGCAGTCCCAGAGCTGTGGTCTCCTCCCAGGCCCCATCCCACGGGGCACCTTGCCCCACCGTCCTGATGAGCTCGCTTTGCACATGGAGAGCTGGGGAATAGGGGCAGAACAGTGTGTGGAAGGGAATGTAGGAACTCTGATTTCCCAGGGTGGCCAACTCAAAGGAGAGGCTGCTGGTGGGAGCCAGACCCACTAAATGAGAGCCACTGGAGTTGGCTTGCAGATACCTCTCTCCCTGGGTTGGGCAGGGACTGGAGCCGGGCCCGGTCTGGAGGTTCTGCATCATCTGCTTCCTTCTTTCCCATCCCCAGGGATTTGGTGCTCCCTGTATGTTGGTGCTGTTGTATTACCAAAGGTGCTAACATAACCCAGTCACTGTCCAACACTAAACAGTTTAAACAAGGTCCAGGATTGGTATACAGAGACCTAAGCCTGCTCAGTACCATGGCAAATGCACCATTAAAAATCCCTTTAACCTTTTATTAAAGATACAGAAAAAAAGGAAAAACAATTAAAACATTTGAAATGTAAAGTATTAAGTAAGGGTTCATTTTAATAACATCCCTTGTTCCCTTTCCCTTTAGCCAAAGAGAGTTTTACAAGGAAAAATCCCTTGTCTGGCAGTCTCTTAGATGGTATCAAAGACGGTAATACCTGTTCTTTGGGGAAAGAGAAGAAGTTAGTTGATACGGGCTGGAGCTGCTGTTGAAGTGTGATTCTGTCTCATCTCAGTGGGTGTTAGGGTTCAGCTGAAGCTGGTAGGGGTGGCGATGTGATCTGGGTGCCTCTCTCTGGCCCGATATGGTCAGGACACCCCTTAAGATTAGTATGAAGAAGGTCTGGGCTGCCAGGAAATGGTAGGGGTGGCAGCTATGATGGGAAGCCCTCTCCAGTAGCCGCCATCCGTTCTTCCTTATTTTCCCCACAAAGTCTCTTTCTTTAAGGACCCAAAATGGACTGATGGGTGCAACAGCCCATTCCCTTATCTTTTTTACACCAATTAGGCCTAAAATCCACATACCAGTTTTGGTTAATTAATTTTCAGTTCCATGTCTTCTGTTTTTGCCAAGCATGATTTCAACATAGTCCTTAAACCATATCAGTAGGCCTTTCTGTTTAGACTAATTGAGTTTTTCTGTCTGCTTTTTGTACCTTTTCCCACCAACGTTTGTTATTATAGGTTATTGTGACATCTTCTGAACTTTTCCAGATTTTTGTAGTTGAGCTCACACTTAGAGTAAATGTATAGCCCCAGTAATCCCAACACTGCCCAAGGCGGCCACCCTGATCGCCCATCCTTTGAGCCAGTCCTGCATGCTGCAAAGAATGCATACGCTTCACAGGTATTCCATAAACACCTTGCATGCAAATAAAGAAACATACTCCATGTGCATGAGTGAGATCACATACACACACATTATTAGGCATGTTTGTTTTTAAACATAAAGTAGACAGGCATCAGGTCTCCCAATTTCCAGTGAGTCCAATATTGTTGAAATGCAAAGCCTTTTCTCCGTACTATTATAACACATTTTTCTTATAACAGTATGTTTCTGTGACCTTTGTTATTTTTACTTTTAGAAAAGGAGCTCTTCTGGTGAACAATTTCATAGCAATACTGGCCTCCATTTTAATGGGGATCAGTTTTCCAACAGGATTGTTTGAGTTATTGATGGTTGGCAGATTTTTGGTTGGCGTAAACACAGGTAAATGCATTTATCTTCTTCTTGCCTTTAATAAACTATGGTGAATGGTATTAGAACATACAATTAATTATTATTATTATCATTATTAATTATAATCCTTTAGATATTGCTGTAAATTTACATGTTGCTTTACAGACTTGGAGACAGTGATGTTCCCCTACAATCATAATGTAAATGCTACTAAATTCGAACAATATAGAATATCACTACTACAAACTTGTTTCTAGTTTTCTAGACTTTTTGCCCAGTAATCCCTTTTCTATCAAAATCCAGTGCCTAGCACAAACCTACTGCAATGGTATTGGCCTGGTTGTAATATGAACTCATTATACTGGTAATAATAGCAAAGAGAACTGTGTCAGATTGACAATATCCTGGACAAATCTTATGGATTTAAGATAAGTTAAACCTTACTGAATTAAATCTAATTCAGTAGGTTTAACTTAACACCTCTGGGGTCCATTGTTTTAAAAATGCAATTGTGTATATGTTATTGCGGAATTGTATGTAACTCCTCTAGGTGGAGGGGGTGCCAATGTAATTCCTCTGGCCCCTTTGAAGCCACTTCCTGGAGAGGTTCGCAGGTACTACTTCAAACTGGATTCTCCAGGGACCAACAAAGAAAGAAAGAAAAGGTTTTTGGATAAATATCCTGGTTTTAAACAGGCTCAGGGCTTTCTTCCTGATCTAGCAAATGGATAGGACTCCTGGTCCCAAAGGGTCCCTTACTGAAGAGTTGGAAGGACTGGTCTACTGAGACCCTGTAAAACTCAGTGCTTGTTTTGAACTGAAGTTGTGATGAACTTGGAATCACAAGGAAACCCCTTGGCTGGGGTGTTGAAGGACTTCTCCTTCCAGAGCCCATGTTAGGGTTGGGGTGATCTCTGGTAAGCTTATTAGCATGCATGTAGGTTTGTTTATTGTTTTTAATAGGTTTTCATTGTAGTACTCTTACCTTAAGAATAAAAGAGGCTTGCATATCAAAGAGCTATGTGATAACTATAACTGGGCAGTCACACTATTATCCATCTCTGAAGAGAAAGCAAGCAGGCCTGCTTGAGCAGTCTGTCTCTGCTGGGAATAACATAGTGTAGGCAAGGAACTGGTCAGCCTGGAGACATCCCAGTCAGCAGGGAGAGAGGCCGTGCCTCCACGCAAGAGAGGTGGCAGCCAGGGGAGCCAGGAGCCGGTGTGCGGGGGCCATTGCTGAACCAGAGTGGAAATACGGGTGCAGTTGTGACAAGAAACACTTCTGCTCTGACATACAGGGAGTGATGATTTAAACAATAGTATTGGCAGTGGGATCCCTAGCTCAAAAAAAATCAGCAATAGATTGTGAGGAGAAAGGGAAGATGTAAGGGTGGCTGAGAAAGGAATAGAGCAGGCTGGGTAGATTCTCGCAGCAGTAGCATAGAGGCACAAGAACAAGGAGAGGAAAAACTCCGACGATCAGGGCAAGGCATCTGTGTCAGGAAATAGCATGAGCTTTAAGGGGCTAATCTACATTACTGTGCAACATCAGTGCAGCTTCACTGATGCAGCTGTGCCTCTGTAGCATGTCTGGTGAAGACACGGTATGCTGATGGGAGAGTGCTCTCCCATTGGCATAATTACTCCACCTTGACGAGAGGCGGAAGCTATGTGGATGGGAGAGCGTCTACTGCCAACATAGCGCGGTGTGGCCAGCGCTTTAAATTGATGTAAGTTACGGTGCTCGGGCTGAGGGGGGGAAGGTGTCATTTTCACACCCCTGAGTGACGTAACTTACATCAACCTAAGTTGTAGTGTAGACAAGCCCAAGGTGAGGTGATATCCAATAAAAGATTCACATACCTTGTCTCTCTCATATTCTGGGGCCGACACAGCTACAACACCACTACAAACAGGAAATCATGTAACAGGCAAAATACCTCATCATACGTTGCAGCCTACTGTAGAAAAGACATGTCATGGTAGCACAATGCACCAGAAGTCATCCTAGTGATCATGGGACACTCCCACTAATGTGTGTTCCATGACTCACTGTTTTGGCAGCAATGAATTTGGTCCCTCATATTCAACAGTAAAATAGGTCAGAATGCTTTAAGCGATTCACAGGCCCTTTGAAGTTTTAGGGATGACTAAAACAGGCAATTACAAAGTGTCAAGAAGCCAGCACAAGCTAATGTTCTGCTAAGGGAGTCTCAAAGCTGCACACATGCCCCTGATAGTCACTGTCCAAGTAGAACATGGTAACAGGACAAAGTGCCTTGGACACAGGTCCATACAGAATGTTATTTACCAAGTCAAAAGCTAATAAGGTTTAATTTATAACAGGAAAATGTTTCCTCTTCTATTTATAGGTGTTGGCATCTGTGTGCAACCACTCTATATAGGGGAGGTTGCCCCAAAACATCTCCGAGGTGCTATGGCCATGGGCAGTTCCATATTTTTGACTGGAGGAATTCTGACAGGACAAATAATTGGTCTAAGGTTAGAAATATAGTCCTTTAGTGCCTTGAAATTACCAATTTCTAAAAGGTAACCAAACTCAACAGTCACCTGCATTAGTCATCCAGCTTCTTCCCGTGGCTGTCTCTGTAGGGGGAAGGGGGAAAATCCCTCCCATACTCACACTGATCAGCTAACTACTAGGTGACTTACATCATGTATCCATCCATCTGTAGGGTCTCCATGTGGAATCATTCTCTCTTTAACTGAGTCAGCCATAGCGACAGCTGTAAATTAGATACATTTATATGCTGAGATGGTATTTCGGCAAGCGTCTAGCTGAAGCTTTAGCGCAAAACAAGACAAGTGAGCTGAAACATGGAATTGAAAAGGGTGGAACTGAGAGTAAAGGAATATTTGTTTATATGATATCCTGATAGAACTAGAAGGACCTGCACGTTAGAACATAAGAGCAGCCATACTGGGTCAGACCAAAGGTCCATCTAGCCCAGTATCTTGTCTTCTGACAGTGGCCAATGCCAGATGCCCCAAAGGGAATGAACGGAACAGCTAATCATTGAGTGATCCATCCCCTGTCACCCATTCCCAGCTTCTGGCAAACAGAGGGTAGGGACACAGAACCTGATCTGAGGATACCAAAATTAAAAATTTCTTTCATTGAGTTTACCAAAGGCTTCCAGTGGTCATATCAGCCTCTGCTGGCTCCAGTACTCTGAATAATAGCACAATGTCTGCTGCTTCTCCCTTCCAGTGCCCAGAACCTTCTGAAGTCTCTTTTCCTTTACCTTATCCCCAACTCTTGAACTCCTCTTCCCGCACTGGCCATGAAGTGTCATCAGTAGGTATGAAGTGTCATCAGTGCTTTCCTATACCAATACTACACAGTTAAAAGGATCACAAGGGTAAGGTGGCCACTTTTAAGAATTTGTCCTTGTAGTGTCTGTTAACATGTTTAAAGCAGCTATCAATATTTTAAATCCCATTGCATTTTTAACAAGTTTACATTGCCCAAAATACATCATGATGCAGGTCCCAGACATAAGCTGAATGAATTCCTCATGTTTTTAACTTGTTCTAAATTTAATTTCACATTACTGGAAGGTCCTGGCTTGACAGGTCCTGAAGGCTGAGGTCCTTAGAAACAGTGCAGCATAGACAACAGCAGGACAAGTTTCCCCCTGTTGATTTGTCCCAACTCTTAGTGGGTGGTACCTAGTTTGGGGTGAAGAGGCAGTTAATTCTCCTTATGCCATTAATTCTCTTGCCTCTCTGTTGAAGCTGACAAGAAATGGGTGACTTTTGTAACAGGGAGACCTTTCACCTAGGAACTGGACTATTTTTCATAGGATCAGTTTCTCATTTCTAGCAGAGCACTGAAAGGCTATCAGCAGATACTTACTTTATTTTTGTTTTTTACTCAGGGAATTACTTGGTGGATTAAAGTATTGGCCTTTCTTGCTCTCCAGCAGCTGTTTCCCAGCATTAGCCCAACTATTCTTTCTCCCATGGTTTCCTGAAAGTCCCAGGTATCTTCTTATTGACAGAGGAGATGAGATGAAATGCACCAAGGGTAAGTTACAGCACTTACTCTCTCTTCCTATCCCTCTGAAACCACAAGATGAATATATTTCGCTCCTCTCTCTTCTCTTCATCTCCCCATGCACAAGTCCCATCTCCCTTCCCTCTCTCAAGAGAATCCTAAAACCCTACAGCCCATGTTCCTTTCCCAGCAAGCTCACAGCCCTGACACTGCTGGCTCACCTGACCTCATCTACCTGCTCACATCCCCCTGGCTATAGGTCATTTCTCTCTGAGCTCCATGCTAGTTTCTTTGGGCCTATATCCTGACCACTGAATATATGCCACTGTCCCCTGCAGGAGGGATTGGGCACTGCCTGAGCGAGGGGTTAGGAACTGCCAGGAAGGAGAGGCAGGAGGTGTCTGTTGTACAGGCCAGCAAAGGAGATGGGTTGTTGGCAGGACTGGTGTTGCCAACTCTTCCAGGTGGGAATTGGCTGGAGCCAGTCTGTGATGATCTGAGAAGCAATCCTCTGCATTTCAGCTGGCCTGGGGAAAACCTGTTTGATTGTCTGTCTGCCTTCCCGCCTCCTGGGGAAGAACAGCCAATCAGGGCTGCTGCAGGAAGCAGGCAGAGCTCTCCCCTTTCCTCAGGAGCTCAGAAGACATTTTGGGGTAGGGGAGGGAGCAATTTATACCATTACCACATGAGGGGAGGGAGGAGCAGAAAGAGCTAAGCAGTTTACAACAGCTATGCTTTCTCCTTCTCTCTCTCCCATTGTGAATAATGGGTCACTCTGCTCCCTGTTCCTCTCCCTCCCATCCTGGAGAGGGTAAAGGACCCCTCAAACTGCCCCCCTAGGTCTGGATAGGGGGAGAAGAGGACCATACCCCACCTATCAACCCCTCTCCTGAGAGAGGGGAGTGAAGAACTCCAAGAACTGCAGGAGGAGAAGAGGTGGGAAGGTGAATAATTGCAGGGTTGGGCAAGCATGACTGCCAACGTGGCCTGTTACTTCCTATTCAGCCAAGGGTGGCTTATGATAAACTTTAGGAAATGGCCATTCCACAAACCAAAAAACAAACAAACATGGGGGGCTTTTCTATTGCTGTAAGAGTTAATATGGGGGAAATTAATTAATGGATCTTGTATGCATTGTGCGATGACAAAAACCAAAACAACCATCTTGAGAGCAGATTGCTTCTTTTGGCCATCCCAAGAAAAGAAAAGGAATGTGATAGTGGGTTGAGGCAAAGCCTCCAGTTTTAAACTGTTTGGATGTTTATCACCTGGAGAACCATGTTGTGCTCCTGGGCCAGGTATGGACTGGTCACAGAGCTTCCTTCTGAGCAAGATACACGCTCATTATAACATCCTTTAATCATGCTCTGCCCTGTATGGCTGAGGTTAGCTTAAATAAGATATTTTACACACAGTGCCACCTAGTGGCTGAACAATATGACAAATTTTAGCATTCCTTTACACCTTCAGTCTTGGTTACCTTTTAATACCCTTTTTTTCTGTTGACATCTCATGTGTGAGCGAAATATGGGGTCTCAGAATTATTAGCCGTAGCTCTTCTCAAGTAGGAAGTACCCTATTCTCCCTGATGTTCAAATTTCAAAGAGGGATGAAGGAGTCCTAATGCAACAGGTGCCAAGCGTCCCACGAATGTGCAGGTGAAGCCCACGCATCATAACAAAAACATGACACAGAAACAGAGGCCCAAAGTGGTTGTAATTTTCCTCAACCTAGTAACAAAACAGCTTTTTACTTTGAAAGAAAACAAATTAAAAAATAGAGGTTTTAAATAATGAAAACACCTAACACAGACTAGATTCTGATATCCTCACCTTGGATAGTACTTTACTCCTCAAGCAGTCCCACGGAAATAATGGGGCCACTTAAGGAGTAGGGTACTAGCTGAATTGAGTAAGGATATCAGAATCTAGCCCTGTCTGATTCTTTTTAAAAGCAAATATAAAAAGGTACTGTGACAGACCCAGACCAGTGGGGTACAGGAGTCTGGTAGAGGGCAAATATACTGGTCACTGGATGAGTAGTTTTCTGTTCCCTGAGTGACCAGAACAGGGGCTGTACTAGAGTAATCAGGAACCTGCTAGAACCAGTTAAGGCAGGCAGGCTAATTAGGACATCTGGAGCCAATTAAGAAGAAGCTGCTAGAATCAATTAAGGCAGGCTAATCAGGGCACCTGGGTTTTAAAAAGGAGCTCACTTCAGTTTGTGGTGCAAGTGTAAGGAGCTGAGAGTGAGAGGGTGTGCTGCTGGAGGACTGAGGAGCACAAGCGTTATCAGACACCAGGAGGAAGGTCCTGTAGTGAGAATAAGGAAGGTGTTTGGAGGAGGCCATGGGGAAGTAGCCCAGGGAGTTGTAGCTGTCATGCAGCTGCTATAGGAGACACTACAGACAGCTGCAGTCCACAGGGCCCTGGGCTGGAACCCGGAGTAGAGGACGGGCCCAGGTTCCCCCCAAACCTCCCAATTGACCTGGACTGTGGGTTCTTCCAGAGGGGAAGGTCTCTGGGCTGTTCCCCAACCCACATGATGAATCTCTGAGGCAAGAAAATCCGCCAATAAGTGCAGGACCCACCAAGATAGAGGAGGAACTTTGTCACAGTACTCACTATCCAAAATCAAAAGTGTTCTGATGAGAGGAACACAAATACAATAGGGTTAGTCTTTATTCTACTAACCAGTTAGACTTACCACTCTCTCTTTTATACATTTTTACTAACTAACTGGATTTTTTAACACCAAGCCTGTTGTGAAGTTGAAACTTCACCAATCCCATGTGATAAAAACATCCTCAACTGATGCTGAACAGGCTGGGCAGGAGTACAGATATTTTTAAAAAATTAACAAAATCCAGGATTTGTCTGTTCTCTCTTCCATGGCTTTACTTCCACATTGTTCCATCATTTTGATGCAATGTCTCTGACACAGCCCCACATCTGTGTTTGTAAAGGACACTGAGGCTATGTCTACACTGGCAATTGAATGACAAAACTTTTGTCTTTCAGTGTTAAACCCCCCCACCCCTGAAAGAAAAGTTTTGCTGTGACAAGTGCCAGTGTGAACAGCATGTTGTCAGTAGGAGCGCTCTGGTGCCAACAACGCAAACGCCGCTCATTGGGGTGGAAGTTTTTTGTCGGCAGGAGAGCTGACAAACAGCGGCTACACTGCATGACTTTTAGTGGCACGGCTGTAGCGACACAGCCATGTTGCTAAAAGCTGTGTAGTGTAGACATAGCCTGATCTGGATCTTCAGTTTAAAATGATAAAAGAGAAGCAAGGAACAAAGGATTACATTCCATCAGCCTTTTGTTCCTGTTCTGGGATCAAATGAAGACCTTTGGATTTGGGAACAATCAAATTGACTAAGTATCCGGTTCCATAGTGTTGCTGAATTATTTTTCTAAATTTTTACTTGTGTGGTTCCAGTTGTTTGTTATTTAAATCAAGCTAGATTTTCATGGAGATTGTGACACCTCTTGAAGCCTCATTGTTTTGTAAGTACAGTGCTTCTCTGTGGAGTCCCTTGTTGTGTAAAATTAGTGCTATGATTTGACCCAAATCTTCCTAGTACTCTATGCAAATTTAAATTTCCAGTTTCTGGAGACATAATTTTCCTGAGAGTTTCACTGAAGTACCAGTGGGAAGCTGCAGCACGAAACCTCTCTCTTCAATCATTGAGGCTAACAGTGGTTGCAGAAGAACTTTTGAAATTTTATGACCCACTTTAGGACTGGTTAGTTATTTCTTTCCCACTGAGGCATAATTAGTTTGCTGAATCTACATACTTCAGAAGTTTTGGTTGAGCTTTCTTTTTTAATTTTATTTGCATTGTCTGAATAGATAAATGAAAAGCTATAGCTCTCCCTTTAATTTTTCCTCTGTTTCTTCACTTAAAGCATCTGGTAGTGGACCTGTGAGTTTAAACTCTGTAGAGGAATAGATCCAGGGCAAAGAGCTTCAATAATTCCTTCAAATTGTGCATTTTGTGTTCCATTGAAGGTTACAGTTTTTTTATTAAAGTTCAAGTCTTTTCCTTTCAATTGTTTTTAATGGCATAATCACTGATTGTCATTTGCTGGTTTGGGGGCTCTAAGGAGGAACAGAGATTGCTCCTGAATGCAGTTAATGTTAAAGACCTGCTGGAGATTTGGAACAAATTATCACAGTTATGGTTCAATAACGACAATAGCACTGAAAATCTCTTCCCTGCATGATCATTAATGTTCTTCTCTTTCAGTTCAATAGACCACATTTCACTTGATAGCATATTAAATATTGAGGAATACAAAGAAACTGATTTTCTGGACTCTGAGATGAACATGAGCTTTTGTACAAACATTTCTGTCTTGCTACCTAACTTTTCTGAAGTAATAGCAACTTTTGGTTGTATTTATATCTGTTTGCTTTACCTTATGTAGTGTAGTTGTGTAGTCATTTTGGTCCCAGGATATTAGAGAGGCAAGATGGGTGAGGTAATATCTGTTATTGGACTAACTTCTGTTTGTGAGAGAGACAAGCTTTCAAGCCACAAAGAGCTCTTCTTCAGGTCTGAGAAAGGTACTCCCAGCCAGCCTCACTCACAGCTAAATGCAAGGTGGTACAGATTGTTTAGCATAAGTAGTTAGCACATATTCTAAGGAAACATTCAAGATAGAGTGGCCCATTAACACCTCTGCAGACATAGAACACTTTCAGTCCATGATTTTTAGTGCCTAGCAGAGTAATGAATTTAAGCTCCTCTTTTCAAAGTTGTGCAGGTTTCCTTTGAGGATGAGGACTGATAGGTCAGATATAGAGTGATCGTTTTATGAACAGTGTTCACCCACAGGTGATAGGGTGTTTTTGTCTTTTATCATTTTCTGTGTGAGTTCATTTAAGAGCATAACGATTGCCCGGTTTCACCCTCATAGTTGTTGTTGCTGGATTTAGTGCAATGGATGAGGTATACAACAGGTATACTAGGGAAGTTACCTGGAAATCATGCGAGAAATCCAAAACGACTATAAAAATACCCTGATGAGTCATCCAACACAAAAACAAAAAGTGGTATCAATTACAACTACTCCACAACCCACAGAAAATCATCTCTGGGAGAAACCATGGCACCAGTCCCACCACATGGACAGTACATGACACCCGAACATCATCAATTTATCAAGATACCCAATCCTGGAGCTAATGTATCTGTACTCTCTAAGAAACTGAGCTTCTGCCCCACCACAGAACCGGATACCATCCTAACATGTGGAGAACTAGAAGAGTTCTTCCGCTGTCTCTGCCTCCAAGAATTCTTTCACAGCAATGACGAAATCACTCACATTTACCATGTCCCCGCTGACAATCATAAGAAAAAAGAATAATCTGACTGGACGCCACAGAGCTGATGAAACCACATTTTTGATCATTAAATTGATTGCTTCAGGAAAAAAATTTACTGTGAAATCCTTAACAAATATCACATCCATCATCATCTCTCCACCATGAAGAGAACACACACATAGTCCCTGAAATCCAGCCCCCAGACAAAGTGGCCATCTTCATAGTCCTTAACTGTGATGACTATGTTAACGAGGCCAACTGACAACTCTCCGACATCACCTACTATAAAGAACTCAAAGAAGACCCTACACCACTATTTACCCAGGAACTTAAGGATATAATCAAATCCTTCCTCAAACAACTCCAAGAGAAACTCTACAAACTCATCCCCCACAAACCCACCCCCAGGGATCTTCTGCATGCCTCCCAAGATACACAAACAAGGGAACCCAAGCAGACCCATCATATCTGGCCATGGCACTTTTACTAAAGGAATATTGGGATTCAAAGAAAGCATCTTCAAACCATTCACCACACAAAGGGCCAGCTTCTCCTGAGTACAGCTGACTTCCTCCACAGACTGTGCAATATTAATAACCTCCCTCGGAACACCATCCTCACCACCATGGATGTCACTTCCCTGTATACCAACATCCCTCACAACGATGCAGAGCTGCCTGCCTCAAATATTTACAAGACAAAGGACAAACCCTCAGAGATCCACCCCAAACACATCCATTTCATACTCACCCATAACAATTTACATTCAACAATAAATGCTCTGTCCAAACCATGGGAACAGTCATGGGTACTAGGATGGCTCCCCAATATGCCATCCTCTTCATGGGTCACCTTGCAGAAGAATTTCTGGACAAATGCACCATGAAATCTATCATATACCTTAGATACATCAATGATATTTTCATCCTCTAGACAGATGTGTTAAACTCCCTCATAGATTTCCACCTCAACTTCAGCAACCACCACCCGTCCATTAAACGCTCTCTGGAACACTCCCACACTAGCCTCAATTTCCTGGACATCACAATCAGCTTCAACAATGGAACCCTACAGACAACCATATATAAGAAACCCACGGATCACCATACCTACCTTCATAGATCCAGTAACCACCCCAAACACACCAAGAAATCTGTGATCTACAGCCAAGCACTCTCATACCACAGAATATGCTCTGAGGAGAAAGTCTGGGATATACACCTGAACACACTTAAAACTGCCTTCACCAAAGACACTCCACCAAAGAAGTAGATCACATTATGGAACAGGCCACCTGAATATCCCCAGAGAACCTGCTTCAATATAGAAATAACCCCCCCCTCTGACCACACACCCCTAGTAGTCACCTACCACCTCAGACTGGAACCCACACAGGGTCTCATCAAACAACTACAACCCATACTTGATGGGGACCTCATCATGAAAGAAGCCTTTTCTGAACCCCCATTTCTGGACTTCAAACAAGCCCCCAACCTCTCCAGCAAGCTTCCCACAGACCAGGACACATCAATTCAAAGCATCACCAGACCTTGCCACAACAACAGATGCAAAATCTGCAGACATATTTCCACTGCTACACTGCATACAACATACTTTTCAAGATCCATGGATCCTACACATGCCTATCACAACCTCCTCCAGTGCACTAAATGCCCCAATAACTGTGTGGGTGAAACCAGACAAGCACTATATTCTCAAGAGCTCACACAGGAAAATGTCTGTCTCTTTACTTTAGTCCATTAAACATATTCCATTGGCATAACATAACAATTGGCATAACAAGAGACGGGGCCGGCTCCAGGGACCAGCGCAGCAAGCAGGTGCTTGGGACAGCCAAGGGGAAGGGGCGGCATGTCCGGCTCTTGAGCGGCAATCAGTCCTTCTCAGCGGGTCCCTCAGTCCTTCTCGGAGGGAAGGACCTGCCCCCGAATTGCTGCCAAAGAATCAAGCGGCAGCGGTAGAAGTGCCGATCGCGGCTTCCCCCCCCCCCCCCCCCCCACTACCCCCACCGCTTGGAGCCGCCCCTGACAAGAGATATGATGTATTCAGTACTTCCCTTTCAGCTATTTAGAACACTTTTTTTTAATTCACAGATTGAAGTGGGAGCCTAATGTTTCTATTTGGAAAACACTTTAAAATATGGGTTATGCTCCTTGTGTAAATAGTTCAATTAAGTCTCTCTACTCTCCCACCAAAAAAAATTAAAAAAGAAAGACACCAACCTCCACCAAACAGCTTCCTCCCCCCCCCAAAAAAAGTAGTGGCTTGTCTCCCCGCTTTCCTTGAAAATCACAAACAACAAGGAGTCTGGTGGCACCTTAAAGACTAACAGATTATCTGTTAGTCTTTAAGGTGCCACCAGACTCCTTGTTGTTTTTGTAGATACAGACTAACACGGCTACCCCCTGATACTTGAAAATCACAGTTTCTGTTCATATCTCTGCAAAGGTCAGCTCACAGAGGAGAGTAGATGGGGTTTCAGAAGCTAAGGTCATTTTGGAGGTATGGTGAGGCATATGGAGATATCATATCATTTTTTCTTATTAGCTTTGAAGTGTTTTCATGGACCCTTGCACTACCAGGAGGAGATGGAAGATATACAGAGAGAACGTTTTGCCTTAAATGGGGAGAAACCCAAGAAACCATGGCAACTATTTGGTGATCGCAGTGTAAAGTGGCAGCTCATTACTGTGATTGTGATGACTATGGGCCAGCAGCTCAGTGGGATAAATGCTGTAAGTGAATTCCTCACTATTCAGAAGCCAAACAATTTGTTTTAAAGTTTTGCCTGTCTAATTTCCATCTGGCTTTGACCTTCATTAAAATCAGTAAACTCTGTCTAGAAACCGGCAGAAACACGGTGTGACGTTGTGCAGTCTATATGGTCTTATAAAAACATAAGTGAATATAATGTAACTGGGATATACTTCATGCAAAAGGTCTCTTGTAAGGTATCATTACAAAGCTTATAATCTACTGAGTGTGATCATTCTATTTGTAGAAATGTACCACTCTTGTATCTAAAACTAGAAATATAAAATTATAACTCTGAGGGACTATTGTAATTATGTAAAGTGTGGGCCATTAATGATGGTTTGGAATCTTGATGACTCCCATTAACAAGGACCATTGTCTGCAGATGGCTATGTTTACCTGTTAGTCTTCCTGTATGTGTGTGTGCTGGCAAGTGGGCAATGAGGTCTTGCAGTGACATGTGATCATGTCACCTGAACTGGAATCCATCTTTAACCTGATGCTTTTCCAGTGAGGAGGGGTGGAAACCCAGAGGGACAAAGGGTTCCTGCCTTATGCAAAAGATATATAAAGGGGTGGAACAGAACAAAGGGGGAGAGGAGCCATCATGAAGAATCCTCTAGCTACAGGGCCAGCTCTAATTTTTTTGCTGCCCCAAGCAGCAAAAAAAAAAGCGCTGCCCCGCTGAGACCCCCCCCCCCGCCGAGCGCCGCCGGAAACATCCCCCCCCGAGCGACGAGCCCCGCGCCGCCCCCCCGCCGCGCGCCGCCCCCCCCGCCGCGCGCCGCCAGAGCACCCCCCAGAATGTCGCGCCGCCGCCCCTTACCAGGTGCTGTCCCAAGCATGTGCTTGGTTGCCTGGTGCCTGGAGCCGGCCCTGCCTAGCTATCACCTGAGCTAGAACAAGAGCTGTACCAGGGGAAAGAATTGTGCCCAGGCCTGGAAGGTGTCCAACCTGAGAAACTTACTGAAGCATCTCTGAGGGTGAGATTATCTGTATTCAGTTTGATTAGACAAACTGAACTAGATTAGATTTTCGCATTTTGCGCATTTTATTTTATTTTGCTTGGTGACTTACTTTGTTCTGTCTGTTCCTACTTGGAACCACTTAAATCCTATTTTCTGTATTTAATCACTTTTTATTCATTAACTCAGAGTATGTATTAATACCTGGGGGAGCAAACTACTGTGCATATTTCTCTATCAGTGTTATAGAGGGCGAACAATTTATGAGTTTACGGATTTATTTGGGTTTAGATCCCATTGGGAGTTGGGCATCTGAGTGCTAAAGACAAGGACACTTCTGTGAGCTGTTTTCAGGTAAACTTGCAGCTTTGGGACAAGTGATTCAGACCCTGGGTCTGTGTTGGAGCAGATGGGAGTGTCTGGCCCAGCAAGACAAGGTGCTGGAGTCCTGAGCTGGCAGGGAAAACAGGAACAGAAGTAGTCTTGGTACATTGGGTGGCAGCTCCCAAGGGGGTTTCTGTGATCCAACCCGTCACACATGGGATATAGGAGAAGGGAGAGGCTTTTTATTTTACTGATGCTGATAGGGAAAAGTCTGATTCAACTAAAAACAGTGGGAAATATTAATGCCAAATTTGGATGATAGAGTGGAGGTTTGTTTTGCTTTGTTTATTTAACTCTCTCTATCCAAAGCCGGCATAATATGTAGGTTTCCTGGAGCAAGAGCCCTACTAATGCTTGAATTTATGTCTTTAGCACCTGACAAAATGATTAAAGCTCCATCATTCCCTCCCATATTGCATAAACAGCAAAACTTAAGTTACTGCATCTTGCTTCACTTCTCATGACTGAATCTCTCCTGCTTCTTTTTTCCCGTTGGACAAATTACTTTTGGGTTTGGTTTTATGCTTTGGATTTTTATTTATTTATTTTAAGTTAAGGTCTACTTCCAGTGCCAGGTGAACACTGTAAGAGGAACCCATTTGCCCCTGGGAGCAGGGTTGGAGTTCAGATTCCAGAATAAGCAGTTCTCCCACTAGGTCTCTGAACTAATGTGCCTGAGCCCTGGTCTCACTCCAACTTTGCATGGAAGTGCAGGCTGCACACTTGCTGGGATCTCTCTCTCTCTCTCTCTCTCTCTCTCACACACACACACACACACACACACACACCCACCCACCCACCCCATGGCTCAGGCATAAACTTTCTTATATTGTTCACAGGATACTGTTCAGACTATCAGATTTGTTTTTGTTAGCAGTAAATTTACCTAGAGATTGAATTACATATTTCCCTTTTTGTTTTAATGGTTTTGTAAGTTATAGGATGTAATTTACTCAAAGGCTACTTAGTGTATGAGCCTGACTCTTCCTCTTACTGATGATTTCACTGCTCAAGCACATTGGCACAGCTTTGTTGATATTTTTTTGTAGATTTATTTCTATGCAAGTTACATTTTTAAACAAGCTGGGATCCCTTCAGAAAAAATTCCATATGTTACGCTGGGCACGGGAGCTTGTGAATGCCTCACAGCCCTCACTTGTGTAAGTGACAAATTCTACTTCTACCATACCTGTTATTTTTATTATAATAAAAGAGAGATGTGGGAACGTGGCATCAGTGTTAACTGAGAAAGTGATATTCTATCCACAGGGTTTGCTGATTGACTACATGGGAAGAAGACTGCTCATCATTGGAGGATACACCCTGATGAGCTTTTGGTGCATAGTGTTAACATTCTCCCTGACCTATCAGGTACTAAGAAATGCTTATGTGCGCCATGAAATGCAATACTGTTTCTGTTTGAAAATTTGTGAGATTATAGAGCAGCAGAGCTTTTAACATTGGAGAACATCCTCTCTTGGCAGTCAGAGAAGGAGCAAGAGTTGCACAGTTTAAACAACAATGATCAATTGTCTGTTATTTATTCAGAAGGTCATTTATGGGTTCAAATGCTAAACACTTTTTTGATTTTAAGCCAAATGTTAAGACATGATGACTGAAATCTGAACTAAGTACTTCTCATGCTTTTTTTTTTTCCCCAGGAGCTGTACCCCTGGGTGCCTTATTTGAGCATGGCATCTATATTTGCTTTCATCTTGAGCTTTGGGTTAGGTCAAGGTATTGCACATTACTGAACTTTTGTTTATAAAATTGCCTAAAATGTATCTCTAAAACAGTGCCAATATTGTCTGTAGTGTAAGCAAGCCAGCTAATACTTCCCCTAGGGATGCTGATGTTCTGGCTAAGATAAACCAAATGCATAGAATGGCATAGGACGATATGACCGATACAGTGCATTCCTTCAATGTATGCTCTCTTCAGGACCATGAAGTGGCCTTCAGTCTGGTATCTTTGATGCACCCAAACCACAGAGGAAGCAAGCATGCACTACTGTGGAAAGGGATCTGGGAGTCAGAGGATCACGAGCTAAATATGAGTCAACAGTGTAACACTTAAAAAAACAAACTAAAAAGCAAATATTCTGGGATATACACCTCTACCCCAATATAAGGCGACCCGATATTACACGAATTCAGATATAACATGGTAAAGCAGCGCTCCAAGGGGGCGGGGCTGCACACTCTGGCAGATCAAAGCAAGTTCGATATAACGCGGTTTCACTTATAACGCGGTAAGATTTTTTTGGCTCCTGAGGACAGCGTTATATCCGGGTAGAGGTGTAGTAGCAGGCATGTTGTAAGCAAGACAGTAGAAGTAATTCTTCTGCTCTACTCCATGCTGATTAGACCTCAACTGGAGTAGTGTGTCCAGTTCTGGATGCCACATTTCAAGAAGGACGTGGACAAATTGGAGAAAGTCCAGAGAAGAGCAACAAAAATGATTAAAGGTCTAGAAAACATGACCTATGAGGGAAGATTAAAAAAGTGGATTTGTTTAGGCTGGAGAAGAAAAGACTGAGGGGGACAGGATAACAGTTTTTAAGTACATAAAAAGTTGTTACAAGGAGGAGGGAGAAAATTTGTTCTTGTTATCCTCCGAGGTGAGGTCAAGAAGCAATGGGCGTAAATTGCAGCAAAGGACATTTAGGACTGTTTAGAAGAAAAACTTCCTAACTGTCAGGGTAATTAAGCACTGGAATAAGTTGCCTAGGGAGGTTATAGAATCTCCATCACTAGAGATTTTTAAGAGCAGGATAGGCAAACACCTGTCAGGGATGGTCCAGATAATACTTAGTCCTGACTTGAGTGCAGAGGACTGGACTAGATGACCTCTCGAGGTCTCCTCCAGTCCTACTATTCTCTGAGCCTTGTTGTCATTGTACTTTTAATGGGCCCTTACTCATGCTAAGTTGTATCTTACTCCCTGAGCAGTCCCATTGAAATCAATAAGACTACTTTTGTAAGAGGGTACACCTTATTGTGAATAGGGGTTATCAGAATCAGACCAAAAAGTGTCTAAAAAGAACATTTTAAAAAAGTATTTCGTTAACAAAAGGGATTTATATATAGATCTATCCATATCTTTTACATCAAGATCAGCTAATGGCATATTCAAAAGCAACTATTTTCTTTTTCTTGCTTGAAACTTTCCCTGAAAATGCACACTTACCCTAAGAACTGATTCTGTTTCTGAAACTGATCCCCAGGTGGTATAACAAATACACTGACCGCTGAATTATTTACACAGTCTTCACGGCCTGCTGCTTACATGATAGGAGGATCTGTTAGTTGGCTGAGTTTCTTCACAATAGGAATGCTCTTCCCCTTTATAGTGGTACGTATCCATTATATATACACTATCTTCTCTCAGTTGCCTCATGTCCACTTGACTTCTTGCAGAGAAATTTTCCTAGACACAGAAATTGCTCTTCTTTATACAATAAAGAACATAGTGCTTAGACTTAAGATAAGTGAAAACTCTCCTTCAACAAAGGTATTTTTTAGAGTCAGTCACTCTTAGTAGGCAAGTTTATTTTAGATACCTACAAATACACACACACACACACACACACACTCTATTTATTTATTTGTCTTCTTGTAAGTCAGACTGCATAGGGAAGACTAATCTCCAGGTTAGGTTTATGATCAGAAAAAATTGCAAAAAAAGTATAATGAATTCTCACCAAGTTCAGAGATTCATAGCTCACATCTCCTATCAGCATCTCTCGCTATTGCTTAGCTTGTTAGATCAGAAAGAGGTAGCCTCTGTAACAAATGGTTTACTTCTTGTTTAAGGCCACACCTCTATTTGTCCAAACTCAGTGGGGACAATCACTTACAATGGAAAACATCTTTGGTCAAGAGAGAGATTTTAGTGAAGACAATACATGTTGCCAAATTCCATTTCTGGTCTAATCATTTCAGTTACTCCACTTGCTCTTGCAAAGAAATTCAATTTATAGAGAAATTGCTGAAAAGGGCTACTGCCTACTGAACTGAGAAACTCCTTTCTGTATAACCCTAAAAAATATCAAATAATTGACCTGTGTTCTCGGAATAAGTATTTACATAGGGTGGACTCTAGGAAGCTATGTAGGTGCCTAAGTCCTGTTTATAGGAGGGAGTGATGGTGGTATTCACATTTTAGCTTTTAGCCCACTGGTTAGAGTACTCACCTGGAGTTTGGGAGAGCCAGCTTCAGTTCCCCCTTTTGTAGCAGTGGGGGAGGGAAGGTCTTTCACATCATAGTCTGATGGGGTGGGTCCTCAGACACTCCTGTTGAAGCTGTTCCACTGTGGATAAATGATGAGTCATTGGAGCAGAGGAACATGACAGAGGGTCTCCTATCTCCTAGGTGGCTGCCTGAACCCACTGGACTAGAGTCATTCTCTCACACTCTCACCCAGTCACTGTTTTATTATTTAATCCACAGTGGAATAGTTTCAACAGGAGAGACAGAGACCCTTACCTCAAAATATCCTGTAGCTCAGTGGTTAGCGCACCCTCCTGAAATGTAGGAGACTCCTGTTCAAATCCTCTTCTCCCCCGCCCCCCCCACCCGGGGAAGCGCAAATTGCATCTAAGATCTCCCCCATTCCAGCTAAGTGCTCTAACCAGTGGGCTAAAAGTTATATCATAGGCATTACTTCCTTCTCATTTTGTGTGGAGCAAGGCAGGCACCTAATTCATTCCCTATGTAGGCTCTTAAGCCAGGAGAGGGGTTCCTGTTGTGGACTGCTAGTAGAGCTCGGCATCTCCCTGCAGATTTGAAGTGTTCTAAAATAAAAAATACACCAACTATACTATTAGAGGGGTAGCCGTGTTTGTTGCTTTTTACAGATTCAGACTGAGGGTCCTGTGGCACCTTTAAGACTAACAGAAGTATTGGGAGCATAAGCTTTCGTGGGTAAGAACCTCACTTCTTCAGATGCATCTGAAGAAGTGAGGTTCTTACCCACGAAAGCTTATGCTCCCAATACTTCTGTTAGTCTTAAAGGTGCCACAGGACCCTCTGTTATTTTGAACTATACTACTGATCATTTCAGCTAATGATACAACAAAGAGATAGGGAACAGATGGAGCTTCAGCTCACCCGTTCACTTAAAACCTAGATTTGGCACCGTTAGTGACTGTCAACAGTATCTGAGTTAGTATTTTCTAAAATTAACTAGGTATTATTTACTATGATTTTTTTTTATTAATCTCAAACATCTTGTATTTTGTTTTTAGAATGGACTGAAGCAGTATTGCTTTGTGGTGTTTTTAGTTGAAAGCTTGTTGGTTGCCTGTTTCATCTTCTTTGTCATTCCTGAGACAAAAAACAAGTCTTTTCTGGAAATCAAGCGAGAATTTCAACACCTTAACTTCAGAGAAAGAATCAAAGAGAAGGAAGCAGAGCTATGTGAAAGACGACAGCTCTGCAATGAATGTTAGAGTGTACTTTACATCTCACAGGTGTAAGGCAGCCACATTAATGGGAATTGTACACATATGCTCCCATATATTGAGAAAAATAGTGTTAAGGAATGTATTCAAAGATAGCTTGTCATATCATCAGGTGAAACTTATTTAAAAAGGTAGACTAATCTTGCTGGAATATCAAAATACTGTATTTTATGTACACATACAGTACTGCCTACAAAAGAGACTCAATTCAATAAAAATGTTGAGACACATTTGGCTAATGTACACATGCAGAAACAGTGCTGATTACCTGGTCTCATGGAGTACAGACTTCATTGGGAATTGCTGCAAACAGTCAATGTGAATCCATGGCATGCCTCACACTCTAACCACATAAGGTGTCAATATGAAGAATTTGGGAGACAGCGATGGGGTGGGAGCATCACTTCTTGAAATAAAATGTAGCTATAACTTTAATGTGATATTAGAATGCTGAACATTTAAGAATGGCCACAGTGAATGCAAACCTACTGCTAATTGAAAGTAGTTCTCAAACTTCATTACAGCGTGACCCCCTTCTGAAAACAAAAATTACTGCAAGACTCCAGGAGGGGGGACTGAGGACCAAACCTGCCTGAGCCATCCTGGGTGGGGTTGGAGGGCCAAACCTGAAGCCCAAGGGCTTCTGCCCTTGGGCGGGGGGACATGTAACTTTAGCCCTGGGCAGTGGGGCTTGGGCTTGAGACTTGTTGGGCCAACACCAGCCTTGGCAATCCCATTAAAATGGGGTTCTGACCCACTTTGGGGTCTCAACAGTTTGAGAACCCCTGTTCTAGTTACTACATAAAAACATTCCTCCTCCTGCCATCAAGACTAATTCCTCTGACAGGCCCCAGCCTACTTGAGGCTTTCCTACACAGTCCTATTTCTGTGACAGCACAACATGGACACAAGCAATGAATCCCCTTGGAATGAAGGTAGTAGGTAAGAAGTTATATATATGCTTTTTTAGATTCATGATAAAATGAATTACAAGGACTGAATGGTATTGAGGATCAGGATGTAACTGGCCTCCCTGTATTACTGGTTGAAATCCAGCCTCGATATTTTATTTTTTTATTAAAAACAAACAAACAAACAAAAAAACAACCTACCATAACAGTTATTTGGTGACCTGTGTGAAAATAATTTGAGTCTCACTGAGTCTGGCTCCTGGTGGATGAAAATACCTGGTCACAAAAGGCAATAAATGGTATCTACAGCAGAGATGCCTAAATTCAACTTGGGATAGAAACTGAACATTTCTCTCATTCCCTAGAGATGGGTCATTCCAAGACAGGACTGGGGAACATGGACAGCACAGGAAGACCATGTATAGCAAGGGCAGCTAATTATTTTTTCAAGGTCCAAATTTCTTGGTCAAGATCCAGACTCCAGAAAAGAAAATAATAGAAACAATAATAAGTAAATAAAAAGATTTTGGGGTCCATTCAAAAGCATCTGGTGATCCAGACTGGGCCCGCAGTCTACCTATTGACTACCCCGATGTATAGCTTGAATTGTCAATACTGTACCTGTAGTGTGGAAGAGTCCTTTGTTTAATCACCAGGGCTATCCAGCTAGCATTTTGAATCAAAAGTGAACTCACATTTTAAATTTCCCTTAAAACTAAAACACCAAAAGTCTTAATTTATTACAGCATTTACATTCCCTTTTGATTGTTTTGTTTCCTCACCTCATAAGGATCTGTTATAGGAGCTGTAACTTATGTGCTCTCTGGCTGTTTCCAACGGATGCTACCACTGGTGCAATTCCACAAGTGATATAATAGCAGGAGCACTACTGTAGAGATGTCAGCGTTTTAACCACTCTTGTCTAGATCTACCCAGAACATGCTTAGATGACATGATGGTTAAAACAGCATAGGCAGCTGGGTTCTTCTCTACATAGACCTAAAGAGTAAAATCAATGGGAAGTTTTAGGGAAAAAGGCTAACAGACAAAGCCGCTGTGTTCTTATTGCTTGTCAGGAAGTTATTCTAATAATTTAATCATTTGTTTTTACAATAATATACAGAGAAATTAGTTTCTACTCTATATATCTCCTGCCATGAACTCAACTCTTGTGTGAAATAAGGTCCTATCTGGTTTAGAGTCTCAAAAAAGACTAAATACATCTCTCCCTATTTGTTCAGTGCACTGCTAGAGCTGGCCAAGAGTTTAGTTTAAGTATTACAAGGCAACATACAAAGTACACGTAAATCACCAGTTTTGCTTACTCCTTCCAACTGCCTCACCAACACACAGTGATGTGAAAGGAAATAAGGGCAGCTTTGAGCAGGAGAGTTTGATGAGGTTCTTGCTAGATTCATGCAAAAGTAAGATATTAAACACATCCTGATCAAAGTGGTAGTAAACAAGGTAAGAGCGACTATCTCACTGGTTGAAGGAGGCAAATGCGTTCCCACCCTGAATAATCTCTGCCCTCAGTAGAGCTGAGAAAGTATTTACCATCTGTCTCCAGGTCCTGCAAGAAACTCTCCAGTGAGCAATCTTAGCTAAAACTTTTCCTATAAACAAGCACTATTTTCCCCACGGCTGTGAGCGTTTGGTAAGGAGATGGGAAAATCCACCAAAGTGGGCATTAACGCCTTACTTAGGCAACACTTTTTGATGTCAGTGGAAGTTTTGTCTAAAGACAGCAGCATCAGGCCCTGACTAAATCCCAATAGCAAGAGTGATCTGCATACTCATTTATTGTCCACTAGGGATAGGTAGAAGGTATAAATATTGAGAGTAAGGAGTGTGGCCACAAAGCTAGCAGTTGGAATTGAGGAGTACAGGGTCATTGCCAGCAACATTCCACTTCCAAGACTGCCATCTAATGACACTGGATAGTACATGGATGTCTTCTGTTTTCATAGGTAAGAAAGGACCGAAAAAAATCAAGAGGCACACAATGGTTGTGCTCCTTTTAGTTCCTGAATCAGAAACTACCAATCACTACTTTAATCAAAAGTGGATCAGATCTTAATGGCAAAGAATGTGATATCAGGAAGGGTTCTTCTTGCTCTTCACCTTGTCCTCCAAGTTTTCAAAGTATTTCATTTTGGCTAGAAGTTTCTTGGCTTCTTGAAGATCATCTGAAATGAAACAAAGAACTGAAGTTTATATAAGGATGGAGTCTCTGTTTCAGCTTAGAAATTTAATTTAAAACATTTTGTTGTTGTAAAATGGCCATATCAATAACAAAACTAAACATGAATTTAAAAAACCCAAATACCACGAGTACCACAGTAAAACCTATGTTGCAACAGTGGAGGCCTCAGTCAGGATTGGGGCCCCTTTACAATGGCACTCTACAAAACAAATGTAAGAAATGGGCTCGTCCCAAAAGCTTACAATCTAAAAAGACAAGGTGTACAAAGAATGGGGAAAAGACATGCAACAGTAGAGCCCTCCCAATAACTCCTCTGAGAAGGAGGAACAAAAAAAAACCCAGTGAACCATTAGGCTCCTAGGTATCAAACTGTAAGACTGGCATCAGAGGCATGCTTGGACTATTTCCATTACAAACTGTAACAGACATAACAGGAGTAAGATCCAGCAGCCTGGCTAGGAATCACTGCTACAATGAAGACTGGCTCCATCCCACCACCACTGCCAGAAGGGCTCTGCCTGTAACAGGAGCTCTTTCAGCCAGCACTGGAGCATGCCTTCAGGTTCTGTATTTTTTTTTAAGTGGTGTTAATAGTGGATCCTTTATGTTGAAGGATTTAATAATACGTTGTAGTTAAAGCAATTTCATTCACTGATGTGAGGCCAGCAGGGCAGGTAATCATTACAATAGGAAACCCATAGTAAGGTACCTATAGGCATATGTTTATGGGAAGGAGGCTGGTTATGGGGGATTGTGGAATTGGAAATATGGGCAGCCTCTGGTCTAAGAGACCAAGAAAAATTATAATGTTGAGAGAAGTGTTACAATTGAGACAGGGTAGATGAAAGGGTTTGTACCCTGGGATGAGAGAGGGCCCTGACATAAGGAGGATCTTGAATTCTTCTTTCCACTGATTCCATGGTAGTGGGACTGGCAGAGTAGGGATGCAGAGACCACAGGAGTAGATGACTGAGTTCTGGCACAGCTTTTACCAGTTAGATGTTTGGTACACCTCTACCCCGATATAACGCAGTTTCACCTATTACGCGGTAAGATTTTTTGGCTCCCGAGGACAGCATTATATTGAGGAAGAGATATATATCATGAACCAAGGATGGTCAGTAGGGAGAAAGCGTGGCAGTGCTGATTACATCCCACCTGAACTATAGGAAGTCTTCTCCAAACTGGATCTGACAGAGTATGTGTCAATTTAGCATGCAAGCCCCAGATGGGATTAAGGTGGGACTGATTTTAGTGTACCACTGGCTCTGCTGCACTGTCAAGTCCCTTTGTAAGGGGACTACATGCCTCAGCCCATTGGCAATGGAAATACAGGGAAGGATTCAAATCACTGAGAGCAATCTTCATGTAGGTGATGAATCTTCAGAGGTGGTCAGGAGATCCTGGACATCATGAGAGCCATGGGCCTATTGAAGGTAGTTAACTGGATCAACTCACAGACATGACCACTCTTTGGACCGGATTTTTGGATTGGGGCTGCAAGTTAAGCAACTGAATCTTAAACTAACATCATGGACCAACAGTTACTGCCTATGGCTCATTTCTCCTGTCAGGGTGAGACACCTCTTTGAATGGTCTGTCTTTACTGATTAATGGAACTAGAAGGGTTCTAGAGAGTCTTGTTCCATTGTTAGGCCACCATCTTGATGATTAGGGAAGACAATTCTTCTAGGTGCCCTCTTTGCTAGCTTCATTCTCACAGTCACCCTGATTTACTCAGGACCTGCAACAAATTAAGCAAAAGGAATACAGCTAGCATGCCAGTGGTGGAAATCTCATGCAGAGGCTCAACAGCTGTTTCATGAAGGTTTGGCAAGAACAAGTTATTTTCTTCTACCAGAGTATCTGCAAAATCTTGGACAGCAGGTTTATTCCAGGTTATAGATAGTCTGCTAAATCAGGATAGTGAGTTCAGTAGCTGGTCTGACTTTCTTCTGTTGAGGAAATTTCTTGTTGTTTTACAGACAAGATTGATCAGATTAGGGCTGGGGTCTTGTTCCCTGGTGTCAGAACAAGATCTTGAGGGAACAAGGGCCTCATCTTGGCTGGTAGTTTCAGGCAATGAATCTCACTGAGGTACTGAAGATGGTGAGAGAGATTCGTCTTGCAGGCAGGGTTTTGGATCCACATACTTCCTGGCAGGTGATGTGAGGCAAACCTGCAGCCAAACCAGGGCTACTCACTCAGCTGTTCCTCCCACAAAGCTGCACTGAGCCATCACTCAGGCATGTGGCAACACTGCAGTGAATTACCTTTCCCACAGAGCCTGCAGTTACTCAGCCATCCCTGAGCAGATCCTAGGTCAGATGACCTCCAGGCTCAGGTATTTCTCCAATCCCACCAGAGCTGCAAATCACTCTGTGCAACAGCATTACCCAGTTTGTAACACTTCTGCTGCTTCACAGTGTATTAGACTCTCTAGACTCCCAGCCTACTCCTGACCAGTTCTTACCCTGCCTCCTGGCCCCCTCCTACCCGAGTCTGAACCATCTGGCTTTGACCTCTGTCATATACCTGGACTCCGGCTACAGACCTGATTGACTTATCTACAGACACAGATTCCTGTTCTGACCATGGCTGTCCCTAGATCTCAGTTCCAGTACTACCCTTGGCCCAGTGTCAACCCTACATCCAGCTTTGTCCTCTGCTCCAACCACTAGGCCTGACTACCGGGAAGCAGCATCTGACAGGTGGAGGCCAGTGGGGAAACAGTGGGTCCCTTGTTTGCCTCTCTGTGACAGCAGGGAGCATCCTGCTTAGAAGGGAGCATTAGTGCACACTGCTCACAAAGTCATCAATTGACACTGACAATCTAATTAATTATTGACCTGTATTCCATGTTGGGTAAGATTATGGAGAAGGCTGTGGCGAGACATTGCTCACACTATCTAGAATGCTTTTGATCTTTTCGACACTTCGCAATGCGAGCACAGACCTGGCCTTGGCAGAAACTGCCGTGGTTGATTATCTTCTCCAGGAGATGGATGAATATCAGGTGTTCGTGCTGGTGGTATTCGATCGGTCAGCTGCCTATGATACCATTAATCATAAGACCCTAGCAGGAGTGGAGAAGGCTGCTCTTCAGTGGCTTTGTTCTTTTTTCTTGGAGAGATCTCACTGGCATTTTGCTGAGGCAAGTTCGTAATTGCTCCTCTTCCCAAACGGCTGTTAATTGTGGGGTCCCAAAGAGTACCATTTTGTCACCCTGCTAGGCTTCAAGGTACATATGGGGCTGTTAGGAGAGTTAGCCAGGAGGCACGGGATGCAACATTGTCAGTATTCTCTCATTTGACTCAGAGAATGTAGTTCCGTGCCACAGCCAGTGTCTAAAATTGGGGTATGGATGAAAGTAAGATGGCAGAGACTTAACCCAGACAATAGTGACATGACGACAGTGAGCTTAAGGAAAAGAGGTGGTGATGAGAAGTGGAGGTAATTTCAGTCCTTTTCACTGAAGGACAATGGCCATCAGGGTTTGCATCTTACATGGAGATGCATCATAAAACTATTCAGAGACAAGCTGGTGCAAAACACAGCAGCCTGCTCACTGAGCAGGTCATCTTGCTAAAAGCTTGTTATCAGTACTCTGGGATCTGTACTGGCTTGCCCATTGGTCTCTGGAAGTTTTTTATTTTTAAAGGCAGTGAATGATACTTGAATTCTGTAGTTCACTAAATACTTTAGACCAAAGCATGCTGTTTTTAGCACTCATTACTCTGACATTATAGCAGTAAAACCATTCAAGAAGTAACTGATTGAGATCACTACCTCTTTCAAAAGCTTTGCTCACATCCTTGGTCAATTCTTCTTGTTTAACTGTAAAAAACAAAAAATACACTGTCTTATTCAAAGCTGTATATATGCTGACTGAGCACTTTCAATAACATTGCATTATGACTTCATGCTGGGAAACAGATATGCTGCCAGCACTTTTGCAATAACGTTGTTGCTAACTGTTTTGCTCTGTCACTAGCTATTAAACAGTTTAGCACCAAATCAAGCAAGTGAATTTTAGTGTAAATAGGGAGACTAATGTCATCACAAACTTTAAGGGCTAGTAGCTTGGTTAAAATCTCAGCTTGCACTCTGAATTTTATTTTACCCTTTCACAATACTGACAATTGCTATTATTTCTTGCAGCCAGGATCATTAACCCTGCAGAATGGAAGTGTGAAAATACTTCATCATTGAAGTGATGGTTGGCCACTACCTAGAACACATTCATGGAGAAAGTAGGCAGGATGAGAGGACACGCTTACAGCACTCTCCCAAATACACAGTTACCATATATTAAAAACTTTGTGGGTGAAAGTGTAAGTCTCTTCAAACCAAATACTTTGCTACATTTTCTCCATATTAACATGCTTTACCATAAAGTGATTTAAAACATTCTTTGAAACTGGTGACAGTGTTGTTATAGTATATATGTTCTCTTGTCATGGTGACTGGCATTAATATTTAGAGAAAAGTTTTCTGAGTGACTCAGGTCCCTCTGAGCAGAGCACCTTTAACAGCTCCCTACCATGTACCATATCATGCTAGACTATCCTCTCCTTTGTTCAGTAGATGAGACTTGCTGTACTCAAACTCTACATCTTCATTTCATCAGATTGCACTGGTGTCTCCTGTGGACACCTGAAATTCAGACTGTTCATCACTATGTAACCTTCCAATTTATTAACTATCCTTCTTCTGAACCATCATCCACCTAGTACTTCTCCACAGTTGACAAGCCCTCAAACTTTCAATGCTTGCTGGAGTTCAGTGAAAGTCTCTCTGTCACAGAGTGATAGATTGTCAAGCAAGAAGAAATTCCCAAGATTTTCCCGTTTGAGCTCTTGCATCACACAGCAGTGCTCCCCACACCATTTTCCTAAATGTCTTCTCTAAGCTCTCCTTGGGCTTCTGTGTTGCTCCACTATCTCTTTGGAGCCAAGAATTACTTCCCTCATCAGTCTTAACACCTTTCTCAATCTCCACGCTGAATACTTCCTTCACACTAACCCATTACTCTTTATTCTGACAACTTCAAACACTGAATAATATATTTCTCTTTATAGGCAACATGACCTAAAACACGTTTAAACCATTATTCAAAAATCTATATGCATATTTATTTGTTGCCAAACTAGGTAGAAACTCGCTAAATAGATTATAACAGGCACTAGATACATTTCCTATTAGTAAAATTTTGTTCATGATATTCCATGTATGGAATTTTGCTGTAAAAAGCAAAATTCTGTTAATAACATTAACAGAAAAAATATTTGCTTTGAAAAGGTAGCCATCATAACAAGCTGTGACCACACCTGCATCGGACTAGCAAAGCTGAACTAATAAAGTCTTTTTTAGATTGTTTATAAAAAGGAACCCTATTCCTCGGGGCACCATGGCAAGCAGTGTAAGTTATCTTGTTTGCAGTTTGGGTGGAGAAAATGCAAGTAGTTTTGCAGCTCAATCTACCAGCACAAACCGGTATCCAGACGCCCATGACAATCTCTAGTACACTATGTATACGTATTCATCTGGGACAAGAGAACTGAGAGGTCAATTAAAAAAAAAATAGAGAAGAGGTAATGATATTTATGTTCTCTGTAGACTAAAACAATAGGAAAATTGCTTCTTTAAAAAAAAAAAAAAATCTATCCAGTAGTTTAAGAGAAAATTGGTACAATGAAAGGACAAAAGAGAAATTGGAGATTGACTGACATAGTGTCTGGTGCCTAAACCGATATACTGCTCCTCTTTCTTTTTCATAAAACAAGAGGAACCCAAAAGAAGTCCTATTTCATAGATACCAGGGGAGCAGTCATGCAATGCTGAATGTATGTAAGCAGAATTCTTAAGGCAGATAGAGTATGAAGTCCACATACATGACAATAGAAACCTTCAGTGGAAATGAAGGCAGAACTTGGTAATTTGATATTGTGCAAGTCTGCTGAGGCCAGGTTAGATTTCTGTATGAAATTTCATCTTTACTGCTAAATCTTTCTGTAGAAGGCCATTGCTGTTGTGCCAACCTAAATGTTGCTATAGTCTGGGGTTGAGGGGGAAGGAACACACTTCTAAAAGCAAGCTTGAGTTGATTGTCTGTTTTGCTGGGTTTTAAACATGTTTGATGCCCTCTTGTGTTTACAGCTTTTGCAGGTCTCAGTGGGTTTGAAGTATCAGGGGGTAGCCGTGTTAGTCTGTATCTAGATACAGACTAACACAGACTAACACGGCTACCCCCTGATACTTGACACAATGCAAGGCACTAAATTTAGCTGTATGGAGTGGAAATCCATCAACCTCAACAAAAAACTTGCACAGATACAGACAGACATCATCTTCCTCTCCAAATGCAAACAGATGGACATCATACCAAATGGACTGAAGGTAAAAAATCCATTGCAATCAACATACTACACTGACTATGGTGAGAGACTGTGCTGGGCTAAGTAGTCATAATGAACAGGTCTGATTATGAACAAGAGGCTGCCAGGCAACTCTCCAACACCACATTCTACAGGCCACTATCCTCTGATCCCACTGAGGAATACCAAAAGAAACAACACCATCTGCTCAAGAAATTCCCAGTTACAGTACGGGAACAAATCTACATGGACACACCCCCAGAATCCCGACCAGGGGTATTCTAACTGCTACGCAAGATCCATAAACCCGGAAACCCTGGACGCCCCAGCATCTCAGGCACTGGCATTCTTACAGCAGGATTATCTGGACTCTCTCCTCAGACCCTATGCTACCAGCACTCCCAGCAAGCTTCGAGACACCACCGACTTCCTGAGGAAACTACAATGCATTGGTGTTCTTCCTGAAAACACCACCCTGGCCACCATGGATGTAGAAGCACTTTACACCAATATTCCACATGAGGATGGACTACAAGCTGTCAGGAACAGTATCCCTAATGAGACCACAGCAAGCCTGGTGGCTGAGCTTTGTGACTTTGTCCTCACTCACAACCACTTTAGATTTGGGGACAACTTATACCTTCAAGTCAGTGGCACTGCTATGGGTACCCGCATGGCCCCACAGTATGCCAACATTTTTATGGCTGACTTAGAACAACGCTTCCTCAGCTCTCGTCCCCTAATGCCCCTCCTCTACTTGCGTTACATTGATGACATCTTTATCATATGGACCCACGGAAAGGAGGCCCTTGAAGAATTCCACTTGGACTTCAAGAATTTCCACCCCACCATCAACCTCAGCCTGGACCAGTCCACACAAGAGATCCGCTTCCTGGACACTACAGTGCAAATAAGCGATGGTCACATAAACACCACCCTATACCGGAAACTTACTGACCGCTATACGTACCTACATGCCTCCAGCTTCCATCCAAGACACATCACACGATCCATTGTCTACAGCCAAGCCCTAAGAGACAACTGAATTTGCTCCAACCCCTCAGACAGAGACAAACACCTACAAGATCTTTATCAAGCATTTGTAAAACCACAATACCCACCTGGGGAAGTGAGGAAACAGATTGACAGAGCAAGACGGGTACCCAGAAATCACCTGCTACAGGACAGGCCCAACAAGGACAATAACAGAACACCACTGGCCATCACATACAGCCCCCAGCTAAAACCTCTCCACCGTATTATCCATGATCTACAACCTATCCTGGAAAATGATCCCTCACTCTCACAGACCTTGGGAGGCAGGCCAGTCCTTGCTTACAGACAACCCCCCAACCTGAAGCAAATACTCACCAGCAACTACACACCACACCACAGAAACACCAACCCAGGAACCAATCCCTGTAGCAAACCTCGTTGCCTACTCTGTCCCCATATCTACTCTGGCGACACCATCAGAGGACCCAACACCATCAGCCACACCATCAAGGGCTCATTCACCTGCACATCCACTAATATTATATATGCCATCATGTGCCAGCAATGCCCCTCGGCCATGTACATTGGCCAAACCGGACAGTCCCACCACAAAAGAACAAATGGACACAAATCGGACATCAGGAATGGTAACATACATAAACCAACAGAGGGTCCTGTGGCACCTTTGAGACTAACAGAAGTATTGGGAGCATAAGCTTTCGTGGGTAAGAACCTCACTTCTTCAGATGCAAGAGATATAAACCAGTAAGTGAACACTTCAATCTCCCTGGTCATTCTATTACAGGTTTAAAAGTCACTATCATTGAACAAAAAAACTTCAGAAACAAACTTCAAAGAGAAACAGCAGAACTAAAATTCATTTGCAAATTCAACACCATTAATCTGGGCTTGAATAGGGACTGGGAGTGGCTGGCTCATACAGAAGCAGCTTTTCCTCTCCTGGAATTGACACCTCCTCATTTATTATTGAGAGTGGACTACATCCACCCTGATTGAATTGGCCCTGTCAACACTGGTTCTCCATTTGCGAAGTAACTCCCTGCTCTCCACGTGTCAGTATATAATGCCTGCATCTGTAACTTTCACTCTATACCTCCGAAGAAGTGAGGTTTTTACCCACGAAAGCTTATGCCCAAATAAATCTGTTAGTCTTTAAGGTGCCACCAGACCCCTTGTTGTTTCAGTGGGTTTGGACACTGCAGTTTAACATAAAAAGATAAATACAGATCAGGTAAGGGGACAAGTGAAAAGCTATAGGGGTAAGTGTTAGATTAAGAACACAGAGGTGTACAAATGTGCAGGGGATGCAAAATAGAAGGACACAATGATAGCGGATCTAAAGCAATCAAAATAAAAACAAGGACATGGACTAAAGTTTGTCCTATTCAACATAATGATGAAAAACATAGGAAAATGTGGAAAAGTTATTTTCTTAACTTCCTCCTGTCACAGAGCTGACCCTTTAAGGGGAGTTACAGACCAGCCTACCTGTGATAGAGAATGAGCCAACTCAAACCCATCTGGAACCAACTAAATCCCTTGGTGACTGACTGGCTGTTTATTAATAAGCTTGATAAAGGGTTCCTAGACATAGCATCTTCCAGGAGAGCTCTCTAGAACAAGGAGCTTGGAAGATGTGCTTCTAGAAACAGAAACCGCAGGACAGAAGCCCAGGGGCTGCAGGTGGCTGGAGAAAAGGGGCTGCAGGTGGCTGGAGAAAAGGGGCTGCAGGTAAGTGCTGTAGAAGATTAAGGTAGAGACTGAATTGGACGCAGAGAACTATAGGGCCAAAGGAGAAGGGCTGTGCACTCTTGGGCCCAAGTGGAGAGATCGCAGGCTAGACTAAGAAATACAGGCCCGACAGGGGAGGGCTGTGCAAACCCTGCTATCAAAAGGAGGGACTTATTTCCAGTTTATTTAGATTTAATAAAGTAGAACCTTAACAGGGGAATTTTGCTTTAGACCCTTTTGAACTGTGTGGTGTTCTTAGGGGGCCCTGGGCAGGGAGCACCTGCAGTGCCATGCTCAGGCAGCAGGAGGTGCTATGGGGCAGCCCCCTCCCCCAATTACATCACCTTAATTAGAGAGACTAGCCTTTTTCACATTATAGAAAAATATAGCATTGTAACTTATTTCTATACATTAGACAAGTCTAGACTTCACCTTCAATGAAACTTTCAATCTCTTCTATTTTAGCCTCATTATTAAGTTCTGCCAGTGTCTCATTGATTTCCATGATTTCCTTGAGGAACTCCACATCTATGTCACTGTCTGTCCCTTTTGCCAGTTCCACTCCATTCAGCTCCAGCTGGTGAAGAAGAAAACAATGGGCTCACAATATCTGCTGCTGTCAGATCTGTATTTCAATCCCAACCAGTTTCCAAAATATCAAGTCACTAAGAGTTTATCTACATGTGGCGTTCATCAGGAAAAACTCCCTGTGTAGACAAGCTCCAAAATTAGCAGTTGGCTAATGCACAAATGGGCACTGGGAGTTGTTAGGGACAAGGCTTAAAGTAAGTATAGGAGGTACATCTTTGCTCAGAGATAATTAATCTGTTGGATGGGCGACAGACTATTAGTCCATGTCTACACTGCCACTTATGGCAGCAAAATTTATGTTGCTCAGGGGTATAAAAAACCCCCACCCCCAAATGACATAAATGTTGCTAGCATAAGTGGTAGTGTGCACAGCAATATGTCAGTTGGAGAGCTTCTCCCGCCAACGTAGCTACTGCTGCTCATTGGGGATGGTTTAATATGTTGGCTCTCTTCCGTCGGCTTAGACCAGCCACATGAGGGATCTTACAGTGATGCAGCTGCATTGGTATAGCTATGCTGCTGTAAGGTCTCTAGTGTAGACATAGCCTTAGTGAGATTACAGTGATAAAACTAATAAAAGAAAAAAAGTTATTCCATAGTCAAGATGCTAACAGGGGGAGGGGTAACTCAATGGTTTGAGCATTGGCCTGCTAAACCCAGGATTAGGAGTTCAATCCTTGAGGGGGCCATTTAGGGATCTGGGGCAAAAATCTGTCTGGGGATTGGTCCTCCTTTGAGCAGGGGGTTGGACTAGATGACCTCCTGAGGTCCCTTCTAACCCTGGTATTCTATGATTCTCGGTGGGACAGAGGACAGAGGACAGAGGAGCTGTTTGGCCTCCTTCAGTCTCAAAGATTCCTGTTTTCTCTTGTGAAAGCACATGAATGGTGGGAAAGCAGTGGAGGAGGTACACAAGATTTGGTTCTTTATACTGTAACAAACTACAGTCATCTCTGCATGGTTATGGTGTGATATTGCAGTACATATTAGACACCTTACTAGGTACAATCCACGTCTCAAGGGACTTAGAAGGGTTTGGTAGGCTCTGTTAACCAAGGAAGAGTGTTGTTCAGAAAAGTCCCGCTCTTTCTGTCAACAGAAGATCCAGAAATATTTTTATTACACAGAATTGCCATATTTACAATAAAAGCCAAATCATGCCACATTTAATCAGCAGTGAAGAAATAAAATTACTATATGAACAGTACAACAGTTCAAAATCTGTTACCTCTGTGATCAAAGTTTAATTTTTTTCTTTATTTTTAAATGCAGCACTGCAATTGCTTTTCTTCAGCTAGACCAGCAGTTCTCAACCAGGTGTCTGGGGCCCTCTGGGGGACTGCGAGGTTTCAAGGGGTCTGCCAAGCAGGGCCAGCATTAGACTCACTGGGGCCCAGGGCAGAAAGCTGAAGCATTAGACTCACGGGGGCCCCTGTGGCGTGGGGCCCTAGGCAATTGTCCTGCTTGCTACCCTCTAGCACAGGCCCTGGCTTTTATATGCAGAAAAGCAGTTGTCGTGGCACAGGTGGGCTGCAGAGTTTTTATAATATGTTGGGGGTGGCCTCAGGGAAAAAATGGTTGAGAACCCCTGAGCTAGACCAACTTGTAATTTGACCTCTTCAATCTCACACTAAGCAGGGCTGGGCATAGTCTGTATTTGCAGAAGATGCTTCCAAACAACCAAGCCAAAGTTTTCCAAAAAAGGGACCCAAACTTAAAAACCATAATTTGGGACTCCCAGGGTATGTCTACGTACTCCGTGGCAGTGAGCTTCCCAGCTCTGGTTCACACTTGGATCAGCAGGGCTTGAACTGGTGCTCTAAAAATAGCTGTGTGGACAGTGCTTTGAAGTTGTGGCTCAAGTGCTGAAGCTAGCGAGCAGGGTGGGCTTTAGAGCCTGAGCTTCAGCCTGAACCACAACTTCAAAGTGGTGACTATACGGATATTTTTAGAGTGCTAACCTGAATCTGTCAACCCAGGCTGGGAGGCTTGCTGCTGTGCAAACATACTCCTGGGGCCTCATTTTCAAAGTGAAGTATGTATTCTCACCACCTTTGAAAATCTGGCCCCTGGAATCTCAGACATCCAAAAATGGAGAGAATCAATTAATGGAAGTGTTTGAAAATTTGGACCTTAGGTTCCAGTGGCAGGGTGGACCCAAAAGACACTATTTCAGAGGAAGAGGGGAAGATTACAGAATGACATTGATTCACCATAATAAGTACACTTTACATCCTCCAAACATCACTGATATAAGCCTCAAGCACTGGACAAGTGAGAGAATGGGTGCAGACAGCCTGGGGGGTGTGAAGGGCTTCCTCCTCCTCCCCAAATTTTAGGGATTTCATTAATAAAAGAAACTGAATTTGGAATAGAATCTTGTTTATCTCACTTTATTAGAGGCGGACAAATTCAGTTACGGAAAAAAAGTACTTTTTAAAGTCACATTTGACAGCAACTTTTAAAAAAAACTTTAGCCCCTCCAAATAATAAAATAAAACCAACTCTCTTTCTACCTCAAGCAAAAATCATTCAATTTCGTAGACAGAGAACTTGCAGTGCAAACTAGGAATGTATATGAAGCTTCTGAGCAAGTCAGGGGCATTGATTAGAGAACCCTAGATTCTACCTCCCCCACCTGTACTCAGTCCATGCGAATACACAGATTTGGGAGCTAGTTCCCAAATAAATGAACTTGTTGAGCTGCCAATGAGTTGTCACCATGTCCCTTGCCTGGGTGACTTGCACTGGAAAAAGAGACAACTCTCCTACACCAAGGCCTATGCCTGGAGGCCCAATGGCAAGTCTTCATCACCCTTAACTCCTAACCTGGGGTCTCTGGCTGAAGTAATCAGGGTGTAGGGAGCGCTGCAAGCTCCGGAATCGCTGCTGCAGCTGCTGCACACTGATGTTGAATGAGCGATCGCTGGGGAGAGAGAAGTGGGAAAGCATGAGAGCTACAGCTCGCCAACTACTATCCCCACCCCCCAAACCCCCTCACGCCCTAACTTCCCCCACCCCCACCCCAACCTCCTAGGCCCACTCCTGGTTCTCAGCCCCACTCAAACCTTCCCGCCCTTCCCCCACCCCCAGGTTCCCCTCAAGTCCTAACCTCCCCCACCCCTGGTTCTCAGCCCCCCTCACCAGCCCATAAGGCGGAAGAGGTCAGGCTGGGACTCCGGGGGCTGCAGGGCCTGGCAGGCCGGACAGAAGCGAGGCAACCCCTGCCCCCCGCGAGCGGGGAGAGGGATGCCACAACTCCAGCAGCGTGGGACGGGGAGAGAGCCGGGCTCTGCACTACGGGGCCGAGAAAAGGCGGCCGGAGCCTGAGAACCCCACAGCGCCCTGCAGAGCTGACCCCTCCGCGCAGCCCACATCGGGCCAGAACTACAACTCCCAGCAGCCCCCGCAAGACCAGCTAACGCTGGATTGGCTGAGTTTATAAGAAGAATCGCGCGGGGCGCATGCGCAATGAGCGGCGAGGTCGGGCTCGGAGTCGGGTCACCATTCATTAGATGCGCGCGCGCGGGTGAGTCCGGGTCGTGTGGTGGTCAGTCCCCAGTGCCCTCTGCGCGAGTCCGCACGCGCCGGTAGGCCCGGCCGCGGCCTGCCCCCGCCGCGCTGCACCCTCGAGGTGCGGGGCCGGGCCGGGCCGTCTGACGGGGGCACCCCTGGGCGCCGCCTCGTTCGCGCGGCTGACTGGGCGCCGGGTGCGCTGGTCTCTGCCCCGGGGTGGCCGCAGCCCAGCCTGCCCGGCCCTCGGAGCGCTCCCTCCCCCTACCCCACTCAGCGGGTCCCGCGGGGAGACTGGTTGGCGGGCCGTTGTGCTGCAAGGGGTGGGGGTGGGTCTGCCGCAGCACTAGCCAGGGAGTCTCTGCCCCGCAGTGATTGACCGCCCTGCCAGCTGCCCGAAACAAGGAGCCCGCTGCGGTCACGTGCGCTGCGGGATGGGGGGCACGTGACCACGCTTGCGGCTTCCCTGTCCTTTCTGCGGGGAAACAAGGAAATCTGCATGTGATGTGAATTCTGTGCGTGTGCAGTGGTGCAAAATTCCTCAGGAGAACTTTCTGGAGGTGACGTGAACTGCCCACTCCTGGCTTCTGCAACCTCCTGTTTCTCTGCCAGAGTTGGGGCCTTTGCACTAGTGTCCTTATTGTGTTTCAATTTGGGTAACAGCCTCTTGTTTCCCCATAACTCTCTGTTTTAGTGGCTTCTACAGTCCCTATCACAACAGTCTCCAAAATGCTCTCTGTCTCTGGTGGGTTAAATGTATACAGCATCTTTTACTTTCCATCCTATGCTATACATTACTATACATTGTGAAAAGGCTCCTGTGCATCTCCCCTAAGGTAGCTGCATCTCCGATGGGGGCTAAGCAATTGCTGCTGGAATGATCAGTAATGTGGAGAAGTGCTGGGGGGGGGGGGGGTCTCTTTAGCTGAAATGTACTGTGGAAATACATGATCATTATAATCTTCATTAACTACTTTACAGATTATTTCGTGCTCTGATGCCTATTTCTTGCGCAAGTGTAGCAGCTGATTTTATAAGCTTCATGTCATTGTGTACCTATGTAGAGTATCTGCAATCAAGGTTGAGACTTTAGGTGTGTATCCAAAGCTAAGGGAAAAACAAAAGAAACAACGTCTCTTGGGATGTCCAGCAGTTTATCAGAGTAGTAAGTAGTAAGACCAGAGCTTTGATCAAGTGACAAATTCTTGAAGTTGTGTGTTTTAAAAAAATAAAAAAATAAACTGTCAACACTGACTGTCCTTTTTTTAAAAAACGGTACCAATATTGGGAAGGGATGGCATCAGAAGCTTTTCTATAATATTGAATGTTTTTTTGCTTAGGATTTGCTACTTGTAGCATTCTTTTTGCCAAGGTGAATCATTGTCTAATTTGTCCCTTTCTGTTTGGAGAGCTGCTGCTGTTGTTGTTGTACAAATGCACGTGAAATCTGTGCCCTGAAGAGCTTACCTAAAAGTCAGGGATTGTGGTTTAACTGCTGCTGTACAACCAGCAGAGGGAGTGTTACCCATTTTTTTTAAAATTCTTTTTCAATGGAAGTGGATTACAAAAAAAAATAGAGCAAGCGGGACATTACCCACAAGGCTGCTGATTTCTTTAGGCCAGAAATTTTACCTTGTCTGTTTTAATTGTATTTAAATATTTGTTAGCTGAATTAGCTTTGGTGATGAGAAATCCCATACAATATGAAGTAATCTCTGTTTTAAACTTTGGTTCTGAAGCCAAGATGTCTCGAGAGACTGGAAATGAATCCCAGCAATCTCAAGGTGCCCAGCAGTCTCAGGGTGGTACAAGTTCTTCCTCCAGTGGATCACAGAGTGCCAGTCAGTCTTCTTCCAGTTCTGGGACCCTCAGTTCTTTGGACACAGTTCCTACTCAGGAACTTCCTTCAATTCCTGAGGATCAGGAACCTGAAGAAATCGTTCCTCAGCCATGGGGTCGACTCTTTGCACTTGGAAAGGGTTTCTGCAATTATGGTATGTATATACCATAGTGGGTTCTCTCAAGTCAATGTGTGTAATAGGACAAAAAATCCTGAAGAAGTTTAATAAAATGGAATATTTCACTTTTGAATGAATGGTAAAGTATAATTGATGGTGTGATTGCAGTTTTTGTTTGGATTTTTGTAGGGAGTGTATATTCAGTAAGAAATGTTGCTGCCATAGGAAACTGAGATACACAGCATCTACCAATCTGGAGGAAGAATTTTTTCAGAATTCTCCTTTACTGCCTCCCTATTTGCCTGGCTAAGATTTTGTGCTATATAATGTTAGTATAGCCATATATTTGTAAAATTTGACCCCAGAGCAGAATGAAACAAAACCTTTTAACTTGTCTCATTACTGAACCCAAGGTGGGGAAAAAGAATAATGATATCTATAAGAATAATTTGATGCCTAGATGCATGCCATCTATCTGCTAGAACTTAAAAAAAAGCTGTTTTAATCTGCATGACTCAGTAGCAGTCTGTATGCTCTTCCTGGTCTTAGGCAGAGCAAGTCAAGTGCAGATGAACATACTTAGCTAGCAGACATACTGTGGGAGCAGTGCTTTTGCCATGATCTCATGTCAGTCTGCTGTATTGACTTGGAGTAGATAGACCTTAGAGCCACAATAGGCTTCACTTGCTTGTTAGTGGTCTGCCATTAGGTTTTCCGTTGTTAATAATGCACAATTACCTTATTTTTAAAAATAGATGAATAGAGTAAATTTATAACAGTTCTGTCACAGTTCTATCAGGCAGTGTCTGTATTTTTCTGGTGGTAACTGTGACTCCTCTTAAAAAGGGATATGAAAAATTACCATGTCTATTAGCCCAGAGTCGATACAAAAAGATTTTCTTTTATATCAGGATCTAGCTAGGAGGTGCCTAATGAATTTGAAATTCTACCTCCCTTCTAGCTGCTGGAAGGGAAAAGGTGCATTCTGCTTCTAGTGCCTTCCCCCAAACCTCCTAGCTGCTGTTAAGTTGAAGGGTTTCCACTACTTTACACATTGTTCAGCTTTCTGGGTGCTGTGGGGGGCAGGGGAATAAGTCTCTTTTTACTGTCACTCTTCCCCAGCCTTCGATTTTTGAAATTTTTCTAGTGGATTGATCATTCCATCTCAATACTATATTTGAGTATCTCTGTTATTGCTCAAAGTTCTCCCAAGCACCAGCAATCTAAAATGAATCTTATTCTAGACCATTTCACACCTGTCCATCAGTGAAATCGACCAGAATTGTGTTTATCTTACATTGCTGTTGCCTGACAAAGTTCTGAGCAACAGCAGAAGCCTTGGAGCTATCTGCAGAAATGGGGACGTCATATAAAACTAGATTCATGTTTGAAAAACTATTATTACAGTTATAAGGGTTAGAAACTTAAAGGGATACCCTCAACATGAAATGTAGTAAATCTTTAACCAAAAAAAAAAAAGGCTAAATAGTTTCAGGCATTACAACTGACCCTGAGCCTCCCTGACAATTTGCTTTTTCTATTTTTAAAAAAACCTTTGCATCTTTCCTGTAGCTGTGTGAAAGACTCACAGAAATTACTAAACTTTAAGCCATGATCCTGCAAACAATTATGCACATGAATGATCCCAATGTAATTACTTACATAAGTAAAACTAAGCATGTTTGTAAGGATTGAAGCATTAGTTGGGATTGTTGCATCACTAGATTTTTGAGAACCTTTTAACTGCCACATCTGGGCATTATTTTTTCTTGTTGCTGCAGTTTTGTTTATTACTGATCATTGCTCTAGATATTAATGTTTTGGTTCTTTAAATTAGCTTTTCACCATTTAAAAATTGACTGATTATGCATAGTTTATTTTAAAGGGGTCTGATTCTTTATGCATATGAATTCTGGTGTTTCTCAAACAGAATTTGTAATTTTTGGAGTGAGACAATTTTTATTTTGCTTAACATTTTCATTCTTATACAAGGAATGCTCAATGTGAGTCATGTTAAAAGGAAGAGAACGGGGGCGGGAAACAAGTGTCTTCTATCTTTATTTAGAAATAAAGAAGTATCCTAGAGTTCAGGCAGTGTCTGATGAATCTTGCTTTGTCTCCTGTTCCAAGTACTATCATTTGGTACCATTTTGCAGTGGTAGGTCTAACTTACTGGAATTTTGTGTTCTCTCTCTCTCTCTCTCTCTTCCTTCCTCCTTGTCCCCCCAATCCCAGACTGCGTGAATGACGAGTGTTGGTTTGGCAGAGACAGAAGCTGTGATTATAGCTTTGCTAAGCTAGGGTTGACCGAGACAGGCTTATACCAAAACTACAGCAAGAAGCACTTCCGAATCTTCAGGGTAGGTGCTAAAAAGGCCATTTTACCCCTTTCCCTCTGTTCTGTAAAGAAGGAAACTGGATTAACTGAAAAATTCTAAATCAAAGTTTCACTGCTTTTCAGACAAGGTGGATTGATTTAAATCAGCAACCAGGAAGCCTTGATTTAAATCAGGGGTAGGCAACCTATGGCATGCGTGCCAAAGGCAGCACGCGAGCTGATTTTCAGTGGCACTCACACTGCCCGGGTCCTGGCCAGTGGTCCAGAGGATCTGCATTTTAATTTAATTTTAAATGAAGCTTCTTAAACATTTTAAAAACCTTATTTAATTTACATACAACAATAGTTTAGTTATATATTATAGACTTATAGAAAGAGACCTTCTAAAAACATTAAAATGTATTACTGGCACATGAAATCTTAAATTAGAGTGAATAAATGAAGACTTGGCACAACACTTCTGAAAGGTTGCTGACTCCTGATTTAAAAAAATTAATTCGAATCTTATTTTGCATACATAGTTTTTGGTTATTTTCTTAACGAAAAGTTGGTTCTCATTGGTTGGTAACCATTAAAACATACTGATTTGCAACTAAATATAGTCTTTACACTAAATGTAGTACCAGGCGAATGTGCTATATTTATCCACGTTTATTTAGAAATTATATAGTATAACATACATTTATTTGTGTTCTGAATTTTTGCATTTTTTTTATTGTTACAAATGGTGAATGGTGCATTTCTTATTAGTAGGTGATTTTAATTTTTACTTGTGATTTGTGTCAAGCTCTATTTGGATGGAAACTGGAATTCAATTAAAAATGAGCAAAACCAGCATAACTACCTTACAAGTCTTAAACTGGGGTCCTACATGGATTAGTTCTTGGTCCTACGCTGTTTAATAACCTAGAAGAAAACATAAAATCATCACTGGTAAAGTTTGCAGATGACACACAAGTTGGGAGAGGTAGGGAAGCGGACAGACAGATCACTGATTCAGAGCGACCTAGATCTCTTGGTAAACGAGCAAGAAAACAATATATGTTTTAAGATGGCTAAATTTAAATGTGCACATCTAGAAACAAAGAATGTAGGTCATACTTGCAGTGTGGGGGGCCTCTATCCTGGGAAGCAGTGACTCTGAAAAAGATTTGAGGGTTGTGATGGATAATTAGCTGAACATGAGCTCCCAATATAAATACTGTGGCCAAAAGAACTAATCCTATCCTAGGATGCATAAATGGGTATGTTGAGTAGGAGTAGATAGGTTATTTTACCTCTGTATTTGGCATTTGTGTGACTGCTGCTGAAATACTGTGTCCAGTTCTGGTGCCCACACTTCAAGAAGGACGCTGATAAATTGTAGAGGGTTCAAAGAAGAGCCATGAGAGGGATGAAAAGGGCTTAATCTCTTAAGATTAACAAAGAGAAGGTTAAGGGGTGACTTGATAAGTCTATAAGTACCTACATGGGGAACAAATATTTAATAATGGGTTCTTCAGTCCAGCAGAGAAAGGTGTAACCTGATCCAATGGCTGGAAGCTAAAGCTAGTCAAAATCAGACTGGAAATAAGGTGTAAATTTTTAACGGTGAGAATAATTAACCATTGGAACAGTTTACCCAGGATTGGGGCTGATTCTTCATCACTGAGAATTTTATATCAAGATTGGATGATTTTCTGAAAGATATATTATTTTAGGGAGGCTCTATGCTCTGGGTTATACAAGTGATCAGACTAAATGATTAAAATGGTCCCTTCTGGCAATAGACTCTATGAATGTTTTTATTGGTCAAATAAAACTACGTTAAATGTGCTTGATACACAAGAAGATGTAAAAGGTGTCAAAACATGCTTGGCATTTAAAACTAACTGATTTATTAAATAAAAGAAGTATATGAAGTTAATGAATCTGTGATGGTTTCTGGTCACTATGTATTTCAGGATTTTAGAACTAGTAGATTTCAACCCCTCACTGTTTTTTATACATAGATTGGAAGAGGAAAACAAGCTTTCCTGATTTTTCAACTCCCAATCATTTTCTTATCTTTGAAGGAACTAGTCATTGATCTGAATAAGTTGAAAAAAATGAAATGAAGAAAATATCCTTTCTGCACATGTAGAAGAGGCTACTGCTGTCAAAAGCTGGTTTAGCATGTCAGAAAATTCTGGTTTCAGATGCTTAGCCACTGACTTCTAGCAGTTCAGAGATTTGAGTTTCTATAAAACTTTGGGAGTAAACATGTACTGCTTAATATTTTTTCATTTAATTTACATGATTTTAATAGATTATAGTAAATGTAGCCCTTAACATTGGTTGTCATAATTTAACTTTGAATAGGTTTATTTTTTAAAAGAATGTAGTTAATTTAAATAAAAATCTGTTTTTTTTTTTCTTTTTTTTTTTCTTTTTAAAAAATCACTGATTTTTATCCACATTGTTTTCATAGACTTGAGTCATAGAGTTTAAGGCTAGAAGGGACCACTCGGTTATTTAGTCTGACCACCTGTACATCAGAGACCACTGATATCACTCAACATTCACATACTAAACTCAACAACCAAAATTAGACCAAACTATTAGTCTCCAGGAGACTAAACTGTTTTGTGCCACATGCAGAGACTAGGGATGTCATGGGTCTCAAACACAGGGCAGTGGGGCTGCTGAAAGCATGAGCTTTTTCCTATACACCATGGAGCTGCAAGGGGAGAGGAGGGAACTGATGCTAAAACCCCACCACCAAAAGTTACACCCACTGAGTGCACAAGGTCAGATGACTAACAGAACACTGCTGATTGGATACCACTCGCTATAAAGTTTGCTCTTCCTGTCCCATCTCTTGTCTGAGCAACATGCCTACTGACTAGTTGCCAGGCCTGTTGCTGCGCAGACCTCTTAGACCAAGACTAGGTCTACGCGGGGTGGGGGTGGGGTGTCGACCTAAGATACGCAACTTCAGCTACGCGAATAGCGTAGCTGAAGTCGGCGTATCTTAGATTGATTTACCTGGCTGTGAGGACAGCAGCGAGTCCACCGCTGCTGCTCCCCCTCGACTCTGCTTCCACCTCTTGCCGCCGTGGAGTTCCAGGTCGATGAAAGAGCGATCGGGGATCGATTTTTATCGCGTCTAGTGTAGACACGATAAATTGATCCCCGATAGATGGGTGGGAAGTGTAGACATACCCCGAGTCTCTGCTTCCTCGCCTGGTTTCTACTCCTTATTTCTGCTACCATACCTCGTTCCTGCTACCTACTGTGTCTCTTCTCTGCTCCTGTTACCAGATCTGTTTCTTGATTCGTGCTTCCTCACTCAGATCTCAGTTGCTGACTCCATCTTTGATCCTTGGCATGACTTCTGGCTCTAACTCTAGCTTGTCCATTGGTGTGACCACAGTTTACTCCTGGCTCCAACCACTAGGTCAGAGAACCCACATTAAGGGCTCTAACAACGGGGGACTGTGGTGCACCAGTACATGAGACCGTTGTGAAGGCAGAGAAATGATTAAATGAGCTATATAACCACCATCCACACACACTGCAGAGGAAGGCAAAATAACCTCAGGGTCACTGCCAATCTGGCCTGGGGGAAAATTCCTTCCCTGTCTCCGCATATGGCGATAAGTTAGACCCTGAGCATGTGAGCAAGAACCAGCCAGCTAAGCAATTGAGAGAGAGAATGCTTGGTGCCACTTCAGAGCCTGGTGTACCCCACTAAGTGTCCCATCTCCAGCCATATCCATTCCTGGGCTTCAGAGGAAGAAAAGTAATAAAAAAAACAACAAAAAACCCTCCCAGAATATCATCTCTTCTCTGGACCTCTCCTACTTTAATCTTTCTTGAACATGGGTGACCAAATGAGGTCTTACGAATGTCTTGTACAGTGGCACTAATACTTCTCTAGCTCTACTGGAAATACCTCACCTAATAAATTGTAGGATCACGTTTGCCTTATTCAGAGCTGGTAGCAGTTCAGAGTCATCCTGCGATCGACCCACACACCCAGGCGTCTCTCCTCTCTCACTTCCAACTTAGGAGCTCCCAGCTTATTGCAGAAATTCTCATTATTAGACTTTAAGTGCATGACCTTGCACTTTGAGGTATTGAATTTTATTCCATTCTGTCACTCCAGTCTTCAAGGTCAGCCAGATCTTCCTTTATAATGTTCTGATCCTCCTCTGTATTGACAGTGCCTCCCAACTTTGTATTATCATCATATTTAATTAGCACACTCCTACTTTCTGTGCCAAGGTCATTATTAAAAATATTGAATAACATTGGTCCCAAGACAGTCCTTGAGGAACTTTGCTATTAACCTCTTTCTAGTCCAATAATTTAACTTTCAGCACAACCCATTGCCGTCTCCCCTTTAGCCACTTCCTTATCCACCTTACCATGCTTATACTGATCTCCATCTTCCGTAATTTAACTATTAATTGCCCATGTGGTATTGTGTCAAATGCTTTAGTGAAGTCCACATATGTTAGATCTACTACACTTACCTTATCTAAAAATTCAGTTATTTTCTCAAAGGAGGAAATCAGTTAATCTGGCATGATCTACCTTTATTTAATCCATGTTGCGTTACGTCCCCATTACATTTACTTCGATGAATTTAATTATCCTTTCCTTCACAATTTGCTCTAAAATCTTGCATACCACAGGGCAAACTAACTGGCCGAATCATTTTTGTTTTTTGTTTTTTCCTTTTCTTAAATATAGCCTGACATTAGCTATTCTCCAGTCATATGGTACTACCCCTGAATAGATAGGTTTATTACAGATCCTTGCTACTGGACTAGACATCCCACGTGACAGTTCTTTCAGTATTCTGGGATGGAAATTATCCGGCCCCTCTGATTTGAGCACGAGTTTTTCTTTCATATCAGATGTGGTAATTTCCATTTCTAGTCACTCATTTCCATCAGCCAGACTGCCTTCATGCCCATTCTATATTATCATTGTTATTGAGAGCTGAGGTCAAATGTTCATTTAGTTTTTCGGTCATACCTAAATTATCTTTTAATCTCCTTCCCATCCACACTGCATAGCAGCCCAACTTCATTCTTCCTTAATCTCTTTTTAGTTGTATAACAAAAAAACCTCTTTATTATTTATTTTAATTTCCTTAGCAAGAGCTAATTCAGCCTGACTTTTAGCAATTCTCATTTTATTCCATTTTCTGACCTCCATGATGTAGCTTTCTTTGCTAATCAACTCCTTTCTTCATTCTCTATATGTTCTCTTCTTACTCCTAATAACCTTTTTAGGTAGATATTCATCCAGCTGTGTCTGAGCCTTTCCCTACAAGTTTTTTTTCCCCTTTCTTGGGAAATTTCAGATAGTTTTTGTATAGTTGATTTGAAGAAATTCCACGCCTCCTCTGCATTTTTAAGTTTATGAGCTCTTCAGTCCAACTGACTTCTTAAACTAGTTCTCTTAATTTCCCAAACTTTGCCCTTTTGAAATACATGATGATGACCTGGTTTTGATTATCCTTCTACAGATGCCCCCTGGGTTACGCAAACCTGATTTATGCAAATCCTCAGTTACGGAAAAAGTTCCGTAAGCTAGAAACAGGAGTGGGTTTTTTTTTTTGTTTTTTTTTCTGCATAATGGTCAGGTATACGTTTCTGACTTATGCAAAATTTGAGTTATGCAAGGTGTTCTGGAACGGAACGCTTGCGTAAATCGGGGAGCGACTGTATTTAATTTAAACTGAATCAACTTGCGATCACGCTATCCAAGGTTATTTCCTACAATCAGCTCTTCTGTGATGTCCTTCCTACTTACTAAAATCTAGTCCATGACAGTTTTCTTCATCAAACTGTAATCTGTCACATCCAAGAATAATTGGGCCCCAACAGTATTAATAGCATTTATTCTCCCATCTGTATCCGGGAGGTTAGTCTCCCATTATGCCACAATTCCCAACAGTATTTATCTCTTTAATAATATTGAAGCGATCACTATCCATGTCTGAGTCTGACCTGGGGGTCTCTTGTATTGATTTTAAGGGCTAAAAAGAGTTAAAGATGTTTAACCTTTTTATTGTGTAATATTAAAACAATGATACTTAGTTATTTTTGTTTTTTAACAGAGGCCTTGGTTTCTTGGCAAACACGTAAAAGTATTTATTTTAAAACTGAAAGTTTATTGATTTAAACACAGAAAAAAACAAGAAATGAAAACAGACATTTGTATTGAAACTGAAATTGAATGATTATGCAAAACTAACTTAATTAAAATTTTTTACAAAATATGAGTTTTTTATTTTTATTAACCCTTTCCATCAAAAAAGGGTAATTTTACTTTGTTATGATGTGTGAAGAGTATTTACTTCTCCTGTTTCTAACAAATAGACACAAGGTGGTGGGGAGAGAGATGATAGAAAGGTGGAGGAAATTCAGATTTGTTGTTTTTGGAACACTGGACGGTTATGAATGCTTTGTCTGGCAGGTTGACCGTGACACCTCTTGCTTGGATCCTGATACACATCATCTGATTGGGTTTTTCTCCTTAGACAGGGCAGGATTGTGGTCATCTCAACTGCCTGTGCTGATGCAGTGCAGCTGATTTCAGGATTTGATGAAAAGCCAAGAGCACAAGAGAGAGGCTAGGAGGAAGGAAAGGGGACAAAGTAACACAAAAGGAAAGGAGGCAGAACAGGATCCTTGCGTGCCTCTGCCGTGCTGGCAATTAGGTAGCCACACAGATGGGCTGGATGTCATGATGATCTAATGATTTTTAGGACTTTCAAGTGAAAAACAAAAGTTCCTTGAACAAGAGCAAGGCCTCTTGGCTTTCCCCTCAGGCTGAAAATCCTTCAGTCTGGTCTGCACCTTCTGTCTTGGGGTCAGAGAAGATGAGACGAGATGAGTGGGGATGCAAGGTGGGACAGGAGAGTGATCTCTCCCCCACTCCTAAAGTCTCTTTTAAGAACTCCCAAAGGGGGAAAAGTGGGCTTCATAGTTCATCCCCCTTATTATTTTGTTCACCAGCTAGGCCTAATATTTACCACACTAATTTTAGTTAATTCATTTCTGGCTTTATATTTTATTTTCTTTACTAAACATGATTTTAACAGTTTTTAAACTATATTAGTAGGCCTTTTTTGTTTGGACGAATCTAGTTTTTGTCTATTTTTTTGCACTTATAACTATTATTAAAAACAACTCGACCTATTTTCTATGAACATTTGTTGTTATAGGTTGTATTATTTGGTGAACTTTCGCTTACCTTTTACTGTTGAACTTAAAGTAAATTTTTAGATCCAATAATCACATCAGATCTATAGCAGGTCCCTAACACTATCCCCACAGAACCTCTTTTACAATCCTTCCCCAAAGTGATTTTGACCCAAACAAATTCTGTTTTGTCTATAGTATAGCTTTGTATTTCTTTACAATTTACTGCTTTGTTGATGTACAACACCACCCCAGTACCTTTACCTTTATTCCTGTCTCTTCTAAACAGCACAATACCTTTCAATAACTATATTCCAGTAATGAGTGCTATTCCACCATGTTTCTATGATCCCTATAATATCTTGTTTGACCTCCTGCACCAGTAGTTCCAGTTCCTCCATTTTATTGCCTAGACTCTTTTCATTTGTGTACAAGCATTTCAGTTGTTTCCCTCAGGCCTCCCCACTTATTAGTCATGACAGCCTTGGTGCCAGAAGATTAATATCCTAGGTACTTGACTGGAGATCATCTGTTGAGAAGAGTCGTCCTTCCCTAGTTGCCTCCTAATGATTCATCATCCCCAAACCTGCCTTGTAGCTCCAATCTTTGAGCCCTCAGTTGATCTTCATTATGTTGTCATGCCATCACCCTCCTTCTCTAGGCATGAGAAGTATTCCACAGAAAATCATCTGAGCTTCCACGTCTGTAAATGTCTTGGCCACCTGAGTGTAGTCGTCCTTGATCCATTCCAATGGGAATCTAGCAGTGTCATTCATCCTGACATGCAGAACAGTAATTGGATTTTTTCCTGCTTCCATCAGGTCCTCTCCAGTCTCACATCCACTCTTGTATCCTTGCTCCTGCCAGACAGCGCACACTTCTGTTCTCTAGATCTGGTCTGGTAACAGGCCTGTCAGTTCTTCTGAGTATGGAGTCCCCGATCACGTAGACCATCCTGGTGTAGATATGAATTTGTTTTGTTATCTCTTGCAGTCCCATGTACATCATCCTCACTTTTCCTTAGGCTCCAGTCCCTGGCTGTCTCCATCATCTCTTTCTCTCTTCTGCAGGGATTGGCTTCCTTTCTTTTCTTCTTCACCACCAGTTAAGAGTGTTGCCAAACACATTCTTTAAAACCATTTTCATGATGTATTATTTCCTTAATTAAGAAAAATAAATTGTTATAAACTCTGATATGGTTCATTACAGCCTCATGATAAAAGCTATTTTTCTGTATTGTTACCTTTTTCTTTTTTTTTTTTTTTTTTTTTTTTTAGGAAATGGGACCAAAAAACTCCTATGTTGCCTACATTGAGGACCACAGTGCAAATGGGACTTTTGTAAATAAAGAGCTCATTGGGAAAGGGAAAAGGCTCCCATTGACTCACAATTCTGAAATTGCACTGTCTGTACAGACTAACAAAGGTAAAATAAAGTACAAAGACAAATTGATTTTGAATAGCATCTTTCTTAAAATTGTGCTCCTTCTAAATGCTTTAGAGAGAAAATAATAGATGGAAACCGTGGATAAAGGTAATATTTTTTATTTGCCCACTATTTTTTGTACACAAAATCTTGAAGATTGTTATATCCACCTGAAATTAGTAAATTTTAAAAAGTGAGTTAAAAGTATTTGCCGGTACTACAGTTGATCTGGGGACTCACCACCAAAGTTTGTGCTTTTAAAATCACATATTTTTAAAAATGCTTTTCTCGCACAGTTGTTAAATAGGGAAAACTGATTTACTATACAGGGGAAGTTGTGAATATGACTCTGCATATGGCAGCATCTTATGTACAAAGGAAACAAACTGAAAAATTAGAGAGAGGATTTTTTTTGTAGTGGTACAATGAATGCATGGGTTTTAGATCTGTAGCATAAGACTGACGGGTCTCTCCTTGTATTTTTACTCTTGAGTACAGAGGTAATAGATTATGAAGACGTGTTGGGATTTGTCATGCTGGAGAATTGTGAAACAGATGATATTGAAGATGTTACTATTACGGAAATTCTCTTTCAATAATGCGATCACCTTGTTAATGAAAAATATTCTTTCAAGTGTTTGCATATGTCCATTTTACTGTAGGTGTGTGTGCGCCCCATGTACAGGTGTTGGTGATATTTTTTCCTCAGTAGTACCTGTTGGGATGGCTGGTGTGCCCTCTGTCCCCACACATCACTGCATGGTGGTATAAAAGGGTGGAACCACCATGACTTCCCATCCAGTTCCTTACCGCCAGTGATGGTGATTCAGACTTGTTAACTCAAGTGCTTTCCTCATTCCTTTTCTGTATATAGATCCTGTTTACTAATTTGTCAGTTATAGTTAGTGTTGGACAATTTTTAGTACTAGGTTGCTGCATTTGGTCTCTCTTGACACTTTCTATCTTTTGGTACAGCTACCGGAACGATGCCGTGTTCACCAGGTTTTAAGTCCTGCTGGACCTCTGTGAAACCCATGCCAGTCAGTGACCCACACCTGACCTGTTAGAAATGTTTGGGGGAATCCCATGTTAGTGACACTGTCACATCTGCAAAGGGTTCAAGGTCTGCTTGAAAAAAGATAGTGTGACGAGGATGCAGCACTTTGACCCCTATCAGAGTCGTCACATGGGGTGAGTGCCCCATGTACATTTACTTCAGTATGGAGCTCTTTGCTGGAGATGTCTGCGGCTCATTGGGATTGTTTCCGAGTACCAAAGAAAAGGCTTAGGCATTCCTCTGGTTCGGTGCCTCGCTTGCCTGAGTCAGTACCCTGACGGAACCAGAGACCAGAAGCATTTGGGGGATAAATCCCCTCCAGAATGCTTAATGCTTCCCAAGAGGGGATTGCTGCCTCTGAAGCCTGTGCCAGACATTTCCCCTGAAAGAAGGTGCCGATCGCAGCAACCCTGGAGGCGTATGCAGCTGCAAGAGACCTACTTAGCTTCTTGGTACTGCCTGCGGTTCCTACCTTACCTCATTGAGATAGTGTGGTGCTGCTACCCAAGCCTCCACAGAAATGCGTGTTGTCTAGAGGAAAGCCTCCCATGATTTCCCTGGTACTGCTGTCCTCAGGCTCGGACTACGTCTTACCAGTCCATTCTGGATTTGCACCTCCATTGTCAGAAGCATCTGACTCTTTTCCTTGGACTCAGAGGTGAGGTCCTCTGTATCCCACCCAGGATGGGGAACATACCTCCCCATCAGAGTCGTTGGGACCATGGGCCATGCACTGGGATCCTTCTAAGGGTCAATGGCCCAGGCAAGGATGGGTCTTGGGCCCGTATCGATGGTCATGCTGGATACATTCTGGTGTCCCCACAGCTAGAACTTCCCTTGAAGCATCTTGCTCCCTGACATGGAGAGTGCACCAGAGGGATTGGTACAGAGAGCACCATTCCCTGGTACTGAGCAGCCGGAAGCCACTCAGGCACCCCCCTGCCACTAGTCACAGACTAACCACCACCTCAGATATCTGTTTCATCCTTGTCACCTGATGAGGTGGTTAAGTGGCACCACCAGAGGACCACATTGCTCATCAAGATCTTTTTAAAATAGCGGCCTCTGTACTTGACATTCAGGCAGAAGAGGTGCATGAAAGCTCTCACAAGTTGTTGGACATCCTGGTATCAGCGACAGCACCATGGTGCAGCCATGAAACCATCATGGAGCCAGTCAAAGCCCTTAGGCAGGCCCCCTCCTCCTGGGACCTCACAGCAAAACGAGCTGAGAGGAGGTGCTTTGTCTCCTGTAAGGGGTATGAACATTTTTATTTTCATCCTCGCTCTGTGTTCTCTTGGGGCAGCTGCCAATGAGCAGGATAGAGAGGGACAAAAAGCTTCTGTGCCAAAAAGCAAAGCCTCAAAGAAGCTGGATCTATTTGGTCACAAATTTTATTCCTTAGGAAGCAAAAAGAAAGCAGTGTCACTCACAATAGTTATACAGAGACAGGGGTTTGCTCCCCAATCCCAAGATCCACTAAGGAAAAAGGACAGAAGTTATAAGAGACGCCCTCCACCGCTCTCCTCTTCATCATCAGTGGGCTTATCCCATCCAGCTGCCTCATACAAACAGTCATGTGGATGGGTTTGTCAAGGACAGTGTACCTGTCACCATAGCCCCATCTGTTCCCCATTGTTTGTTACTAATCGCTTATCCCACCTCCTAAGTGCTTGGGCTCACATAAGTAAGACCTACCAGTCTGAAAGCATGGTGGAACTGTGGTATGCCATCCAGTTCAGTTCTACTCCCCTACCCACCCTCTTCTCTGTCCCTTTTCAGGGATGCCTCTCATGAGATTGCCCTTCAACAGGGTGTCCAGTCTCTTCTTCCTCTATGGCCCCTGCCTGAAGTACTGTTGAACCTCAAAGGTAAGGATTTCTATTCCTGCTACTTCCTGATCCACTAGACAAAAAGGGTCTCAGCCTATTTTAGACCTAAGAGAGTTGAACAAATTCCTGAAGAAAATAAAATTCTACATGGTTACCCTATCTTAAATTATTCCTTCCCTGGAGCGGGGGGACTGGTACACTGCCTTCAACTTACTTAAAGGATGTTTATTTCCATGTCGCAATATGCTACGACCATGAGAATTCTCAGATGCATGGGGAATGACTGCTATTATCAGTTCACAGTGCTTCCATTCAGTCTGTCAGCTGCTCCTCGAATGTTCACAAAGTGCATGGCAGTCATAGCAGCTCAACTATGAAAATTAGGTGTCCATATGTACCCATGGTTGAACGACTGGCTGATCAGAGGTCAGTCTGAGGCTAAAGTCCTTTCCAGCATACCAACTGTCCTGTCCGTGTTCGACGCACTGGGGCTCCTAGTAAATCGAGACAAATCAGTCCTAAAACTGGAAAAGACAATAAAATTCATTGGAGCGGTCTTAGGGCCCCGTCTACCCTGGTAAGTTTCTGCGCAGTAAAGCAGCTTTCTGCACTGTAACTCCTGAGGTGTACACACTGCAAAGCCACTTCGTATGCAGAAACTGCGCAGTTGTGGCGCTCTTAAAAAAAACCACCCCAACGAGAGGCGTAGAGCTTTCTGTGCCGGGCTACAGCGCTGCGGTGCCAGTGTAGATACCCTGGTCGATTACAGTGCTGCGATTGGCCTCTGGGAGGTGTCCCACAATGCCTGTTCTCACCTCTCTGGCCATCGGTTTGAACTTTACTGCCCTGCCCTCAGGTGACCAACCGTCATCCCCACCCCGTACATTCCTTTGCCGATTTGAAAGTTCCGTTCTTGTTTGCTCAGTGATGCGTGCAGTGGTCTCAGCGTATCTTTCCAGATGAACATGCCTGCTCCACATACCAGGCGATGCCCCGCTGGGAGAGGAAGCTATGCAGTCCCAGCTGTGCTACAGCCATAGGAATTATGACACCTCCGGACAGATTTCACGATGCACGATAGAAAAGGGCCATGACTGGGACACATTGTAGTGCAGGGTCAAAGTGAAGGTGCTGCGGAACACCTACCACAAGGCACTGGAGGCAAACCACTGCTCCGGTGCTGCACCAACGAGCTGCCAGTTCTACAAAGAGGTGGACGTGATACTCGGAGGCGATCCCACCTCCATTGCAAAGGCCCCTGTGGATACTTTGTTGGCTCATGTGCCAGTCGAGAGTGGACTGAGCCAGGAGGAGGAAATCTTGGACGAAGAGGGGGAGGAGGACCCAGAGGCAGAGGATGGCTCGGAGGCCAGAGATGCATTCAGCCAGGAGCTCTTTTCTACCCCGGAGGAAGCTAGCGAGTCACAGCAGTCGGATCTTGGCGAAGCGCAAACAGGAGAGGAGGCCCCTGGTAAGTGGATCTGATTTTGGGAATTGCTGAAGTGATTTGTTGTGGACAGGAGGGTTGCAGAAAGCATGCTTGTCTCCCACCGCATGCCTATTCTGAGTGGCGGAACAGGCTGTTGATAGACTCCCTCACTTCACGGGAGTCTCCCTCAGAGATTTCCAGGAAACTCTCGTGGAGATACTGGGCAATCCGCTGCCGCAGGTTCCTTAGCAGAGCTGCTTTGTTTCTTGCCCCATTAACAGTAATTTTCCCGCACCACTGTGCCATGGCGGGGCGGGAGCGGGGGAGGGAACTATTGCTGCACACAGGTGAGCTGCGTAGGGCGGAAGCTGCAGGCTTGGAGAAGACCCTCCCTTGATTCCCTGCTCACCCTCAGCAGCGAGATATCTTCCATAATGAACACAGCATGTGGAAAGTTTGGGGACAGGAATGATTATCAAGCCCCCCCTAAAGTGCTGGCTCTCCCCAAGAGCAACGTGCCCAGTGTACAGCAGGGTCCAGGAAGAGTGATTCACCTTGGCCCTGCAGCTACTCACCATTTTGGGGGTCTTGTGGCTCATGTGTGCTTGCCTGGGGTCAGCTAGTTAGTGCCAGGTGTGAGAGTACTGGCTGTGTTTTAAAGCACTGAATCAGTGTTGTCTGTTGTAAACAATACTGCTTCTGTAAAATGTTGCATTTAAACTTCACAGAGATGACATTGGGAGGCCAGCCTCCCTTATCGGCGGCAGAACGGCTGTGCAGAATTAGAAAGCAGTCACGAAGAACTAAGGAGGGCTTTCTCCGTGAGGTTATGATGCATTCCGCCGCTGAGAAACAGGAATTGAAGGAGTGGCGGGACAGCGAGAAGAGGGACCAAAAAGAGAACATAGCACACCAGAAAGAAGCCACGGAGCGGTTCTTAGATGTTATGGAGCGCCAAGTGGACATGCTCCAGACGATACTAGCTCTTCAAACCGAGCAGCTCCGCGCCCACCCTCCTTTGCAGCCGCTGTCTCTCTCTCTCTCTCTCGGTTATCAACCTCCTGGCTCCGCTCTCTACCCGGAGCATTCCACTCCTCCCTCCTCACAGGCCACACTCAACACCCAGCCCTCTGCAGTTTGGCCCTGCTGAAATACAGCACCCACTGCATTGTACTCCAAAGGAAAAGGTTGGATATGATCCCTGGACATATGCAAATCTGTAGCCATCCCAGGACCACTCCTCCTCTGGAGATTTTCACTTCCCCCATTCCCCCCCCTGCCTGATGAATTTTTGTTGTTTGACTCTCTCTTTCGGTTGTTGTCTTTTAATAAAAGAATTGTGTTGGTTTGAAAGCAATCTTTATTCTATTAAGTGAAAGCAAAAAGAGCACTGCAAAGCAACATACAATTATGTTAAACCCCCTTATTGCATCATGTGCACCAGTCACCTGCTAGCATTACAAGCACTGCAGTCCTGAGCATAGCAGCAAATATTAGTGGCTTTCAGCTTCAAATCGCTGCCTCAAGGCATCCCTGATCCTTATGTCCCCTCTAATAGCCCTGGTCTCTGGCTATTCAAACTCAGCCAGGCACTGAGCCTCTGCGCTACAGCCCCGTATGGAGCGTACAGCACGCGGCTATAAGCATAGGAATATTGCCATCGGCTATGTCCAGCTTCCCATACAGGCATCGCCAACGGGCTTTTAAACGGCCAAATGCACACTCAACAGGCATTCTGCACTTGCTCAGCTTGTTGTTGAACTGCTCCTTGCTGCTGTCAAGTTGCCCCGTGTATGGCTTCATAAGCCACGGCATTAAGGGGTAGGTGCAGTCTCCCAGGATCACAATGGGCATTTCGACTTCCGCTACAGTGATCTTCTGGTCCGGGAAGAATGTCCCTGCTTGCAGCTTCTTGAACAAGCCAGTGTTACGAAAGATGCGTGCTTCATGCACCTTTCCGGACCTGCCTCTGTTAATGTCCGTGAAACTCCCGGACTTCGTGCTATATCTGAGAGCATACACTGTCACAGTGGTACACCACTGCCTCAGTCTTCTCGGTCAGATGGCACCATGTACCTAGGTAGTTCAGCATGCCAAATTACACCTCAAAAAGGTGCAGGCATGGCCAGCATCAGTGCATTCCCCAAGTCGCCACCATTTAGAGAAAGTGGTTTGAATGCCAACATTAGTTTTGTCATCTCTAGATTGGTGGATGGACCCTCTAAAAGTTTGCTTGGGGGGGTTCCCTTTCTTCCCCCTCTACCAACTTTCACTCTAGTCACAGACGTGTCTCCTTTGGGTTGGGGAGCTCATATGGGGTCCCTTCAGGACCTCAAGGTCTGTGATCATTTCAAGATCTAGAGACTCTCAAACATCAGGGTATTAAAGAGTGGTACGTCTAGACTGTGTGGCCTCCCCACCCCACATAGTGGGGAAAAAATTGGTTAATTCTGACAGTTTGACAGTCATGTTTATATAAACAGAGGGGCAGGAAGCAGTTTGCCTGTGAGACTTCTGTATAGACAACTTAGGTCATTTCAGAGCTGCTTATCTTCCAGGGAAACAGACTATGTTAGCAGATTAGCTGAGCAGATCCTTTTGCAATCAGCATCAGTGGTCACTACATCCATATGTGGTCAGGTCCATCTTCCAACTCTGGGGGACTCCCAAGTGGACAGGAAATGTCAGCAGGTCTGTTCCCAAGGGAGACTCAGCCAAGGCTCGCTGACAGATGCCTTTCTTCTGTCCTGGAAGAAGTCTCTCCTGTATGCTTTCCCTCTGATTCCTTTCCTTCCCTTCCCAGAGACTTATTAAAGTGAAACAAGACCATGCTCACCTCTTCGTTATAGCACCAGCGTTTCCTCATTAATACTGGTATTTGACTGATATCCTCGTTGGTCAAACTGCCTGTTGAATCCATTTGTAATTTCCCAGGACTGCTTCATCCCAACCTCTGAGCTCTCCATCCAGCAGCATGGATGCTTTTATGGCTGACACCCTTTGAAAAGTCCTTCTCAAAGGATATTCAGAAAGTGCTTTTGAATAGCATAAAACCCTCAACTAAGAGCACTTACCTGGTGAAGTGGAAGCGCTTCTCCACCTGGTCTTGTGTGAAAGGTGTATTTCCCTAGTGGACACCCTTGGGCCTCATGCTGGACTGTCTGTTGGATCTAAAACAGAGTTTGTTATTAGCTCAATGAGGATGCATCTAGTGGCTATTTCAGCCCTCAATGTCTTGGTGGATGATGGATCCCTTCTTTCACACACCATCATCACTCAGTTCTTAAGGTGCTTGGTCAGATTATACCTCCCCATTCAAGACCCCATCCACCCTTGGGATCTGAACTTAATTCTAGCAAAATGGATTGATAACCTCGCTTTGAGCCCCTGGCAACTTGCTCTCTCTTTCACCTTTCCATGAAGGTAGCATTTCTCGTGGCAATTAACTCAACCAGAAGGGTAGGAGAGTTGAGCGCTCAGGTGTCAGAGCCCCCCTACAGTTTTCCATAAGGATAAAATTTATCTCTATCCTCATCCAAAACTTCTCACAAAAGTAGTCTCTAATTTTCATGTTAACCAAGCAATCTGCTTGCCCATGTTCCTTCTAAAACCCCATGCACATAGGGATGAGGAAAAGCTTCACTCCTTGGATGTGAGAAGGGCTTTAGCTTTCTGACTGGATTAAATCTTTAAGATCCTGTTGTTGGAGCAGCAGTGATCTTGTATGCTCTGTATAACCTGTATGTTCAAAAGGTCTGTTACACCTTCCCCCCCCTCTTTTGTCTCCTCTCCCTCTTTGAATACCTGTGAAAACAACAAGGAGTCTGGTGGCACCTTAAAGACTAACAGATTTATTTGGGCATAAGCTTTCGTGAGTAAAAACCTCATTTCTTCTCTATGCATCCGAAGAAGTGAGGTTTTTACTCACGAAAGCTTATGCCCAAATAAATCTGTTAGTCTTTAAGGTGCCACCAGACTCCTTGTTGTTTTTGTAGATACAGACTAACACGGCTACCCCCTGATACTTAATACCTGTGAAGTGGCTTTCCCCCTCCCTCCTGGAATGCTTGTGGGATGAATGGGCTGCTTGAACAGCTGGAAGATCAGAAGAGCTCCCAGGTAGACAAGGTGTCTGGGACTCTAATTAGGCAGCGCTCACACACCAAATGCATGGACACTGGCCGAGGTGAAGTGTGACCAACCAGACGCGGCCAAGTCATATCTAGTCGTAGGCCATGAGGAGCAGGTCCTTAAAAGGGGAAGGGGCCATGTGCGCAGCAGTGCACTCACAAGCTTGTACCTCCCGTGAAGGCCCTTCGCCTGGACTGCCTGGCCAGTGGTTCGCTGTGTTGCATTCCATCGTGCCTTGGGAAGACTTACCTTCATCGCACCATCCATCGCTGTGCTGTGGCATACTTACCTTGAAGAACCCTGACATCTCCAGTGCCGTGCCTGTCCTGGGAGCGTGAGTATGCAAGTGTGAGTGTGACCCCCCCCACCTTCTTTTGAGCTTAGCTATCAGTATAATAAACGTTCTGCTTTCTGCCAAACTCTGGTGGGTCATTAGTCCTCCCTAAACTTACTAGCTGTCCCAATTTCAGGTAACATCCTCTATGCAGTGGTTTGTAGCAGTTGCAAACAGAGCTAAGGGCTAACCAGTTTCCTCTCAGAAAATCTCATCTTCGATCTCATGTATTTGTTTATGCTACCCACTGGCTAATACAATCCCTCCATCTAGAGTATTGGCGCCTTCTACCAGAGCGCAGACACCTTCTGTAGCTTTCTTGATGCAAGTGCAGATTGTAGATGTTTGTAAAGCAGCAGGGTCTTCAGTCCACACTTTTACTTCTCATTATGCCATTTCCTGTCAGTCCAGAGATGAGGCCAGTTTCGGATGAATGGTCTTACACTCTCTGTTTAGGTAGACTCTGAACCCACCTACATGCGTGTTTGCTTGTGTTACCTACAGTGGAGTGGACGTCTGCAATCACTCAACGAAAAAAATATTACCTACTGTTGTGTCACTGTTGTTCTTTGAGATGGGTTGCACATGTCCATTCCACATTGGAGTCTGTTCGGTATGAAGGAATTGAGAGGGGTTGGGATAGCTCTGCCCTTTTATACCAGCATGCAGTAGCGTGTGGCAACAGAGGGCACTCCAGCAACTCTGACTGGTGCCACTGAGGGACAAAAATCTCCAACATCTGTGCATGAGGCATGCATGCATCTACGGTGGAATGTACATGTGCAACACATCTTAAAGAACAACAGTTTCAAAAAGGTAGGTAACCGTTTTTTAAGATTTTTTGTTTCAGTTATATGTTTACTTCTAATGTACAGCACTCTCTTAGTTGTTGAATATTAACATTTAGGAATAGTAGTTACTCCTTGTAACAAAGTCTTTGGAGTTAGTAACAAAAAATTATCTCCACTCATCTTCCCAGTGTTTGTATTTTCTGATCTTATGGTGGATGATCAGTCGGGGTATCCCAGAGAATTGAGAGAGAAATATATTATGTCAAAGACTTTGGGAAGGTAAGCACCATACTTACTAAAATATTTAGGACTTATTTTCCTTTAGTTTTGTGTGGATGATGTTTGAACTGTAACTAGTATTAACTATTTGCTATTATTTTAGTACTGTTTCAATAATACCATCCTAGGCACTATGGTAATACAAACAAAAACACGGTGCTTTTCAGACGAATAAAAAATGAAGGCCCAGGTTCTCTCATCCTACTCCAGCCACTTTTTGCCACTTAGGTGAAATCTGGCCTTAACTGGCCAGCTGAGAATTCTCTCCGCAGTTTTTACCTGGCATAAATCAGTGTAAGTGTCTCCTTTGTCAGCAGCCCCACCATAGCCTGGCAAAATGGGCAGGAGTTGGGTGGAGCACACCTGAATTATGTCAATTCACAACTTGTTTATTTTCCATTAGAAGAGATCATAGCCAGTTAGAGCATCTTAGAGGCTATGCTAACTTAGATCAGTAGATCAGTGCTGGTGCTTATGCAGCTGGATGCTAATACAATTATACAGGGGGTCAGACTATGTGATCACAATGGTCCTTCTGACTTTCTAATCAATTAATAATATACTGTGAGAATCAAGGAGGTGTAACTTGCTCCCTAATGCACTCTGTTCAGGGAGTGTCTCTGTGCAGGAGAGAATCTGGGTGTGGACTTGTGTCCCGCAGTGTTAACATTCAGATCAGTGTATGAGGGAAATGGGCAAACAGTAGCTTTATATGTGTGTGGGGAGAAGCTGATGACAAGCTGTGGCAGTAAGATAATGTGGTAACTGAGGTGATTTTGATTTTTTTTTTTTTTTTTTTTTTTAAATCTGTCCTTCACTGTAGTTTCCTTCTGCTTTACAGGGAGCACTTGTACATGCATTTAAAGCTGTTAAAAGGAGGAGGTAGGATTTGAAGGCCTTGTTGAAGAAGTTTGTTTTGCAGAGAGTATTGGAAAAATTTTAGCCTCAGTGCTGGACAGTAGTTTACTTTATGTAGTGTTCTTCCTCAAACGATTTTTTTGAGGTGTTAATAGGACAGATTAATTTTTCACTGCAAAGAATTCTTACTCCTTAATGCGAAGTCTTCTTTTCAGTTGCCTGTCTTGTACTAGTAACTGTGGTTAGTTACTGCCTATTTGAAATATGGTACCCCTGAAAGTAAGTTCCTAGAGCTGCCTGTAAAATAAGTCTTTCTATTCTGAATGTCCAAGGGTGAAATAGAAGGAATTATATTTCTTTGTTAATAGGTAGCTAACAGCACTGGCAGTAAATCTGAAATTTAGCAGATTTGTTCATTCATTCCCAATCTATATGGTTTTGACATCTTATTCCACTGCTGGGCCATCAGAGTACGGGCTCCTTGGATTGCTGGGATTATAGCTGCCCATTTTCTGGTTTCAGCTCTGAATGATGAAAACAGTTAAAGCTGGAATTCTGAATTATGGCACACAGGTAGACCTATTTTCCTTAAAACAGCCGGGTTTGGGCCTTATGCTTCTAATTGACTTGGGTTTAAAACATAACTTTTAATTGTGAAACTCAAATTTATGATTGAGTACTCACAGTTCTTCTTCGAGTGCTTGCTCATGTTGATTCCATTCTAGGTGTGTGTGTGCCCATAGAATCATAGAATATCAGGGTTGGAAAGGACCTCAAGAGGTCATCTAGTCCAACCCCCTGCTCAAAGCAGGACCAATTCCCAACTAAATCATCCCAGCCAGGGCTTTGTCAAGCCGGGCCTTAAAAACCTCCAAGGAAGGAGACTCCACCACCTCCCTAGGTAACGCATTCCAGTGCTTCACCACCCACCTAGTGAAATAGTGTTTCCTAATATCCAACCTGGACCTCCCCCACTGCAACTTGAGACCATTGCTCCTTGTTCTGTCATCTGCCACCACTGAGAACAGCCGAGCTCCATCCTCTTTGGAACCCCCCTTCAGGTAGTTGAAGGCTGCTATCAAATCCCCACCTCATTCTTCTCTTCTGGAGACTAAACAATCCCAGTTCCCTCAGCCTCTCCTCATAAGTCATGTGCTCCAGACCCCCTAATCATTTTTGTTGCCCTCCGCTGGACTCGTTCCAATTTTTCCACATTCTTCTTGTAGTGTGGGGCCCAAAACTGGACACAGTATTCCAGATGAGGCCTCACCAATGTCGAATAAAGGGGAACGATCACGTTTCTCGATCTGCTGGCAATGCCCCTACTTATACAGCCCAAAATGCCGCTAGCCTTCTTGGCAACAAGAGCACACTGTTGACTCATATCCAGCTTCTCGTCCACTGTGACCCCTAGGTCCTTTTCTGCAGAACTGCTACCTAGCCATTCGGTCCCTAGTCTGTAGCAGTGCATGGGATTCTTCCATCCTAAGTGCAGGACTCTGCACTTTTCCTTGTTGAACCTCATCAGGTTTTTTTTGGCCCAATCCTCTAATTTGTCTAGGTCCCTCTGTATCCGATCCCTACCCTCTAGTGTATCTACCACGCCTCCTAGTTTAGTGTCATCTGCAAACTTGCTGAGAGTGCAGACCACACCATCCTCTAGATCATTAATAAAGATATTAAACAAAACCGGCCCCAGGACCGACCCTTGGGGCACTCCGCTTGAAACCGGCTGCCAACTAGACATGGAGCCATTGATCACTACCCGTTGAGCCCGACGATCTAGCCAGCTTTCTATCCACCTTACAGTCCATTCATCCAGCCCATACTTCTTTAACTTGGCGGCAAGAATACTGTGGAAGACCGTATCAAAAGCTTTGCTAAAGTCAAGGAATAACACATCCACTGCTTTCCCCTCATCAACAGAGCCCATGTTCGTGGTCGATGGAGATTTTTGCCTTAGCGGTATCCAGAGGGCCAATTGTGGCGCCTTCTGGAGTGCTGCACTCATGCGGCAGTATATCAGGCGTTGCCAGTCCTACACCTTCTCAGTTCCTTCTTACCACCCGTGGTGGTTAGTCGGAGTGCCTTTCTTGCTTAGCAAGAGCTAGTAGTTTTTTCTCCTACAAACTTCGTGCCTTAGGGCCTTTTGAAAATAGTTTATGTATAGTATTAGTTAGGTAGTTGTTAAGTGTAGTTGTTAGTAGTAGTTAAGGGCAGAAAAGAAGTATCTTCTTCTGGCCAAAGGGTCACAAGCAGGGTCACACCTCCTCTACTCCCAAGAACAAAGAGGCCAAAAAGCTCAATCTCTTTGGGAGAAACATTTATTCGACTACCAGCTTACAATTTTGAGTGGCGAATCATCAAGTACTGTTGGGCAGATATAATTTTAATCTCTGGGACGGCCTAAAAAAGTTCCAGGAATCGCTCCTGCAGGGTTTGGCCCAGGAGTTCGGCACTCTGGTGGAGGAGGGCACCGCAGCGGCCAAATGCTCCCTGCAAATGGACTGGGATGAAGTGGATTTGGCGACTCGAGTGGTCGTGCCGGTGGTGGTTATGCTGCGCAACTCCTGGCTCCAAACAGCGGGCCTCTCCCAGGAGATGCAGACCTTGATTCAGGACTTTCCTTTTGACAGGGTTGGTCTCTTCTCTGAGCAGATGGATGTCAGGCTGCACGGGTTGAAGGATACTAGAGCCACCATTTGCTCCTTGGGCATGCACACGCTGCAGTCTGCTTGTAAGCCCTTCTGGCTGCCCCTGCCGCCATCGTCGACGCCCTTCTTCCTCCCCCTCACCTGCATAACCTGGGCCCGCCAAACACGTAGGGGGCCAAAAGCTCTCATTTTTAGAGCCCTGCAAATCCGCGGATATCCGCTTTATATCCGCGGATATCCGCTTTATATCCGCAGATGCAGATATCTGTGGATCATTTCTGCGGGTAGCAGTGCGGATGCGGATACAAATTTTGTATCTGCACAGGGCTCTGATGGTAAGAGCTGCGCGGGCAGCTGTAAGGAATCGCGGCACGGATCCTCCACCTGCCCTGGGCAGGGACACTGGGCGGGGGGCTGCTCGGGTCCCCCACCCAAGGCAGGTGGAGGGTCTGCCGCGGCTCCCCACAGTTGCCAGCGTGGCTCTCCTGGACCCGGCTCCGGCTGGGGAGGGAGGCGGCTTGGAGCCACAGCCTGTCCACGGTAAGAGCCAGGCGGGCGGCTGTGGGGAGCCACGGTGGACCCTCCACCGGCCCTGGGTGCGGGGCCTGAGCAGGCCCTGGGCAGCTCCACAGGTATCTCCCCTCGCTGCAGCCAGGTCAGCATGGAGCCCAGCCAGGGAGTCGTGGCGAACCCTCCACATGCCCGCAGTGTGTGTGGGGGATGGGGCTGACTGAGAGCAGCCCCCAGCTGTGTCATAGAATCCTAGAATCTCAGGGTTGGACGAGACCTCAGGAGGTCGTCTAGTCCAGCCCCCTGCTCAAAGCAGGACCAACCCCAACTAAATCATCCCAGCCAGGGCTTTGTGAAGCTGGGCCTTAAAAACCTCTAAGGATGGAGATTCCACCACCTCCCTAGGTAAAGCATTCAAGTGCTTCATCACCCTCCTAGTGAAATAGTTTTTCCTAATATCCAACCTAGACCTCCCCCATTGCAACTTGAGACCGTTACTCCTTGTTCTGTCGTCTGCCACCACTGAGAACAGCTGAGCTCCATCCTCTTTGGAACCCCCCTTCAGGTAGTTGAAAGCAGCTATCAAACCACACCCGCCCCCTTCTCTTCTGCAGACGAAATAAGCCCAGTTCCCTCAGCCTCTCCACAAAAGTTATGTGCTCCAAACCCCTGATCATTTTCGTTGCCCTCTGTTGGACTCTATTCCCACAGCTGCCCACGCGGCTGTCCCCGACCGGGCTCTGGCGAAGATGTCTCAGAGCCCCAGCCCAGCCTCAGTGTAGAGCCCTGCAAATCCGCAGATATCCGCAGATAATTTTTGTGGATCGCGGAACGGATGCGGAAACACGTTTGTGTATCCACACAGGGCTCCACTCATTTTGAGGGTGCACTCGAGAGTGACGCCCCAGTCAGCTACCTTGATCCTTCCCGTCTCTTCCTCGACCGTCTATGCCCCTACCGTTTGGCTTGATTAGGGTCTTGGATATAATATCTCGGGGCTATACCCTGCAATTCACAGCTGTCCCTCCCTCCCCGCCTCCTCTTCAGGGACCCTTTTCATGAACAACTCCTCGTTCAGAAGGTCAAAAAGCTCCTGTGTCTGGAGGCCGTGGATGAGGTTCCTTGGGACATTGAAGGAAGAGGATTCTACTCTCTCTACTTCCTAATCCCAAAGGCAAAAGGGGGCCTAAGATCCATCCTACACCTGCATAACCTCAACAAATCTCTCAAGAAGTTGAAGTTCTGCATGGTCTCCCTGGCCTCCACCATCCCCTCCTTGGATCCGGGAGACTGGTACACCATTCTCGACTTAAAAGATGCTTACTTTCATGTCTCCATATACCCAGGTCACGGGCGTTTCTTGTGTTTTATAGTGGCGAGGCACCATTTCCAGTTCACGGCCCTGCCCTTTGACCTATCCTCGGCACCCAGTGTGTTCACGAAGTGCATGGTGCCAGTGGCAGCTTACCTGAGACGTTGAGGGGTCCAGATTTTCGACGACTGGCTCCTCAAAGGCAGGTCTCCAGAGCAGGTGCAGAGGAGCCTTGATCTGGTTCGTTCTACCTGCCATGACCTGGGCTTGTTGATAAACACAGAAAAGTCCACATTAACACTAGTTCAAGGCATAGAGTTTATTGGAGCAGTTCTCGACTGCACTTGGGCCAGGGCCTTTCTCCCGGAAACACGTTTTCAGGCCATGTTGGACCTGATCTCCCACGTAAGGAGCCATCCGCTCACCATGGCCCGCAACTGATGGGCACATGGTCAGCCATGCTTGACTTCATCTACAGCCTCTGCAAGCGTGGCTGGTCTTGGTCTATATCCCCAGCAGACACGTCCTGGACTGAGTGGTCATGGTGCTGAACCATGTCCTTTCATCCCTGAACTGGTGGCTGGATACCAAGTCGGTGCTGCAAGGAGTTCCCTTTGCTACCCCATCCCCGTCACTTACCCTGGTTTCAGACGCATTGGATCTGGACTGGGGAGCCCACCACTGGTGATTTCAACGTGACGTAGCCCTTCACATCCATATCAGGGAGCTCAGAGCGGTTCGCCTGGCCTGCCAGGCTTTCTTGTCCCACCTAAGAGGCAAGGTGATGCAGGTCCTGATGGGCAATACCGCTGTGATGTATTACATGAACAGGCAGGGCGGTGCCAGGTCTTCGGCCCTGTGTCAGGAGGTGCTCAGCCTCTGGGACTTTTGTGTGTGTCATGCCATTCGTCTAGTAGCCACCCACCTGCCTTGAACCAAGAACATCTTGGCAAATCGCCTCAGCAGTACCTTCTCGTCTCGCCATGAATGGTCACTCCATCCGGAGGTGGTCAGCCTAATCTTCCACAGCGTGGGACTCCCCAGGTGGACCTGTTCACGTCCAGGCAGAACAGAAAATGCCGTGGGTTCTGTTCTTGGCAGGGCAGGGACAAGGGCTCCCTGTCAGACACCTTTTTGATTCCGTAGTCGGGAGCCCTTCCCACCAGTAACGTTGATCCACAAGGTACTGCTAAAGGTGAAGCAAGACAAAGTGAACGCCATCCTCATAGCCCCAGTGTGGCCTCACCAACACTGGTGTAGCCTGCTGCGAAGTCTTTCGGCAGCCACCCCGCTGCAGCTGTGTCTTCGGCTAGACCTGCTGTCCCAGGATCATGGCAATCTGCGGCATCCGAACCTGGTGGCACTGCACTTGACAGCTTGGCTACTGCGTGGCAAAGTCTGGACAAACAGGCGTGCTCTGCTGGTGTCCAACAGGTCCTGCTGGGCAGCAGAAAACCTTCCACCAGGGCTACCTACATGGTGAAGTGGAAGCGGTCTGTGTGTTGGGCCTCAGATAGGCACATTTAAGCTAAAGCGGCCCCACTGCAGGACATCCTAGACTATCTGCTGCACCTTAAGCTCCAGGGCCTGTCGCTCTCTTCGGTCAAGGGGCACCTAGTAGCCATTTTGGCGTTCCATCCTCCATTTCAAGGCAAGACGGTCTTTGCCCATTCTATGACGGCACGGTTCTTGAAAGGTCTGAAGCGCCTGTAGCCAAATGTCTGGGACCCCTTTGGGACCTGAATCTTGCACTGTCAATGCTCATAGGTCCCCCCTTCAAACCCTTGGTTTTCTGCTCCCTCCTGGAAGGTTTCTTTCACTATAACTTCAGCCCGCAGGGTGTCAGAGATCAGGGCACTCACCTCAGGGCTGCCGTATATGGTCTTGGACGAGGTCCAGTTGTGCCCGCACTCAGCTTTCCTGCTCAAGGTTGTTTCCCAGTTTCACACTGGTCCAGACATTTACTTACTGGTCTTCTGTCCCAAGCCTCATGCGACGGATGATGAATGCAGGCTGCATACCCTAGATGTCAGATGGGCGCTAGCCTTCTACATAGATAGAATGAAGCTGTTCCGTAAGTCAACACAGTTGTTTGTTGCTGTTGCAGACAGGATGAAGGGTTGCCCAGTGTCTGCCCAGAGAATATCGTCATGGATCACGGCTTGCATCCTCTACTGTTATGAGTTGGCAAAGGTGCTCATGCCAGTGATTGTGACGGCTCACTTGCCTAGGGCGCAGACGTCATCGGCAGCCTTCCTGTCACAGTTGCCGATCCAAGAAATCTGTTGGGCTGCTACCTGGTCGTCCATCCATGCATTCACAACTTATTATGCGCTTACCGAGCAAGCCCGGGGTGATGCTGGCTTTGGCAGAGCAGTGCTGCAAGACCAGGAACTCCGAGCCCACCTCCATTGATACTGTTTGAGTCACCTAGAATGGAATCGACATGAGCAAGCTCTCGAAGAAGAAAAAACGGTTACCTACTTTTCGTAACTGTTGTTCTTTGAGATGTGTTACTCGTGTCCATTTACCTGCCCTCCTGCCCCTCTTGTCGGAGTTGTCGGCAATAAGGAACCGAAAGGGCGTAGGGCCGGCAGCACCTGTTATACTAGTGCACGAGTGCAGCACTCCAGAGAGTGCCACAGCCGGCTCTACGGAAACCGCTAAGGCAAAAATCTCCAACGACCGCACACGTGGGCGCGCACACACCTAGAATGGAATGGACATGAGCAACAAATCTCGAAGAACAACAGTTACGAAAGGTAGGTAACCGTTTTTTAGGAACAGAAAATCAGGTTTGAAATAGTTTGCTAGCAGTCGTGTTACTTTCTGAATCAGTATCCCTCCTCTACCCCATGGTTGCAAGCACGGGGAAGAATTGAAGGTCAGAGTATAACCCCTTGTGGGACATCACTATTTGGGTCCTCAAGCAAAAAAGAGAGAAATGGTGACCTGATATTTTTAATATAAAATGTCTTTAAAGTGGAATTTTTCCCAAAAAGTCTTTGTAGATCATAAAAGAGCAGCAAAGTAAAAACAGAAGTCTGAATGGATTTGTACGGATTTCCTCCTATAATCTCATAATCAAAAATATTTTTTTTTTTGCTATATGTGTTGCTCAGAGTTGTGCAACCTTGTGATGCAGGACTTCATGTATTATAATGTTCTTTTGTCACTGGGCTGTATTAATGGGGCCTGGGTGGACTTTGTGAGCTTAAGTCAAAACCGTAGGGATATGTTTTGAGAGTTTGTTATTGTGTTTTTAGCCATTTGTGCAGCTGAAATGCCAACAGTGCTTGTCCTCAGTATTCTCTTAATAGCTTTCAGTTTGGAGTTTTGGTTGTAATTTGATTTCTGTATTAGAACATTGATGGCTACCAGCATCTATCCTAATCTAATGTGCCTACTACTGATGTGTCTAAATACTGCACACCCAGTCTGCTGCATTCAAAGGGTTAGAAGACAGCAGCATTCTAATCACGTGTAATATCAAGTACCAAACACCTTCTGTGTTTGATCTATTTTTATTTGTCACCCACGTATTGAAAAGTGCTTGCAAGCTTTAACATAACTAAATTTTTATATTAGTGGTGCCTGTGGAGAGGTTAAATTGGCATTTGAGAGGACCACGTGTAACAAAGTTGCTGTAAAGATAATCAATAAACGGAGATTTATAACAAGTGCTGTGAGAGACACAGTAAGTATCTATTTTTTGACCATCTTGCAGTGGTTCTGAAGTATTTAGTACTTCTTTGTGAACATTATAAATGTTTATCGCTATAATTTAAAGTTTTCTGGATTCAGATGCATTTTTGTAATGTGTGAAGCTTTGTGTATATTTAAAAAAATAAATCAAACCACACTATTTGTAAGAAATTAAGTGTATTAAACAATTAGGATTAATTAATAGTCTAGTCCAAATGGTCTTGGTGTTTAATATGGCTAGATGCAGACTCCTTTTGTTACCTCTCCCCTGAGATGGAAGGATCCTTCACCTCTTGTTGGGACAGACTATAGTGAGTTTTTCCAGAGACCGCCTGAGATCCAAAAGTATTTTAAATTAAAGCTTATTTAGACAGTCGAGAAAAGCTCCAGTTAACTCCACAATAAATGTTTTAAGAAATATGCACAGGTCTAAGGCTCTCTCGCTCTGCTAGGCCCAAATCCTGAAAGCATCAGAAGAGGGGGATTTAAAAAAAATAAATAAATCCCACTTTGAGTTCTATGCTTGCAGATCCTTCCAGGCTAATTATTTCATCCCTCTCTCCCTGACACAGTGCATCTCAGACCAGCCACAGCTATCAGTTTCTTTCCTGGCTTTGTTGATGTTGCCAGGTGTTTATTATCTTACTAGCCAAGAAGATACCCTATGTATTTGCATCTTGACAATAAGATTTGTAAAGCTATGCTATTCTGGAAACATTTCTCCGGTACAAGAATAGCCAGTTAGCTACCACGTTTACTGAAACATCATCTCCCTTCCCTCTCTGTCCCTCATCCTACCACAGTTGCTTGTCTGATTTTAATCTCTTCCTATAGTACTTGAAAGGCTCCTTTGATTCTGTTGCATTTATAGTTACTTTTGTCTTTGTATAAACCTTGGTCATTTACTTGTTACGGGCTCCTTGTTTATGGGGTACATACAAAAAAGAAATCAGAGGACTACATCTTCCATGATGTACCAAGAGGTGAGACCATGTTGCATTGTGAAAGATGTAGTCTAATCAGGGAGCCCAGCCATACAGGAGAATGGGAGCCTGAGGCACCCGAACTATAACTCCCATGAGGTACTGTGGCAGCATTTCAGAATAAATTTATTTTAATTTTGGGCCAAAATGTTAGATTTTGGTTTTTTCGTCAAATACATCAAAATTTCCCATGGAAGATTTTAAGTTAAGGAATTCTTTTTCTGTTTTTGTTGAAATTTTCAGCAGGAGATTTTTTTTTTTCTGATGAGCTCTGCTATTTACATTGTAGCCACCTGTAAATTGTTAGGATGGAGCAAATGTATGTTATGTTTTCATAGGTATATTGCTGCAAAAGTCCCTGTATAAACAGTATTACTGCCTGCTCTGTCTGACACTTCAGTTCTCTTTTAAATAGGATCCAGCTTTTAATGTTAATACAGAAATTGAGATTTTGAAGAAAATAAATCATGTGAGTATAGTCTTAAAATCGGATTTATCTTCTGATTTTCTTGCTTGCTCTCTTTCTTTTGGGGTTACTGTAGTCTGGTATCTAATGCTCCAGTTACAGTTAGGAGGAACAGTTTCTTAATTTTAATTTTGTCTTTTCCTGATTGGGTAGCAATGGTCACTTATTATGACTATTGTAGATAAGGTTACAAAACACTTTCTGTTCTACCCCATATCTTTACATGCTTGTTGTAACTTTTCCACAACTTGCATCTTTGAAATTGAAATTTGGATTGAAATTTTCTTTACTTGGGCTCTGCTCGAACCACTGCATCAGAAAATAAGACTTCCCTTGATGCATCTTTCTGTGAATATTGTGAGATGGCCAAGCTTGCTGACCTAGCTTTGGCCTAAACCAAATCTCCACAGAACCACATGGTTGAAACTGCTTCTGGACAGAGACCCTAATCCAGGGTAGTTCATTATTATTTTTTTGTGTCAAGGTATAGTCAAGGTCCAGATTCCAGAGGAAATAATAATAAAAAAAAATTGATAAGTAAATAAAAACATTTCAGGGTCTATTCAAAAATGTCTGGTGGTCCAGATTAGGCCCGTGGTGCACCTATTGTCTAGTCAATCAGAACTTCCAGTGTGCGGATCTTCAGATCTGAGTTAATTCAATAACATTGTTTGAAACTTTCCATTGACTTAAATAATAAACCCCACAAAAGTAGTACACTTCCAAATATCTTAGACACGCCATCAATTTGAAATTGACTAAATTTAATAGGAAAAAAAGTAAGCCTTATACCTGCTCCTGAATTCCTTTGGCAATTTTAGTGGATTTACTAAATTTTACCCTTTTTTCTGTTCCTTTTGCTGTATGTAAACCCCCCACAAAGGGGAAGTCAAGTACAGTGGAATAGTATAATTGACTAGACAGAATGCATTGGCAGAGCTGTGTGGGAGCTCATCATAAGAATAAAAAGGGTGTTTCAGATTGTGATTGAGGTTAATTGAGAGAAATGTTTTTGGGGAAAACTTCCATGGCACATGTCTGCACTAAGCAGACAACCTGTCACATTAGTCTCACTATGATTAATATAAAATTTCACTTGCATTTTTTTAAAAAGAGAAACCTATATCAGCAAGGTGTCTTGCCATGTATACCTTGGACTGCACACCATTCTGAAATTATTTTTGGGGTAATATTTTCTTGTAATATTAGTTTTCATAAAATGATTGTGTCATTTTGTTGTTTCCTTCCTCTTTTGCTAGCCCTGCTTAATCAAGATAAAAAACTTCTTTGATGCAGAAGATTATTATATTGTTTTGGAATTGTAAGTAATTTGCATTCAATTTGTTCCAGAGTAAATGTTTTTCTACCATAAATAAAGTCATATAACTTCAACCTGACTTTATGATGATCTCAGGTGCTATCCAAAACCTTGGTAAAACTGGGGGTTAGGATAGACAGGAAAGTCATTCTTTTGGAGCTGCAGAGACACTCCACTCCTGCAGGATTCTCTACCCTGTCATCCTGATCAACTGCAGCTGCTGTGGTGGATCACATAAGTAGAGAGAGTCTCAAAAAGAGCACAGGCCTGGATCATTGAGAGCTTTACTGTTCGAGATCTGCTTCTTAACCTGGATCTAGAACTTTTTGGGGAGCCAGAGAAGGGTAAGTGACCGACCAGATGATGAGCCAGTTGCAGCTTCTGCATGGTCTTCACTGTCAGTCCCAGGTAGTACAGTCTGAAGATGATGAGAGCATGGATTGTTGTATCTACAGGTTTGCGTGATAAGAAGGGTGAAGTCTCCTGGCTACCCAAAGAGGATAGAAGGTGTTCCAAGGCTTTTTGCTACATTGACAAGCAATGGCCAGGTGGTGAACTTCCTTGGAATAGTGCTTCTGCTTTCCTGTTAACATCACCTCCATCTTCCCTGGGTTTAGTTTCAGCCAGCTCAAGACCAATTTATTTTTACTTTGCAGGTCACGTTTAAGAATTTATAAACATGTGCCCAATGGATGCATTTCAGAAAATGAATATACTTTACTTTTCATTGGGGTCTTTTTGTTTAGAGAAGCTTTTCAGTCTCAGGCTTTCCCAGTGAGGTCTAACTTCTGAAACCAATATATTGAATCTCTTTCTGTACTTCTGTTTCAGGATGGAAGGAGGAGAGTTATATGACAGAGTGTCGAGATCAACCAAGATGAAAGAAGCTACCTGCAAGCTCTATTTTTATCAGATGCTGTTGGCTGTAAAGGTAAATAGTCCTGAATTTGTATAAAGAAAAATATGGGTTTTCTCTGACTGGCAATCAGTGTAACTTCTTTACTTCTATCATTTGTACTTGCATGTGTTTTTACAGCAGTGGGTGAACTCTTCTCCTTATTCATAGAAGAGATTTAGGGCAGTGTTCCTTTAGTTATTATGCTAATCAACCTGGAAAGGTTCCACTCTCTTCCACAGGGGTGGGCAAACTACGGCCTGCGGGCCGCAAGCCATTTTAATCTGGCCATCGAGTTCCCAGTGGGGAGTGTGGTCTGGGGCTTGCCCTGCTCCGGCGCTCTAGCCAGCGAGCAGGGTCGGGGACCGCTCCACGCGGCTCCCAGAAGCAGCGGGATGGCCCCCCTCAGACTCCTATGCGTACGGTTAGCCAGGGGGCTCGGCTCTGCACACTGCCTCCGCCCCAAGTGCTGTCAGACCCACTCTCAGAAACCTCCCCCAGCTGCAGGAAGCTCAGCATCCTCTCCTGCTTCCTGCCCCCTTTGCTCCTCAGTTGCAGAGGGAGGGGTCGCTGTACGGGGAGCTGCTCCCCCATCCACCCAACCCCTTTGCATCTGGACCTCCCGTACCCAGACACCCCCACCAAGCCTCACCCTGCACACCCAGAAACCTCCCTAGCTATCCATACCCAAACCCCATCTCACTGAACCTCAACCCCTGCATCTGGAGCCCTCCTGCATCCACACCACCCGCCACTGAACTCCCTGCACTCAAACCCCCACCCTGATGAGCCCCACCCCCTGCACCACCCTGAGTCCCCACATCCAGACCCCCACACCACTGACCCCCAATTAGCTGCATTCAGACTCCCACCAAGCCCCACTCCCCCAGCACCCAGACCCCCCTGTTGAGACCCCCACACCCAGACCCCAACCACATTCACCTGGAAGCCCCTGCAAAGTCCAATTGCCCCTGCTCCTGGAACCCCCCCAACAAGCCTCTGTGCATCCAGATACCCCCTCCCAACACCTAGACCCCCCCCCGAGCTGCCTGCACCCAGATTGTCTCCCACAGAATCCTCTCACCCCACACCTGGATCACCCCACACTGAGCCCCTCCACACTTGGATCCTTCCTGGTTGAGCCTGCCTGCCCCACACCTGGTGCTCCTGGCACAGAGGGGCAGGGCCCCAGGGTGTTTCTGGGGCAGGCCGAGGCCTTGTGCTGTATCAGGGTGGGGCACAGTCTCACCACTCAATCTGTGTCCCAGGGGTGGAGGGTGGGGAGGCTGCAGGGTGAAGCCAGTGGCCAGTGCTCCCCACTGCCATGCTGGTGCCTCTGCATTTATTTATTGACAAATAAAGCTTGCAGAATTTTGCAGACTTTTAAAATATGTGCAGAATTTTTATTTTTTTGTTGCAGAATGCCCTCAGGAGTAACAGACTGGACCCATGTCTCAGTCTGGACTCACCCCTGCCTTTCCCTTCAGGTTGGTTTCTTTGTCCCCTTAGGTACTTTCAGCAGCCTTTCTTCTTGGATAGGCAAAAGAGGAGAGTCTGGAATGCCTTCCCTCCCAGCCTTAAATAGAATTTACATAAGGCGGAAAGCCTTTTGTTTCCCAAACTTAACCTCCTCCTTCTGAGAGTGGAAAATTATTAGAAGTCCAAGATAGTGTATTAGGTGACCAGACCACCTGACCTAGTAGTGTCACAGTTATGTCCCAGGACGCCTCCCAGGAGATATATACACACATACAGAGAACATGAAAAGGTGGGAGTTGTCCTACCAACTCTAAGAGTCTAATTAATTAAGAGAAAAAGCTTTTGTAATGAGAATCAAGACAGTTTGATAAGAGGTGTGAGGATACTTAACATGGGGAAATAGATTCAATGGATCATTTCCAATGATATCTTACATGAGCTATCTTGCATAAAGTACAGACAGTTATGTCATATCCATATCATAATCATATTTCCATAAAGAATATGGAGCATAATGTCACACCTCCACTATACAAATTGTTCCAATGCCACTGTATAGCGGTGTCTGCCTTGGCAAACTAAGGCAGGGAAATATACTTAATTTAAGAGGGTTTGAACACAGAAAAAGATACTGACTGTTAATATCAATAAAAAAGAGATTGAGGACCAAAATTCCTTAGCGTCATCCTGAAGAATCTGTTCTGATAATGTGGCATATGGATGAACTGCAGGGAGGGCATAGCTTTCCTGTTCTACATCGTCTGCCTGTGGAGATTAGAAGCTGCTGTGCAGCAGCTGACGAATACTTTAAATCTTTTTGTGAACCATATAGCTTCAAATACACACTTCTCAAATGAATCTGTTTCAGTTACTTGCATCATCATCATTGGAAAGACTTGGAAGTTACATTTTAATGCATGCATTCTGTGTTGTGTGTGTGTGTGTGTGTTTGCATAGTATCTTCATGAAAATGGTATTATACATCGGGATCTAAAGCCAGAGAATGTGCTACTTTCATCTTCTGAGGAAACTTGTCTTATAAAGGTAAGGAAGAATCTTCTATCTCTGGATCTTTTTTCTTTTATTTTGATGTTCTTTATTCAGAAACTTTGGAATGTTCTTTAGCAATTCTTCTCTAAATATTAAATTCCAACATAAAAAAAAATTAACATGGCATTAAGATTGATGATGCTCATTCCTAAATAATAGAGGCTAAAAATACAGGACATCTTGAGTTAAGGTTCTTTCACAAACTTTAGAAATTGCTTCCTCTCTCCTGCATATTTCAATCAATATATACACATAAGTATGAATAAGAATTTTCGCATTTAGTATTTCACATAGCAATCAGTGGAATAAGACTCTGCTTCACTTGAATATGTCAGTAGTCTTAATCATGGAGTCATGGCCAACATTTCGGTAATTATCCATGTGATTTGGTGTCAGTTTGTGTTTTTGCCTGAGAGACTTAAGTACGTATTGAGTAGGTTTGGAGACTGAACCGTTGCTCTACATATAATAGTCTCTCCATGGTAGCCATGAATCCATAGTGCTGCTACTTATGCTATTCTCCAATCTGGGGATAAATAGAATACTTCAGACTGGTGTTCAATCCAGCTGTCTTTGCTAGCACTAAAACTCAAATCTCTCTGTCCCCAACCCCCCGCCCCCCCCCCCCCCCCAAAAAAAAAAAAAAAAGAATCTTTTGTTCTGCTGAGTTTTCTGCTGAAGTCCTCTGCTGGGTAGAGCTTAGTACATAGTTGTGTACTGGCAAAATGCCTTGGAAATTAGAGTCATAAATCTCTCTCCTGATGCATGCTGTCTAGTATAGTGTATTCTAACGTGTTAAAATAAAAACTGACAGTGTTATTCTCATATACAAGATTACAGATTTTGGACAATCCAAGATTCTTGGAGAATCATCACTTATGAGAACGTTATGTGGTACTCCCACGTATCTCGCCCCTGAAGTTCTCAATTCACTTGGGACAGCTGGGTATAGCCGTGCTGTGGATTGCTGGAGTTTAGGAGTTATTCTTTTTGTATGGTAAGACACTTCATGGCTGACAATTCAATTGAACAGTCATACATGGGTGGAGGTCTTAGGCCTTCATTTAAGTACGTTTGCTAATGAGTGTGTGTGTCATATTTTCAATCCTGGAACAGATGTTGTGAAATGCATATTCTCTACAACAGTCAGTCTTTCAACTGCTGTGGCAAAAGCTGCATTAGCCATTATATTTTTTTTCTCTTTTATTTAGCCTGTGTGGATATCCACCATTCAATGAACAAAATACTCAGCTATGTCTGAAAGATCAAATTACCCGTGGAGAATACACATTTATTCCAAGAGAATGGAAGCATGTGTCAGATATGGGTATGTTTACATTACAATGGTTGTAGAAGTATTTTGCTGACCCTCTAAGTTTCTACTGTACTTTAATTGGTATCTTTGGGTACGTCTACATTTCAGCTGGGAGGTGTGAATCCCAGTTCTCATAGAGACACCTGCACTAGCTCTGCTTCAGCTAGTGCACTAAGAATAGTAGCATTGCCGAAGTAGCACCACCATTGGCTTGGGCTTGTTGCCCAAGTATGTACCCAGGGATCTGCGTTTGCTGCCCAGCTTACCATGGCTATCCCAGCTATTGCCATGGCACTTTCTGTCTTCAGAGCTCTTTATAGACATGAAATAATTTCGCTTCTCGGCCTTCTGGGTAAGAGAGGTCAAAACATTTCCATTGGGCAGCTTTCACTAACTCCTCTGGATAATCAGAGGAGTTTCTTATTAGTGTTGAGGTTATGCTCTTTCTAATAACCGTACCAAGTTCAACCCAGTTCTGAAAGGTCTGAAGCTGACCAAAATAGTGCCAATGTCCAAGTAGAGTTAAGACAATAGGAAAATAAATTAGACATCATTTAAAATAGTGCAAGTTATACTAAGGGCATAAGTAGTCCCAGTCAGTACAACAGAATCACCAGGCATAGTGAAGAGCCAAGATCCGGTCAGTCTTCTTTAGGTGAGACCAATATAACTATTGCTTTTTCACAATGCCTGTTAAGACTTTTTTTATTATGCAATCAAACCAAAAGTCTTATGGTCCTGGTTAAAATGCTTGAGTGGAGGAAACTGCGCTAAAAATGCAGTAGACACTTGTATAAGAATCTGCAGGAGGTATGTGTTATTGGTAATATGTTGTTTAAATGTAGGCACTCAGGCTGTATTGACTCAGGCACCAAATCTTAGCTAGGTCTCAACCTGGCCTCCCATTTGGAAGTCTGTCTACCTGATTTGGTGTAGGTAGTTAGGTTTTTAAATGAGTGCAGTTTTGCACCCACAATGAAATGTGGTCACATAACTGCACTTGCAGTATTACAAGCATTCATAACAGTTTTAGGCCTTAGTATGTATTTACCGATGAACACCGTTGATAACACAAGAGGATTTCATTGGACAGTGGAGTAAAGCATGTGTACTCAGAACAGTGTCTTAAAAGTGAATGTGTGAAATGGCTTACAAAGCAGGAAGTGTTTACTTGTTAATGGAAGAAAACACTTTTGCTAACCCTGAGCTTCCATGCTCTAAAGTGAAATATTTAGATTTATTTTATTAATGTACATTACAATCCTTTGTGCTGCCTTAAACACATTGGATCATTTATTTTAAAGTTATGGAGTCATTAGATTATTGGCTTTATGCCAATCATCTTATTTTGTTATTTTAGCTTTGGATCTTGTGAAGAAGCTGTTAGTAGTGGATCCAAATAAACGTCTTACAACGGAAAAAGCCTTAGAACATCCCTGGCTTCAGGTATGTGTTGGGACATGTATTTAAAGTACAGTACAGCAATAACATTCTGGGAGGGGTATGACCTATTTGTTATCATGTGGCATATATATAAGACTTGTTTCACAAGAAACATTATGGCTAGTTAGACTAGCTGTATAAGGTGGCTTAGAACAGTCTCTCTCATGGCTTAATAGCTCCTCCTTAATGAAAATTCAACAATTGTTCAGTGGTTTGATTTTTCAAGAGATTACCAATGTCTGAAGAGGAGTGAGCCAGCAATTGCCCAGCAAGAGAGTATGCTCCACCCCTCAGAGTTCGGAGTGGGGTAGGGGAAGGGTAACCGCTATGATCATTAGAGGACCCGTGCAGCATGTCAGATCCTTGCTTGAATGGAGTCCACAGTGTGGAAGGGGTTCCTTTTGTGACTTCATTGTCATCAGACCAACTATGATGCTTGGAATTGGAAAATTCCTACTCTGCATTCTTCTGGGTTCACTCACAATTCTGTACCTCTGCAGACCCGTGAAACTCCTGGAGTGGATTAACTGGGTACAGATTTACATTTTAGGTTTTAGTTCTGTGCAGTTTATTTTATAGTAAACACTGCTAGATGGGTTTTAAAAACCACTGATGCTAGATATAATGGGAAAGGAGGCAATAAATTACAAGGGATAAAAGATAAGAGGGAGTGGCATTATAGACGAGATGAGAATTTGAGACGTTTCAAAGTGTAGTCAGTTGAATTTCTTAAAATTCTGGTTGTATTCCTCCTCTGTGGAGGGCTCTGATTGCCACACTGTAGTTTTAGTGAGACTGACAGACACACAGGTCAGAAAAGAGTTTAAAAGAATATCACAGCTGAAAAATGGTGCTTTGGGTTAATGGTCATAATGGGACCGTGAATTTAGACACTAGGTTTGCCAAGACACAAATACCAAGCCATTCTTGAACTGACAGATATGGCCTGGGGTGTCGCCCTGGAAAAGTAATGCTTTGGCCAAAAGGAAATCTGACAAATTATTCAGCATTTAATAGACGATACACATTTGCATCACAGCAGAGGTCTTTGGTGATAACTTGGAAACAGAGTTTTGTATGCAGGATTTTAATCTCGGCTCACTTCACAACTAGCAGGGGAAAGCTTCTTTCATCTGACAAAAATATAGGGGGCAGGAATACTTTACTTTAAGATGGGACTGCTATGGTTTCTACCCTCCACCCATCAAAATCCAAATGTCAGTCAATCCCTATTTTTAAAAATATTTCCTTACACACCTGGCTGCCATCTTATACGAGTTGTTTGCAGGTGATGTACTCCTGGCTGCTCTGAAGGCCAGCATCCCAAATGTTCAGTTCTGATGCCAGGCCACTTGAGCACAACCAGAGGAGCCACTTGAGCTCCTGTAACTGTGCAGCGAGGCGCTGATGGCCCTCCACTCTCTCTGCCATTATCTAAGTATTGTTTTTAAAAACTAGCATAGGAGCAGCACGATGGATGCGTGCATCGGATATGCAGATGATGTCTATCAGGCCACAAGAGTTTGAAATGTCTTAGTATTTTTAGCTCCTTTGAGAAACTTTCAGCTATTAATAATAATTCAACCCCTCTGTCCAAATTTTCATTTCTTAACACTACATTTTTTTAACCAGTAAGACCGCCAATCTAGTGTTGAAATATTTCTCCTGTTTAACCTAAAATTAGCCCCTCCCCCCCATTTTTTTTTTTTTAAACTCCAATGGCCTACTCAAGACCTAGAGCAGAAAGAGCAGCATTCAAGATAGGTTTTGTAGCGTCCACTGTTTTTACCTGGACTCTATCAGGCTTTGTATTCTAGTTTCAAGAAACTAATATTAACAAAATGGATATTAAGCAAGCAATTTCCAAAAGTTCAAATGGCAGTTAGCTACTATTTGTGTCTCTGAAAATCTTGCCCTAAAGTGCACGGTGACCTATTCTGTTTCAGTTTTTGGTGGGTGATCCTGGTTTGATGTGAATAAGGCCCATATGTGCCACAATTTTACATGGTCGAAGCTGGTTGAATGATACTGCAAGCCCAGTTTTAGCTCAGCGAGTACTTGGTGATCCATTGAGGAATGAAAAGATAGGACAATAGCAATAATATTTTGTTCTTTCTTGTAATGCATACAGTAACCAGCTGACCAAAATTAATCGTTCTGATGGTACAGAGACCACAGGATTCTATGGAGGATTGTGCAGCCAATTTTGCTGAACTAGTGTTGCCAGTTACTGTTGCAGTCCTCACAGAATGTTGTCCTTTGAAATTTCCATGTATGCGTGTGTGGGCTAACGCATGTTTCCTGGAAGTGATGGACTCAAGTCTTGCCTAAGGAGTAGAGAAGAGTTCCCAAAAGACTAGCCACATATTTAACCTAATATCTGGGTCTGCTCTGAATATACCGGGTCTGTTATTTGCAAAGCTTATGTTGCATGGTTTCACGATCATGTCATACAGTTCCATTCAAGGTATAGTCCACACCTGTATTATCACCAGAGCAGTTTGTTTTCTTGTAGCCCTGGACACTGATGAACTCTGTGTGTGCATGTCCTCTCCCACTGGCCATATGAGGCATGTCTGATCCCACTTCCATCCAGAGAATAATTCATCTCATTAACAGAGATGTGCTTTTCAGATGATTGTGGAGTTGTCTTGTAGTAGTTTGAGTCATAACTACAAGGCGGGAATCAAACCAGAGGTTCTCAAATTTATTTGTGGTCTGGATCACATGGTAAGAGAGATTGCCCGGTTGGACAACACCCCTCACATTAATGACTGTGGACCACCTCTCTTTCCATTTAAAAAAAGAACAGGAGTACTTGTGGCACCTTAGAGACTAACAAATTTATTAGAGCATAAGCTTTCGTGGACTACAGCCCACTTCTTTTCCATTTGCCATTGCAAGGTACACCTCTACCCCTATATAACGCTGTCCTTGGGAGCCAAAAAATCTTACCGTGTTATAGGTGAAACTGCGTTATATCGAACTTGCTTTGATCTGCTGGAGTGCGCAGCCTCGCCCTCACAGAGCACTGCTTTACCGCATTATATCCGAATTCGTGTTATATCGGGTCCCGTTATATCGGGGTAGAGGTGTATATCTGTGCAGCTACAGCACTAGCTTCCCTGGAAAATTAACACTAAGACATGACTTGATGTGTTTTTATTTTTTAATGTGGGGAGTGCCCTGTCCTCTTTTGGGAAAAGTTAATCATGTTATTTTTGCTGCTTTTTAAAATATAATCTCCCATCAGTTCTGTTTTTCTCTCCTTCTGATCATACTACATTTCCACTTGTGCAAGTCTCCTCATTTCCATTGCACGTGCTTCCCAGCCATTTCCTTCCTTTCTCTGCCTGTTGACTGGTTCCTCTTTCCTCCCCTCTTCCTCTTCTGCAGCAAACCCTGGCCTAGTGGAAGCAACAAGTTTGGCTTCTTCTCCTTGCTTCCAGCTACTTTTACAGGCAGTGAGGAACCTGGATACCTGTAGCAGGAGCTGAGAACCAGGAGAACAGTATCCTGTGACCAATCAGCCTGTCCACAGACCACCACCATATGCTTCATGGTTCACAGTTTTGGAATTTCTCTATGAGCAAATTGTGTCTCCAGTGGGGGATTGGGTAGGCAGAATCCTATACCCTGAATTTCTCTGTGTGTGTGTGTGGGGGGGGAAGCTTGTTGAGGGGATTTGTTGGAAGCACTGAGTCAGGTTAAGAACTTTCTTAGCTCTTCACAACACTCTTTCCATGGCATCCCCCGTGCCAGACATAGTACAAAACTGTATTTTCCCATTATGCTATGACCATCTTACAATGGCATCATGTGCCCTTTGTAGCTATGAGACTTGTTTACTGTAATTCCCTTTTAGCAGGCTGTCTTCCTCATCGATTGCAGCTTGTTTAAAATGCAACAGTGTATTTGAGCTGCTGTGATCGTATTGCATGTTCCTTGACTTTTGTATATTGGCTCTCTATAAAGTCATTGGCCTTGAGTTTGTAGTCTTGATTTTTAAAGCTTTTAATGGTGTAGATTCATTAGCAGCTTCCATATCTTCATCCTGACTGGCATTTCTGTCCAAACACCACATGCCTTTGCTGTAGTGGCCTCTAGGGTATGGACTTTGCCTCTCAACCCGTTTCCCAACTTCTAAATGACACTTAAAAAAAAAAAAAATCCCTAAAAATGCATGGCCACTCCTTGTTAAACCCCCGTGCTTTTTTTTAACCTTCCTTCTCCTTGTTCATTTGTCACTGACCCTGCTTACTCCATTCCCCCTTTTTTTTTCTTTAAAGTTTTAATATGGTAGTTCTTAAAATCTCAGGCAGCTTTCAGAGTGTCTGTTTTTATTGTTCTTTGGTGCCGCAGTCAATTGTATGTGGTGTATGATGAATCAGTAAATATGGTATAGCAGAAATATATAAATAATTGTAAGACTTGGTATATTTTCCTGGACCGTCATAAAGAATGTTACTTTTGAAAGCTCCCTTCAAATTGAAGCTTTTAATTCCCTCTCCCACTATCACAGGCTGAAGAGAGTTGAATGGAGTCTCTCAATACCTTTCCTAACTATCTTTTGTAAGAATTACTACTAAGTGTGCAGCCTCTTCAGCATTCCCAGCCCCAGGGAGACTGGTCCTGGGAACCTAACTTGAGGATCACATGGTAGTGCAATGCCCTAACCACAGGACTCACCTGACCAGCCATATCTTAGAATTTTTTTCCAAACATTCCATGTAACTAAATGTTTATAATTCTTCACAGGATGAAAGTATGAAGAGCACATTTCAAGAGCTACTCTCACAAACAAGAGTCTCTATGCATCCACCACAGACATCAAGACTGGTATGTTTTTTGCTTTGTTGTTTTTTAGTTTGCATTTAAAACACACTGAGCTAGGTGTTACCTTGAGTAGGTCACAGCTGAGAGTGCCAGATTCAGGACAAACTGCTGAAAAATTGGAAAGACTCAAACCGGTGGTTATTATATAGTTAGATTATACCAAGCCCGTAGCAAAAATAAACTTCTGTCTCACTGCACTGGTTAATAAGAAATTAAAAATGCAGTCTCCTGAGGCATTCAGGCCTTTGTCTCACCATCCAGACACTGGACTCTGATGAGTGGTTACTGAAAACTAATTTAATTAAACATTGGGTTCTTCCAGTCTGGAGAGATCGGCACTTAGCTGGGTCAATATATAACTCAGATCTTTCCCAGTAATCACGCCGCTGCCAATCCTTTAACTAAAATCTAAAGGTTTATTAAGAAAAGAAGAGAGTTAAAATGGTTAATAGATCATATGCATACAGTAATTGTAGTGTTCTTATATCAGGTTTGTAGAAGTGATGTTCTAGTCCAGGGGCGGCCAAATTCACTGAACGCCCGAGCCGCATATGACAATCCTCAGAAGTTGGAGAGCCGGGATGGACCTGCCGGGGCTTGGGTCTTCAGCTATGCGGGAGATGCCTGCCAGGGCTTGGGGCTTTGGCCCTGCTCCTGCTGAAGCCCCAAGCCTTGGCAGGCACACTCTGCAGGCCTGACGCCTTGATCCTGGGGAGATATTTGGGGTCACATGCCTCTCTCCTTCTTCCCCTCACCCCCCTGATTTTTGTCAAGGTTTGCTGGCCCCGCTAGGTCACCTGGTGCTGCCAGGTCACCTCCCTGCACAGCAGCTCCTGGGGCTGGCAAGCTGGGAGCTACAGGGAGAGCCGCTGCTTTTGCTGCTGCATCTCCCTGAGGAGCTAAAGCAGTGGCCCCGCCCTGCAGCTTCCAGCTGTTTGCTGCTGTCTCTTCACATGGAGCTAACACCTGGGAGCTGCAGAGAAGGGCCGCTGAGGGTAAGAGGGGAGTGAATCTGGGATGTATGACTCAAGCTGTTGGGTGTGTGTGTGAATCTTTAAACTGTACCCCTTCCCCCCCCCCTCCCTCTCAGCAGGCACCAGTCATCTCTGACAGAAGCTCTTAGCCCTACCACCCTGCCGCAGGTCAGCAGCCCTGAGCCTCCCTCCCCCCAGTCTGGTAGGTGGAGAATGGGGGTGTGTGGGAGCTCCATGAGCCACACTTCAGCTGTAAAAGAGCTGCATGAGGCTCGCGAGCTGGCTTGAAAAGTCTCTCTGGTAACTTCCAAAAAATTGGAAGATCCTCAGTCCATTGTTCAATATCCTCCTTTTAGTTGTAAATCCATAGTCCAGAGAATCAGAGCAGGAAAGAGGCAAAATGGAGTCATTTTAGGGGTCTTTTCTACCCTTTGCCATGTGCCTGGAAATTTTCTGTTTCAAACAAAGCTCACAGCCCAGTTCATGGAAAGTTACTGGCACAAAATGGAGTGCAGAATCACATGAGCATATCGTCTGTCCATACATGGCTTGATGACTCTCAGGGGCAGCCATTGGCCATATCTGTGCTGAGGTGTCCACAGGAAGATCTTTCTGGATATAATGAGTTTCTTCTATGGCCCATTATGAGAGCTAAGTGTATTTAGTGGGCCAACAAACTTGAATAGTTCATTCACGATGTGCTGGATAAACTGGATGTAAACTACTTTGTGGGTGTTACCCCAGGAACAAACACATTTGAGATATATGTCCATAACTTCAGATACAGTGATGATACGTGGATTTAAACAGGATAATCTTATTTGGAAAATCGTAACTTTTCCATTGACACCTTACAAGATATACGTCGTACAAAATCTGTTGCGATTGTCTAACAGTGGCAGTATCATTGATATAAATGGTCATATTTCAATCATGCAGCATCACTGTAGGAATAAAATGACATATTTTATATGCAGAAAAGTTGAGATTTGAAAGAAATCCTTTGATAGTAGTAAAAATTGATTTTGAATATTTACCCTGCAGAAACTTTTAATTTCAAGCTAGTGTTATGTAGCACTATGCTGGTTAGCTCTGCCAATTACTATACCTTTCACCGGTAGAACCAGTAGGTATTTAGGCCTTATCAAAGCACTTAAGTATGTGCTTAATTCTAAGTGCATAAATAGTCCCAGTAGACTTCAGTAGGATTATTCATGTGCTTAAAATAAACCATATGCTTGAGTATATTTGATGTATCAGAGCCTTAGGGACCCAGATACTTAATATCCTAGGAAGAACTGACATTAAGTGAAGGCTTGAGATTGTGTGCAGGGTTGTCACTGGAAGATGGTAACAAAGAAAGATAAGAGCAAGATTGAGTGGGGAGCTGGGTGCTTGCTTGATTTTATTTTACTTTTTTGAGGGGAAAGAATGGAGAGAGTAAGAGAGGGGATTAAGAGCAGCTGTCTGATGTTAGAGGATCATATATGCTTGCTGATTAGGGAGGCCATTGCCAGTCCCCACTGTTGTGTGGGTAACGTAAGGATCATCCCATCTTAAGACAGGTAGCTATTATTGCATCCTTGCTGTAAATAAATCCAGCTCAGATGCCTTGGTTGTAATCAGAACTTTTAATATGTTCTTAAATTGTTTATCACATTTATCACATTTAGTTTAAGTCGGAAAGAAATTATTTGTTGCAGTTCCTTGATCAGATTTTTTGTGCATCATCCTTCAGAGTGTCACGGCTGCTACTCTGAAATCTGACATCTGGTTGTTGTCAGTCCAGGAAAAATTGACACACGAGGGGGCTTTGATGTAACCAGGACAAATAAGACTTAGAACAAATGTGTGTTTACTAAATGACAGATGATCAAGAAAGAGGGAGAACTAGTCATATCAATTTTGTGGAGTGACAGGCAACTTGATAAATTGTTTTAAGGATTGGTAATGGTGAGAGTGCAGATGATGATGACTGAATCTTTTTCCATTGTTGATTGTGTTTTTGCTCTCAGTTGTCATATGGGAGGCAGCAAGGAGAGTTTCTTAAACATCTTGAACTCACAGTAGGCATGATAGTTGGGCTCTGTCTTCATTCTGAACATATATTAAAATTAAAGGTGTTAGATATTTCTGTTTTGACTTGCATAGTCATGCTCCTGCCTCTTTCTTCTAGCCAACCACAACCAGAAAACGTCCCCATGAAAAGGAAGAGGAATCTGGCTCTAAGCACGCTGTTCCTTCTACGTCATTTCAGGAAAAAAAGGGAAGGGAAGGAAAGTAAACTTACTTGAATTGCTGCTTTTGTCTAGGGATTATACAGATTTTTATAAGAAATGTTTTTCTCTTAATAATGGAATAATTGTTCTGTACTAATCATTGATAAATAAAAATAACTTTGTAAGAATGGGAGTGACTCACTGAATTGGACAACAGCTTGTGGGGATTCCCATACGTACAAGGTAAAATACCAAGCAAACTACCACCTGCCCTCAAACTTCTTTCTGGGGAAAAGTTATCCAAGAGGATGATGGCAGACCAACTCCATCAGCAGTTGACTCTCCCTGGTAGTTTAGACCTCTGCCATTCTGGTTTCATACTGCTGGAATGGCACAGAGATGGTATTCACAACACTAATGGATTACCTCAGGGCTCAGAAGTGAAATATACATGCTAATGTTGCTGGACTTTCTCAACCATTGACACCATTTTATCATAAGGAGATGCCCTATGGGAATCCATAATGGGAATTTGCTTCAAGGTCATTCAAATGATCCAGAGCATGTGATGAACAGCTGATCCCTCCTCCCCTGATGAAGCTGTCTTGGGACCAAGCAGCTTGGTGCCTCAGGACAACTTTAGAGCTCATCAGGAGCTATTAAAAAGGGTGGCTTCTAACCTGGGGCTAGAGGAGGAGGTTCTTAGAGTCCTCACATAGCCTTATTGACATTTTGGCCATGGTGGGCCTGTCAAAGGTGGCCCTAACCCTCACTGAGGTTGTTATGGGTCCAATCAGATCCCTATAGCAGACCCCATCCTCTCTCTCTCTCCCTCCCTCCCCACCTCAAGGGCAGAGAAAAACTACTATGTGTCTGCCAAGGGGTATGAATACCTGTACTTCCACCCTCCTCCCCAGTCCCTTATGATCACAGTGGTCAATGAGAGGGACAGATATGGAGAGCTAGGTGTGACCCTGAAGCAAAAGGACTTAAAGAAGCTAGACCTGTTCTGTAGGAAGATTGGGTTATAGCTTTGCATTTCCAACCAAGAAGCCTTGCTTGGGAGGTATGATTACAACATTTAGGATTTCATGGCAAAGTTTAAAGACTTGATGCCACAGGACTCCAGGCAAGAGTTTTCTGCCCTGATGGCGGGAGGGAAGGGAAGACCATAGCCTGAGCCTTCCTCCAAGTGGCCCAGGATGCAGCTGATGTTGCAGCCAGAACAATGGCTTTGGCCGTGGTCATGAGTAGATGCTCCTGGCTCCAATCCTCAGGATTGCCACCTGAGGTCCAACAGTCCATCCATGATCTTTCCTTTGAGGGTACCACCTCCTCCTTCTTGGAGCAGATGGACTCAAAGCTCCATGGTCTGAAGGACCTCAGAGCTACCCTCACATCCCTGGCTCTCTAATCCCTGGAATCTTTGAGGAGGCATTTCAGGCCTCAACAGCGAATCCACTTCTTGGCTCCTCTGCCTTGCCAGGAGCTGTTTAAAAAACAGAGCAGGGGTTACAAGCACAGGCAACCACTCCCCTCCACTTCAACCTCACTACTGGGTTCACACAGGTACCTGGGAGACCCCAAAGAAAACTTTTGAAGGCATGCCTAAGGGCGTTATATCAATTCCTACACTGGATCCCGCCCCCTTTTTGTTTTCAGACCATCTCTCCTACTTCAGCCCAGTGTGGTCCCACATCACCTCGGACTGCTGGGTGCTGAGAACAGCAGAGGAAGGATACCCCCTTCAGTTTTCTTCCTCCCACCCACCACCCCATCCCTCTTCAGGAATCTTTCTCACAAGTAACTTCTAGTCCACAAGGCACAAGCCCTCCTTCAGGTAGGGACTGTGGATGTGGTGCCCTAGAATGGGAGAGGGGAAGGGATTTTACTCCCATTATTTCCTAATCCTGAAAGACAGAGGGGGTCTCTGACCCATCCTAGATCTGTGCTGCCTCAATAATTATCTCAAGAAAGTGAGATTCTGCATGGTTTTCCTGGCCTCAGTTATTTCCTCCCTCAACTTCAAAAATCCCTATTTCCACATCTCCATCTTCCAGGGCCAAAGAAGGTTCCTCAGATTTATCATACACCAGACTCATTACCAGTTCACTGTCCTGCCCTTTGGACTGTCAGCAGCCCCTTGGGTTTTCACGAAATGCATGGACTTGGTGCTCATAGTGCTTGCCTCCCTTGACTGGTTTAGGTATTCCTGAGTGGTGGTCACAGGCATTCCCTTTGTCACCCACAAGCCTTCAGTATCCAATTTCAGATGCATCTGATCTAGGTTGGGGGGCTCACCTTGGAACTCTGGGCCTCTAGTTCCAGGAATACTTTCCCTGCACATAAACTTCATCCCTAGACGGTAGGTCTGGGGCTCCAGCTTCAGTGGTTTATTACTTATTGCCCACATCCTGTCTGTGACTTTTGTTAAAAATACCTGTGCTAAAATTTTAGCCTTGATCATGATAGATAGCATCACACTAGGACTTTTGTTTGGTTAGTTATGTGATTCAAAACCCAAACCTGATAATTGGATGTACAAAGAGGAATATCAAGTAAGATGAAAGAGGTAATACTAGAGTGTATGATGGTGCGGAAGCACTGCTGTGTTCATGCCTCACAAATTATATTAAAAAAAGTGGAGAGAGAATCTACAAAAAGGACTTGTCATCTGGACAATAATTCCTCTGAGAGACTAAGGCCTGGACTAACCCAGGAAATTAGGTCAGTATAACTACATTGCTCAAGGGTGTGAAAAGAGAGGCCTAGCTGCAGTGGTGCAGCTGTAGGGGTTTATATGTAGACAAGCTTTAAGTATTTCATAGCCCTGTTGATCCCAAGAAATTAGAGAGAAGGTGGTTGAGGTAATATCTTTTCTTGGTCCTACTTCTCTTGGGGGGAGAAAGAGAGAGACAAGCTTTCAAGCTACACACAGCTCTTCTCGAGGTCTGAGGTACTCCGAGTACTGTCCCCAGACCCGAGGAAGAGCTGCCTGTAGCTTGAGAGCTTCTCTCTCTTTGGACTAACTTCTGTTGGTAAAGCGATATTACCTCAACTACCTTCTCTCTCCTGAGAGCTGCAGTGTAATGGGGTTGAGGGAGGAGGTTAAGAGGTGACCTACTCGCTGTCTGTAAGTACCATCAAAGAAAGAAGACAAGTCCTAACTCTTTGAACTAGCAGCCCCTGGCATCCCAAAGTACAGGGCCTGAAACCATCCGGCAACTCCAGGGTAGAGGATACAATTTTTGTATGGCACCAGTGTGTCATTAACGGCGGGACCCGCTTGCCAAGGGCCGTAGTAATTTTCCCCTCACGAGCCATCTTTAAGCCAAGTTGTCCCAAAACTATGCTCTGGTTCGACCGCACGTGGGGCGAGGGGCAGGCGCGGGGGGGGAAAGCGGCGGCGGGTCCCGCGGCCCGACACGTCTCTCCGCGGGGCCGGGCGGGAGTTCGCACAACCCGCGGCCGAGCCCCCGGCATGACGCTGGTGCCGCGATGCCCCGAGGGGGGTCGCGCTCGATCGTGGGGGAGGGGCGGAGCGAGCCTGGGGTCCGGCGCGAGCCCAGCTCTGGGGGCGGGGCCGGGGCAGCGCGGGTCCCACAGCAGCCGGAGCCCGGATCATGGCGCCGGGGGCTGGGGAGCCGGAGTGGGAGCAGCCCGGCCCGGAGTGGGGGGCGGCGGCGGCCCCCTGAGGAGAAGCCGGAGCCGGAGCTCGAGCTCTATGGAGCAACAGGCGCCGCCGCCCGCCCCGCCGGGGGCCGCAACTGGGGGCTGGGCTCGCAAGCGGCGGCAGCAGCCGCGGGACCCGGAGCCTCCCCGAGTAAGTTGTAGGCGGGCCGGCGGGAGCCCCTTGGTGGGAAGGGGAAGTGGAGGTCTCCGGCCGGGAGCGACCCCTTCTGTCTCCTCAGCGGCCGGGAGCGACGACCCCCCCCCCGCCCCCGTCAGCGGCCGGGAGCAACTCCCCCCCCCCCCAGTCAGCGGCCGGGAGCAACTTCCCCCCCCCCCAAGTCAGTGGCCGGGAGCGACGACCCCCCCCGGCGCTTGCTCCTCCCCCCCCAGTCAGCGGCCGGGAGCAACTCCCCCCCCCCCCCCGGTCAGCGGCCGGGAGCGACCCCCCCCCGCACTTATTCCTCCCCCCATCTCCCGGGTTGATCAGCCCTGGTTCCCTGATGCCAGAGCAGGGACTGGCCCTGCTAGAACTGGGCCTGGGGAGGGTGGAACTTGGGGGAACAGAGGTGGGGAGGGGACTGGAGAGTGATGGGTGCAATTGTGGGCCTCCCCTTATGGGCAGCGTGACAATAGGGGGTTTACTGTTCTTGCCCCATAACAGTTGTGTTAGCGGGGAAATGGCTCATTTCCAGCTCTGCAGAGATACTCAGTCACTGCTCTGGCCACAGATGTCGTTTTTATGCCCTTAACACAGGATTAGGTGTGATGAAAAATACCCAGGATAGGTCTTGTCTACAGTAGAAGTTGGAGCATGTGGGTAGAGCATGTTTACACTTTGCCACTTGTGCCAATGTATTGTGTCCACACAGAATCAAGTAAAGTTGCATTGGCAAAAAATGTGTTGTAATGGCCTCCATGCTGCTTTAAGGCACATGATCTTGTGGGACAGTGTCATTGTGTATTGTGGGGCAGTCACTGAGTGTTGTGGGATACCCACACGTCTTTGGGAATTGTGGGCCCTTGGGGCAGGTCTACACTACAGCTGGGATTCACACTCTTAGATTGAGCCACTAGCGGTCGAGTTAGTGGGTCTAATAAAGACCCACCAAATCGACAGCAGATCGCTTTCCAGTTGACCGCTGTACTCTACCCCTGAGGAGAAGAGTAAGGTAAGCCGATGGGAGATTTTCTCCTGTCGACCCCCCCGCTGTGTAGACCCTGGGGTAACTCACTAAGGTATGTCAACTCCAGCTATGTTACTCATGTAGCTGGAGTTGCGCGTAGCATAGGTTGATTTACCGCAGTAGTGTAGACATAGCCTTGGAGTAAAATAATAAAGCTTACTTATCTTGTGCTTTTCATGAGTAGATCTCAAAACAGACTGTTGCAAAAAAAGCAAACATGATTCTGGGATGTATTAACAGGTGTGTTGTGAGGAAGACACGAGAAGTCATTCTTCCGCTCTACTCTGCTCTGGTTAGGCCTCAGCTGGAGTATTGTGTCCAGTTCTGGGCACCGCATTTTAAAAAAGATGTGGAGAAATTGGAAAGGGTCCAGAGAAGAGCAACAAGAATGATTAAAGGTCTTGAGAACATGACCTATGAAGGAAGGCTGAAAGAATTGGGTTTGTTTAGTTTGGAAAAGAGAAGACTGAGAGGGGACATGATAGCAGTTTTCAGGTATTTAAAAGGGTGTCATAAGGAGGAGGGAGAAAACTTGTTCACCTTAGCCTCTAAGGATAGAACAAGAAGCAATGGGTTTAAACTGCAGCAAGGGAGGTCTAGGTTGGACATTAGGAAAAAGTTCTTAACTGTCAGGGTGGTTAAACACTGGAATAATTTGCCTAGGGAGGTTGTGGAATCTCCATCTCTGGAGATATTTAAGAGTAGGTTAGATAAATGTCTATCAGGGATGGTCTAGACAGTATTTGGTCCTGCCATGAGGGCAGGGGACTGGACTCGATGACCTCTCGAGGTCCCTTCCAGTCCTAGAATCTATGAATCTATGAATTGTCCTTAACATGTTTTCTGTAGCAGTCATGATTCTTGGTGATCCCACCTAGCTTTTATTTCCCTGGCAAGCTGGACAGAAGCATGGAAAGGTTTAACTATCACCTAAGCAGCTGTTAAATTAACATGGGGTGGCCTTTGGAGACTGAAGGGCAGATGGAGATGTCCAATGACAAGGCTCAATCTCAGCAAGGAAAATGTTCTCAAAGTTAGTGCTCTTTGATGCTCAGTGAATAATATCTGTGAGATCATGTTGCCAGGATGGGTGTGAGAGTAGGACAGGCTATCTGTTGAATTCAAAGAGCTTGAAAGTAGTCTGGTTAACAGTGTCTGCCAATACAGTTTGGGTGAGAGAAGTTTTGTAAGCTTACTTTGACAGTGCACAATAATGTAATTATTTCAATTGGATCATTAGTACAGTAACTGGTGGTTCATTGTGTTTATATGCAGCTTGAACCTGTGTTTCAATAGACTTGGATTAATGAATTTTAAGGGATATTGTATTGAAATATGTAAAATAGTGTATGTATTTGAGCAACAGTAAAATAACTGCTGATGTATTTCCAGATTGAGCAAAGGTGATTGCTTTTGTAGTATACATGGATTGCTGACTATATAAATACTAAATTTTTTAAATTGAGGTGGGGGAAGCCTTTCTGGATATATGAATTACTCTCTAGCACTGCAGGCAGTTCTGTAATGCTGAAAAGCACAATAAAAATGCACCAACTTTCACACAGCATTTACTTCATTAACACAGTATGTCCAGCATCACAATAAAGAGGCAGTAACTTATAAACAACTTTGACTGTACTAGCTATGGTATGCAGTTACTTATAAAAAGTGCCATGTGCAGGCTGGATGCCAGTGCATCACAGATAACAAACAGTACATGTAATGAAAGCAGTTCCCTTTGTTCCCTGAGCTTTTGTCTACTGGAGTAGGGTATAGAGGGAACTAATATGATAGGGGATATATGATCCTTGTGAGTTACCTGTATTGGTTATACTTTTTGGTATAGGTTGAATGCTGAAGTGATGTCCTTGGTGCTTCCTGGTCAACACTTAGTTCAAGAGCTGGGTCTGCTGCTTCAGTAGCTGCAGCATGGCTGTCTGCACTTCTCTGTCCTTTCTGAACTCCTCCAGCAGCTGTTCGTGCAGGTCCCTTGCATTTCTCTTGGAGTCCTCCACATTCTGGGAGAACATGTCCTTTTTGCACTTCCATTTGGCCCTAGTAGTGCTCAACAAGTTTTAGTGAGGCTCTCCTCAAGATTCTTCCTATTAAGGTTGCTGATAAATGGATGGATGTGCTGTTGAGTAAAGGAAGATGATTTCATATGTATTGGAGGAAAGGATAGATAGATGGATCCCTCCTATCATCTTTTCCTAGCCAATGTAAACACACAGGCATGCATTTGCTAAGAGTTAGAGCATATCAACCTACATTATGATTAGGGCCCTACCAAATTCAGGGTTCACTTTGGTCAATTTAAGGCCACAGGGTCTTAAAATTGGTCAATTCCACGAAATTTCATGGTGCTGTAACCATGGGGGTCCTGATCCAAAAGGGGATGGGGGGGGGGGGGGGGCAGAAAAGCTTCTGTTTCAGGATTACCATACTCCCTTCTGTACTGTGGAGCTTCCTGCAGCTGAAAGAGGCTCCCGGAGGTGGAGGCAGGTCTAATCTTCCCAGCTGGGGGCTCCTAGCTGGTAGTCAGGGCCAGTGGTGGATTAACGCATGGGCCCATGCCCAGGGCCCCCGCACAATTTGAAATATGGGTGCCCAAGCCCTGGCAGGAGCCATGGGGTGGAAGCCCCGAGCCCCAGCAGGTGCTGCGGGGGCTGAAGCCCCAAGCCCAGACAGGAGCCAGGAGGGGGTGCAGAAGCCCCGAGCCTGGGCGGCCCAGAGCCCACACAGGAGCCAGGGGGGCGGGAGCAACAGCCCTGAGCCTGGGCAGGAGCCACAGGGGGTGGAAGCCTGGAGCTCAGGCAGGAGCAGTGGGAGGCAAAAGCCCCGAGTTTCGGCTGGAGCCGTGGAGGGTGGCAGCCCCCAGCCCAGGTCCCTGAGACTGGTCAGGAGCCGAGGAGCAGGGACAGCAGTCCTGAGCCCCGGGCAGGAACCACTGGGGGGCACCCCGAGCCTGGCAGGAGCTGCGGGGGCTGGAGCTGCGGTGGGTGGCAACCCCGAGTCCTGGCTGGAGCCCAGGTGCCTCCAGCCCAGGCAGGAACCACTGGGGGGGGCAGCAGCCCAGAGCTTGGGTAGGAGCCGTGGGGGTGGGAGTGGAAGACGGGGCCCAGCTCTGGGGCTGCTGCAGAGCAGAAGTGTATATATATATATGAAGTGGTACACCCTCACTGCTGTGCTGCCTGGGGAGGTGGGTCTAATCTCCCTCCGATAACAGCCGTGCAGGGGAAGGAAAAGTCCTGCCCCCCCCGGCCCGACTGATTTCGGGGAGATCTGATTTAATGGGGAAGGGCTTATTTCACAGTCTGTGACATGTTTTTTCTCGGCCATGAAATTGGTAGGCCCCTAATTATGATTTATTATTGGGGTTCTAATCATCACTTTCATCTGTCAGTCTCCCTCAGTCTTGAAACATATCAGAGTGAGACACTCAGACTGTGACTGGGGGGGTCCTGCAGGATATCTATCCATTCCTGGTTTACAGCCATCTCACTGTATTTTGCCTTGTCATCTCCTTCCTGACCCATAAAGAGCACCTCTTCCTTGCCTACCCTCCAAGGGGGCCTTCCTCCTCCATTTACAGGACACCATGACCAAGGTGGCTACAGGGGTGGTGGTAGGGTCCCTGATGAATATTATAAAAGTTATAGGTCATGCAGGCAGCTCCACAAGTCATGTTGTTCTCCTTCACCTTTCAGTAGCCCTGCTTAACCTCTTTTCCCTTGACATGGCAATGGGATTCCTTTCTTGAATATCTGAGTTTTGCCATCTCCTTGGCAAAGTCACTGTAAATATTCTTTTTCGTACTACAGCTGTGCCTGCACATGCTCCTCTTCCCACAGTGCATGGAAACCAAGCACCTTTTTCCTGGACCTGGTGGTAGCATGAGAAATAGAAAGCTAAACTTTGTTGGTTCTGATTTTTAATCCATTAGGGCAGAAGTTACATTTACAAATGAGCTTCCCAAACTGAAAATCCAGTTTCAAAATGTTTTTTTCTTTCAAAGCAGTACAGGCCTGTAATTTATGGGAAGGGCTTTCTGTTTTAGGTATTTCTTGTGATTTAAGGTATTTATATTTTTAGGTAAATCACAGTTTATATTTTTAGGTGTAGAAATAGATTTTCATGAGCATCAAAAAATCCCTCATTGAACTATATATATAAAAAAGGGCACTACTTCCAACACCTTATGCATTTTGGGAATGAGCTTGAAGTGAGCATGTGGTGTCTTTAAGATGTGGTGGATCCTATTCTTAAGACAGAAAAAGTGTAACTTTCGGGTATTTTGGTATATATTTTATGAAAAGTTGTCCTGTTCTCTTATGAAACCTACCTGTTTTGGAGATATGGTGACATGCTCTCTGTATAATATTTTATAGTAATTTTGTAAGAAGAAATCCAGATTAAAGCAATTGCTGTTCTTCATTTGAGCAGATGCCACAGTGGGCTGGGAAATAGAACTAGGATTTCATATCGTTAAACATACATTTTCAATGGCTTGTCACCTCTCGCTACACTATTCCTGTAAAAACTCATACTCTGATTGGGTGAAGGATGCCCGTGGCTTGGCAAGATCTGATATCTGCTCAGAAGTGGAGAACTGGCTGTAGAAAATGTATTGGCTGCAAGGACTATGGAAGTTATTTGTGAGGAACTCCAGCTTCCTTGTTTGTTTTTGGACTTTTGTTCCAGGCACTTTCTTTTCAAAAACAATAACCCTCCAGAGTCTGGAATAGGAAAACACAAGGCTTTTTATAAAACTAGACATTTCCAATTTAGGTGAATAAATGAAAACGTTAGATAAATATAGTAATAATGTTTGAGAAGAAACTGTACAGTATGATATATTGCAGAGTTATTCTTCAGAGAGTGCAACTTTCAATTATATATTTGAGTTGTTTTTGGTAACATATATTTAGAGTGAGTAAATGTCACTGTACTGTTTTTCAGTGTCCTTCTGTAATGCTAGTTTTCCCTGTTTGGTTTTTCCCTTTCATGTCATAGTTTTTCTGATATTTTAATGAGTATCGTAGGAAGTATTTCAGTAGATGTAAAATATACAACCCTCCTACATGGCATTCTTAAGGTATTAAGATCTTTTCTGTGGAAGTGAAGAGGTTAAAGAAAGGGTTTTGACAGTCTTTCAGTTTTAATTATGGACTTGCCACCAAAATTTGATCTATGGAGGGGGTATTTATTATTATAGTTGCATTTGAGGTGGATTATGGATAAAAGGTTCAGTTCTCAGGTATGTGATTCAAAGTTGTCTAACAGGATGATTGTTGTCCTTAATTTTTTAATAGTTTGTTGAGGTCCTTTGGATAAAAGGTTGCTCTGTAAATGCAAAATGTTGTTAATTAAGATTCATTTCTTTAATGCACTTTTGGGTGTGTCTGAGATTTCTCTACTTTCTCTGGAGGGAAGGCCAGAAATAAATGGCTGCTGAAACCTGTGATCAAAACCAGGGTTTCAATTTGAGTTGCTATGGCATACCTAATGATAAATAATGGCCACTGATCAGTAGATACAATTTGTATTTTGCTTTAAACTTTAAACTTCATGAGGTTTAGCCTGATGAGATCTGCAGTGCCTGAATTCCTGTGTTGGAGGGTACCAGCTTACATAGTGTTGAGCAACTTTGTAATAGGTTAACAAGGATGCTCCCAAGCAAATAGTCCTCTGATACTAAATGCATCTGTCTTCCTTGTTGTGGTTGAATGGAGGTGATGAGAATGAAAGTGGTATATGCTGTGAACTGTGCAGAGCTGAAGATGGTTTCTTCACAGTAATCCTATTAAGCTTTGAATGAAATCTAGTTGTCATTTCACAGCTGGGCACAGTTCCCTGCTGGAGACAGTTTTAACACTTATAATTGGGAACTTTTACTTGTTAAAATACAGCTGTTTTAAATGTCTTGGCAGGTGTATGGGGTTTTATTTTTTTAATTGAACACTATTTTAGTTGAAGAGGAATTCTGGAATTCCTGATCTGTCACCACTTAAGGACAAATGATCACAGATGTGGAATTTCACTCACCTATGTTGTTTTATCACCTCTCCGCCCCCCCATCTTTCTCTGTAACAAACCAGAGAATGACACTTCTTATTTAAGAGAATACCATTAAAGATACAATTGAGAAATAGATGTAGCTTGTCTGAAATTTTGTGCCCTTTGAGATTGTTTGTATTATGACTAAAATGACCAGAGTTAGAGTGAAACCAGGCCCACCATGGCTAAATCCCAGTTCTGCTCACATTTAGTCAGGTTAAACAGAGGGTGAGGGCCCTCCTCCCCTCTTCATTTAAGTAGCTGATTTGTTTCCTTGATATGTGCTGTAGGCTTAATGATGGAATCAGGCCTGAAGAATACACCCAGGCTTTCTGCTGATAGACTCAAATCCTGTGTTTTTACTCTAAGGTGTCTCTCCCTGTTTATTGCCTGTGACTAGTCGATAAGGTATTATGGATTCTCTTTCCGACTACACTGCGCTCTCTCTCTCTCTTTCCCTCTCACCTTCCCACCACAAGTGATAAGAATCCGCAATATTTAGCAAGATAGAATGGATTCAATTCCTTAGAGGGGAAGGTCAGTGCAAAAGATTGTCAGTGATATTACAGTTGCAATGGATTAGTTAAAGAAAGCTAGTTTTGTTGTTGTTCAAAACCGGAAGCCCTGCTGTATGCATTTGCTGTTCTACAGTAGATCTGTCTTGTCTGAACAAACAAGCAAAAAACCTAATCTTTTTCTGGTGAGAGAGAATGAATGTAGTATAACAAATGTCAAGGTGAAGGGAAATATGCAGTGCGTGTCTGGGAGGTGCCAAAAAAACCCTTTTCCTATATAGTTTGTGCAAAATCTTGGACAGCAGGTTTGTTTCGGGTTGTAGACCCAGACAGTCTTAGCAGGTCTGACTCCTTCCTATTGAGGACATTTCTTTTTGTTTTGCAGACAAGATTTCAGATTAAGGATAGGCTGTCTGCTTCCCTGGTGGCAGAACATGGTCTTGAGGGAACAATGGCCTCGTCTTGTATGCTAGAGTTTCAGGCAGTGATTCTCATTGAGGTACTGAAAATGATGAGAACTTTATCCCGCAAGCAGTGTTTTGCACCTACTTCCTTCTTGGTCGAGGCCAGTGTGGAGTATTGGGTCACTTGTTTGCCCCTCAATAAGGGCAGGCTGCCTTATGCTTAGAAAGAAGAATTAGTGCATGCTTTGTTCAAGCAGTCATCACTTGACACTAACAATGTAGTTAATTATTGACCAGTATCACATTGTCCCTTTGTTGTAAGTTTTTGGAGAAGGTTGTGGTGAGACAATGCTCACAGCCTCTAGAATGCCTTTGATTTCCTTGACCTTTATTAGTGTGGATATAGGCCTGGCTTTGGGAGAGGGAGACTGCAGTAGTCAGTTCTTCTTTGGGTGATGAATGAAGATCAGGTGTCCATGCTGGTGATATTAGATATGTCAGCTGACTATGCGGTATTGCTGACTTGCCAGTGGACCCTGGTAGGTGTGGAGAAGGCTTCCCTTTTATTACTTTTTTTTTTTTTTTAAGAGCGATAGAGCAGCAGATAGTCATGAGCAATTGCTCTTTTTCCCAAAGGGCTGTCAATTGTGCAGTCCCACAGAGTGACATTCTGTTACCTCTCCTCTTCAAGGTGTAGATGGGGCTGTTAGGAGTGATAGCAAGGAGGCATGGAATGCAGTGTTGTCAGTATGCTGACACCCATCTGTGTGTCTCTGTCTCATTCGACTTGGATAATGCATTTTTAGAGCCTCAGCCAGAGTCTGGTTGAAATTGGGACATGGGTAAGAGTGAGCTGGCTGCAGTGCAACCCAGACAAAAATGTTGTGATGATGTAGATTGGGGAAGCAGCTGGAGGAAATGGCAGAGGTAACATCAGTCTCTTTGAGGGAGTATGTCCACTTTTTTAGTAGGGTTTTTTTTGTGGGGGGACTTCAGTAGCCTCCTCCCAGCTGCTGTTTGATGATCACATTGCAGTGTGGCCCAGTCAGCCTTTTACCACCTCTATCGGGCTAGGAAGTCATGACCCTTCCTTTTGAATGCAGACCTTGCCACTATCTGGAAAGGCCACAGTGACTCATTTGGTTTTTGGAAAAGAAACCACCTATAAAAATAATTAAATTAATCTGAAAACAGGTGTATAAACTGAAAAATGTAGATCAGATTTTGGGCCTTCAAGCATTTCTCCAGGACTTTAGTCTGCTTATTCCATGTATTTATTAACATTAATAAAGTTGTCATCAGTAATATTGGACTTGCTTTCTTTTTTCAGAGCTGCTGTATGTGATATTTTCTAATGGTAAATTGCAGCCCCTCTGTTCAGCTGGTAGGAATTATCCCAGTCAAAGTCTCTGCATTCACTGTGGATTTCAGTGAGAGGGTTCCTTGCATTTGGAACTGCAGGCCATTGGAAGTGAACACTGTTTAATGCATTTGGGAAGGAGCTGCTCATGGGTATTTTAGACAGAAGTTGTTCTGGAGTATCAAGTAATCTTTCATGTTAAAACATCAGTGTTTTTAAGGGAATGCTTGACCTGTCTTTGGGGTTGATGGTAGCCTCTGCTGGAGTGATGAATGTTGGTCCTGGGCCATTTTTGTGATAAGGCAAGGAGGCTATAGTAAGCAGTAAGCAGTGGTTGCATGAACTGGGAGATTCTCTCCCTTGTGCTTATTGAGGTTAACAATGTCTTAGTGAAGATGCATATCTCTGGCTGTTGCAGATCTGGCAGATGAATGTGTCATGTTCTGTGGATGATAAAAGAGGTACACCTCTACCCCGATATAACACGAATTCGGATATAATGCGGTAAAGCAGTGCTCCGGGGGAGGGGGGCGGGCGGGGCGGGGCTGCGCACTCCGGTGGATCAAAGCAAGTTCGATATAACCCGGTAAGAGGTGTAATTGGTGGATTTGGGGACTATTAACTGCTTAATTCCAATCTCTGGGACAAGGGTACCTTCATGGACATGTTGGTAGCATTCCACTGGTTTTGAGTTGTGAACCTCCCTCCGCTTACAGCATCCTGAGCTGTCTCAGACCTATAAGATAACGTGCAGAGATATTCAGAAGTTCTGATGGATTTCAGTTTGGTGTGAGAACATCCGTGCTCTGCTCTAAAACAGGTGAAGGGTTACTGTTTGTCTTCAGAATACATGCACCTTGGCCATATTTTTGTCTTAAAATTAAGTAGCGTGTTGCTCTTCTCTCCTTGTAATTGGTTTTTAGCTAATGGGGAATACACCTCTATCCCAATATAACACTGTCCTCGGGAGCCAAAAAATCTGACTGCGTTAGGGGAAACGGCGTTATATCGAACTTGCTTTGATCCACCGGAGTGCGCAGCCCTGCCTCCCTGGAGCGCTGCTTTACCGTGTTATATCCTAATTCGTGTTCTATCAGGTCACGTTATATCAGGGTAGAGGTGTACTTCCAGGAAAATACAGTCAGGTCTCATTTATTTGAATTATGTTCAAAAATTTCCTCTTGATTATGTCTAACAGAGGAAGTCACTTGTCCAGTGACGCCTCCATATGTCCAAGCCCTCTCTTAAAGAAGTGTCTGATTTTTCCCCAAAGGTTTATATAATGATCAACGAGAACAGTTCAGATACTGACACTTCATTTTGTCCTGTGCAGAGCAGCACTTCATGCTGAACTGTGAATTGTTGGGGGGAGGAGAAGACCCCTGCATGTAAATTGGGAAACAAGGAAGAGAAAGTATTAATATTTTCTTGAACTTGCAGTTTGGTGAGTTTGGGTATGTCTCTATGGCAACAGCCCCAGGCAGTCAGTACATTGATTAAATGTAGCTAATGTTATCATACAAAAAACAATCTATCCATGTTTCATGTTGGAATTTGTTAATACAGGGCTAATCCCATCCACCAAAGCCCAAAAAAACAGTTCCCTTCAGTCTTTAATGCTGAGATTTGACACTAGCCCAGAGGCAAATAATATGATTTTCCTTCAAGTGATTGTGTGCATATACGTACTGCTGTAGTTAATGCACCAGATTGACTATGACTCTGGTAACGGATGCACCTACCAAAGGCTTGAGGCCCCATCTTGTTCAGCTTCTGGTCAACTCTTTGGTCACCCCAAGAAGTTATACTCCATATTAATGTGGTAGAGCTCTGATCTGTGTGTCAGGCCTGTGAGATAATTATGTCCACCATCCAGAATGAGGTGATACAAGTTCTTATGGGCAACACCATTGCCATGTTGTATCTAAACAAGCAGGGAGTCGCAAGATCATCTCAGTTATGCTAGGAAGCAGTCATCCTGAGGAATCTATGTATAAGATACAATGTGTACAGAAGGCGTTCAACCTTCCAGGAATGAGAGATACAATTGCAGATTTCCTCCTCAGGGATTTCATAGATCAACATAAACCGTCAATCCAAAAAGACATTCTACAGATTTTTCACCACTTGCATGCCTGGTAATAGACTTGTTTGTGACCAACCTGAACAATAAGTGCTGGAGATTTTGCTCCAGGATGGGCTGCAGCCTCTGCTCCATCACAGAAGTCTTCCTTCTCCCTTGGTCCAATAATTTTCTGTATGCATTCCCTCCAGTTCCTATCATTCCAAGAGTACTCAGGAAAATGAAAAGAGACAAAGCAACAATAATCCTCATTCCACCAGCGTGGCCAGGAGAATATTGGTTCACAGACGTACATCAACTTTCTGTCCAATCACTGCACTGCTCTACGGCCAAAATGCTTCTGAAATAAATGTAGTCAAACTTTACTAATTGTGGGTCACTGAGAACGAAAATTATACTTAAAATTGTTGATTGGCTCTAGTTTTCAAGATATGCTATTGGGTCAGTATATACGACCCTTGACTTGGGAATGGCGGAGGATAAGTGAGTTATAAAGGGAAGGGATTTCAATTTAAACCAGAAATGGCTAAAATACATCTTTGACTGGATCTATGAATAAATCTATGACTGGGTTTGGACAGTACTTGCTTTTTAGGCAAAACAATGAATGATGCAATCTGAAGCTGGTATTGCGTCATACATTATATGAATTGCATCATGTTATTCCTAGAAGTCATGGATGATGCAATCATAACGAAGCTTACATCACTCTGCTGAACAAATTGCCCTATATCAGCTCTAGAAATCATACAGTGTCGTGCTCTCTTATTTGTCAATGTTTGATTTTGCAAAGGGACACATTGCTGTTTAGCCAAAGTGAGCAGAGATGCCTCGTACTTGTGTGAACAGTGCAGATAACTTCTGCTATGTTTGTGGTGAAGTGACTTTTGCATCACAAAAGCGCAGTATAACCACTATGGTTATGAAAGCCTATCACCTTTATTTTGGCTGCAAAATCGGAGATCGGGACAAGAGGTGGGCCCCACACATATGCTGCAACACTTGTGCAACAAATCTTCACCAGTTGTTGAACAGGAAAAGGAAATCTATGCCTTTTGCAGTGCCAATGATTTGGAGAGAGCCAACAGATCATACCAGCAATTGTTACTTCTGCATGGTGCTCCAGTTGGGAAAGGTGTGTCAAAGAAGAAAAAGTGGACTGTGCATTATCCAAACATTCCATCAGCCATACGCCCAGTACCCCACGGAGAAGGACTGCCGGTTCCTGATGCACCAGAATCATTCTCACTTGAGTCAGATGAGGAAGAGGAAGAGGATGAAACTTCTGGTCCTGAACCATCAAGGTTACAGGACCCACATTTTCTCCCATCCTCCTCCTCTGAACCACACCTCATAACACAAGGTGAACTGAATGACCTTGTCAGGGATTTGGAACTACCCAAGAGTAAGGCAGAGCTATTGGGCGCCAGACTACAGCAGTGGAATCTCCTAGCAGGTGATGTTAGGGGTTCCGTGACCGTCAAAAGGATCTTGTCCCATTCTTCTTCATGGAAGCTGATCTTGTAGACTGCAACAAGATCGATGGTGTGATGGCAGCCCTCAACATCGTTCACGATCCAGATGAGTGGAGACTGTTCATTGATTCATCGAAGATAAGTCTTAAAGCTGTTTTACTGCATAATGGCAATGTTTTGCCGTCAATTCCAGTTGGTCATGCAGTTCATATGAAGGAAACTTATGACAACATGAAACAACTTTTGAGCCGCATAAACTATGACCAACACCAGTGGCAGCTTTGTGGCGATTTGAAGGTTGTTGCTTTCTTGCTTGGTCTGCAGACTGGATACACAAAGTACTGCTGTTTTCTCTGCGAATGGGATAGTCGTGCAAGAGATTCCCACTACATCAAGAAAGATTGGCTACTCCGACAGTCATTGGAGCCTGGGAGGAAAAGTATTCAGCATCCACCACTTGTTGAATCAAGGAAGATTTTGTTACCACCCTTACACATCAAGCTGGGTCTGATGAAGATCTTTGTCAAGGCCATTGACAAAACACAAGCAGCTTTCAAGTACCTCCATGGAAAATTTCCAAGGTTAAGTGAAGCTAAGATAAAGGAAGGTTTCTTTGTGGTCCTGAGATTCGTGAACTTCTTCGAGATGATGCATTTGACCATGCACTGCGTGGCAAGGAAAAGATGGCATGGAAAGCCTTCCAGTTAGTGGCAATAAATTTTCTCGGAAACAACAAGGCAGACCACTACAGGTTGTTGGTGGAAAACCTCCTCAAGGCATACAAAAGCCTTGGTTGCAACATGTCACTAAAGATACATTTTTTGCACTCCATCTAGATTTTTTTCCACCGAACTGCGGAGCAGTGAGCGACGAGCATGGCGAGCGATTTCAGCAGGACATTGCAACAATGGAGAAACGCTATCAGGGCAAATGGAGCCCATCAATGCTTGCAGACTATTGCTGGACAGTGACAAGAGATGCTCCATTTAATGAATACAAGAGACAAGCCAAGAAGCGCTGAGTAGACACTGAATAGGACTAAACTATGTACATAATATTTTTTTGCCTTTTGTTTCATAATAAATGTTATTTATATAACCCTTTTGCTGATTTTTAAAGTGTTACATAAATGGGACAGGTGAAATATTATCATGTAAGGCAACCATAAACACATGAAAAGACCTAGGTTTACAATTTATGATTAAAACTGTACTATCTACACAATATACATAGACATAAAATGTAAAAGCTTAAATATCTTAGAAACAGTAGCCCATCAGTTGTTTTATTGTCATATTTGAATTCAGCACATCAAAATACATAATAAATAGCACATTTTATCTCTGAAGCAGACGACTTCTCAAAAATTGTAGACCAGTGTAATTTTACCTCTAGTCGGGGATCTCCTGTCTCAGAACCAGGGAAAGTCACAGCATTCCAACATCCAATGTCGTCATCTCATGGCATGGATGATCTCTGGTTGAATTCCTACAAGAAACTGTGCTGTTGAGATATCCAGGGCATCTTGGTGAGCAGCAGAAAAGAATCCAATTAGCCATGTATATAGCCAAGTGAAAGATTTTCAATTTGTGCACAATGTCAACACGTATCACCCCATCACTCAGAGGTCAGACATGTGCTAGACTGTCTGTTGTACCTGAAATCATTGGGCCTTTAAATTAATTCCTTGGGAGTCCAGCTGGCTTCCATATGTGCATTACATCTTCCAGTAGAAGAGTTTTTTCCATTTTCTTGCACCCTTTGGTTTCCTGATTATCAAAAAGGTCTACTCAACACTTCTCCTGCTGTGTCTGATGCCATAGCTGTATGGGATCTCAATCTGGTCTTCTCCAGACTGAAAACATCCCCATTTAAACCTATGATGACAGTCTCACTACGTTCATCGTTTATGAAGATAACGTTTCTGGTGGCAGTCATTTCCTTAAGGTGGGTTTCAGAACTTCCAGCTCTCCTGGCTGACCCTCCTTTTGTGGCCTTACATAAAGACAGGGTTTCCCTTAGGTATCACCCGAAGTTTTATGTGCAAAGTAGCTTTTCATCAGAACCAAATTATTGATCTTCTAGTCATCGTCTTCTTGAAACTCCATTCTTTCAAAGCTGAAGAAAGACTTCATAGCTTAGATGTTCATAGAGATTTGACCTTCATCTTGGACTGCATTAGATCCTTCAGAGTCTCTCCCAGGCTTTTTGTAGCCTGTGCTGAGACCGTTAGAGGTCAATCAGTGTCAGCTCAGAGAATTTCACATTGGATTTTTTGAGTACATTAATCTTTGCTAAAGTCTCTCCTCTACTGAGAATGACTCACTTCACCAGGGCTCAGTCCACTTCATCAGTTTTTCTGAGCAATATTCTGATAGCAGATACTGCAAAGTAGCAACATGGTTACGTGTACATATCTTTTCCACACATTATGCCATCACTCAGGCCTCCTTAACGATGCCAGCTTTGGCAAGTCCGTGTTACAGTCTCTGTTCAGATGACCCGAAGCCCCTCCACCTGTAAGGGAACTGCTGATGAGTCACCTGCAGTGAAATATATGTGTGCACAATTATTCAATGGAAAAAAAAGTTGTTACTTATCTAGATTCATAGATTCCAAGGTCAGAAGGGACTATTGTGATCTAGTCTGACATCCTGTAAAACACAGGCCATAGAACTTCCCCAAAATAATTCCTAGAGCAGATCTTTTTAGAAAAAAACATCCAGTCTTGATTTAATAATTGTCAGTGATGGAGACTCCACTACCTGTACAGTAAGCATTGTTCTTAGATGTGTTGTGCACATAAACATTCCATGACCCTCCCCCTTCTTACTACTTCAGACATTACATACAGCGGTGCAAAGGAGAGGGAGGCATCAGATGCACCCCTTTTGAACCCTCATCTGAGAGTGCATGAGCCCCTGCTCTCCTCGTACTATCTACTGGTACTGCTGGCAAATATCTGACTTGGGTGTGCATACACCTGCTGTGGAATGTATATGTGCACAACATATCTCTAAGAACAATGCTTACTGTACAGGTAAGTAACCATTTTTCCCAGGTGGATTGCTTTGACATAGGATCATTCAACACTTTGTTTTACAGCTTTTGAGTCAGTGTTGAGACCAAACTACACCTCTATCCCGATATAACGTGACCCGATATAACATGAATTCGGATGTAAAGCAGTGCTCCGGGGGGGGGGGGGGGGGGGCCTGTGCACTCCGGGGGATCAAAGCAAGTTCGATATAACGCGGTTTCACCTATAACACGGTAAGATTTTTTGACTCCCGAGGACAGCGTTCTATCGGGGTAGAGGTGTATATGAAAATAAAAACAATGAGGAAAGTTTGTCTGTTCACAGATTATTGGGTGGTCTTAGTTCATGTTCTGGATGACTTTCAAAATGTTTGTTAAAAAACAAAGCTATTTGTTGAGTTTGTCTCAGTTCTCAAGGCAACTGCATCTCTGACCTCTTTGTGGCCTTCTTGAAGACACTTACATCTCAGTTCCACAATGCTTTCTGTAGAGTAGGGTTTTAGGCTGCAGTTCACTGATTATCTGAGCAGGGCTGAGTTTAGTTCAACACCTGCAGCTTTCCTCTTTCTCAGGAACAATCACCAGCCAGCCTTCATAAAGTATTCAGAACAAAAGCAGAGAAAATATATCTTCAAAAACAATAAACAGCTCACATGAATGTCTTAGTTTACCCGGCAGTCATCCATCTTTTTGGCAAGGATTTTGGCAAGTTTCAAAGTCCTTCAGGCCCTTTCTGCTGTGCCTATCCCTCTTGGTCACAGCATCATGACAATCTTGTATCAGGTGAGAGTGATGTCCTTTTTTATATCAGGCTGGTCAGTTTGTACAGTTTTCCTTTCTTTGTTGGTTTCTTGAACTTGGTTAAATGAGTAGATGCAGTTTCCCCTGTGGGGATGAAGCTTCTCCAGACTGGTTACCAGCCTAGAGATTTGCACTGATTTCCCCCCTCTACCCTTACCCCAAGTGACTTTAGTTCTTGCAGGCAATTCCTATAACTCCCCCATAGACTACCTAGCCCATACAGATACATACACCTCTACCCCGATATAACGCTGTCCTCAGGAGCCAAAAAATCTTATCGCGTTTTAGGTGAAACCGCGTTATATAGAACTTGCTTTGATCCGCCGGAGTGCGCAGCCCTGCCCCTCCGGAGCACTGCTTTACCGCGTTATATCCGAATTCGTGTTATATTGGGTTACGTCATATCTGGGTAGAGGTGTATAACATACAATAGTCTTTGAATATTCCATGTGTGCATAATATCTGTTACAAAGTTATCAATAAAATAGCCTTTGGAATTAGAAACTACTGCTTGCTTTGCATCCTTAGAGGCTTATAATTGAAAGATGCTAAACAGTGTAATTGCAGACTTTTACTTCTGTGCTCTCCAATACTATCATACCTTGGCCAGTGCTGTAGTCCCTCTGATCTCATGAACAAGTCAACAGGATGATTCTTTAGGCTGTGTCCCCAATAAATCCTGGTCCGCCCTCACTCTCAAACTTCTCTTGACATGGTGTGGACCCTTCATAGGCACTAGTGTACATCTGCTTACCAACCTCCCTGTATGAGTATGCCCACATAGTCACACTTGCTTAATGACATCTCAACACACACACACACACACACACACTTTTATTTGCTGACCGATCTACCAAACCCATTCATTTACCGAACTCTCCCAATCTTCACGCCACTTCCCTTCCACTCTAGCCAACGAATGTGCTTGAAGTGATAGTCAAATAGCATAGCTGTATTTAAACAGAAACTCAGCGAGTTCAGTAAGTTAGAAGGATGTATTAACCAGTCTTATATCTGGAGCGGAGGTAGTCATCTTTCTAGGAGATCATGAAGACATTGTTTGCTGATCATGCTTCATGGGAAAGTTTTTGCAACCTCTGGTGCAGAAAATTTACAAAATGACTAATAGATAACAAATTTAAAAACTGACTCATAGACTTTAAGGTCAGAAGGGACCATTATGATCATCTGGTCTGACCCCCTGCATGCTGCAGGCCATAAAACCGTCCCTACCCCTTCCCTGAACTGGAAGAAGTTCTCATTCCCTTTCCCAAATTTTAAATTGCTAAAATGTTAATGGTTTTATCTTATACTATACCGTTTCTTCTACTTTTAAAATCTTTAACAAAATGACATGAAAGTGAGTAATCAGTACTTTTGGTTAATAACTTTTTCTGTCTGCAGATTCCTCTTTTTGGATCAAAATCTTTTGGAGGAAGAAGCCCCGACGGCCCCATGTTGAGTAAGGCTGAGTTTGTTGAGAAAGTTCGTCAGAGTAACCAGGCCTGTCATGATGGTGATTTTCATACAGCTATTATGCTGTACAATGAAGCCCTGGAAGTCGACCCTCAGAATTGCATCCTGTACAGTAACCGATCTGCAGCATACATGAAAATCCAGCAGTACGATAAGGCACTGGATGATGCAATCAAAGCACGACTCCTAAATCCTAAATGGCCAAAGGTAGGAAAGCCCATTTCCCTTGTGGTAAGAGACTTTCTATGGGAGTTGCAGCTCCTGCAGTAGTATTAAGGCTGTAATTATTTTGTTGTAATGGAGATGGACATAAATCATTCTGTACTTACGGTTCACTTTGGAGGGGGCTCGGGAGAATAGAAATCTTTCTGTGTTAAAAGCTGCTTGACTTATTTGAGTTTCCTGTTAAGAGTTAAACTATTTTCTGTGTAAACAGACATTTGCCTATTTTTCCTAAGCTGCCTGGCAGGGATTCTTTTTTGCTGATCCTTGTGAAGATTTTGGATTCAGCCTTTTAAACAAATGTTGTTCATAGTGTGTGAAGATCAGACATCTCTCTTAACATTTACACTAATAAACATTCAGCAGCAGCCTGAAGAATCGTGCTCTGAAAGCCTCAGGAGAGCAGTGTGCAGGATGGAACATGCTGCATAGAGATTGTTGTTGGTAATGGGGCATTAGAGTAGAAAACTAAGGACTTAAGCTTAGATCGTTACCTCCTTTTCTTAAAATTTATTTTTTCTAGAGCTGGTTCTGTTTGGTGTATTTTCTTGATAATTTTTTAAGAAATTCCATATGGCTCAACATCCTCAGTAAGACCTGACAAGCCGTGGAAAGGTCTGACCTTATATGTTGATCTGTCATGGAAAGGCTAAATGGATGCTCTTCTATAAAATAGGGACTTCTAGAGATAGCACTGCCTTTATTTAACGGTGTTACTTGGACAGTGGGTTTCTGTTGTTCCATTGAGAGAAAGCATTATGTTCTATTTTTCATAGATCACTCTAGTGTTGACTTTCCTGAATCTCACCCTTCAGCATTCCTTCTGTTGTTTTCACAATGTGTGGTGTGATATTTTTGCTGCTTTTCTTCATATTCAGGTCCAGGAATCTTCAAGTTGGGTTTCCAGTCTCCAGGGAGATTGGGGGCAGATGCTGACTTGGCTGAATGCTAAGCTGCACCAAGTGGCCAGTTCTGCCTTCACAGCTGCACAGGAAGATTCCTGTCCCTGATATCTTTGAAGCACTCAATTTCAATGCCTTTCCATTCAAAAATATTCTTTCTGAAGCTGGAAATTTCGCCTATTGAATTACCTTTCTTCAGTTAATCCTGTCCATGTGATGGTGCAGAACTGAGTTTTCTGAGCCTTTGCAGGAGCTGATCTCCATGCTGTAGGCTCAGTTTGAAATAAACATGACATATACCTAAAAAGGGGAACCAAAGCTCCTCTCTGAAGAGAGCTTTGCCTCTTCTGCACCTCAGGGATGAGAGTTCACACCAGGCAGAAAGCAGGATGTTGCTCGTAGAGGTAAGGATGGGCCTTCTGCAAGTGGTCCTGGATTAGTGGCTGTGAAGCTTCTGCTGCTTCTAAACCTATCTGATGCACTCATCTGCTTGTCCTAGGTCTTGAGGAATGGCAGGGGCTGCAACTTCTAGGTGACTTGGGCATGGGGGAATTGGGCTCAGCAAGTCAGTTCTCATAGATGCAGCTTGCAGTAGTAATGTCATTCATGCATCAGTCTTCAGTCAATGTGCACACTATAACATCATTTTGAGGGGTGGGTTAGCTTGCCTTTCTTGTGGGACCTCTTCCCCTCACCTGCTTGCCACAATTGGGAATGGATCCCCAGCTGTTGAAAATTGAAGGCTTGTGTCTAAGACAAGATAATCTCGTTTTCTGCCTTGGGCAACTCAAATTGGCCTTTTACTTTGGTCATTAATTCACCTCCTCTCTGAACCCCTTGTAGGGCAAATGCCTGAAGCCTCAGCAGGGCCAGTGCACTCCCTCTCCATGGAGGAAAGATTTCTAGTACAGCCAGACTAAGAGGCAGCTTTGGTAAAACATTAGTGGAGACATTCTCCTAAGATCTGCCCACTCATGATGCCAAAAGGAGAGAACATTTTCAGTAGAAATGATGATGATGGTCTAGATCAACGTTTCTCAAAAGTGGCCACCATGGCCGCATGCGGCCACTAGGGTCTTTTTGTGCAGCCACGACAGCCTCCTGGGTGGCGATGGGTGGGGCATAGCATCGGCCCCTCCCCATCCCTCCTTGTTGTTCCTGGATGTGCTGCCCTGCACTGCCTCTGGAGAGAGGTGGGGCGCAATGCTGCAGGAACCAGGTGAGTTCTTGACCCATGTTGTGGGGAGGGGGTTTGGATGGGAGGCTCCAGTGGCGGGACTTCAGGAGCCTGGCCTTGCGGCCCTGGGCTCCAACCACAGGGCAGCGGGTATTGACTCTCTTCCTCCCGCTCCCGGCTCTGGCCATGCGGCCCTGGCCTCTGGCTGTTGGGCTTCAGCCTCTGGCTCCAGCTCTGTGGCAGCAGGCGCTGGCTCCCGGCTGCAGTCCTGGGCTCCAGCTGCACAGTGGCAGGCGCTGGCCACAGGCACCGACCCCCAGCTGCGGGGCAACAGACTCCAAACAGGCACCAACCACTGGCTTTGGCCACAGGGCAGCAGGTTCTGACCCCCGGATCCGGCTGTGGAGCTTCAGTTGGCCTCTAGCCCCCAGTTCTGGCCGTGCGGTGGTGGGCGCTGGCCCCAGGCTCCAGCAACGCGACCCTAGCCCATGGTGCTGATCCCCTGCCCCAGCTGCATGGCAGCAGGTGCCTGCCCACAGCTCTGTCCCAGGCTCCGGCCACGCAGTGGCAGGAGCTGACTGACATGGCCGACCCCTGGCCCTGCAGCAGTGAGTGCTGGCTCCAGCCATGCAGCGGTGGGTGCTGGCTACAGCCACGCACTCCTGGGCTCTGGCACCTGGCTCTGGCTGTGTAGCGGCAGGCACTAGCCCTGGGTGCCCACAGCTCCGGCTGTGTGGCAGCAGGCTATCCCTGGCTCCAGCCACGCAGTTCCTGTCCCCAGCTCCAGGTTCTGGCTGCTGGCACTGAGCCCCGGCCCTGGTCGCATGGCAGCAGACACCAGGCCTTGGCTCTGGCCCCGTGACAGTGGGGCTCATCACCCGCCCCCGTTGTCCTGGCCCCTGCTGTCTTCCTGGTCTCGCATCCATCCCACCGTCACCCCTGGCCCTGCTGCCTCTCCCTTCAGTCCCCCCCCCGCATCCAGTGCTTAATGGGTCCTGGGGCTTGCTGAGAAAAGTGATATTAACAAACATGCAAGTATCACTTTTCACAGCAGACTTGCTAGCTATCTGTGAAAAATCATACTTGTTTGTATGTTAATATCATTTACCACTTTTCATAGCCTCCCAGGTAGCAATTAAGTGTGCTGTAATATTAACAAATATACAAATATCACTTTTCACAGCAAGTCCCAGGACTCACTAAACCCTGGATGGGTGGGCCGAAGGAGGAGACAGCATTATTTTTATTGAGTCTGCCAAAAACCCCTACAAATATACATTACAATGATTTGGATGTGAATCTGTGCATATTTAATTGATTCTATGGGGGTTGGACTAGATGACTTCCTGAGGTCTCTTCCAACCCTAATCTTCTATAATTCTATGACTATAGTTATGAGAGCCTTCCAACCTGTGGGTCCTGCTGCCTGGAATAGCTTGCCTGAATCTCTCCACTTTGTTAATTTTCCATCTCATTCTAGATCGGGTGGGCAAACTTTTTGGCCTGGGGGCCCCATCGGGGTTCCAAACGGTATGGAGGGCTGGGTAGGGAAGGCTGTGCCTCCTCAAACAGCCTGCACCCTGCCCCTTATCTGCCCCCTCCCACTTCCTGCCCCCTGACTGCTCCCCTCAGAACCTCAGATCCATCCAACCACCCCTGCTCCTTGTCCCCTGACCACCCCCTCCTGGGATCCCTGCCCCTAACCGCCCCCCTGGGACCCCACCCCCTATTCAAGTCCCCCTGCTCCTTGTCACCTGACTGCCCCCTCCCTAACAACCCCCCAAGTCCCTACCCCCCATCCAACCCTCCTCCCTGCCCCCTCCTGGGACTCACTGCCCCTAACCGCCCCCCTGGACCTCCCCCATCCCCTTTTGGAATGTGGCCCTGCAAACATGGGCGGAGGACTCAGGAGGAGCAGGGGCAGCCGGAGAGAAGTGGTGGTTTCCCCTTCAAAGTGCTGCTTCTCTCCAACCAGCTGCGTGGCTGCCCGGTTCTCCTCCTGAGTTCTCTGGCCGTGTTCCCTGTTCTCCCGCCACCTGCACCGCCCACCTGCTCCCCTGCCCCCACAGTGCAGCCCCTCCCCCCCGTGGGGGTGCGCTGGTGCTGAGTTGCCCACGTGCCCGGCCCTGGGGCCCCCTGTTGGGGGTGCCCCGTGACAGGGCACCCTGTGTTCACTGTTAAATCTGTCCCTGAGCCAGCACGGTGAGCCGAGGCTGTGGGGGACGGGGGACTGCAGGGGAGGGGCCGGGGCCGGCCGGGATCTCAGGGGCAGGGGAGGACGGCCCCGCAGGCTGGATGTGGCCCCCGGGCCATAGTTTGCCCACCTCTGTTCTAGATCTTATCTCAAAACACCTTTTCTCCCCTGCCTCTTGCTCTATTATTTTTACTGAAGGTTTAATGTATTCACCATATTATTTACACCCCTGGGTTCTGTAATTTATACCATGTACCACATCCTGCATTAGTAAGGAGAATCCTGCTTTGACAGGGAGATGGACTAGAAATTCTTTGGTCTCTTCCATCACTAACTTCTGTCTTGTATTAATGAATACTGTAAAACATTTTGGACAGTTTCAGGCGCTATGTAAAATAAAGTTGTAAGTGATCTCCAAGTTTCCAGTTTGTTCAATTGTATAAATGCTGGGAGGCATGGAGTATAAAAGCCAGTACATTTTTGGATAGTTTTGTTTTTTGTTACTGAGAAATCTGGTAACGATTTACAGTGGAGCCCACTTAAATGAATAGTTATGGAAGGACCTCATAAAAGAATATTTTTCACATGCCAATCACAGACAGAAATACAGGGAGACCTTTGAAATGAGTCTCTGGTAAAGGAATAGACCTATGCATCAAAGGGAAAATAAAATGGAATAGAAAATTCACTAGCTAAAAAGTTAGCTCTGTTACATGAAGGCATCTTTCTGTGTTATCAAATCAGAGTCTATTAAATGCAAAGAAACCCCTATTAATGCAATGTTAAAATTGCATAGTTAAACAAAAATAAAAAATGTAGGCTGTCACAGGAGGCAATGTGTCACAGTAGATCTGGCATTAGACTGGACCTTGGGAGACTTCTGTTCTAATTTCAGCTCTGCCACTCTGTGACCGTGGGCAAGCCACTTCTATTTTCTGTGCCTCCACTTATCCCCTTTTTGCAGGTGGAAAATGGCATTTACCTCCTTTGTAAAGTGATTTGAGATCTGCATGTGAAAAAAACTATATAGCTGTACTCGGCTAGCTTGATTATCACTTCAAAAGTTTTTTTTCTCTTAATTAATTGGCCTCTCAGAGTTGGTAAGACAACTCCCACCTGTTCATGCTCTCTGTATGTGTGTATATATATCTCCTCATTATATGTTCCATTCTATATGCATCCGAAGAAGTGGGCTGTAGTCCACGAAAGCTTATGCTCTAATAAATTTGTTAGTCTCTAAGGTGCCACAAGTACTCCTGTTCTTCTTTTTGCGGATACAGACTAACACGGCTGTTACTCTGAAACTTATTACTATGTTGTTGTTTGTTCCTTCCATTTTGGATAAATTTGCAAAGAACCATATTGTTGTTTATATTATAAAATGTATACTTGCTTGGGAAGCCCAACAGATCTTTGTTGAGATAAGAAATGAAACAGTCAAAGTAACTTCTCCAGGCTTTCCTACACAAAGCTGGTCCTTTTCCTGTATCCCCTCTTACTCTTATTCTTCCCAGAGTGGTAGCCACTATGAGCAGCATCCCCCAGTGGTCTAGTTTGGAACTATATTTGGTTTAACTTTCCTTTTGACAAAGCACTCACTTTTACAGTGGATTAAATTTGCTTCTGTGGGTGTTGTCAATTCTCGTGATTTTTTTCATGAGTGATGGAATTTTGGCCAGGGCTGGAGCCAATTTTGCAATGATAAGCTCCAGCCTTCTAGCAAATTTCAGCCCTAGAAGGAAAATCCCCTCTGATTGGCTGTTTGTGACACTTTCCCACCTCCTGGTGTAGAGCAGCCAAGAAGCAGGCAGAGCTATCTCCCCATCCCCTCTGCAGCCCAACACCCTTCTCACAGAAGGGGAAGAGGGAGCAGAAAGATCCCAGCAGCTCAGAGTGGCTCTATTCCCCCGCCCCCTTTGATCAGGGAGAGCTCCTCTGTGCTACCCCCAGCCCACTCTCAACATGCAAAGGGGCAGAGGGAAGTGAAGAACCTCTGGTGCTGTCCCCCTTCCCTTAAGGCTGGAAGGGGAAGAACGGGACACTGCTGCAGCTTCTGGCCAGGTTGGGAGAGGCTCATGAAGAACCCCAAGAGGAGCAGATATGAGGCTCTGGGACTAGAACTGATGAGGGGCTGGGTGGGGGGGACAGGATTGATTTTGGAGGTTGCGGGGGGACAGAATTCATTGCTGGGCAGGGGCTGGACATATATGGGGGTGAGAGCTCCTGCAGCAGGGGCCAAAATCAGCTTACCAATAAATTTGGGAGGTTGGTCAATGTTAATTGTCTCTCACACATACTGGGGATGGGTAGGAGAATTAAAAAATCAAAACAGACCAAAAAACACAGTATAGCATATTCTTTAAAAATCTCCTGATTTTTGGATTAATTTAATTATTTCTCTGGGCTTCACTCATGATTGTTGAACCTTTAGAGTTGGCAGTACTGTTTCTAGGATATGACTGAGGGTCCTGTGGCACCTTTAAGACTAACGGAAGTATTGGGAGCATAAGCTTTCGTGGGTAAGAACCTCACTTACCCACGAAAGCTTATGCTCCCAAGTGAGGTTCTTACCCACGAAAGCTTATGCTCCCAATACTTCCGTTAGTCTTAAAGGTGCCACAGGACCCTCTGTTGCTTTTTACAGATTCAGACTAACACGGCTACCCTCTGATACTAGGATATGACTATCACTCTATAAATAAATAAAGCCTAATACGAAAAAGGCCTCATTCTTCTGTGGCCCTACCTTGGCAGCATGTTAATTGTGCTGTATTCCTGTAAACAATCTCAATCAACTCAAGATACAAACCAAATTTAAAGACATTCCTAGCTGTTCATTCCGAACTGTAGTTTATACTGGAGAGTGTATAGCTCAATCAGAAGTATTTTTCTTCTATAGGCAGAATCACAATATGCTAGTGAGTTGGTTGGAAAGCAAACTTTTTCTCACAAAAAACAAAACAAAACAAAAACCAAACTTTTTTTCTATTTTGGTGAATTTTGTTGTGTGGAAATTTTCTGACCAGCTTTAATGCTTTTCCCCCCCTCTAATTTGCAATTACCACAATTTCCATTTCAAACATACCTCTGACATAACCTCCTCCTGTGCTAGTCCTGAAGCAATATTTCTCTGGTAACCTGTGGAATGACTCTTCTGCCTCCTTCCATCCCTACATTACATAGGATGAGCCTGTGTAGTCAGCCATTCTCATGGTAGAGAGCTAGTGAATGACCCCTGTCTCCAGCTGATCCTAAGCTCAACCTGTCCCATGTTACAAAGCCTTGAAATAACAACTTTCTCACTGGCTGTTTTGTGTGGATTTGAACCTTCCTGCAGTGGAGCACTATGGAATTATCTGTCCCATGTTAGAGCCACAGAATAACCCCTTTGCAAATGACTGCAGGCTTTGAAGCCAAGAATTGAGGAAGATTCAAAGGAGGATTGGTTATCTCTATGGAAAACAGGAATATCTTAGAGATGTAGTTCACTACTAACAAATTTTGGAAGGGAGATAAAACCTCACTCTTCAGGGCCTAAGCCACCCTCTAACTATTAGAGACCAGAATGAGACCTAATGTGGGGAGGCACATTGTTCCGTATCTACCTACTGCCGCGTTTCTTACACCTTCCTCTAAAGTATCTGGTGCTGGCCTCTGTTGGAAACTGTATTGGAATAAATAAATAACGGGTCTGAGTCAGTATGGCAATTGTTTCTCTGTTTCTGTATGCAAGGATTTAAGATTTTCAGTGTTCACTTGACATAGTGTGCATTGGCTAAAAGAATATGAAATAAATACACTCACAGAGCAATTCTATTTGCTGAATAGACAGCTCGGTCAACAAAGTAAACACAGTGGCTGTTTTAAGTCATGATTATACTGGATGGAGGTCTGATGAAAATGTCTCAGTAGGGAAATTTCTATGGCTTTTAAAAAAGCTGCCATCATGCAACACAGTAATTGAGATAATGAAAACCCACAGTTGAATTTTTTTTCACCCTCTGCGTTATGTTTTGCTGCTGGCCGTGTATTTTTCTCACTCTCCTACACAGGAATCTTTCTTAGGCCTAAATTGCTGGTCTGGTAGAAATTGTTTCAGATTAGATTGGCGTTAGAAAATTTTGAGAGTATTGCCAAACTCTGCTTTGTGCATATTTCTCCAGCTGGACAATGACAGTTTTGAGTGTCCGCTTATAAAACATATTTGTATCTATGAAACTGATGTGATGTCCAAGAGCAGCCTAAGGGTACATCTACACTACCGGGGGGAGTCGATTTAAGATACGCAAATTCAGCTACGTGAATAGCGTAGCTGAATTTGACGTATTGCAGCCGACTTACCCCATTGTGAGGACGGCGGCAAAATCGACTTCTGGGGCTTTTTGTCGGCGGCGCTTACTACCACCTCCGCTGGTGGAGTTAGAGCGCCGATTCGGGGATCGATTGTCGCGTCCCAATGGGACGCGATAAATCGATCCCCGAGAGGTCGATTTCTACCCGCCAATTCAGGCGGGTAGTATAGACCTAGCCTCAGGCGTCTTTCTTTGTTGTTTGTGTCTGTTCTAGGTCTTGAATATTTGTCAGTTTTGCTGAGGCGAAGCAGTCGCTGTGGCTGCTGAATCTGACTATGGAAGTATTTACCTGCAGAAATACCTTGGTTTAGCACCACAGTAATCTCTAGACATTTCTGCCTTGCAGTTATTCCTCCATTCTGTATTTGGTCATTCCTCTGTACATACCCCACTTCATGTCCTTATTTCTTCTCCATTTTCTCCAGTTTATTATTGTTTTTATTTGATCATCCAAAACATTTTATTTCTTTGCACAACTCCTGCCATTTCTATTTGGCTTGTCAAGTAATGGGGCTCTTCCCCCATGTGTTTGGAGTTGAAACAAATTTATTGGCTGTCCAAGGCCTTAGTAATATTCATGTCTGTTTTAGAATATAAAAAGAAACAAAATCTGACTTTCAGTTATTTTTAATCTAGAAGCTTGTCCAAAGTTTTGTTCTTTATTCCTGACAAAGTCTCCATACCTTTCTCTTGAGTAGAACATTCCCCCCCAAAGGCATGATTATCATTGTACAGGTCTGACATAAGAACATAAGAATGGCTGTACCAGGTCAGACCAAAGGTCCATCTAGCCCAGTATCCTGTCTACCGACCGTGGCCAATGCCAGGTCCCCCAGAGGGAGTAGACCTAACAGGTAATGATCAAGTGATCTCTCTCCTGCCATCCATCTCCATCCTCTGACAAACAGAGGGTAGGCACACCATTCCTTACCCATCCTGGCTAATAGCCGTTAATGGACTTAACCACTATGAATTTATCCAGTTCTCTTTTAAATGCTGTTATAGTCCTAGCCTTCACAACCTCCTCAAGCAAGGAGTTCCACAAGTTGACTGTGCGCTGCATGAAGAAGAACTTCCTTGTATTTGTTTTAAACCTGCTGCCTATTAATTTCATTTGGTGACCTCTAGTTCTTGTATTATGGGAATAAATAAATAACTTTTCCTTATCCACTTTCTCCACATCACTCATGATTTTATATACCTCTATCAAAATAAAAACAGGCACCACAGTGACAGGTTGGGGCTATTCATTATGTTTTTGTCTCTGTTACTGATGAAACATCCTATTGTTAAATTGCAAACAAATCCTTCCTCCCCCCCACCATAAAAGTATGTTTTACCATTATGACTATATTCAAAATGTCAATTAAAAATATACAGTCTAATAAAAATGGAACTTAAAGTGTAAAGTCTTTATGAAACCAGGTACTTTCATTTCATATATAGAAAATTCTGTGTCATGTTACACTTCTTAAAATTAGTGGATATTAATTCATTAGGGGCCAGTGTCTAGTGTCCCCTTAAAAGTGAGAGTCTGTTCATGTCTAAATATATTGACCAAGTTTTGCTCACTTCTGATACGGCAAATTGGAGTGCTAAAGCTAGCTGTTTTCAGTGGTCTAGCAAAAGCAGCAGTCTTAGCCTCGTTAACATAGGTCATGGCATAAAATAAACACTAATTATCTGTAATTACTTTACTACTGAGAATAGGCTACTTACTTAAGTGTATTTGATATGCTGTGCTCTGTCTCTCTCTGGGCTGAGCTGTACTTTGTGTATTTCCTCTCTGGAGTTTCCTTGAAATGCTGGGTGAAATCTACACTGAAGGAAAGGGATTTTGTTCTTTGCAGTGGCTGGGGCTCTTGGGTCTTTTTTTCCTCCTTTATGGAGGAAGCACAGAGGAGCCTTTGTTGTTTATTTGAAGGGCGCAAACACAAGTGAATTTTCTCACTACCCCATCTTTCTGACAGCGATTCTCCAGGCCAAGGATGAAGTGAGACTCCCACCAGGTCAGCGAGGTTTTGTTCTTTTTGTTTTACTGTCTTTCATTTATCTTTCTAATAAAAATGTTCCCCAAAAATGTTGGTCTAAGTAATATCAGTCTGTGTTTTGTTGGGAACTGGAGGACTGCTAGGTGAAATTGGCGTACTTTCTCAACTACTTCTGATTGCTTGTGAGGGATACTAATCTGAAAGAGCAACAAAGAGTCCTGTGGCACCTTATAGACTAACAGATGTATTGGAACATGCATCTGACAAAGTGGGTATTCACCCACGAAAGCTTATGCTCCAATACATCTGTTAGTCTATAAGGTGCCACAGGACTCTTAGTCTGGATCTGTAAAAAGCAACAAACACGGCTACCCCTCTGATATTAATCTGAAATAAATTATTTGGAAACCATAGTTTGGGGACTACTTAACTAGCTCTGTGTTCTGAGAACACTATAAATTTCAGAATGGATTTTACAATTTAATATATTCTAGAAAAAGCACCATATAGTTGTCAGTGTAAAAAAGATTGTCTCATAAGCTGTCCCTGATAATGCACTGTACTGATTACAATCATCTTGCTTTGTTATGAGACTCATTGTCAATGTGGTATCAGTCTGATAAGAAGATGATGGGCACCATGAAAAACCTAATATAGATGTTGTATATGTCACAATATAAGATATAGTGTTATATCCCACGTCATCATTTTTTTTCCTTTAAATCTTTCTTTAATTCACCGCTGTATAGGAGTAGAATTTTTCCTTGTGTTCAGTGGCAGAACACACACATCCTTTTGGGAAATTAGAAGCTTAGGTTTTCTTTAGAGTCAAAGCAATTCCATTAATTAGCCAGAAGGGGGAGCTTTGTGAGTTGTGGATAGGGTGACCAGATGTCCCGATTTTATAGGGACAATCCCGATTTTTCACATTTGCTGTCTGGTCGCCCTAGTTGTAGAGGTAGTATTGTGTTTTTAGGAACTGAAAGGTTTTTTTTAACCTACACAGTATTCAGTTTCTATGTGTCTGGGGAGCACAAATCCAAATAGTGTTCAAACCCAAGTTTTTCTGATAATATGGTGTGAACAAAACTTGGACTTTTGGCTCCTTCCCTTTCCAAAATGTAACTTGTTAATTTTTAAATCCTTATACATTCTTTGCCACAAGCATCTAAAACAGTTGCAGAGAATACAGAAAAATGCTTTGATTTGAGTAGTGTTTGATATCTCCCCTCACCCCTTCAGGAACTGATTATATCTATGAAATGAAGCTTGGAGGTAAGTAAAGCTGTTTTTTTAATATGTAATTATTTGCTATTTTGAAGTTTTCTTGTAGAGAGCATCTCTGCCTCCGTTTCTCCAAAGTACAAGCAAAATCACACAAGCATTTATACCTCTTTGTGACGTGCATGAAATTAAAAACATTTACATTTTATTTAGACTATTTCCTATTTAGTCCAGTATTTTTTTACTTTCTTTTCTTAAAAACATCGTTATCTCAAGGCTAGGTTACACTAACTATTCTGCTGTTTTTCACTCGCTTCTGACGTGAGCTTTGCTTCTACAGGTCTAACTGGACAGACTTCCCATGCCAAAATGTATCTTGCCTGTTGCGATGCACAGAATCCTCATGGCATTAGCATGCCCTCTTCTGTTAGTATTGGTGATTGCACTATAACCAATGACTGATTCTTATGGCTGTGCACATTGGTTTGTGTGGCAATATTATTCTTGAGATTATAGCATTGTGAAGGCAGATTCCAGTCCCACATCTTGTACACAGATACAGTACCTGGCTTGTACCTAAATAGGGGTCTGCCAAATGTGTTGCTTATCTAAATTCTCTGAATCCTTCTGCAGAAATAAAAATAGAAACTTCCTGATAACTGACTTGAGCATTGGTCTGGCCCGTGTGGGAGCTGTTCTAGTACCTTGCAACTTCCAGAATTTGTGTCAGTAACTTCCTCTGTTTTTTTGGATGTCAGCAATGAGTCTTTGCTGCAGCAGAATCTGCCAATAGTTCTGTGAATGTAGTGGTGGTCTGGCATTTCCAGCACGAAGGGGAGCCCTATGAAAGGGGTTAAGTTTGTAAGAGGAATAAATTCAAAATGACAATTGTGAGTGGTGTGTATGATGTGAGTAGCAGTCCTCACCTAGCAGGTGACTGTAGGGCAGAAACTTAAAATGACAACATTATAGCTTTAAAAAAAATCTTGTGTAGGGATTATTTTAAGACAGTTAACATTTCAAGGAAACATATTTTTAATGCACACAAAGAAACATGTAGTACAGGAGCTACAGAAAGATGATACAGGAGACTGACCTAAATGTTGTTGTCATGGTTTCTTGTTAATATACATTTTAGAATTCTTCAGGAGAACTAGATGTGAGAGGTCATACTAAGCCTGTTGTCTGTGCTTTCCAGTTCCTGAATGTACACAAGGGGCAGAGGATGCTGGCACCAAAAGAACTGTTAGTATATTATTCATTTTGTACTCTTATTTACCATTATATACACAAGATGCTAGCAGAAAATGCTGTTCCAGCCGTGATCAAGCACTGCAAAATCTCCCAAATGCACAGGTGTCTTCTACCCTTGATGTGCACCAGTGCAAAAAATCTTTTCAAAAAGCTTTTAATGGAGAAGCAACAGCCCTCAGTATATATGGATAATAGAGAAAGTGGCTCTAGCTGTGGGTAGCAGCCCAGGAGGTTTAGAGGTGACTGTTGTTGGCTGTGTGTGTGTATTCTCTGTGTGCTCTCCCAGCTCTGCTCAGATAGCTGACACAACAGATATCTAATGGTCCAAGAAAACCACAGACTCGGTTCAGTGGCAAAGGTGCTCTGCCAAGTTTATTGCCAACAAAGTATGGTCCTAGCATCCTATACCTGCTCATTACAATGGGCTTGGCTCAGTGAACTGTGGAACTTTGTCTCTCTCTCCCCCCTCGCCCCCTTCCCCTCTCCGGTCAGACAAAGGCACCCAGTCTGCCCCTCTTTTATACAGTGATGCAAACAATTACGTATTGCCCTGCTGACATCGTTAGTTACCACCCTTTACCTTATACCTATTGGTTCAATCAAAACATGTCTCTCCATCACCCTGTCACCCTGACCTTATCTTTAAGAGGGGTCAGTGTGTCCATGTATCATCTTTGGGGAGTGTGTTTACACCATAACATTGTATCAGGGTGTTCTGGTGCCACTCTTTTGGAATGTATCAGAGGGGTAGCCATGTTAGTCTGAATCTGTAAAAAGCAACAGAGGGTCCTGTGGCACCTTTAAGACTAACAGAAGTATTGGGAGCATAAGCTTTCGTGGGTAAGAACCTCACTTCTTCAGATGCAAGTCGTGAGGTTCTTACCCACGAAAGCTTATGCTCCCAATACTTCTGTTATTCTTAAAGGTGCCACAGGACCCTCTGTTGCCTTTTGGAATGTGTTTACCTGAATACTTAGTGCCTAGGAGTGCTTGTTTTTGCAGTGCCAGCCCTGTTCTTGTCAAGTTCATGTATGAGATAGCAAACTTGCAAGCAGGCATCTGCTTTGTAATAGGGCCTGACTTTTTGCTCAGAGCTTGACTCTTGCTACCTTTGATTTGTCTCAGCATGGGCTGACTTTAGTTCAGGTGTTAGGCCTTACACCAGTCCCCTTTTACCAGGCCTGATGTCTCAGGCTCTCTCTTTCTACTACAAGAGGTAATGGAATATTAAGGTAAAGGGTTTGTTTTAATATTTAGTGTGCCTCTTCCTAAATTTTTTTTTTTTTTAAATAAGTCACTGCATGTTTCCATCACTTCATGGTTCTAAGACCACTAGCGTATAATTAAGTACATCTTAGCACACGTGAGAATAGACACTATGGCTGATATATACTATGGTACATAATTAGATCAGTTGGGGGAGACTTGCACATATATCTCTGGAGGAAGAATGTAGCCTTCAGTCTTTTGGTTTCCACCACCATTTTATCATCCACCATTCTTGTTGCCTCAGTTTGAGTGATATTATAGCTAGGATGGAGGGTGTGGGGAAGTGAGGTGATTTAATCTAATGGCTCCATATTCTTCAAAAGGATCCTTTTAGTTTTTAATGCAGTTACTCAGCTTTTACAGAGAAGTTCATTGTAAAATGTCTGTTCTGTTCCTTCAAAGGGTAATTTGTGAGTTTCTTGATGCTGAAAAGTTAATCAGTAGTTAGTATCTTAGTTTATTAGAACCATCTATTGCCTGGGAAGTTATAGTGCTTCTATTTTATCTCTGGAGATACTTAACCATCATTAATGTTCAGCAATGATTGTTAAAACCTACTGTGATTTTTTTTTTAAATACTTCAAGTGAAAGCACCCTGCTAAATTTGCATATAGAATTATAAACCCTACTGTGATTACTAGGGCCTTCAGAGGTTGTATTTTATATTGGTCTTGATGCTGAGGAGCCTATTGTTCCCCACCTTTGCACAGTGTTTTGTGACATTTGGTGTTCTAGATAGAAGAAAAGAATTTCCATCACCTCACTGGCACTGGAGAAATAGGGCTATGCGTGATGATTTACTGAGGAGTATTTGCTGTAGGAAGGTACACAACAACATTTCAGCAGAGGATACGGAGGCACTTATGGAAGTTGAAGGGAAACTACTTGGTCTTTCAGTCAAGGTATTTGCATCTCCCATTTTAAAGTAGGGAGAACAATGATGAATAGAGAGAGTTAATCCAGAGCCAGAACACTGAAATGAACAAGTGAAAAGCAGAAGGCCACTTCCGTCTCTGGATCCATTAATCTCAATGGAATTGTACCAACTTCCCCCAGCTGAGGATCTGGCTCATAGTTTCTGTAGGCCCATTGGCTTTCATCAGCTTCTCACCCCTGTGTGTGAGCATGAACCCTGCCAGCAACCTAACAAATGAATTGGCCCCGTTTGCTCAGAGAGGGAGGGAAGAGGTGTGAAAGTCTTTCTGAATAATCTGTTTAGAAGAAGCTTCTCTCTCTTTCCAGTGATCTTCTTTATACACTGGGGGTATGTTCATGCTGCAGTGTAAGCCCAGGGTAAGTAGAACTTGAGTTAGCAGACCATGGGTTTGTTAGCCTAGGACTTGAGCATTTACACTCATTTGTAACCTTGGATTAGGAATTGTTGTACCCTGACTCCAACATCTATACTGCATTGTGTGAGCCCGAGTCCAACCACCCATATCCCGGACTTCCTAGCGCTCTCCCAAAAGACGGCTGCTCTAGCCCTTTGTTCATGGTGCAGTGTGAGAAAACTTGATATCCACCAAACTTGACTGTCCAGAGGACAAAGAAAGGGGGCTCTTGGGATTGTGGAATACTTTAGGTGGACTCCCAGAGCACAACTCCATCAGGGCTGCATCTATACTGCTAAGTAATAGGGCTTGCACTCTTGGTCCCATCTTGACTCAGGCTTGGAACTTCCATCCTCCTGGGGTCTTGGGACCCTGGGTCTGATCCCTGGGTTAGTGATATTTGTGTGTAGACGGAAGTGGGGGATTAGGCTTGAGCCCAAGTTCAAACCCTGGCCTTACATTGCAGTATAGACATTCCCTTATTCACCAGAGATAATATTGAAAAAGCATGCTTTGTGTTAGACTTGTTTTTATCAGGCAGTACTAGTTCCTATGAGCCTTCAGGAGGCAGTATTGTACCAAATAGTTTGTATGCTTGTACACATTAGAGACACTGTAAATCTGTCCCACATCCACCTGTTCATGATTAGTTGTGTAATTTATAATGTGCAGAAATTAGGGCTGTCAAGCATTAAAAAAATTAATTGCATGATTAAACAATAATAGAATACCATTTATTTAAATATTTTTGGATGTTTTCTACATTTTCAAATACATTGATTTCAGTTACAACACAGAATACAAAGTGTACAGTGCTCACTTTATACTTATTTGTTATTACAAATATTTGCACTGTAAAAAACAAAATAAATAGTATATTTCAATTCACCTAATACATGTACTGTATTGCAATCTCTTTATAATGAAAGTTGAACTTACAAATGTAGAATTATGTACAAAAAATAACTGCATTCAAAAATAAAACAATGTAAAACTTTAGAACCTACAAGTCCACTCAGTCCTACTTTAGCCAATCGCTCAGACAAACAAGTTTGGTTACAATTTGCAGGAGATAATGCTGCCCATGTCTTGTTTACAATGTCACCTGAAAGTGAGAACAGGCTTTCGCATGGTACTGTTGTAGCCGGCATCACAAGATATTTACATGCCAGATGCGCTAAGGATTCATATGTCCCTTCATGCTTCAACCACCATTCCAGAATACATGCGTCCATGCTGATGACGGGTTCTGCTCGATAACGATCCAAAGCAAAGTGGACTGATGCATGTTCATTTTCATCATCTGAGTCAGATGCCACCAGCAGAAGGTTGATTTTCTTTTTTGGTGTTTGGGTTCTGTAGTTTCCGCATAGAGTGTTGGTCTTTTAAGACGTCTGAAAGCATGCTCCACACCTTGTCACTCTGAGATTTTGGAAGGCTCTTCAGATTCTTAAACCTTGGGTCGAGTGCTGTATCTATCCTTAGAAATCTCACATTGGTACCTTCTTTGCATTTGTCAAATCTGCTGTGAAAGTGTTCTTAAAACGAACATGTGCTGGGTCATCATCCGAGACTGCTATAACATGAAATATATGGCAGAATGTGAGTAAAACAGAGCAAGGTCATACAATTCTCCCCCAAGGAGTTCAGTCACAAATTTAATTAACGCATTATTTTTTTTAACGAGCGTCATCAGCATGGAAGCATGTCCTCTGGCATGGTGGCCGAAGCATGAAGGGGCATATGAATGTTTAGCGTATCTGGCATGTAAATACTTTGCAATGCCAGCTACAAAAGTGCCATGCGAATGCCTGTTCTCACTTTCAGGTGACATTGTAAATAAGAAGCAGTCAGCAGTATCTCCCGTAAATGTAAACCAACTTGTTTGTCTTAGCAATTGGCTGAACAAGAAGTAGGACTGAGCAGACTTGTAAGCGCTAAAGTTTTACACTGTTTTGTCTTTGAGTGCAGTTATGTAAAAAAAAAAATCTTCATTTGTAAGTTACACTTTCACAATAGACGTTGCACTACTGTACTTGTATTAGGTGAATTAAAAATACTATTTGTTTATCATTTTACAGTGCAAATATTTGTAATAAAAATAACATAAAGTGGGCATTGTACACCTTGTATTCTGTGTTGTTATAGAAATCAATACATTTGAAAATGTAGAAAAACATCCAAAAATATTTATTTAATACATTTCAATTGGTATTCTGTTGTTTAATAGTGCGATTAACTCAAAAAAATTAACTGCGATTAAAAGAATTAATCGCGTGAGTTAACTGCGATGAATCGACAGCCCTAGCGGAAATTCATTTTTGGTACTGACCTCTGTTCTCTAATGTCAATAATGTGTCACCCATCTTTTGAGTTCCCATCTTTTGAGAATATAATTTGATCTTGCAAGCATCAAAGCGCCAAATGTAGGGTACCCTCCCAAGTCCCTTCACTCTTTTCCCTCCTCCAGCTGATGATGTTACAGCACAGAGAATGCTGAGTTGATGATGGGGTGATGATCTCTCTTGATCTGAGCTTTCCAGAGGCAGCACTTCAAACTACATGGAATATAGGGATTAGGTGTGGCTACAGTAATAGGTATATCAAACACACACATCTGATACATGCCATATGCAAAATGCTTAAGGAAAGGGAGAGCCCTTTCTGGATAAATTGGAGTGAGCAGAAAGATAATGCTTAACTTCCTGACTGAAAAAGGCATTTGTTTCATTGTTACTAACAATACCTGGCAACACCCGACAACCACGTTCTGTGCAGTAAACCATTTGCTGTGCTTGGCAGCGTTTTAAGTCAACATGTTTGTCTTTGGGCAGGTAATTTAACCCATCAGTTTCTCAGTTTCTTCAGCTGTAAAATGGTCAATATATGATTTTGAATGCCCTAGGTTGTCTTCCCTTAATAGAAGGGACTAATACTAAACCCCTGTAGCTTCTTACCCTGTGGGGATAATTACAATTAGTAAATGAGAGTTCCTGATATTGGTGTGCATCCCCAATGAGAAGCATCATGTAGTCACAAAAACAAGTTACTCTCTCAGTTCAGGGCAACTGCACCTGTATTCCTCCCTCTGTGATCCAGCAAGGGCACCCATTTGAGGCTTCTGGTTCCCCAGCCATTGCCTCTCTTGGGTGGAAATGTGTGTCTCTCTCTTCTGATTGCACTATTTCCAGATGGCACAGCTCCCTGACTATAGTGTGAATGCACCAGCATCTGCCTTTTGCTTTCTCTTTAGAGACTAATAATGGAGTAATTGCCAACAGTTACAAGTTACCACACAACTCTTTCCGAGGAAGCACATTTTATTCTTAAGATGAAAACAGTACAGAGAAAACTTTGATGAGACTTTCTGGGACACAGTAGAACTGTCCCACCCCCAGTCTGACAGCCGCTATGCTGTTAAGGAGGATGAAAGTTTCAGGGAAAGAGAACATCCAACTGGAGCTGAGGGGAACGATCCCATAGTTGGGACCCTCCTTCCAGATGATGTTGTGGTTTCCTCTCGCACTGAGGATACCTCTCCAGAGGAGGGAACTCCAGTTACTAGGAAGAGACAGGTATTAGCAGGCAATTCGATCATTAGAAACATAGATAGCTGGGTTTGCGATGATCGGGAGAACTGGATGGTGACTTGCCTGCCTGGTGAGAAGGTTGCAGATCTCTCGAGACATCTTGATAGACTTATGTGTAGTGCTGAGGAGGAGCCGGTGGTCGTGGTACATGTAGGTACCAATGACGTAGGGAGGGATAGGAGAGAGGTCTTGGAGGCCAAATTTAGGCTGCTAGGCAAGAGATTGAAGTTCAGGACCTCTATGGTAGAATGCTCTGAAATGCTTCCAGTTCCATGAGCAGGGCCAGTTAGATAGGCATAACTGCAAGGTCTCAATGTGTGGATGAGACACTGTGTAGGGAGGAGGGGTTTAGATTCATTAGGAACTGGGGAAACTTTTGGGAAAGGGGGAGCCTATACAGGAAGGATGGGCTCCACCTAAACTAAAATGGAACCAGATTGCTGGCACTTAACTGCTCTACAACCTTTTTAATTTTTTTAAACTAAGGGCTGGGGGGAAGCCGACAGGTACGGAGGAGCATGTGGTTCGGACAGAGACATTCCTTAGCGGAGGATCTTTTAATGGAGATTCTCTATGTCCTAATAAGGAGGAGAGATGGAAGATGATAAAATACAGCTAGGATCTGATGAGACTACGGTCAAATGAAAAAAAGTCCCATTCAGTTACATCAATTTTAGCAAACTGCTAAAAAGTGACAGTTTTTTAAAGTGCTTATATATCAGTGTGAGAAGTCTAAATAATAAAATGGGTGAACTAGAGTGCCTTATATTAAATGAGGATATTGATATAATAGGCATCACAGAAACTTGGTGGAATGAGGATAATCAATGGGACACAGTAATACCAGGGTATGAAATATATCGGAAGGAAAGAACAGGTCATGCTGGTGGGGGAGTGGCACTATATGTGAAAGAAAGCGTAGAATCAAATGAAATAAAAATCTTAAATTAACCAAACTGTGCCATAGAATTCTATGGATAGTAATTCCATGCTCTAATCATAAGAATATAGCAGTAGAGGTATATTACTGACCACCTGACCAGGATGATAATAGTGACTGTGAAATGCTCAGGGAGATTAGAGAGGCTATTAAAATAAAAAACTCAATAATAACGGGGGATTTCAACTATCCCCATATTGACTGGGTACATGTCCTCTCAGGATGGGATGCAGAGATAGTTTCTTAACACCTTAAATGACTTCTTTTTGGAGCACCTAGTCCTGGAACCCACAAGAGGAGAGGCAATTCTTGATTTAGTCCTCATTGGAGCACAGGATCTGGTCCAAGAGGTGAATATAGCTGGACCGCTTCATAATAGTGACCATAATACAATTAAATTTAACATCCCTGTGGTGGGGAAAACACCACAGCAGCCCAACAATGTAGCATTTGATTTCCGAAAGGGGAACGACACAAAAATGAGGTTAAACAGAAATTAAAAGGTACAGCACCAAAGGTGAAATCCCTGCAAGCTGTATGGAAACTTTTTAAAGACACCATAATACAGGCTTAACTTAAATATATACCCCAAATTAAAAAACATAGGGAACCCAAGAAAGTGTCATGGCTAAACAACAAAGTAAAAGAAGCAGTGAGAGGCAAAAAGGCATCCTTTAAAAAGTGGAAGTTAAATCCTAGTGAGGAAAATAGAAAGGAGCATGAACTTTGGCAAATTAAGTGTAAAACTATAATTAGGAAAGCCAAAAAAGAATTTGAAGTACAGCTAGCCAAAGACCCAAAAAGTAATAGCAATTATTACTTATTATTACTGATATTATTATTATCAGAAGCAGGAAGCCTGTTAAACAACCAGTGGGGCCGCGGGACAATAGAGATGCTAAAGGAGCACTTAAGAACAATAAGACCATTGTGGAGAAACTAAATGAATTCTTTGCATCTGTCTTCACGGCTGAGGATGTGAGGATTCCCAAACCTGAGCCATTCTTTTTAGGTGACAAATCTGAGGAACTGTCCCAGATTGAGGTGTCATTAGAGGAGGTTTTGGAACAGATTGATAAACTAAACTATAATAAGTCACCAGGACCAGATGGTATTCACCTAAGAGTTCTGAAGGAACTCAAACGTGAAATTGCAGGACTACTAACTATAGTTTGTAACCTATCATTTAAATCAGTTTCTGTACCAAATGACTGGAGGATAGCTAATGTGCCACCAATTTTTAAAAAAGGCTCCAGAGGTGGTCCCGGCAATTACAGGCCTGTAAGCCTGACTTCAGTATCAGGCAAACTGGTTGAAACTATATTCAAGAACAAAATTGTCAGACACATAGATGAACATAATTTGTTGGGGAAGAGTCAACATGTTTTTTGTAAAGGGAAATCATGACTCACCAATCTACTAGAATTCTTTGAGGGGGTCAACAAGCATGTTGACAAGGGGGATCCAGTGGATATAGTGTACTTAGATTATCAGAGAGCCTTTAACAAGGTCCCTCAAAGGCTCTTAGGCAAAGTAAGCTGTCATGGAATAAGAGGGAAGGTCCTCTCATGGATTGGTAACTGATTAAAAGATGGGAAACAAAGGGTAGGAATAAATGGTCAGTTTTTAGAATGGAGAGAGGTAAATAGTGGTGTCCCCTCAGGGGTCTGTACTGGAATCAGTCCTATTCAACAAATTTATAAATGATCTGGAAAAAGGGGTAAACAGGGAGGTGGCAAAATTTGCAGATGGAACAAAATTGCTCAAGTTAAGTCCCAGGCAGACTGCGAAGAGCTACAAAAGGATCTCTCAAAACTGGGTGACAGCAACAAAAGGGCAGATGAAATTCAATATTGATAAATGCAAAGTAATGCACATTGGAAAACATAACCCCAACTATACATATAAAATGGTGGGGTCTAAATTAGCTATTGCCACTCAAGAAAGAGATCTTGGAGTCATTGTGGATAGTTCTCTGAAAACATCCATTCGATGTGCAGCGGCAGTCAAAAAAAGCGAACAGGATGTTGGGCATCGTTAAGAAAGGGAGAGATGATAAGACAGAAAATATGATATTGCCTCCATATATATCCATGGTACACCCACATCTTGAATACTGCTTGCAGATGTGGTCGCCTCATCTCAAAAAAGATATATTGGAATTGGAAAAGGTTCAGAAAAGGGCAACAAAAAATACTAGGAATATGGAATGGCTTCCGTATGAGGAGAGATTAATAAGACTGGGAATTTTCAGCTTGGAAAAGAGACAACTAAAAGGGAGATATAATTGAGATCTATAAAATCCTGACTGGTGTGGAGAAAATAAATAAACAAGTGTTATTTCTTCCTTCTCATAACACAAGAACTAGGGGTCACCAAATGAAATTAATAGGGGTTGTCCTGTGGATTTAAGTTAATAACCTCCTTTGCTTAGAACAACCCTCATGAAATGGTAAGCTGACCCTTTATATAGCTTAGCAGTGTTTGATCTTGAGTTTCCCAGAGCAGGTAATCATTAGACAATGGGTTTTTCTCCCCAAGGCATTGCTTCAAAAGGTCTTCCAAGTATCTTCTAGGAAACCCACTTAACACGTATTGTCCCAAGCACTTCTTTGAAGTTTATAATGCTTCCCAGAGATGCATTAATCATGTCTTCCTCCTAAAGAAGTTCCATACAGTCCCTGCAATAATGCATAAACATTTGCATGTTTAATATAATGGACTCCTAATACTTAATTCAGTAAGGTTTAAATTAATTCAATAAAGTTAATCCAGGATATTGTCATATCTGTCAGTTACTTTTCACAGAAATATTTTAAATAGTGCAGGAGCCCATAGATGCAAAAGTTTTTGGAATGAGGGCACTTCCCTTGGCATTGTGTAATTAATTTAAGAAGGAGCCATCTTCTCTGCAAATGACCCCTAGTGACATTACCCAGCAATGTGAAAAGCTAAAACTGACAGTCCTCTGAGAGATGATTCCAAGTTCCCAGACACTGCTAGAAACAAAACTGAGAAGATGCTCTGGATTCTCATAGATCCTTTACACAGGAAGTGTTAAGATGTTATGGAAATAACCAGTAAGAGGACCCAGAAGACATTACTAAACTCAGTTTTTTTCACCAGGATTTTGTATCAGTACTCAGGGTATATCTACACTACAGTGGCGGTGCTTCAGCTGTGCTAGTGTAGCATAGGTGCTTGCCATATCAACAGAGAGGTTTTTCCATTGATGTGGATCATTCACCTCTCTGAGAGGAAGAAGCTAGGTTGATGGAAAAATCTTCCTATTGAAAATCTAGCCATGTCTATACAAGGGATTAGGTCGATTTAACTGTGGAGTTCAGCGTGCAAATTTATTCACAGCCCTGAGTGACATAGCTAGGTCAATGTAAGTTTTAGGGGTAGACCAGGCCTCGGGTATGTGTAGGATGGGTGTGGGGGCGGCGTGAGATGTGAAGAAGCCAGAGAGATAGCAGTTGCCAGGGCCGTACCCAGGACAGGGTGAGCGGGCCAGCCACCCAGGATACAAAGCCAAGAGGGCAGAAAAATGGGACTGTGAGGGGGGCATGCAGGTCACAGGCCCCCCCAGATTTCTGTCTTCCATTTAGCCCACAGGTTTTCAAGCTGTGGCCCTATGGGGGCATGCCCCACAGCTTGAAAACCATCACCTCCTGCCAGGAGTTGGCAAATCAGAAGCTGATGAGAACCGCCCAGCCTGCTCAGGCACCTTGCTTTCTGTGCTGTGGGAGCCAGGGCTCTGGGTGGCTGCTTTTCAGCCCTCCTTGCCCTGCTCTCCAAGTCGGGCGGTCTCCTCTGCATAGTTGAGCAGTACAGCTCTGAGCTATGCCCCTGATGGGCTCTTGCTTCTCCCTGAAGGAGCCCGGCATCTGCCAGCGATGCCCCCTGGAGCCCGGCTGACATGAAATGTTCCTTAAGGCACTCTGCAGCACCAGAGCCAAGAGCACCAAGGCAATGGCATGCCCCACAGTTTGAAAACCTCAGTGCTAAATGGAAGGCAGAAATTTGAGGGGAAGGGGCACGTGACCCCCCCCCCCCCCCCAACACACACACATCCTCTCTAGGGGGCGCAGATATGCTTGTTCACCCCAGGCACTAAAATGCCTTGTTACAATTCTGGCGGTTGTAGTAGCTGAGGGGTGGCTTGATCCAGTCTAACGAAGTTTTCTCATCCCTGAGTGACTTAGCTAGGTCAATGTAGGCTTTAGGTGCACACCAGGCCTCAGGTGTGTGTAGCAGGGGGAGAAATGAGAAGCCAGAGAGGTAGCAGTTGCCAGGGCCATAACCAGGGCGAGGTGAGCAGGCCAGCAACCCAGGGTACAAAGCTGTGGGGGCAGAAAAATGGGGTAGTGAGGGGGTCACTCCCACTCCCGATTTCTGCCTTCTATTTAGCACAGAGGTTTTCAAACTGTGGGGCATGGAGAGGCAAGGAGAGAGGTTAGAGAAATTGTAAAGGAAGAAGTGACAAGATTTGGGGGTGAAAATGCTAGCAGTGTCTGAAGGATGGAACTATAACTACTTAAATCCAGATCCTAATATTGTTAGAGAATTGTGACCAAAGGATTGACTTTTGTGATTTCTATTTCTTCCTAATGAAGCTTTGTGTCTGTTATGAAACCATTTACCTTGTATTGGGAGTTAAGTAGCATTCCTTTGACTGTGAGAAGAATAATTGCATCTGTTGGAACTTGGTCCTGGACACTTGCTAAGCCAGTGTTGTCAACAGGTATGCTAATCAGTACAGGATTGGCCTGAAACAGTTTGTTCTAGTTTACTTTCTCTAAATGTATCTCTCTCAAACATACTTGCCAATATTTAGTGATTTTAACACCTAGTCTTTTGGTGAGCAGGCAGGGTTTGTAGCTTGTATGACAGAAGTCAAGAATTCTAATTTCTACTTGTAGGCTACAATGGGGGGCTACAGAAGACTGCTGGGAGTGGACTGGGTGAGGCTGCGTAAAGGACTGTATCAAATTTGAACTGAACTTTTGTTCTTATTGAGAGATGAAGCCCAGTTTTCTCTTAAAATAAATAAATAAATAAATAACCAGGCATCAACCAAACAAGCAAAATCTCCCTGGCTTCTGACATGACCTGGATGCCAGAGGGTTGGAACTCTGCCTCATGGGACTCAACTCTTTGTAGAGTCAATGAAGAGCAGTTGTTTTAACTTTTGGGTGCAGAGGGTCTCTTTTGTGGGAGATGCATGAACCTGCACATACTGGTACATGGTGCCCTAATTCTGTTGCTTATCTGAAGCAAAACATTGCTATTTTTGATCTCTGTAATGATTTCCTTTCTAACTCTGTATAACTGCTATCTTAATTGTTTCCAAGGGATATCAAGTTATCGGGGGTAGCTATGTTAGTCTGTATCTAAAAAAACAACAAGGAGTCTGGTGGCACCTTAAAGACTAACAGATTTATTTGGGCATAAGCTTTCGTGGGTAAAAACCTCACTTCTTCAGATGCATAGAGTGAAAGTTACAGATGCAGGCATTATATACTGACACACGGAGAGCAGGGAGTTACTTCGCAAGTGGAGAACCAGTGTTGACAGGGCCAGTTCAATCAGGGTGGATGTAGTCCACTCCCAATAATAGATGAGGAGGTATCAATTCCAGGAGAGGAAAAGCTGCTTCTGTAATGAGCCAGCCACTCCCAGTCCCTATTCAAACCCAGATTAATGGTGTTGAATTTGCAAATGAATTTTAGTTCTGCTGTTTCTCTTTAAAATCTGTTTCTGAAGTTTTTTTGTTCAATGATAGTGACTTTTAAATCTGTATTAAATCTGTAATAGAATGACCAGGGAGATTGAAGTGTTCACTTACTGGTTTATGTATGTTACCATTCCTGATGTCCGATTTGTGTCCATTTGTTCTTTTGCGGTGGGACTGTCCGATTTGGCCAATGTACATGGCAGAGGGCATTCCTGGCACATGATGGCATATATAACATTAGTGGATGTGCAGGTGAATGAGCCCTTGATGGTGTGGCTGATGGTGTTGGGTCCTCTGATGGTGTCGCCAGAGTAGATATGGGGACAGAGTAGGCAACGAGGTTTGCTACAGGGATTGGTTCCTGGGTTGGTGTTTCTGTGGTGTGGTGTGTAGTTGCTGGTGAGTATTTGCTTCAGGTTGGGGGGTTGTCTGTAAGCGAGGACTGGCCTGCCTCCCAAGGTCTGTGAGAGTGAGAGATCATTTTCCAGGATAGGTTGTAGATCATGGATAATGCGCTGGAGAGGTTTTAGCTGGGGGCTGTATGTGATGGCCAGTGGTGTTCTGTTATTGTCCTTGTTGGGCCTATCCTGTAGCAGGTGATTTCTGGGTACCCATCTTGCTCTGTCAATCTGTTTCCTCACTTCCCCAGGTGGGTATTGTAGTTTTACAAATGCTTGATAAAGATCTTGTAGGTGTTTCTCTGCCTGAGGGGTTGGAGCAAATTCGGTTGTCTCTTAGGGCTTGGTTGTAGACAATGGATCGTGTGATGTGTCTTGGATGGAAGCTGGAGGCATGTAGGTATGTATAGCGGTCAGTAGGTTTCCAGTATAGGGTGGTGTTTATGTGACCATCACTTATTTGCACTGTAGTGTCCAGGAAGCGGATCTCTTGTGTGGACTGGTCCAGGCTGAGGTTGATGGTGGGGTGGAAATTCTTGAAGTCCAAGTGGAATTCTTCAAGGGCCTCCTTTCCGTGGGTCCATATGATGAAGATGTCATCAATGTAGCGCAAGTAGAGGAGGGGCACTAGGGGACGAGAGCTGAGGAAACGTTGTTCTAAGTCAGCCATAAAAATGTTGGCATACTGTGGGGCCATGCGGGTACCCATAGCAGTGCCACTGACTTGAAGGTATAAGTTGTCCCCAAATCTGAAGTGGTTGTGGTTGAGGACAAAGTCACAAAGGTCAGCCACCAGGCGTGCTGTGGCCTCATCAGGGATACTGTTCCTGACAGCTTGTAACACTGCTCTACAGCCAAAATGCTTCTGAAATAAATGTAGTCAAACTTTACTAATTCTGGGTCACTGAGAACGAAAATGATGCTTAAAATTGTTGATCAGCTCTAGTTTTCAAGATATGCTATTGGGTCAGTATATACGACCCTTGACTTGGGAATGGCGGAGGATAAGCGAGTTATAAAGGGAAGGGATCTCAATTTAAACCAGAAATGACTAAAATACATCTTTGACTGGATCTATGAATAAATCTATGACTGGGTTTGCTAGGAAAAGGCAGGTACTAGTATTGGGAGATTCAATCATTAGAAACATAGATAGCTGGGTTTGTGATGACCGGGAGAACCGTATGGTGACTTGCCTGCCTGGTGCGAAGGTTGCGGATCTCTCGAGGCATCTAGACAGACTTATGTGTAGTGCTGGGGAGGAGCCGGTGGTCATGGTACATGTAGGTACCAATGACATAGGGAAGGGTAGGAGAGATGTCCTGGAGGCCAAATTTAGGCTGCTAGGGAAGAGCCTGAAATCCAGGACCTCTATAGTGGCATTCTCAGAAATGCTCCCAGTTCCACGCGCAGGGCCAGGTAGGCAGGCAGAGCTTCAGAGTCTCAATGCGTGGATGAGATGATGGTGTAGAGAGGAGGGGTTTACATTAATTAGGAACTGGGGAAACTTCTGGAATGGGGGGAGCCTATACAGGAAGGATGGGCTCCACCTAAATAAAAGTGGAACCAGACTGCTGGCACTAAACATCGAAAAGGTTGTAGAGCAGTTTTTAAACTAGGAGATGGGGGAAAGCCGACTGCTGCAGAGGAGCATGTGGATCGGACAGAGACTTCTCTTAGGGGAGAGTCTAATGATCGAGAATCTCCAGGTTATAGTCAGGAGCGGAGGATGGAAGAGGATAAAATAGGGGCCAGACCAGATGATAAACATTCACATAAAAAAGAATCTGATAAATCAGAAAAGGGCAGACAAATAAATAGTGACAAGTTTTTAAAGTGCTTGTACACAAATGCTAGAAGTCTAAATGATAAGATGGGTGAACTAGAGTGTCTTGTGATAAAGGAGGATATTGTTATAATAGGCATCACAGAAACCTGGTGGACTGAGAGCAATCAATGGGACACAATCATTCTGGGGTTCAAAATATATCGGAAGGACAGAACAGGTCGTGCGGGGGGGGGGGAGTGGCACTATACGTGAAAGAAAATGTACAATCAAATGAAGTAAAAAACTTAAGCAAATCCGCATGTTCCATAGAATCTGTATGGATAGAAATTTCATGCTCTAATAAGAATATAACATTAGGGATCTATTATTGACCACCTGACCAGGACGGTGATAGTGATGATGAAATGCTAAGGGAAATTAGAGAGGCTATCAAAATTAAGAACTCAATAATAGTGGGGGATTTCAATTATCCCCATATTGACTGGGAACATTTCACTTCAGGACGAAATGCAGAGATAAAATTTCACTCATTGCAAGCTTATGCAGGGCAAACTCATAAATTGTTCGCCCTCTATAACACTGATAGAGAGATATGCACAGTTGTTTGCTCCCCCAGGTATTAATACATACTCTGAGTGAATTACTAAATAGAAAGTGATTTTATTAAATACAGACAGTAGGATTTAAGTGGTTCAAAGTAATGGGTTTGGACAGTACTTGCTTTTTAGGCAAAACAATGAATGATGCAATCTGAAGCTGGTATTGCGTCATACATTATATGAATTGCATCGTTATTCCTAGAAGTCATGGATGATGCAATCATAACAAAGCTTACATCACTCTGCTGAACAAATTGCCCTATATCAGCTCTAGAAATCATACAGTGTCGTGCTCTTATTTGTCCGTGTTTGATTTTGCAAAGGGACACATTTCTGTTTAGCCAAAGTGAGCAGAGATGCCTTGTACTTGTGTGAACAGTGCAGATAACTTCTGCTATGTTTGTGGTGAAGTGACTTTTGCATCACAAAAGCGCAATATAACCACTATGGTTAAGAAATCCTGTCACCTTTATTTTGGCTGCAAAATCGGAGATCGGGACAAGAGGTGGGCCCCACACATATGCTGCAACACTTGTGCAACAAATCTTCACCAGTTGTTGAACAGGAAAAGGAAATCTATGCCTTTTGCAGTGCCAATGATTTGGAGAGAGCCAACAGATCATACCAGCAATTGTTACTTCTGCATGGTGCCTCCAGTTGGGAAAGGTGTGTCAAAGAAGAAAAAGTGGACTGTGCATTATCCAAACATTCCATCAGCTATACACCCAGTACCCCACGGAGAAGGACTGCCGGTTCCTGATGCACCAGAATCATTCTCACTTGAATCAGACGAGGAAGAGGATGAAACTTCTGGTCCTGAACCATCAATGTCACAGGACCCACATTTTCTCCCATCCTCCTCCTCTGAACCACACCTCATAACACAAGGTGAACTGAATGACCTTGTCAGGGATTTGGAACTACCCAAGAGTAAGGCAGAGCTGTTGGGCTCCGGACTACAGCAGTGTAATCTCCTGGCAGGTGGTGTTAGGGTTTCCACGTTCTATGACCGTCAAAAGGATCTTGTCCCATTCTTCTTCATGGAAGGTGATCTTGTAGACTGCAACAACATCAATGGTGTGATGGCAGCCCTCAACATCGTTCACGATCCAGATGAGTGGAGACTGTTCATTGATTCATCGAAGACGAGTCTTAAAGCTGTTTTACTGCATAATGGCAATGTTTTGCCATCAATTCCAGTTGGTCATGCAGTCCATATGAAGGAAACCTATGACAACATGAAACAACTTTTGAGGTGCATAGACTATGACCAACATCAGTGGCAGCTTTGTGGCGATTTGAAGGTTGTTGTTCTCTTGCTTGATCTGCAGACTGGATACACAAAGTACTGCTGTTTTCTCTGCGAATGGGATAGTCGTGCAAGAGATTCCCACTACATCAAGAAAGATTGGCTACTCCGACAGTCATTGGAGCCTGGGAGGAAAAGTGTTCAGCATCCACCACTTGTTGAATCAAGGAAGATTTTGTTACCACCCTTACACATCAAGCTGGGTCTGATGAAGAACTTTGTCAAGGCCATTGACAAAACACAAGCAGCTTTCAAGTACCTCCATGGAAAATTTCCAAGGTTAAGTGAAGCTAAGATAAAGGAAGGTGTCTTTGTGGTCCTGAGATTCGTGAACTTCTTCGAGATGATGCATATGACCATGCACTGCGTGGCAAGGAAAAGACGGCATGGAAAGCCTTCCAGTTAGTGGCAATAAATAAATAAACAACAAGGCAGACAACTACAAGTTGTTGGTGGAAAACCTCCTCAAGGCATACAAAAACCTTGGTTGCAACATGTCACTAAAGATACATTTTTTGCACTCTCATCTAGATTTTTTTCCACCGTCCTGCAGAACAGTGAGCAATGAGCACGGCAAGCGATTTCACCAGGGCATTTCAACAATGGAGAAATGCTATCAGGGCAAATGGAGCCCATCAATGCTTGCAGACTATTGCTGGACAGTGACAAGAGATGCTCCATTTAATGAATACAAGAGACAAGCCAAGAAGCGCCGAGTAGACACTGAATAGGATTAAACTATGTACATAATAGTTTTTTACCTTTTGTTTCATAATAAATTTTATTTATATGACCCTTTTGCTGATTTTTAAAGTGTTACATAAACAGGACAGGTGAAATATTATCATGTAAAGCAACCATAAACACATGAAAAGACCTAGGTTTACAATTTATGATTAAAACTCTACTATGTACACAATGTACATAGACATAAAATGTAAAAACTTAAATATCTTAGAAACAGTAGCCAATCAGTTGTTTTAATTGTCATATTTGAATTCAGCACATCAAAATACATAATAAATAGCACATTTTATCTCTGAAGCAGACGACTTCTCAAAAATTGTAGACCAGTGTAATCCATCCTCATGTGGAATATTGGTGTAAAGTGCTTCTACATCCATGGTGGCCAGGATGGTGTTTTCAGGAAGAACACCAATGCATTGTAGTTTCCTCAGGAAGTCGGTGGTGTCTCGAAGATAGCTGGGAGTGCTGGTAGTGTAGGGTCTGAGGAGAGAGTCCAAATAGCCAGATAATCCTGCTGTAAGAGTGCCAATGCCTGAGGTGATGGGGCGTCCAGGGTTTCCGGGTTTATGGATCTTGGGTAGCAGATAGAATACCCCTTGTCGAGGTTTTGGGGGTGTGTCCATGTAGATTTGTTCCCGTACTGTAGCTAGGAATTTCTTGAGCAGCTGGTGTAGTTTCTTTTGATATTTCTCAGTGGGATCAGAGGATAGTGGCCTGTAGAATGTGGTCTTGGAGAGTTGCCTGGCAGCTTCCTGTTCATAATCCGACCTGTTCGTTATGACTACAGCACCTCCTTTGTCAGTCCCTTTGATGATAATGTCAGAGTTGTTTCTGAGGCTGTGGATGGCATTGCGTTCTGTACGGCTGAGATTATGGGACAAGTGATGTTGTTTGACCACAATTTCAGCCTGTGCATGTCTGCGGAAGTACTCTATGTAGTGGTCCAGTCTGTCATTTCAACCGTCAAGAGGAGTCCACGCACAGTTCTTCTTCTTGTAGTTTTGGTAGGAGGGTTCCTGTGGGTCAGTGCACTGTTCAGTGGTGCGTTGAAAATATTCCTTGAGTCGGAGATGACGAAAGTAGGCTTCCAGATCACTGCAGAACTGTATCGTGTTCGTGGGGATGGTGGGACAGAAAGAGAGTCCCCGAGATAGGACAGACTGTTCTGCTGGGCTAAGTGTGCGGTTGGAAAGATTGACAATGTTGTTAGATGAGTTGAGGGTACCACTGTTGTAGCCCCCTGTGGCAGGTAGGAGTTTAGATAGCTTACTGTCCTTTTTCCTCTGTAGAGAAGTGAAGTGTGCATTGTAAATGGCTTGTCTCATTTTTGTATAGTCCAGCCACGTGGAAGTTTGTGTGGAAGGTTGGTACTGTGTGACAATCGCCAATTCTGAGAGCTCATTCTTGAATCTGGGCTTGAATAGGGACTGGGAGTGGCTGGCTCATTACAGAAGCAGCTTTTCCTCTCCTGGAATTGACACCTCCTCATCTATTATTGGGAGTGGACTACATCCACCCTGATTGAATTGGCGCTGTCAACACTGGTTCTCCACTTGCGAAATAACTCCCTGCTCTCCATGTGTCAGTATATAATGCCTGCATCTGTAACTTTCACTCTATGCATCTGAAGAAGTGAGGTTTTTACCCACGAAAGCTTATGCCCAAATAAATCTGTTAGTCTTTAAGGTGCCACCAGATTCCTTGTTGTTTTTCAAGGGATATCAGGCACAACACAGCATTTGTTTCATTGTAGGTCTGAATTCTGAAGGATTTGGCGTAGGAAATTCAGTGCATGGAACTATTCCAGGCATGGTAAAAATGTAAGGGGGAGGGGTTTATAAAACTCATCCTACCTGCTGGGATTTATACCCATGCTCTCACTCCTTGCTTCACCCAGGTCTAACCTATGAGGCGGTAACAAAACACATGTGCTTATAAAAGGCACTTAAAAGGATGTTCTGAGGTTATGAAAAGGAGAGGTTGTATTTTCGCCAACCTATTTTCTAAATCAGAGGTGGGCAAACTACGGCCCGGTCTTTGAGCTCCCACTGGGGAGGCTAGCCCCCAGCCCCTCCCCTGCTGTCGCACGGGCAGCGCTCTGGGCAGCGGGGTTGCGCACTCCTGCCGAGCAGTGTCACAGCGTGCCTGGCTCCGGCTAGGCAGCACGGCTGCCAGACATGCTGCTCTGAGCGACATGGTAAGGAGGCCGGGGGGCAGTCAGGACAGGGAGCAGGGGGCGGTTGGATTCTGGGAGCTGTGTGGAGCCATGGCACATGTGGAGTAGGGCAAACCCTGGATCCAGCTCCCGAGAGGTAGCTCGAGGGCCGGATTAAAATGTCTGAAGGTCCGCTTGTGGTCCCCGGGCCGTAGTTTGCCCACCCCTGGTATAGTACGTAAAGCATTTCACATCCTTCCAGATAGGATGACCCCTTTACGTGTAAGATGAAACTAATACTAGACATGATGGCACCTGAGCCAACTTATCTGAGCCCTGGCACAGAAATGGAGAACAAAAGAGCTTTTTGTGCATTTACTATGTATTCTGCCAATTAGAAAATTCCAGGCATCTGTTCTGTGTTCACTGATTTGATTTTCTGTAGGCATATTAGAAACTTGGGTTCTGCCGTTTTCACCCAGAGTGTTACTCCCGTCTCATGTTTTCACTCAACAGTTATGGGGTTAGAAGCAGCTCAGTGGCAGTGTTAATCTGGTGTTTGCACTGAGCAAAAGTTGGTTCAGACTGTGAGGGCAGTAATCTCTCTCTTAGCTTTGCACAAAGCACTCTGGACTTGTTGCATGATCTCCACTCTGCCCCAATGATGAATATTGGTGTCATTTCCGTGATGATGTTAAGGCGTAATAGGAATACAGATAACATTAAAATGAGAAGACAATAATATTATTGTCCTATAAAATACTATTTGCACTCTCCCTAAGAGAAAATGCCAACTTTTCTAATGCCAACAAAAAGAGAAGCCACCAAAGGCAGTTATTATAGTAGAAGAACAGGTTTTGGAGCTTCATCCCTGAATACAGAAGTGCTTAAAGGGAATGGAAATGTGTTAGGAATCTGTTATGAAAGATATCCAGACAGCAAGTCTCTATTTTGTGGGGTTTTAAATTTAATCCATACGCAAGTTAATTAGAAATCCCTCATCCTGAAGTTTCTAATGGCAGGTTTTCACTATGCCATTTAATGTTTAAAGTTATGCACAGATCACCTGCGACCTTGCATTATGAAATGAAGTTGATGATGCAACGTGTAAACAGCCTCTTTTGGTTAATAGAAGCTTGTTTTATAAGCAGAAGGAAAAGACTAAACACAGTCCAGGCAAACTATATTAGATTCTATTTTTTTGCTGAATTGAAACATACTGATTAGGTTTTGGACTCTTGTGGTAGGAAATATGATGCCTCATTATGGGATGCTGTATTGTAAATCTTTCAGCTATTTTTTTGGTTATATTTTACATATTCAATTAGAATATATTTTTGTACAACAACATCAGTGTTCCCTTGGGACAAGTCAATGGCAGATTGGTGAGGGAGCAGGGAGGGGAGATTTCTTGCTTGCGGACGTGTGCGTTCTCCACTGACAGAATTCTTCAGGATCAAAACATTACTGAAATTCTCTCAGAACTGAATATTTATTTTTTATTCCTTGTGTTAATAGAAATGCTAGTGAATTTTCAAATACCTTCAATCCTCCTTCAACACATGGGTGGGAGAGAATGACAGGGTTCTGTCTTATTCTGGGTAGCTAAACCTGCCGTTCTTCTATAGATGCTAGTGGAAAATTGATTCTGTGCCCCAGTATATGTGTAGTTTATTGAATAAGTGTTTTTACATTCTGCTGGGAATTATCCTGCTGAATACATATAAAATAGATTGAAGTCTGGTTGATCCTGTCATGTCCCAGCAAAACTATCATTACCTGAGGGAGAAGGAGAGTAGATAGATCTGGAATCAGAGGAATTTACTTTTTTGCTTTCATTATTGTGTGTTCTTTATCTCACAACAGCAAATCAGCCATTGCCTATATTAGTAACAGGAAAGGAAAAAAGGAGAAAAAAAAAAAAAAAAAGACTTGGAGATAACATATTCTGGTAGATAATACACTAAAACCCCTGTGTTAACATGTCTGCTTTTTAGTTTAAAGGAACTTTTCAGACACACATGTTTGCAGCAGTCTAAAGTGTGTCTTGACACCGCCCCCGCCCCTCCAAAAAATTTGTCTTTCTCTGTTGTCTGTTTTGTTTACTATATACATAAGGATGTGGACTCCATGATCTTATTTGCATACCTCATAATTTATTAATACTGTGATTTTTTTTTTTTTTTAATCTCTGGATACTAGTGTTTGAGGATCCAAGCTTCTTAATACATTTTAACAGATTATGCTTTTAAAGAGAGAGTAAAGTTAGCTACAAGAGAAACAAAATACATCCACTGAAAACTTAGAAACAAAGAGGATGTAAGAAGGGACTGTGGTGATTTTATGAATCTGTTTATTCTGTAGATGGTGGAAATTTTTTGTTCCCAAAACTGTCAAATTCCTTGGTAACAGCCTACCTCTCAGTTAAACAGCTCCTTTTCTGAAGAAAGGTGATGAAGTGAGCGGTTTCGTTTATGTGGAGGGGATCTCACCATGTGTTTGTACACATATGTGTGTTAAAATATTTCATCCAGAATCTGAGTAAAATTACTCCCTTTTCACGTCACACACATACATTTTTTCCTAGTAATCACCTTCCCAGTGTTCTCTTGCTTCCTTCTCCACCTCCTCTTTCTCAAAATGGAACTTTGTAAGTTGAGAAGAATGCTGAAAAAAAACTTCACAGAACAGAGGGGTGGGTGGGCATTGAGCCATAAGGCAGCTGGGTATTTTAAATGGAGTAGGTTTTTTGTATGTGTTGTCATGTAGCTATGGGGAATGCTAAAGAATTGCTTGCACTGGTATTTTGTTAAACAACTCCAGCTGCTGATCATGTGACCAGTCTTTTGCACAAGAAGGGGGCATTTGCACTGTCTCTTGTACTTCTTCTAACACCTTACCTGGAATGTAACCCCATATGCTGTAGGGAGCCCATGTTAAACTGATTGTTCTTGTGAGCTATAGAGAAACTATCATGTGTAGTTGTGCGCACAAACTTTTGAGCAAAGAATGACTTGACCACATAACTATTTTTTATGAATAGGACTCTGGTTTTTAATTTGATGAGCAGTGAACTTTCCAGTTCTGTCCTTCTCTTTACAATCTGTCTTTAATTTGTAGAAAGATGCATTCCAGTTTCTGAGACATAAAACTGTTTAATGGATTTTTTTGGCTTTGCTAGAGCTTCGGTTATGTTGGGTTACCCTGAAATTTAGCATGTTCACTCCTATATCTTACCATCTTCTCCTTCTTGTTTGCATGTAAATTTACTACTTAGGATATATTTTTAGACAGTGGCTCCACCTTTCTTCCCTCCCAGTAATCCATTTTTACAGCTGGTGGTAGCGAGCTGTACCAGTGGGAGCATCATCCATGTGGTATTCTGCTAAAAATAAAGTAGAAGAATTCTCTGCATCTTGGACCATTTAGTCTGTTTACTTCTACTTTGTCAATGTCACTTAATGTATTCTTGGTTCCCTTTTAGGGTTGGAGCTCCAGATTAATGGTGGTTTCTGCTTCCAGGTCCTTGTTTCTTTCTTACTCTTACCTTCAAGAGCAGTGTTAGAATTTAATACCTAGTTGCTGTCTGTCTTAGGTAATTACATGGCAGTCTTTACCAAAATATATAAGTCCCTCACAATCTTCAGTGTTTTCCTCCCAACAACACCCCTGTGAGGCAGGGCAGGTCTGTTACTCCCATTTTACAGATGGGAGTTGAGGCATAAAGTGTCTTAAGGGACTTTTCCAAGGTCATACAGGAAGTTGGTTAGAGTCAGGAATTGAGCCCAGGCCTCCTGAATGCAAGGCTAATGCCCTAACCATTGGATCATCCTTCATCTGTCTTTCTATCTGTGTATTTAAATCATGATTATCGCTGCAGTATCTTGATAGCCTTACAGAATTATATTGTTCCAGTGTGCAGTCTAAACAGAGGCATTCCGTAGCATTCTCCTGCTTTCCCTGGACCAGAAAAGGTGAGGGTTGTATTTTCATTATGGGAAAACTGTAGTGAAGAGCTATCTATGACCCTCTTTTTCGTCCAGTGCCCCTGCAGACTCCAGAGTTTGGTGAAGTGTGAGGTGATGAAAGGGTACAATGCAGTTGTGTTAAATATTATAGTATAACTTCTGTCTTAAAAAGTCAAGTACTGATAAAATGCCTTTCATTTCCTGCACTTTACAAAACAGATTTACAATAACTATGCGACTCCTAAGAAGCTCTGCACAAGAATCCAGTCCTTAGATCAGACAGGGAGTAGAATGTATGTTCTCAGCAAGAAGCTCTGTTCCATTTTGAGAAAAAAGGTCACCTGAATGGAGCTTGAAAACCCTCACCGATACACTTAAATTTTTTAATACAACATCAGCACAAAACATCATAGCACTTACTTCAAACCTTCGTTTGTCTTCCCTGCAGCTTCTGGAGAATACTCGCTGATATGTGGCAGATGGAAGATGTGACATGTTTCTGGTGGAACTGTATTGCAGTTGATACAATCAAAAGTGCATTTCTCTTCTGGAAATTCACTCTTCCTTACTCAGCAAATCTTGTCCATGTATATTCAGAATTAGATCTTTTTATGTTCCAGTAACAAAAATTTGTATTGCTTTTTATTCCTGGTGGTCTTGGAGATCTCTGTTCATCACCATCATTATTGGTGGTGAAGTGTGAAAAGGAAAGGGCCCTGCTTGGCTCTTGGAAGCCAGGCTCAATCTGCAGGCCTGTTAGTTAGAAAAAAGAAATCTTTGTGCGTGTTGTCGAACTTGGTGCCCCAGGATGCCATTTTTGTCACTTTTCAGAAGAGAACTCTATTGCAGGCTCTTACAGTTATCTGAGGGCCCTGCATACTTGGTTCTATACCTATCGTCAGAAACTAAAGCATGTGCTGTTACTCCTTTTCCCTCTGAGGGGTGCCAGTTGAGATTTCTGCTTAGCTTCAGTATTTTTTCTCTTCCTTTATTTGTTTTCCAGTTTAGTGATTTCTAAAGACCAGACATTTATTTATCCTTTTTCTCATCACAGGAGGATTGAGTTCCCTCATCTTGGGGATGATTTTCCTTATTAAAATCGTCACAGTGGTCCTTGATAGCCTGATAATGAAGCACTCTTCAGAATTATAATGAGTGAATGCACACATGAGAGGGCGCTGTGCCCTCAGTCATCTTTAAAGTGCCAATTTTAGTAGCAACTTTTAGCACTACGTAGATTTGGATGTTTCTAGCAATTATTTGTTTTTCAAAGTACCAATATTTACTGTATAGCTAACTTCCTCCCCATTTTTATCTGAGTCTCTGAGACTGACTTTTGTTTGCTAGTTCTTAACTGAGCTGGCCCTGAGCCTTTTAGTTCTTAGTGGTGTTGCTGGGGTCTGTTGTTACAAATAGCATACATAAGGCATATCCTGCCTGATACTGCTGGGTTAGAACTATTTATTTCAACATTTGTTTTGTTTTGCATTCTTGTTCAGTCTGCTAAAATTATTTTGCTGCTGTGTTTCTGCAATCTGCTGCGGTTATAAGTAGAACTTTTGGTGTCTTTGGGGTCCTAATGCCCACTGATTGCAACGTATTACTGTTTCTGTCCTTCTGCTTTTACACCACTTGCTGATTTTAGTAACTGAACTACAAAGAATCCTACCCCATATTCTCTTTTCTACCACTGCTTTGTAAGTTCTGTGACAGGTATATTATATAATCCTAGCTGTAGGGAGAACGTTCTCCTGGAATATTGTGTTCTGATCCTCTGTGGACCAGAAATGCAGTTAAGGGCAGTAGGAAAACTCCAGAAGGAACACTGCTGCCATCATGAGGAAGAATCTTAGGTTTCTGCATGATTGGGGATTTTTAAGAGCAGGTTGGACAAACACGTGTCAGGGATGTTATAGATAATACTTAGTCCTGCCTTGAGTGCAGCGGACTGGACTAGATGACCTCTCGAGGTCCCTTCCAGTTCAATGATTCTGTGATACTTTAGTCTGCACTAGAGGTGTATAAATTTAGTGTGTGACACACTAGTACGAACTAAGCATGCCTGTGTGGACTCTGCTGGTTCTCACTGAAAGTTCCTGAATACGTCTTAATGTAGGACTGTTTGAAAAGGGACCACGTTAATACTCACTAGCAACTCATAGTGCTTGCTGGCATTGTCCACATTGGGCTAGTTTGTGCCTGATGTGCTCATGCAGACTAAAATGTACAGTCTTTTGGTGCAGACTAAAGCACTGTGTAGACAAACTATTACGCTATGTCTACACTACATCTTCTGCTGATATAATGTATGTCACTCAGTGGTGTGAATAAACCACCCCCCTGCGTGACATAAATTACACTGACATACGCGCCGATGTGGACAGCGCTATGTCTGCGGGAGAGCTTCTCCTGCTGACATAGCTACCGCCTGTCGCAGAGGTAGTTTTATTATGCTGATGGAAGAGCTCTCTCCTGTCAGCATAGAGTGTTTTCACCAGACATGCCGCAGCACTGTATGTTTAGACAAGCCCTAAGACATTGCAAAGTTAGAGGACTGCAGTGAGATTTGCTGTATGAAGACCTGCCTACAGGTGGCTGCAGTGCACTGAGAGATTCCAAGAGGTTGGGCCTGGAGTCCTGTGTAATAAATAAATAGGTAAGCATGATGGAACACTGAGCTCTTGCAGGCACATTTGTAATTTCTTGTTCAGGTGTACAGTTTAATAACACATGAAGGTATGTCTGGACACCTTGATTCTTATCTCTCTTTTGAGTTTTAAAATATTAAGAACCCACCTTATATGTCGGTCTAGTCTCTAGGGTAATTGCTGAAATGGGAAAAGGTCTCTAAGAAGAGTCAAATGATAGAGAACTCAACCTGTGACTGAGAAACAAACTGTGTGTGTGTGTGTGTGTGTCTGAAAAAGAGGTGGAAAATGATCGTGATTAGGAGCTTAATAATGAAAGTTGTGTGTAATTTATGCAGCCCATTGCACTGAATTAGTATTTCAAATGTTTTTTAGCCATGGCCATGTGATTTTTCTCAGTTCTACACCATATCAGCCTCATGGAAGCCATGTGCCTGACTTAATTTTCTCATGTTGTTGGCTTTTCAGAGCTCTCCAGTAGTTTATTTAGAGAACAGTATTCTTCCCTCCCCCCGCCGCCTCACTTCTCTATAATTAAATAGGACCCACAGTGAAGTTAAAGTAAAGCTAGGAAATGCAACACTTTACACAGACAATTTCTGTATTTAATGCAGTAATTGTTCTGAGCCAAAAAATGTGATCACACTTCAAATTATCATTAAATGAATAGCAAAAATTTTGTAGCAAATCTCATTACTAATTAAATCTGTTATTCTCTCCAAGTGGATGTTCACCTTCAGTTTCTAGACAGAGCTAATCTCCAGATACACAGCCTGTAACCAGAACTGTTACACAAAGCAATGGAGTGGATTCTTCATAATCTACTCCTGGGAGAATTCTGCACCAAAAAATTAAAAAGTCTGTGCACAATATTTTAAAAATTCTGCATATTTTATTTGTTAAAATAACACAATATAATGACACCAGTTTCAATTATTTTGGTAATTTATTTCAGAATACCTGGCAGCAAGTATATCTGTAACAATACAGACAACAAAAAAGATTTAGGAAATATTTTTTTGACAAATAGATTCCTTTTGAAGCATATTAATACAGAACTTTGAGTAATAATTCATTTAAACTACATTATAGAAACGTATTTCCTGCACCCCTCAGAAGCCGTGTAAAGGTTTGGGGGAATCAGGGTTAACAGAGGACCTGAGGGAGAGGGAAGTCATCCTGGGACTGAACTTGGAGGGTTGTTGGGTATGGGTGGGAGAAGTATGGAACAGGTTATTTTTTGGCAGGGGCAGGGATTGTTAAGGAGTTAGGGAGCCTCCCCCATGCGGACCCTGGCTGTGACCCCTAGCCTCTCCCATTCAGTCATTCACATCTGCCCCTGTCCCCATGTGTCCCTGCACCTCCTCTCCCTCATGTGTCTCTGCACCCCTACTTGGCCACCCGTCTCCCTGCCCCTATGTGGCCCTGCATCCCCACTTCCATTCAGTCCCGGCTCAATGCTGTCACCCCACTAGCTCCCGTGCCCCTGCCCCAGTCTGTCTCCCCCCACTAGCCTTTCTGAACCCCAGTTTGTGACCCCCCGACAGCCCTGTGTGTGCCTTGCGCTGTCCATCTCCCTCCACCCCAAGCCTCCTCACCTGGCCCCAGGGGCAAGGGTGCTATGAAAAACGTAGCCTCTCCTTCCTTTCTGCGGCTGGCTGCTCTGGCCCCGGCTGCCCTCTGTTTTGGTGCCACAGCAGCCCTTGGTGGGCAAAAGGTATAACTGTAGCACCTTCCCAACAGATGTATTTTCTGTGGAGAAAATATAATCTTTGCGGGGCATGAATTCTGTGCCTGTACAGTGACACAGAATTCCCCCAGGAGTAATATTCATTAAAGTTCCTCAGGATTTGGCTTCAGCAAAAAAAACAGTAGACTTAAGCAAAGAGTCTTCTGGTTCTGGCATCAAGTATTAGGAGCTAAATGTTTCAGTTTTACTGAGGCTGCCTTGTGTGGTGCGTGCCTTTTTACTAGATCATTCATATATCATGGCCTTTCCTATACAATGCTTTTTCATTTGTTGTGATGGGCAAATTAGGTAGTCTACTCTGTTTTGCAGTACAGATGGAAAGAATGTGCCAACACATCTGTTACTGGCTGTGTTTAAATGAGTTTAATCCGTAAATTATGAAACTCTCTGACCTATATGATGCATTCTGCTCTACAGTGAACGGTAGAGATTCATGTTGCTTTTCTTTTCTGGATTTCAGCTAGTTCTGTACTTTTTCCCCTCTGACCTGTTTTACTTGCCCTGAGAAGTTATATAACTTAACCTCTCTAGAAATTAATAAAGGGTTATAATAAAATCGAAAACATGAAATGCAAGATTTGTAAGCTATTTAGTGCAGCTATTTTTATAATCTCTCATGGCACTTCCAGAAGTTTAGCTATGGCATTCAAATTCCTATATTGCACGTTCACAGATTCCAATGCCAGAAGGGACCATTGTGATCATCTAGTCTGACTTCTGCTGTAGTACAGGCCACACAACTTCCCCAAAATAATTCCTAGAGTATATCTTTTAGAAAAACATCCAGTCTTGCATTAAAAATTGTCAGTGATGGAGGGTCTACAAGGACACTTGGTAAATTGTTCCAGTGATTAATTACACTCACTGTCAAAATGTATGCCTTCTATCCAGTCTGAATTTGTCTAGTTTCAGCTGCCAACCATTGGATCATGCTACATCTTCCTCTGCTTGATTGAAGAGCCCATTGTTAAACATTTGTTCCCCAGGTAGGTATTTATAGAGTGTAATCAAGTTACCCCTTAACCTTCTCTTTGTTAAACAGAATAGATTGATCTCCTTGAGTCTATCACTGTAAAGCTTGTTTTCTAATCCTTTAATCATTCTTGTGGCTCTTCTCTGAACCCTCTCCAATTTATCAACATCATTCTTGAATTGTGAGCACCAGAACTGGACAGAGTATTCCAGAAGCAATTGCACCAGTGCTAAATATAGAGGTAAATAACCTCTCCACTCCTACTCTAGAATCCTCTGTTTATGCATCCAAGGATTGCATTAGCTGTTTTAGGCACAGCCTCACACTGGGAGCTCATGTTCAGATAATTATCCACAATGAACCCCAGATCTTTTTCAGAGTCGCATCTCCCTAGGATGGAGTCCCGCATTATGTAAGTATTGTTCCTAAACATATATGTTGCATTTAGCCTTATTAAAGTGCATATTATTTGCTTGTGCTAAGCTTGTCACGTGATCCATATCTCTCTGTATCAGTGACCTGTCTTCTTCATTATTTACTACTTCTCCAGTTTTTGTGTTATCTGTAAACTTTCAATGATTTTTTTTTTTCTTCCAGGACATTAATAAAAATGTTACATAGCATAGGACCATGAACTGATCCCTGCGGGACCTCAGTAGGAGAACACCCTTCACTGATGATTCTCTGTTTACAGTTACATTTTGAGACCTATCATTTAATGTGTGCCATGCTAATTTAATATATTTATAATTTTTTAATGAAAATGTCATGGGGCACCAAGTCAAATGCCTTATAGAAGTCTAAGTATATTACATCAGCACTATTACCCTTATCAACCAGGCTTATATTTTTTGTCGGTTTGTGTGTGTAAAGTGAAATCAATGTTGATCAATACTTCCCATGAAAATCTAATCCTTCCAAGCTTAGAGTGTGTCAAAACATATAATCAAGGCGTCTTCTTTGATATTATTCCAGTATGTCAGAATTCTCTCACCAATCACTGCATGTGATGGACTTCTTTAGTATTCTTTTGGGGGACCAGTCTTGTTCTACGTGCCTAGTATGCCAATGGATGAAAATTATTCTCCGTTTTCTTCTGGTAGAACTAGTGGAGCACAGTCATATGTAGACAAACCTTTTCTCACCTCACCTCACTCTCCTCATGCTGGAGAAGTTTTTTTCTTCAGATAATTGTTTAAACTCTGACAGCATTTCCCCCGCACATTTCTTATGGACTACTTTACAAATATATACAGAGCCCCAACTACACTTAATGGGAACATAGAGGATACATATTTTGATATGGCCTGTGTGAGTGGAAGCTGCTCCCAGTTGTTTACCAGAAAGAAGCCATCTTGTAATACTGCATAAAACCATATAGTAAGCGAATACACAACATATATAACTGTCCACTCTCCATTCAGAAAGATAAAGGATATTCCATTTTTTGCTAATGGTTACATTCTCTGTGTTAGTCGCTCTGGAGACACTGTTACAGGCTTATGGTTGAAATTCAGGTTAATTGCTTACTTCTCTAATTCTTGTATTACAATTTATTGCTTATCAGTTAAACAAAATCATTCAAGATCCAGCTTCCCTCCTTCTTTCCTTGTGAGGATGCTATATTTTGGGAGAATGTCTCTTGCAAGCAGTATATTTGATATATACAGGACTTCTGACATGATAGATTCTTTTCTGATTCAACCAGGCATATAATGAGGTGCAAATTAAATCCCCTTTCTGCCATTTTTACATTTGATCCAGAAAATCTGTCTCAAGTAAGATACCAAACAGAGAAACACTTCCAGAGTTCACAAAAGGCATAGGCAGAATTGTTGAGGACTGCAGAGAGGGTGAGAGAGAATACTTAGTAGTTGCAGCTAAATTTAGTAGTAGATAGTCCTTTGTGGAAAAAATTTCTTGTACCTGGAGACTGTAGTGTTAGTGCTTTATTAATTCCTAGCTAACTAATTTGGAATAATTATTCTTCTGTATGATAGATGCATGCTAATAATAAGTGACTGATCATGTAGTCTACCTTTTCAGTTCAGTCTAAAGGTTCAGGTCCTAACTCCTCGTTCTGCATGTGTCAGTAACAGTTGGAGAGCAATGTAACTGTTGCTGGCAGTTGCAACCCAGTACAGATGCTCCAGGTAAACAAAACGGCAATGTATTAGATATTCAATTCAATGATTCCATAGTGTTTAAAATCATCAAATTTTGGTGTAGACCCATTTATAAGCCGACCCCCCCCCTCTTTGATGTGTCACTTTTTTACCAAAAATATTTGGCTTATGAACAAGTATATACGGTAAGCTACATCATTGCTTAAATAAATATGTAGAGATATAGCGTATCCTTCTAGTTAGCACAAAGTACCAAATTCAATGTAAAAGCTATATTTAGTTACAAATCAACATGTTTTATCAACCGTTGAGAATCAACCTTGCTTTAGGAAAATAACTAAAATACAAATGCAAAACAAGATTAAAACTGATGATTTAAATCAAGGTTTTTTGCTTGCTGATTTATATTGGTGATTTAAATCGGTTCACGTTGTGGTGTCTGTATGAAGCCTTGTACGTTATCAGGTGCTGGGAGAGTGGGGGTAAGGGATATAATAGAACTCATTTTTGAATGGCAGCTTGATTCAGTGAGGTTGAATTCTGGTTGAAGATGTGTTTCCAGAATGATCAGCTCTGCTTTCTGTTTGAATAGTCTATGGGCAGCACCATCACTGGTCCCAAATGTGGGGATTAACTGGGCAGTTTAACAATTGAACTCAAGCAACAGACTTAGCCTTTTGCTGGAATCAAGGGGCAAATTTACAGTTCTTCACTCACCTGGACTGGTTTGACTACTGCAACAAGTTGTATCTGTAGTCATCAGTGAGTACCATATAGAAACAAAGATGGTATGTTGTGCAGGAACCTGTCTTCTAACCCCTGTGAGGCATTGAGGACCGCTCACCTCAATGCTCCAGTAACTAAATTTGCTCTTAGTTTAATACTAGATTCAAATTTAGTGATCTTGACTCATATGTTGTTCAGTAGGTTGGGCCTTGAATAGCTAAGAAATTACTTCTCTCTGTGTCTGTGATCTGCCACATCAGTTGCTGTATTCAGGGTGAAACTCATAAGTTTAGGAGTTGGGGCCTCCCCATGATTCTGGAGTGTCCATCTATGAGATGATAGAACAACCCCAGATCTCAACACTTATAGAATAAAATACTAGGCCCATCTGTTTATATTTGTTTCCCACACAATAACTGCTCTGAAAAAAGGAAGAAGGTGGGGAGGGGGCAGTGGGAGTGGAGAACAAAAATGCAACACTAAGTTACCCTGTGCACTTTAGGACAGACCACAAAGGTAAGAGAAGATTAGTTTTTCAGACTGAGTTTTGAAGACTGCTTAAATGTCGTCTGAGTATTAAAAGCCTCCTTTTGCTCTGTAATAGAAAAATAATTTGCCTTACCCAGCTGCTATCTCAATTATATTTTAAATAATATACAGTATTATGTTAAACTTCTATTTAACTGTCTCGTTGATGCTAAATTATGTCATTTGGGTCCCTTACTGTAGAGCGTTGTCCAGACTGTGCCTGAGGATTTATTGGAGCAACTAGATTGATGGATGGATGCTAATCCTGCCCCCTGGTTGTCCTGTACAGAAAGGTGTGAGACTTGGGAGCAGAGGGACAGTATAGACTATTGTGATAGACAGCTGAATGACTCATATGGGTGGAGATCTTCTCATTTTCAATCCCTAAAGGTCAAAGTCTGCTATGTCTTCTTTTTTTTGTTTACCTCCAGAAACCAGGTGTTGGATCCAGAAGTTGTACAGTTGAGGAGTAGAGGGTACTCGTGCTGGCAAGGCGATTGCTGTAATGGTTTTGATTTTCCAGAATAACACCAAGAGCATGAGATATGGTCCCATTATACAGATTGCCTAGAGTGTGGGCAATTCTATGTGTGCACATGTGTTGGGAGGGTGAATTTACACCAACCCAGGCCTGAAGCACTTACTGAAAAGCTGGAGGCCAGCACTAATAAAACCTGAGCTGCAGTGGAATCATTCACAACATCTTGATTGCTGCTCTAGTTTATGTGAACTAATTACCTTAATTAAAAGGCACATTTCAAACTCTCATTAGAAAAGTACATTATTTGCACGCACTATTGTTTTATGAGTCTTTCGAGCATCCCTGATAGCTTTTCTATCCGGTCTCTCTGTATTGGGAGTGCAAGCTACTGCTGCCTGACCATGGAAAGAACTGTCCCTTGTGTTCTCTGGGGCCAAGAGCACATCAGGAACAATAGTGGCTGAGGGGCTTTGGGGTCCCTGGAGTATTTTTTCTGTTGAGATGTTCCTTTCAAGATTGTTTTTAGAAACATGCGTGTAAAACCAGATTATATAATCTGAAGTCACTTTACAGACTCAGTTTGGGCCCCCAGTATTGCCACATGTTTTATAAAATTGGCTCACTTCACTTGTGATCTATTGAGCTGTGCACCTGGGTTCTGGAGGTTGGGCTTGAGTCTTCTAGCTTCTATATTGGCTCCTTGCTCTATACTTGCTGAACAGTCCATGTGAGTGACATTTACAAATGAGATACTGGGATGTTCTAATGGCTGTGCATGAACATCCCATCTGGAATGCCGATCTGAATGCTGCCACGTTTTGTGAATGCAATATAAAATTTGATAGTGTTTGTAATGTTATGGTTACTGCTCATCATATCTGAAGTGATTCAGTTAAATGAACTGTGCAAAATGCATTTTTGGGTTTTTTTTACAATTGTAAAAATCCAGTCAGTTAAAGAACAGACAAAATAAGGAGGTTGGGGTGTAAAGATCTTATTTCTGGGATTGACACAGCAATGAGATGTCAGCCCTCAATTTAATTTTACTCATTAAAACAAACACACTATTGCTTCCCCCTCAACCTCCTTCATCTGTTTCTGGTGATCAGGCATGACACTTCCTAGTTTTAATGTCTAGGCATGTTGGCTAATATTTGTCATGTTTGTAGTCTCATGCACAAGAAATTGTTTGAATCCATTGAAACTTTCCAATGACATCATTGTACCATTAAGTATAAGATATAATACAGAAATACAATCTTTTGTGCTCCTTCCTTTCTCTTTGATTCTTTACTTAAAACTATTTTTTTTTTAAACTGAGATAAGTTACAGGAGCAAAATATCTCACACAACGTGAATTCCTGGCCATGCTGGTAGAAAGCGAATTGATTAGCAATTGAGAATAATAGAGTTCAAAGGAAAAGGTGTAGGGATCACCGCCTGTCCCTGGCATTGCTGTTCTGAGTACCATGCTAGTGCAGCTATTTTGAGGGAGAGGAATTTTTAAGGGTGATGTGTATTGTAGAAGGAACACCATCGTACACGGTACTCCTCCCTATTCTGCTTTTTCAGCTTTCGTGTATCTGACTTAGGACTCCTTTACTGAGGAATGCATTTTGCATGTTGTTTGCATGAAGAAACATGAAAACAATTCCTACTAAGTATCCATAGTCTCACCAAATAATCTGTTATTACCAAGCTCTGATTTGCAGTAAGCCCTCCCTGTAGTTGAGGAATTAAAATTTAATCTCCATTTTTATGAATAGGCCATAATTGCTTTAGTATAAAAGATAAGTCACAAATCTCCAGGCATGTTTGTACATGAATCTGAACATTTTGAACACTGTATCGGATCTTTGCTTTCACATGTGTAAAATCAGTGATTTGAAGATTGAAATCAAAGGCTTGAAAACCAAATACATGACAGTTTAATTCAGCTTCAGTAAAGTATAGATTTCAGAAGCTGTGATTTTTCTCAGAAGCAGCCAGTCAGAGATTCCTTTTCTTGGGAATATTTAAGATAAATATGCTGTTCTTTCCCCAAACCTAGTGGCTATTAGAGCAATAGGTGATCTAATCTATAGAAACCCACCCACACACACGGAGACAGACTTTTGTCCCTAGAGAACACATCCTTTTCAGTTAAAGGAGGAAGATTTCAGTGCAAAGCTGGTATAAAAGTTTCTCTCATTCCAAGTGTTTCTGGTAGACAATATGGAGATTCAGTCCTTATTTTTGACAGGTTTCAGAGTAGCAGCCGTGTTAGTCTGTATCCACAAAAAGAACAGGAGTACTCGTGGCACCTTAGAGACTAACAAATTTATTAGAGCATACGCTTTTGTGGGCTACATGTAGCCCATGAAAGCGTATGCTCAAATAAATTTGTTAGTCTCTATTTTCTCATTCTGGAGTGCTAGCTAATGTAGAACAGATCCATCTTAAGTGTGTCTGGTTGAGAAGTCTGCCCTCACCAACCACAACTGATGCCCATATTTTGTTCTCTGTGGTGCCTTCAGCTGTGCCGTATGTTAAGAAAGCCTGCCTGTTATCGTGACAGTCAGTGTGGTTGGCTGTTAGTCAGCATTAATGTTTCAGCTACCATCTACGACAGAGTCATCACATTGGCGCAACTTGCTTTTTCACCTTTGATCACACTTGTTAACACTGATGCATCAGAAGCTGAATGCTTGAAGGGTGTAGGAAATATGGATACCAAATTAACAGGCACATGCAGCTGCCCAAAACACAAACATTATATTACAGCTGGAGATAAGAATGCAAAACTGAATGAAGTCAGATGGTTCAAATTAGTGCCACACTGTCTACAGTGACTTGTGACAGTGGGTGCCAGCCTCAGGGCAGACTGTCAGGAAGCAGGGCAGAGACACCCAACTGGTATGTACTATAATTAAGGCTGTGAGTTTGTCATGGAAGTCACGGATTCCATGACTTTTCGTGACTTTTGCAGCAACCAGTGCGCCTGGCTCAGAGGCAGCTTAGGCAGCCCTGGCACACCAGCTGCTGCTGGGGCAGTCCCCTCTTCCCCCCCCCCCCCACAGAAGAGTTTGGGTTTGGGAAGGGGCAGGGGATTGGGGCAAGGGACGGGGTGAGGCGGGCTCTGGGCGGCACTTACCTGGGGGAGGGGGGGCTCCCTGAAAACAGCAACATCCTCCTCGCTCAGCTGCTAGTTGGAGGCATGGCCCCCAGGCATCCCAGCGCACTGCCTGCAGGCACCTATTGTCTGGGACGCAGCCAATGGGAGCTACGGGGGCAGTTCCTGCAGGCAAAGGCAGTGCATAGAGCTGCCTGGCCATGCCTCCACCTAGCAGCTGAGCAAGGGGGATGTGACCACTTCCAGGGAGCCCTCCTCCCCCAGGTAAGCGCCACTGGAGCCAGGTAGGGAACCTGCCGGCCCCACCAACCTCGCTGCCCTGCACTACTGGGGATTCCGGGCGGTGCTGCCGCTCATGTCCCCCCAAGCACCTGCGGGGCCCTGGGCAGCCTCCCCGCCAAGTTTTAGTCACGGGTATTTTTAGTAAAAATCATGGACAGGTCATGGGCTGAGAATTTTTGTTTACTGTCCGTGACTTTTACTAAAAATACCCGTGACTAAAACATAGCCTTATCTATAATTACTGTATATTTCTCCAACTCAGTGACAAGTGTGAATTCCCAAAGCACTATAACAGTCTTACCATGGAGTCACAGACAATGCCCTTGGGTATTCCAGTCTATCTTGCCATCTAGACAAGCTGGACATAGTAATAGTTGGTTGCTACTCACCAAAGATCACAACATATTCAGGTTGCTGCCAGTCCCAAGAGACCAGTCACTCACCCCAGGTCAATTCAGACCTTAGATCTCACACCAAAGACAATGCCAATCCTATGGTAAACTATCTAAGGATTTATTAACTAAGAAACAAAATGAGTTATTACAAGGTTAAAGGAGGCAAGCATATATTCACAAATGAGTTAGTTTATAGTTCCCAAATTTCAGAGTAACAGCCGTGTTAGTCTGTATCCGCAAAAAGAACAGGAGTACTTGTGGCACCTTAGAGACTAACAAATTTATTAGAGCATAAGCTTTCGTGGACTACAGCCCACTTCTTCGGATGCATATGCATCCGAAGAAGTGGGCTGTAGTCCACGAAAGCTTATGCTCTAATAAATTTGTTAGTCTCTAAGGTGCCACAAGTACTCCTGTTCTTTTTATAGTTCCCAAAGGTGACAGAGTTGTAGTAATCTATCAGTTCTAGATATTTTTTAGGGCTAGGGCAGGTTGATTCTGGGTATCTCTGCTTTTTTTTCATAGCTCTGGCCCTGTGAGAGTTCAAATAGTAAATGAGATGAAAAATTTTCTTGTCAGGCATTTTTATTTCCTTTTTCCAGAATTGGAGCTGGTGGGATGAGCCCTCTTGCATGTAGCCTCTTCATGGATATAAAGGGACAATTAACAGTGTCTTTGTATTGTGATGTTTCTCAATGCAGTAACTTAAATATTATCTTATAGCATCTGATAAAGGTATTATAAGTGAGATTAATGCATGCAGCAACTTACAAGCATTTCATAAAGTCTAAACACTAATCACATTATTATAAGTCCAGTACCCATCTTAACCATACTAACACACAGGTGAAACAGACTGGTTTCCAGCAATGAATTTGTCAGTGCTCAGCAGAAGCTTAAACCTTTGACAAGAGCTGGCCACCTGGTCAGCTAGTGTCACAGTTATGTGCACAAACTGTGTGTAACTTTGTTTGTGAAGGCAACTCCCTTAGCGATATGAGATAAAGGAAATGGTAAAGACGCGACTATTAAAACACATGAAACAAATTAATTTGCTTTTAGATAAAGGGCTGGCCACAAGGGTAAACCATAGGATGTCTCTGTGTAATAAGCCACTCTGAATAATGTGGGGCAGTATAAAAGATGAGACTAGTACAATTAGCTTCAATAGGTTAATGTGAGATCCAAACATATTTGCAAAGCATTGCACCAGGTATTTTTCCATGGCAGATGTGTTCAACTGTCGGGAGATGGAGCCTGTACTTACTTGTTAAATATTGTCCGCCGACTTTGACCATGTTTTTTTCAATCAGTAGAATATAATCTTTCTATGCCACCTTCTCTTTATGACCAAGGGGTGAGAAATATGATTCAATCAACTCTGGGAATGCACCCAAAGCCCAGTTTGAACTTTGTGGATTGGTTTCCAGCTCATGCTTTGTAACATCCAAGTCATGAAAGTTCACAGAGCCATGCAGCTAGTGTGTCAGAGAAGACATTTTCCAATTCAAACAAATCCCATTCTCAGGCCATTTCTTAGGGCAGTATTATATAACACTTTGTGTGTGAGAACATGGGTGGTAGTTAGGTGGGGAGGTACTGCTCCTCCTCTAGACTTCCAGAGACTATGCTTAGGGCTCTGACTGGATCAAAGCAGGGAATCCTTCCTCTTTTTACTGCCTCGCAGTTCTCCTCGAGACAATTGCCACTGTAGTTCATCCATCCACCTACAAGCCTGAGGGGAAAACCCTGCTATCATAGAATCATAGAATATCAGGGTTGGAAGGGACCTCAAGAGGTCATCTAGTCCAACCCCCTGCTCAAAGCATGACCAATTCCCAACTGCTAGTGAAGGCGGGGGGCTGGACTCGATGACCTTTCAAGGTCCCTTCCAGTTCTAGGAGATGGGATATCTCCATTTATTTATTTATTTATTTATTTTAGTCCTGAAGTTAGCAGTGTTCCACACAAATTTAATCTCTCTTCTCCGCCAACACACCTGCTGGTGAAATTGTTTTTACATTAAAAAAAAAAAAAGAACCCAAAGCTAAGTTTATAGGAAAAGTAATTTACATTAAAGGCATGAGTCTCTCAGCATTTTAAGCTCCCTACATGGATATCTTTGTGTTCCTCATTTTCATGAATATTAAAACCAGAAGGTCCCATTGGACCATGTATAATGTTCTTGTTCTTGTATAATGCAAGACATAGAATTTCATCCAGTTACTCAGTTATTTTGGGTCTTTGTGCCTTACTTTTGGGTCTTAGCAAGTTAAGAGGTATATCCATAAAAAAAAAAATCCATTTTTTTTCCATAAAAAATGGGAATGTTAGTTCTGGTGTTCTGTCACAATTCTAGGGCTCTATCTACACTAGAGACCTTACAGTGGCACAGCTATACCGCTGCAGCTGGACCACTGTAAGGTCTCCTGTGTAGCCACTCTATGCTGATTGCAGAGAGTTCTCCTATTGGCATAATCAAACCACCCCCAGCGAGCGGTGTTAGCTATGTCGGCAGGAGAGCAACTGCCACTGACATATCGCTGTCCACACTGGTGCTTTTGTCAGCGAAACTTATGTAGGTCAGGGTGTGTGTTTTTCACATTCCTGACTGACAAAAGATTTACTGACAAAAGTGCTAGTGTAGACATAGTCTAACTTCAGTTACTACAGTCTGCCTCCCTTAAATTTCCTCTGTAGTTACAAACTGGCTACAGGAGTCACATTATAATCTAAGCTTTTTTTGTGTAGCATTTCTTTGTAATACTAAACAGCGGCCATGTTTCAGCCCATATGCAATCATGCTGAAACCTTTCTCCTTGTTCAGCTCCTTATGCTGCCAGTTGGCATTTACCTGGATATGTACTGTATCTTGCAGCTTGCCAAAAGTATATATGCAGAAGAGGAGCAGCTGCGGATGCGGGGAGTCTATTATTTTAACTTGAATAAAGATTCTCTTTTGAAAATCATTATTCTTGATAGGTTTCAGAGTGGTAGCCTTGTTTCTAATTGGGAGACAGCAGTCCTTTCTGGAAGCCAGAGCGAGGAAATTTGGATTTAGTGGAGGGGATGGGGTTCTGCCCTGTATTTTGGTGGAGGACAAGATCTACTCTGGATTCAATATAGCTGGGTTTCTAAACATTCCTTTTTCTGGGAATATTTGTTAAAAACCCACTCAGTGCATTGTTGCAACTTGGTTATCAAGTACTTCATCAATTTTTTCCAACCCCCTCTTTTATTAAAAAAAAATTTTTTTTTGGCAGATGTCATTTGAGCATACAGACACCCACATGAACAGCTTTGGTTCTTCTGTCACTGCAAATGAAGCAGATCACGTTAAACATACCTGCAAAGTGAAGGTTGGAAAAGGTTCACTTTACATCCCTGCTCCTTTGAGTCTTTTGTTCTCTTTGGAGGTGTAAGTGTTGGTGGCTTTGTCAGGTGCATTCCACTGTGTCAGGTTTGCTTTCAGCACAGTTAGGATGATTTTCAGACGTTGCTTTGGTGAACAGCTCCCCAGCGAATTGGGCACAGCAGCTATGGAAGTGCTCCCGTTGGCCCATCTAACTCAGGTATGGTTGATCTTAAAAAGTGAGATACTATTAGAGCAACCTATGGCATGCGTGCCAAAGACGGCATACAAGCTGATTTTCAGTGGCACTCTCACTTCCCGGGTCATGGCCACTGGTCTGGGGGCTCTGCATTTTAATTTAATTTTAAATGAAGCTTCTTAACCATTTTAAAAACCTTGTTTATTTTATATACAACAATAGTTTAGTTATATATTATAGACTTATAAAAAGAGACTTTCTAAAAACATTAAAATGTATTACTGGCACACGAAACCTTAAATTAGAGTGAATAAATGAAGACTTGGCACACCACTTCTGAAAGGTTGCCGACCCCTGTATTAAAATAACCCAGAATGGTGCTCTGGACAACTTTCTCCATGGTGATTTCTCTTGAATATCAAGTCATCATGCTTTGACCCAAAGTGAAAATCATATAGTCCTTGTCTCCTCCTATTTCCCGCTCCTTTATTTTATTAGAGGAAAGGAAGGAGCTTGGAAATAGACAAAGGTTGTTGTTCTTCATATGTGTATGTGCTATGTGATCTGAAATCGCAGACATAATAACCGGAAGTTGGAGTCTTAACATGGCCAGATGAAGTGACCTGAGTTGTGGAGACCTGGAACATGCCATATGGAATTTTGTGCTGCAGTTTTATAAGAAACTTTGGGATTGATATCACAGGGAAGCAACAGTGGTCTTTCAAGAGAACTACTTCATGGGAAAAGTCTGGTAAATAGCTTTCTACAGAAATGCTTAGATTTATTAAACAAGATATATCATGGAGGATAGGTTCATCAATGGCTATTAGCCAGGATGGGCAGGGATGGTGTTTCTAGCCTCTGTTTGCCAGAAGCTTGATGATTACGTGTTCTGTTCATTCCCTCTGGGACACCTGCCATTGGTCACTGTCAGAAGACAGGATACTGGGCTAGATGGACCTTTTGTCTGACCCAGTATGGCCATTCTTAAGTTCTTATATATCTTTTAAGCCATATATAATTAACTAGTGGAACTCACTGTTGCAATGTATTTGAATGTTCAGTTAAACTTAAAAAAAGAATTCAACATAAGCAGGACCACCCAGAGGATTCAGGGGGCTTGGGGCAAAGCGGGGGAGCTTGTACTCACCGGGCGGCACTCCGAGTCTGCGGTGGCGGCATTTCGGTGGTGAGGGACCCTTCAGTCACTCCACGTCTTCAGCAGCACTGAAGGACATGCCGCCGAAGACCCAGAGCGACTGAAGGGCCCCCCGCCGCCGAAGACCTGGACCGCTGCCGGGTAAGTAAAAAGGCGCCTCTAGCCATGAAAGGGATTCTCGACCGGGCTCGCGGGGTCCCTGCGGCAAATTGCCCCACTTGCCACCCCCGGCGGCCCTGAATATAAGAGAGAACAGCATCTGCATTAGTTATAAAAATTACAAGGGCTATCAATCTTCATGCCTCTAGCCATGGTTTTTATCACCAACTGGCTTCATCCCCTCCCCCCATGGTGTAGTATTTCAAAATTAGATGCATCCTGGATGGTTTACACCTTTCTCTGAAGCATCCTACATTTTTTGCTGCCAGAGACAGCATACGAAAGTGTAAGGACCATTGATCTGTTCTGGTACAGCAGTTCCTATACTCTTACAGTATGTAAATTACCATCTGTGGTTATACCTTGTTAATTCAGATCAGTATGCAGAATCCATTTGTCTTGAAGCACCATCCTAAAGAGAAACAATGCTAGTGGCACTTCTGGTCTGACATAATCTCCCTCTTCATTCTTACAGGGCACCTCCCCTTTCCCTAGCATGTATCCATTTCCGAGAGCCAAGACCTGTGAGCGAAGGCTGTGCTTTCTCTCCTACTGGATGTCTGGGATGAGATTGTCCTTTCTGGTTTCTGTGTATTCTTTGATCAAATTCTGCATTGCAGAGGAGAGCTCCTGGTGACCCTCTTGTAGATGTAACCTTCAACCTCCCTTATATATCTCACAGGCATGTGCTTTTTGCAGATCTCAAATAACAAGTAATTCCACATTCAAACTTCTCACTTGTCTTTCTCTTTTCCTTTTCATTGCTTGGGCTGTTCAGTTTTATCTTAATATTCCTGATGGAATGGACATTACCCCTGATTAGAGGATTGGAGGATCCGTTAGCACTTTAGATTAACAGTAGTTTTTCTGAGTACTCTCCCAGGTCTTTGGAGACATGTGGGGCTTCAAGGTCCCCCACTCCTCTAAATCTTTGCTAGGAAAATGTTGTATTAGACTGTGTCTACACTACAGCCTATGTCAGCGTAACTTATGTCACTCGGGTGTGAAAAAACCACCTCCCTGAGCAATATAAGTTTCACTGACAGAAGCACTCTCATGCAAAGTGCTATGTCAGTGAGAGAGTTTCTCCTGTCAACATATAGCTTCTGCCGTTTGCAGAGGTGGTTTTATTATGCCGATGGGAAAGCTCTCTCCTCTCAGCATAGAGCATCTTCACCAGATGCACTGCAGTGGCGCAGGTGTACCGGTACAGCTGAACCACTGCAGCGCTGTACATACAGACATGGCCCTAGTTTCACTCTAGGGAATTTGAATGTTCCACATGCTCATATTTATTTTCTGCTGCTATGTTTTTGTTAACTTACCTCCCTTTCTGAATTTGCTCAAGGAACTTACATTTTATCGTGAATAGTATGGCTATGAAATGCATGTAACCATATTTCAGGGAGTAAATTTTTCATGACTCCAGCACATGGATACTAAAGAGAAAATGACAACTATTTTCCCCAATGTACCCGTAAAGTCAATATGATCAAACTTGCTAGAAAATAATAAAATTCCAAACATAGAAAATTATCCTACATAACTTCTGCGTTTTCTGATGCAGTGTTAGACTTGCAAGCAAAAATAGGAAGCTGTGAAGTTTATTGCTGCCATAAAAAATTAAATACATATATGGAGATATACCTATCTCATAGAACTGGAAGGGAGCCCGAAAGGTCATTGAGTCCAGCCCCCTGCCTTCACTAGCAGGACCAAGTACTGATTTTTGCCCCAGATCCCTAAGTGGCCCCCTCAAGATTGAACTCCCAACCCTGGGTTTAGCAGGCCAATGCTCAAACCACTGAGCTATCCCTCCCCCCATTTGTTTTTCTAAATCACTCTTGGTGCTCAATAAAGCAGAAAATTTAAAGCGCACATAAAAATTATCATCTGAATTTCACCTGTCAAAAAAGACATCAAAGTACTCCAGACTCTACAAACTCATCTTTTCCAAAAAGTTCTGAGAACCGAGAGAAACAACCTGCCTCCAGTGGCTCTACAAATCTAGAGACAGTTAACCTAAGCAACCTGGCTGATCTCAACTGCTGAAATGGAGCTGAAAGAGGCTACAAGTGGCCTCCCACCCTGGGTTAAATCCTGGGAGCTGTGGAATGATGACCAATCAGCACCCCTCCCCCATAGCTGGCCCATGAATGTCAGAAGCTCCTCTGGGGGGAAGGGGGAGGGAAGAGCTACCTAGTGTCCCTAAGCATGAGTGTCTCTCTCCCTTGCTGCTGGGACTGCTGTCCCCCTTTTACTACTGGCCCTATCAAGTTCCCTCACCCACTGAGGCAGGTGGGTGGCAGAGAAGGTAAAACTGTGAAATAACTGGTCTGTAAAATAGTGAGTTGCCCAAACTATCAGGAGCTTTTATATTCATTTATTTTAATTTCTTGTAATTTATAACCATAGATGAAAAGGCACCAGTGTGTTATTCTAGGTCCCTCTGTCATTATAACAAGTAACTACAACATAACCAAAAACTCAAGAAAACTACAACAAAACTCTAGTGCAACACAAGAAATGGGACTTTTCCCACCAAACTTCCTTCCGTCATAAACAGTTACCCTAATCAGACTGTAGCCTCTTAAACTGCCTGGGCAAAAAGATTAAAATGAACATCTAGAAACTAATTGGGGGCCAGTACAGCTAAAACAGCTGAAATGTGCCTCCTCTGGGAGCAACCATGAAGAGAGCAGCTGCACTAACTGAAAGTGTATGGCCTTCATACGTAGCCTAATGTAGCATGCATTGCAGTAATCCAGTCTTGAGATGAGGCTGTGACGGGTTCAGTCACAGAGACCCCTTTGAGACTGTCACCTGATCTGCTGAAACTACCTCTGAGCCCGTTTTCTCTGATGGCTTGGGACTCAGAACCCTGTCTTGTTGAGCCGGACATGCGAGCCTGCTACAAACACAGACCCAGGGTCTGAATCATGCCCCCAAAGCTGCAGACTTAACTGAAAACAGTTCAGCAAGTACTCTTGTCTCCAGCACCCAGACCCCAATGGGATCCAAACCCCAAATAAATCCTTTTTACTCTCTATAAAGCTTATAGAGGGTAAACTCATAAATTGTCTGCCCTCTATAACATTGATAGAGAGATATGCACAACTGTTTGCTCCCCCAGGTATTAATCACTTACTCTGGATTAATTAATAAACAAAAGTGATTTTATTAAGTATAAAAAGTAGGATTTAAGTGGTTTCGAGTAATAACAGACGGAACAAAATAAGTTACCAAGCAAAATAAAACAAAACACGCAGTCTAAGCCTAATACATTTAAGAAACTGAATACAGGTAAATCTCACCCTCAGATGTTCCAATAAGCTTCTTTCACCCCCTTTTATAGCTTTGGCACAAGGTGGGAATCTTTTGTCTCTCTGGATCCCCACCCCTCCTTCTAAACAGAAAAGCACCAGGTTTCAGATGGATTCCAGTTCAGGTGACATCACTTGTCACTGTAAGATCATCTCCTTCATTACCTAGTAGCTGGAAGACGCGTACATAGGAAGGCTTGCAGGTGAACAAACCCATTCACAGTTCATTGATTCTGAAACATCTTTAATGGCTTCTACTTAACATGGTTTACATCAGTAATACAAGTTTATATCTTATTCTCCTAACTCCAGACATAGAAATAATACATCCAAACAAATTGGATGAACACACTCAGTAGATCATAAGCTTTGTAATGATACTTTACCAGAGACTTTTTGCATGAAGCATATTCCAGTTACATCATATTCACACTTATAAACGTATTTCCATAAAACATATGGAGTGCAACATCAAAGAGGCCTGGATAGGAATGTGGAGGTCCAGTCAGTACATCTTGGCCAGCAGGACACAGCATAAATTTTAGTCATGGATTATATCACAATACTCCGAGACTCTTAATGTTTGAACATTATCAGTCAGTCTTTCATCATATAACAAGTTGTGTACAAATACAGTATATGAACGTTCCATTTTAGTAATATAGAGATAACTACCTTGCAATCAAGGTTTTGAACAGATATTCAAACTTATAAGTGCTCTTAAAAAAAACCTACTTTCCAGAATTAGCTAGCTCTTTATTAGATCAGCCACTAATGGAATAATCAGGATAAACCTGGCTTAGATTGTAGATTTTAGGCATATGTTGAGAAACAAAAGTTGGTTTGATTTATACTTTGAAATAATATGAAATATAGGCAAGCCTACATAGTTCTTACAGGACTATTTATTTGCTATCTGTTTCAACCATGCCTAAGCTACACACACAAGTTTAATACTCAGAAAGGAGATTTGCTCCACATACTGCAGGCATGTTCAAAACTACAAAGCCACTGGAAAGGTATTGTCAAATTTATATCCTCCACAATAGTGCATACCTCAACCCCTGTGAATTCCAAAGTCTGCAGTCTACAATTATTGTCATATATGATTTCAGAGAAAAAAACATTTTGTCTAGTTTTTATCCTTCTCCAATTAGCTAAAATCATCATTGAACCAGTCCCCCACTCAGGATGTACAGGAAATTTTATCTTTAAAAGGGATGTCCTTTATTGGTGGATCAGAAAACAAATCGGATGACCCGCCGACTCTACAGATTCAGAGAAACACTGGGGCTGGCGGTTTTGAGTACACACAGGTCAGGTTTTTATACCACAGTTATAAGGCATCTTAACAATACCAGAGGAAGAGAGAGTCAGTCAGTCGACAGGTCACTATACTTACCCTGGCTTCAACAGTGACTCCCTCTGTGTCCTGCCAAGTCATTTATCTGCAGTGTTTCATCTTCTTGCTCAGTAAAATAAATCCTGCTTCATTGGGTCATGACGTTTACCCTTTTTAAAATATTGCACAACATTAGCTTTCTTCCAGTTTTCTGGATCTTCCACAGTGTTCCAAGACTTACTGAAAATCAAATTTAAGGTCCAGTGAGCTCCTCAGCCAGCTCTTTTAAAACTCTTGAATGGAAGTCATTCAGACATGCCGATGTTAAAAATGTACAACTTTAGTAGCTACTGTTTAACATCCTCCTCTGATACTATTGGAACGGAATGAGTGTTATCATGTGATATGACTATATCATCTGTTTTTCCAAAACACAGAAGAGAAATATTTCTTGAACACTTCTGTCTTTTCTGCATTATTATTGATAATTCCACCATTTCAGTTAGGAGAGTAGATGGACATGTTGAACTCATGGTATCTGGTCACCTGGACTTCTGGACACCTCTCACCATCTGGCTAAGCATCTGCTGCATGAGGAGGAGCAGCCTGGAAATGGGGAAAGTACAGGCCATACAAGTATGAAGCAGACTCGCAAAAGGCAGCTGTTAGCCTTAGTATGGGTATTGGCAAGAGCCAGCGATGGGAAAAGTTGCAAGAATGGGGCACACAGAATGTTTAAGGGAATGCAGAATATACCAAGATGCATCAAATCTGGCAGCCATGATTTTTGTCAAGTTGCACAAGTTACTGAGAAGGATATTTAGGGTTAAGACACAAGGAACTACTTGACCGCTGAACAGACTGCAGTTTAGTACCCCTGCTAGTGGACTGAGTGGAGTATGTAAAGTTGGGGATTCTCAGGGCTCCAAAAGGGGAAGGCAATTGATCCCCCTAATCCTTGGGAATAAAAATTTAGAACTGTATTATACAGGATCATCTGCATTCCTAAAAAAGCCACAAAGGTATAGCTACTGGAGGGGATCCTGAATGGGCTGGATTTAAGATGTATTCGAAACACTTTTGGTTTTCACTCTCAGTTTGAGGCTGCTAGTCCTTTTGATGTTACAGACATATTTGTATCCATGTATCAAGCATACTGAGTGCATAGTCACTAGGATACATTTGAATGGGTTTCCTCTTTTCAAGGCAATTTGCCTTGCTAAGTCAGTGAACTTTTCATATCTGTCACCTTCCTCTGACATACTTGGCTCACATGCTGGTTCTTGCAGTCACACTCAATTGTAGGGGTCTAATAGGTTTATTTGAAGTATTATAGCAAAGTGCAATTTCTGAAGGTTGACAAACATCCAAACTTAGCAGGCTTGATGAGATAAAAGCTCTCTCAATTTTGATCAGCCTGATACAATGTTATCATTTGTGTTCCTTCTCCAAGACCATGTTTTAAAACTGTGCTTTGCATTTCAATGAATTATTCAGTTTTTAAGACTACTATTTCTGTTTCTGCCTCACTGCTCGCTGTAGACTTTAAGTGTATAGTCTGTGTACACCCAGAGCCAGTGAGCCTTGCAAACTGGGCCTGTCTGCCCTTGATGTCATCCTTCCCATTACAGCTCGAATGGGAATAAACAGGAGGCCAGCCTCATTTTCTGCTGGTCTGAGATTGCAATCCCTTGTGGTTATATAGGAAAAGAATATTCCAGTAGCAATTATACTGAGCTGTTCAGAATTGATCCCATGGTGTAATATCTTGAGAAGTGTTTAAAAAATAATTTATTTTTCACCGTTAGTGAATATTCCCTAATGACCTGATTACAGATTTCCCTAATAGACACAATACCAATGTGAATCATCCCTTAAATCCTATTATTAGAAATAAATTGAGTTTGGGAAAGAAGGTCATGGCTAATTTGTGTGCTTGTGTGACAGTTAAGGCCACTCCTGAATGTTAACCTTTAGGCTGTCTTTAACCTTTGGCAGAAGATGCCTGGCAAGGTGCATTTGGTTAGCTCATGGGGAGCTTAAATTTCCTTCTTTCTATCTATTCATTCATGTTCAGCAATTGACAGTACGGTCCATAACACTGGTCTACAATTTTTGAGAAGTTGTCTGCTTCAGAGATAAAATGTGCTATTTATTATGTATTTTGATGTGCTGAATTCAAATATGACAATTAAAACAACTGATGGGCTACTGTTTCTAAGATATTTAAGTTTTTTACATTTTATGTCTATGTATATTGTGTAGATAGTAGAGTTTTAATCATAAATTGTAAACCTAGGTCTTTCCATGTGTTTATGGTTGCTTTACATGATAATATTTCACCTGTCCCGTTTATGTAACACTTTAAAAATCAGCAAAAGGGTTTATAAATAAAATTTATTATGAAACAAAAGGCAAAAAACTATTATGTACATAGTTTAGTCCTATTCAGTGTCTACTTGGTGCTTCTTGGCTTGTCTCTTGTATTCATTAAATGGAGCATCTCTTGTCACTGTCCAGCAATAGTCTGCAAGTATTGATGGGCTCCATTTGCCCTGATAGCGTTTCTCCATTGTTGCAACATCCTGATGAAATCACTCGCCGTGCTCGTCGCTCACTGCTCCGCAGTTCGGTGGAAAATTTTTTTTATCTTTAGTGACATGTTGCAACCAAGGCTTTTGTATGCCTTGAGGAGGTTTTCCACCAACAACCTGTAGTGGTCTGCCTTGTTGTTTCTGAGAAAATGTATTGCCACTAACTGGAAGGCTTTCCATGCCGTCTTTTCCTTGCCACGCAGTGCATGGTCAAATGCATCATCTCGAAGAAGTTCACAAATCTCAGGACCAACGAAGACACCTTCCTTTATCTTATCTTCACTTAACCTTGGAAATTTTCCACGGAGGTACTTGAAAGCTGCTTGTGTTTTGTCAATGGCCTTGACAGTTCTTCATCAGACCCAGCTTGATGTGTAAGGGTGGTAACAAAATCTTCCTTGATTCAACAAGTGGTGGATGCTGAACACTTTTCCTCCCAGGCTCCAATGACTGTCGGAGTGGCCAATCTTGCTTGATGTAGTGGAAATCTCTTGCACGACTATCCCATTCGCAGAGAAAACAGCAGTACTTTGTGTATCCAGTCTGCAGACCAAGCAAGAGAGCAACAACCTTCAAATCGCCACAAAGCTGCCACTGATGTTGGTCATAGTTTATGCACCTCAAAAGTTGTTTCATGTTGTCATAGGTTTCCTTCATATGGACTGCATGACCAACTGGAATTGATGGCAAAACATTGCCATTATGCAGTAAAACAGCTTTAAGACTCGTCTTCGATGAATCAATGAACAGTCTCCACTCATCTGGATCGTGAACGATGTTGAGGGCTGCCATCACACCATTGATGTTGTTGCAGGCTACAAGATCACCTTCCATGAAGAAGAATGGGACAAGATCCTTTTGACGGTCACGGAACCTGGAAACCCTAACATCACCTGCCAGGAGATTCCACTGCTGTAGTCTGGAGCCCAACAGTTCTGCCTTTACTCTTGGGTAGTTCCAAATCCCTGACAAGGTCATTCAGTTCACCTTGTGTTATGAGGTGTGGTTCAGAGGAGGCGGATGGGAGAAAATGTGGGTCCTGTGACCTTGATGGTTCAGGACCAGAAGTTTCATTCTCTTCCTCTTCCTCATCTGACTCAAGTGAGAATGATTCTGGTGCATCAGGAACCGGCAGTCCTTCTCCGTGGGGTACTGGGCGTATAGCTGATGGAATGTTTGGATAATGCACAGTCCACTTTTCTTCTTTGACACACCTTTCCCAACTGGAGGCACCATGCAGAAGTAACAATTGCTGGTATGATCTGTTGGCTCTCTCCAAATCATTGGCACTGCAAAAGGCATAGATTTCCTTTTCCTGTTCAACCACAAATGGCCTCTAACACGGATGTCATCAGTATTTTTAGATGCTTTGGAAGAGCTGGGCTGCAACTTACCTACCACATTAAGGGCCAGAGAGACGTGTTTTGACCAGATCTGGGACACTAGTTGGTAGCCCTGGTTCTCCAAGATGCTTAGTTTCATATCCTGTAGCAGCCAGCTCACAGTAGGTTTCTATGCTTCACAGTCAGGCAGGAGCGTATTCAATACCATGTGCTTCTCTTTGGACTCTTTCTCCCCCCCCCCCCCCCCCCGAGTTTTTTACAAAAGTTTTCGCAGTGGTAGCCTCTCACTATAGCAGTGATGAGTGGTTGAGTTAGATTTGAGTTAATTATCATATCCAGTACTTTTCACAAAACTTATTTATCCCCAAGTCCTGGTTCATTATTCTATCAGAGACTCCCATCTGTGTCCTACCTTACCCCTCCCTGCCCCCCCAAATAGTCCCTGGAAGGTAGATTCAGGATAGACACATACATTTGCAGTCTCCCCTCCTTAAGGGTGATTGTCCATTGTGTGTGTGGAGGGGGAGTCTTTAGAAATGCTAATTAGTCTTCTTTCTAATACTACTTTCCTGACCACACAGCCAGCTCTTGGTCTGCTAAATGGCATCTGTGCAAAATGTTTCTGTATTTATAAATGCAGTTTATAGTATTACATAATTCTGCTCCGTATTAAATATAATTTTTTGACTAACTCAGACTCACTGTTACATTTCCTGTTTCAGCGATAGTACTGTTTCGCAACAGTGAGGCACATGGCTTTGGAAGGTTAGTGAAGGGCACCAGCATTCTTTTAGGTCCTCCTTAAAGAGGAGTCCTGATAAACTGTGACAATAAAAAATACAGTCATTTCTTATTCTCCTTATTTCGCTAGTTTTATGGACAGGACATGTCTGTCTGATTAATTTCTTGGTAAATGCCTGTGGGTGTATTGTGCAATGCTCAGGTAGTGCTGCTGAGTCATGCTGGTAATGCTTCTGGATTATACCTGGCAGAGGCAGTGACTTTTGTTTTTTCCAGGGGGTGCTCTGCCCCGAGCCCTGCCCACGCTCTGCCCCTCCCTGGCGCCCTCCCCGCGTCCCACTCACTCCTCCCTCATCTCAGCCCCCTCCCTCTCTCAGCACCTCCAGCCAGCCACTTGCTGATGGGCAGCCAGCCCTTAGGGCCTGCCGTACAGCTGATCTGCAGCCAGCCCTGGGACCGGAACCAGTGTAGCTAGTGAGTCCAGCGCACCCCTTATTGTTTTTCCTTGAGCGCTGGAACACCCATGGAGTCAGCGCCTATGATTAAGGCTGCGAGTTTGTTACAGAAATTATGGATTCCGTGACCTCTGTGACTTCTGCAGCGGCCGGTGTGCCTGGCTTAGGGGCAATTCAGGCAGCCCCTGCGCCAGGCACGCCAACTGCTTCTGGGGCAGTCTCAGGCCCCTGCCCCCACCCCCTAGCAGCAGAATTTGGGTGTGGGAGGGGGCAGGGGATTGGGGCACAGGACGGGGTGAGGTGGGCTCTGGGCGGCACTTACCTTGCGGGCCTCCCTGGAAGCGGCAACATCCCCCTTGCTCAGCTGCTAGGCGGAGGTGTGGCCAGGCAGTTCTGCTCACTGCCTCTACCCAGGGTACCACCCCTGCAGTTCCCGTGGCCAATGGGGAAAGGTACTCAGAGTGTCATAGCTAAATACAAGATGAAGCAGGTAAGGCGTGAACACATGTTTTCAAGAGACCATTCAAGGTGAAGTGGACAGTTAACATCTCTACAGTCATAGGTCAAAGGAGGGTTAGTGGGCTACTGATTGTTGTAATGAGCCATAAATCCAGTATCTTTATTAAGTCCATGGTTTTTGACCTCTAACTGAGTTATGAATTTGAGTTCCCAGGCTTGTCTTTTGAAGGTGTTGTGCAGGTTTCTTTGAGGATGAGGACTGACATGTCAGATATGGAGTGATTGTTTATTGAAAAGAGCTCACCTACAGGTGATTTGGTATTTTTTGTGTGACTTCATTCAAGAGCGTAGTGATTATCTCATTTTATATACATAGTTATTGGAACGTTTAGTACACTGGATGAGGTACACCACAGATTGTGGTAGGGATGCGTAGGACTTCTGCATCTTGAAAGGTGTGTTGTGGGGGTGTTGATTATCTCTGTAGTGGAGATATGTTTGCAGATTTTACATCTTTTGTTCTGGCAGGGTCTGGTGCTGCTTTGAATTGGTGTGTCCTGGTCTGAGGGGGGCTTGCTTCTGATGATGAGCTGGTGAGGTTGGGGTTGTTTGAAGGCCAGAAAAAGAGCTTCGGGAAAAATTTCTTTCAGGATGTGGTCTCCATGAAGTGTGAATTGTAATTGTTTACTAATACCCTGTTTGGGTTCCAGGGTGGGGTGGCAGGTGACAATTAGAGGTGTGCAGTTGAAGGGTTTTTTTCCCCTGTGTTCTTATCGCGTATGGGGGTGGCCTGTTCTCTAAAGGAGTGCCTTTGTTTGGTGAAGGTGGTTTTATGTGTGTTAAGGTGAGTACCCCAAACTTTCTTCTCAGAGCATATGCTGTGGTATCTCTGTGTTCCAGAGAGAGTTTGGTGGATGGGTGGTGGTTATTAAAGTTGTGGTGGAAATCTATGAGGGAGTTTGTTGTCTATACAGAGGATGAAAATATTGCAAGGGGAGTGTCTGGGGGAGACTAAGGAAGGAAGAGGAATAGACAAGCTAGTGAAGGGAGGGGGTGGTGGTGTGCCAGTGTTTTGGTGCTTGCTGTGTGTGTGTGTGTGTGGTTTTTTTGTTTGTTTGTTTGTTCCTTTCTCTGTGGGTGGTGGTGGTTTGGTTTGTGTTTCCCGGACTAACAGGTTTTAGGTGGGAAGGCCATGACCGATACAGAGGTAGCTGCGGAAGACACAATGAGGATGACTGGATGTGGAAGCTGCGGCATGTACATGATCCTGGAGGGGGTATCTGAAAAGAGTTTTGTCTGCATGAAGTGCCGCCTGATAGAGCTGATGGAAGAAAAGATCCGAGGATTGGAGATGCAGGTGGAAACTCTGGTTGAGTTTAGAAGGGGGTTCGAGCAGATGATGGAGCAAAGACATGAGGAGGCTGAAGGAAAAAGCTCAGACTTGCAGATGGAAACAGGACCACAGAATTCTGAGGGGAGACTGCTGGGTGAGGAAAGTGGACAGTGGAAGCATGTGACTAAGAGAACCAGGCAGAGGAAAACACGGCCTAGTGAAGGAGAAATAGAGCTCAGGATCAGGTTTGTGGAGTTGGAAAATGAAGAAGGGGCACAGCAGGTGGTCGCTGAAGGTAAGAGGGCAAGGAAGAAGAGAAGATCAGCTAGTCCTATAGGAAGAGGGGAAGAGTCAATGGAGATAACACCAAATATGAGCAAGGTTAAGTGAAGCTAAGATAAAGGAAGGTGTCTTCGTTGGTCCTGAGATTCGTGAACTTCTTCGAGATGATGCATTTGACCATGCACTGCGTGGCAAGGAAAAGACGGCGTGGAAAGCCTTCCAGTTAGTGGCAATAAATTTCCTCAGAAATAACAAGGCAGACCACTACAGGGTGTTGGTGGAAAACCTCCTCAAGGCATACAAAAGCCTTGGTTGCAACATGTCACTAAAGATACATTTTTTGCACTCTCATCTAGATTTTTTTCCACCGACCGGAGCAGTGAGCGATGAGCACAGCGAGCGATTTCAGCAGGACATTGCAACAATGGAGAAACGCTATCAGGGCAAATGGAGCCCATCAATGCTTGCAGACTATTGCTGGACAGTGACAAGAGATGCTCCATTTAATGAATACAAGAGACAAGCCAAGAAGTGCCAAGTAGACACTGAATAGGACTAAACTATGTACATAATAGTTTTTTGCCTTTTGTTTCATAATAAATTTTATTTATATAACTCTTTTGCTGATTTTTAAAGTGTTACATAAACAGGACAGGTGAAATATTATCATGTAAAGCAACCATAAACACATGAAAAGACCTAGGTTTACAATTTATGATTAAAAATCTACTATCTACACAATATACATAGACATAAAATATAAAAACTTAAATATCTTAGAAACAGTAGCCAATCAGTTGTTTTAATTGTCATATTTGAATTCAGCACATCAAAATACATAATAAATAGCACATTTTATCTCTGAAGCAGATGACGTCTCAAAAATTGTAGACCAGTGTTATTAGCAGGTAAATATGCCCAATGGTCTGTGATGGGATGTTACATGGGGTGGGATCTGAGTTACTACAGAGAATTCTTTCCTGGGTGCTGGCTGGTGAGTCTTGCCCACATGCTGATGGTTTAGCTGATCTCCATATTTGGGGTCGGGAAGGAATTTTCCTCCAGGGCAGATTGGCAGAGCTCTTGGAGGTTTTTCACCTTCCTCTGCAGCGTGGGGCACGGGTCACTTGCTGGAGGATTCTCTGCACTTTGAGGTCTTTAAACCAGTATTTGAGGACTTGAATAACTCAGGCATAGGTTAGGGATTTGTTACAGGAGTGGGTGGGTGAGATTCTGTGGCCAGCGTTGTGCAAGTGGTAAGACTAGATGGTCATAATGGTCCCTTCTGACCTTAAAGTCTATGAGTCTATATTATCGATGTATCTCAGGTATATTGTTGGCTTGTGGTGCATTTGTCCAGAAATTGCTCTGTTTAAATATATTAGGGATTATTATTCTATATACTGTGTGTGTATATATGTTGTAACTGATTAATTCATGTAAATTGAAAGTCCATTTTTTTGTGGAAAGATTTGCTAAAGGAGATTGCAAGTCTTTTGGATAGTGCAGAAAAGTTTGTATTTTTCTGGGAAGGTTGGCAGAGTTATGTGCTTTAGTCACTCGAACGTCCTCATTCCTGTATCCTCTGTTATGAGGATTGATCCACCTGGGAAGTTAAACTGATATCTGGAAACACTTCATTAGCCAGGAAAGCAGTTTTCAGTTGGATCACTATTTCTAGAAATACAAGTGGAATCATGGGAGAAATGCATTTATGGGTTGTGTGCAATCTGTTAAGCCAAAACACTCGCCAATTTGTGCTTATAGCCTCTGTCATATTCCTGCTAGTGACCTTGGGGTGACCCCATCCTGATGAGTTAGTTGGCTCTGTGTGTGTTGCTTTTAAAACCTTTTTGTGTGAGAGAGGAAAACTGAATTTTCCATCTTGAACTTAAATCTGTTACAATTAATTTTCACCATATGAATTTCATTAAAGTTGACAATGCAGTCTGCTGTAATGGAATCTGACCTACAAACTGTATGATGTTTGGCTGTTGGGAAATGTTACTGCTTAGTTCCTCTTTCTGCTACTTGCCAGTTTATAACTGCTGCATACCTATTCCTATGGAATAGTTCCTCCTTTCTAACCAAACGCTTTAGAATCCAATAAAATAGAGACATGATTTCGGTACATTGCAGCAACAGATGCTGCAGAATATCTGTGTTGGAATAGGGGAGAGTGTTTATTGAGAGAGGCAAAGTTACATGACGGTTATAAAGTAGAGTTAATTTGAAATGTACATAATTTAGTAATATGAGAGATGGTGGTAGTGAAGTGCTTGGTGCTTTGTAATGGGGCCGCTGCCACTCTTGGAGTTCAGGGTCTCTTCCCCTTCAAGGTAGTTCCCAAAATTACTCCTGGGGGAATTTTGCACTACTGCACATGTGCATAATTAATGAGCTGCACATAGTTTTAATTTTTTGCGCAGAAAAAAACTTCTGCTGAAATGTTGGTGCAGTTCTGCCTTTTGTCCACCAGAGGGCACTGTGGCACAAGAACAGCAGCAGCTTGAGCAGGAAATAACTTCTGCAGTTCTGCATTTTGCCCACCAGAGGGCGCTGTGGTGATAGAACACAGCAGCAGCTCCTGGCCAGCAAGGGAAGAGAAAGAGCCTGCCTTCTTCACAGCGCCTGTCATGCCAGGTCAGGAGACTGACAGCATGGGGTGCTGGGGGGGGCATACAGGGGCTCATAAGGGCTAGTGGGGGAGACAGACTGGGGCAGGGGCTGAATGGGAGTGGAGGCATAGGGCGGAGGGAGGTGCAGGGCCACATGGTGATGGGGGAGAGGGTGCAGAGCTACATAGGGACGGGAGTGGCTGGGAGGGGGCACAGACACACATGGGGAAGGGTACAGAGCTGCATGGAGACAGGGCCCCATGGGGATGGGGGGAGGGGGTATCTGAATGGAGGTAGAGCAGGGTTGGGCAAACTTTTTTGCCTGAGGGCGGCATCGGTTTTTGGAAATTGTATGGCGGTCCAGTTAGGGGAGGGAGGTGTGGCTCGCCCCTCCCCATCCGCCCCCCCCTTCTCACCCCTGATGACCCACCCCTGGGACTCCTGTCCCATCCAACCCCCCCTCCCTGTCCCCTGACTACCCCCAGAACCCCTGCCCTTAACTTCCCCCTCCCATCCCATCCAACCCCCCTTCCTTCCTTCCTTCCTTCCTGACTGCTCCCCCGGACTCCTGCCCCATCCAACCACCCCTTTTCCCCGTCCCCTGACTGCCCCCTGTCGCCCCATCCAACCCCTCCTCCTTCCTGACTGCCCCCCCGACCTATGCCCCCATTCAACCCCCTGTTCCCTGCCCTCTGATGGCCCAGATTCCTATCCACACCCCCGCCCCCTGACCACCACCCTGAACTCCCCTGCCCTCTATCCAACCCCCCTGCTCCCTGCCCCTTTACCGCGCTGCCTGGAGAGCTGGTGGCGCTACAACCACACACCGTGCAGCACAGAGCACCGGGTCAGGCTGGGCTCTGCAGCGGTGGTGCCCCAAGAGCTCGCAGCCCCGCCGCCCAGAGCGAGCTGAGGTTGCGGGGGAGGGAGAGCAGCAGGGGAGGGGCCGGGGGCTAGCCTCCTGGGCCAGGAGCTCAGCGGCCGGGCAGGAGGGTCCCATGGGCCGGATGTGGCCCATGGGCCATAGTTTTCCCACCTCTGGGGTAGAGGGACACATGTGGACAGGGGGTGCAGGAACACATGGGGACAGAGGCAGATGTGCCTGACTGAACGGGAGAGGCTAGGGATCAGCCTGGGTCTGCATGGGGGAATCTCCCTAACCAATCGCTCCCCACACCCCCCAAAAAATTGTTCCATACTTTTCCCACCCATACCCAACAATCCTTCAAGTTCACACCCAGGCTTCTTCCCAGCAATTTACTTCCCTCTCCCTTAGCTTCTCTGTTACCCCTGACACCCCCCCCCCCCAAGCTTTTGCACTGCTTCTGAGGGATGCGGGAAATAGGGTTCCCTATTGTAGTTTAAATGAATTATTACTCAGAGTTCTGTATTAATATGCCTACTAAGGAATCTGTTTTTCAAAAAACATTTCCTGAATCTTCTTTGTTGTCTGTATTTTTACAGACATACTTGCTGACAGGTATTTTGAAATAAATGATCAAAAATAATTGAAACTGGTATGATTATATTGTGTTATGTTGACAAATAAAATATGCACAATTTTAAAATATTGTGCACAGAATTTTTAGTTTTTTGTTGCAGAATTTTAATTTTTTTGGGCATAGAATTCCCCCAGGAGTACAAAATAGAAGGAAATACATTCCAGTCCCAGCTTCCATGGCATTGCTGAGAGGGAAACAAGATGGGCACAGGGCAGCCTCTTTTGCTGAAGTGTCCAGAAAAAAACATATTATTGCATTTATAGCCCTTGGGAGCTAGAATAGTTCTCAATCAGGCAGGTGGTTTCCCAGTTTTGACTTGCTCTCCAGTCTGGGCTTGGTTCAGGAACAAGGGAGCAGTTGTTTTCCCTTTGCAGGAACCTGCCTAACCATTCCTGCTGGAAGCCTCTGATTGATTTTATGTCTCACTGTCACAGCTGTGGGCTGCATCTCCCAGCAGCCTAGCAAGACACAGCTGTCAGCTCCTCTTCCAAGCCTGGCAGATCCAGCAGTCTTTATAGACTAAGCTTCTTCCCTTGGCCCAGTGAAGGGGTTTAACTTCCTGGTTCAGTCAGAGACAGGACATGTGCACTCTGCCACATGCTTTTATGGGTGGGTGCCCAAACCCAAAGTCTGTCAAATGTAGATTCTGCACTGATGCTTCTGAACTGTGTGTTTGGTATTAAAAATAAATGCCCCAAAGAAGATGGCAGCCTGATAGCACACAACAGTGTGTACTTGCCCTAACATGCTAGAGATGAGAGTTCATGCACAGCTGTGGGGCCCAGCATGTCAAAACATGGCCCTCTGCAATTCCTGCAATCCCCCCCCCCCCCCCCCTGATTTTTCATACCTGCTGTCTGGTCATCCTAGGCAAAGGAGGAGTTAAAAGCGTGCTGTGAATAAAGGGGAAAGGGTGTGTTCTATGTAGAGAATTTCTGTGAATCTGTACACTGGGAAATGTTGACAGACAGAATACAGTAAAGGTAATTTAGGAAAGATTTTCAAACTGTTACTTGGAGTGGATGGGGAAGTTAGATTTGGTATGAGTGGGAGAGAATAAAATACACTGGATGAAGCATTAAATAACCTTTTTTTCCTGCAAAAGCCTTTAGTTTGGAACTTGGCCCTCTTCCCCATGGGGACTCTGAAGCTCTGTTTTGGTGGTCTGTACTGTAGGGGCTGAGCTTTGGCAAACAGAGAGGTGCATGATGTCATTGAATGCATAACATATGCACGGAGGGCTAGTAAATGCTGTTCACACTGCAGTGTACAGCCAGATGTATGTGCTGGAACACGCTTTCAGAAATGGAAAAATAATCTTTATGAAGATACAAAGAAGTGAAGTAAGAATATCCTGTACGGAGCCTGGTCAAATCCACAGTACCTGCCAAGTATGAATATTCTCTGCAAGGTTTCTCACTCCCTAAACCTTCAGGTTTCCGCTCTTTAGTTGGCGCCTGGGAGCAGTCCATTCAGAAGACCTTATTCAGCATGTTTTTTTCTGTGGCTGAGAGATGAGATCTGAGGGGGGGGGAAATAATTTTGTCCATAAAAACATAACTGGAACTTTTTTATTGAATGATTTACAGCAGGTGGGAGGCGTATGAATCTATTCTGTCTGTTTGCCACATTTTCTTTTTTTCCTCTCCTAATATTAATGGGTCACAAAATTATCACAGCAGAGGCTTCTGATGCCAGCCATTGTTCCAGTTACTAACATACAGAGGTGAGCTGTCTGGTCCCATTGCAAAATTGCCTGATTGCAGAGGTTGTATGAATGTCTTATTCCATAGTACTCCGTGTGGAATAAGAGCAAATGTGGGTTTACAAATCTCTTTACATGTGGGTGAAAATACAATTCCTGTCCTGAATTTTCAAAGTCTTCCAGGTCTGTAGGAGTGTTTGGCAGTGTGCATGTCCATCTGGTATCTCTCATACAAGGGGTTAAATCCAGCTTCACGTTCCCCCTCCCCTTGCACAGGCTCTCAGGGGCTTCCCTACCCAGCTGCTAAGGGTTGGGTGAACTCCAGGTTGAGGGGGCTTTTAGTTATATATGTTTTTGCTTACTGTAATTTGTTTTTGATGTTCACTGATGAATTGCTGCTGCTGAAAAATTCTTGCTGATTAATGCTGTTTATTCCTGCTGAATCACCCCCTTCCTCTCCAGTTTAGTCACACAGCTAAAACCCCGTGCGGATGTCTTTTGAAGTATGATTAGGCCATACTCTCATAATGGCAACTTAAAAGAAAACTGCCCCTTTAGACCTTTCCAGCTGGCACCTTTGTGCTTCTTCTTTGCCACCCCCTGTGCACGGAAAGAGTTCTCCCCCTCTCTCTTCCCCTCCTACCCCCCGCTGCCCCACTGGTTTCTTTCAATCCCCCCCACCCCCTTTAAATCTCTCCTCAGATGTAATACCTGCAGAAAAAAGCTAACACAGGTTAGCCACATGGGGAGCTGTGACTACTGCTTATCATGCTGTTAATAATTGTCATCATTGTTACCTTGTGCTTCCACCTCTGTTAATTGTATCCACCTGTTGTCTCTTGTCTTATACTTGTAGGGTGTGGCAGGAGGAACGATACTGGACTAAGTGAACAACTTGTCTGATTTGATATGGTGATTCCAGTGATCCCTTGACTGTGTTCCAGGGCTTTATTTATCAATCAAGACTCTGTTAGAGAAACCAATAATTTGAGAAAAATCCTTGAGCATTAGTAACACTGCTTTGGAATAGGACTCTGTTATACTTTCATCTGTCTCCCCTGCAAATCTTAGGGCTAAATCACTACACAAATCAGTTAGATGGTATTTATTGGAAAGTTAACACCAAGTTTCTTTCAGGTAGCTCTATGAGCTTGTTGGGAGCACTTCCACCTGTGCTCGTCCAGCTTTTCTAAATAGTCTTGAACCACTTCTTTCTCCACAGAGGGCTGGTCACCTCCTCCCCATGCTGTGCTGCCCAGTGCAGTAGTCTGGGAGCTGACCTTGTTCGTGAAGACAGATGCAAAAAAAAGCATTGAGTACATTAGCGTTTTCCACATCCTCTGTCACTAGGTTGGCTCCCTCCTTCAGTAAGGGGCCCACACTTTCTTTGACCTTCTTCTTGTTGCTAACATACCTGAAGAAACCCTTCTTGTTACTCTTAATATCCCTTGCTAGCTGCAACTCCAAGTGTGATTTGGCCTTCCCGATTTCACTCCTGCATGCCTGAGCAATATTTTTATACTCCTCCCTGGTCATTTGTCCAGTCTTCCACTTCTTGTAAGCTTCTTTTTTGTGTTTAAAATCAGCAAGGATTTCACTGTTAAGCCAAGCTGGTCGCCTGCCATATTTACTATTCTTTCTGCACATTGGGATGGTTTGTTCCTGCAACCTCAATAAGGATTCTTTAAAATACAGCCAGCTCTCCTGGACTCCTTTCCCCCTCATGTTATTCTCCCAGGGGATCCTGCCCATCAGTTCCCTGAGGGAATCAAAGTCTGCTTTTCTGAAGTCCAGGGTCCGTATTTTGCTGCTCTCCTTTCTTCCTTGTGTCAGGATCCTGAACTCGACCATCTCATGATCACTGCCTCCCAGGTTCCCATCTACTTTCAGTCACAATATACAGTTCTGTTCTTAGCTGTGTTGTGATGTGCACTTTGTGTATGATTCAGATATACCTAATCCTATTTGTAAGGTAACTAAATTATAAAAATCAGAGGGGTAGCCGTGTTAGTCTGAATCTGTAAAAAGCAACAGAGGGTCCTGTGGCACCTTTGAGACTAACAGAAGTATTGGAAGCATAAGCTTTCGTGGATAAGAACCTCACTTCTTCAGATGCAAGTCTGAAGAAGTGAGGTTCTTACCCACGAAAGCTTATGCTCCCAATACTTCTGTTAGTCTCAAAGGTGCCACAGGACCCTCTGTTGCTTTAAATTATAAAAAGATACTTTCAAGTAATCTCACCTAAACCTGCATATATTGAGAAAAGGAAAGTTATGGGTTAATCTTCATTCCTCTCTCCCCACCTTAATCTATGGATTGCAGGTCATTGTAACTGTATAAAATTCCCCTTTCTGCTGACATTCCTTCAATACCTGGGCACGTTGGGGTGAGGATTTACAAGACATTTCAGTCCCCTTTCTGAGTTCCCTGGATAGTTCTGGATGTTGCTGGACTGTCCAATACGGTTTGTGAAGAGATGTCGTACATCCTAGCCTATTGTGAATTTGGATAATTTAAAAAATGTATAATTTGGAAATTGAAAGGATTTTTTTGAACCTGGGATGGTCTGTTATGGAAGTGGGCACTCACCTGTTGTGATCTTGTTCGTCAATGCAAGTGGAACTTGTTTGTCAACGCAGTATTAGAGTCCCAGGTAGGTTTGCTCCAGGCTCTGAAACTGTGGAGATTAAATTGACCATTTAAAAAATAATTACTCCTTTCAAACAAAAGTATTATTCGTCTTGAAGCAGTGAGCACATGGCGTGAGCCACTGGCTGTAAGACTTCATTTCAAAAAGATGGAGCCAGTTGGGCTTTGGATGAAAATGAAAAATAAAATCTCTATTAGTGAAACCCCACATGTTTACAATTCACTAGGGTAGAGGACTTGTAGAGGAGAGCCTGCAGTTTATTGGGGAGAAGATAAGAGAGGCTTGATTTGTAATAGCAGAGCTAAAAATCTCTGGAAGGTTTTTTTTTTTTAAGACAAATCTTCTTTAAATCCAGCAGTCCAAGGAGGCGATGTTGCAATAAACAGTTCTTAGCAGTTGCAAATATTGCAACTTCCTATAACTTGTATCTAACTTAGGAAGCACTGGAGGAAGGAGGTTGTTATTGCATTAAAATATCAATGTAGAGGTTCGCGATCATTGTTGTCTATTGAGTCCTGAGGCAACAAAAGAGTATTAAAAATAAATCCCACTCCTGTTTTCATTCCACTCCCTTAATGGTTGGTTCTATACATTTCTCCATCCAGTTTTTTAGCCAACAGCAGGTGTTCATGTGCATAGGGCTGATTCCCTTAGGGGTAGCAGACAACATGTAGACCAGCCTGCAGAATAAGGACAAGCAGAGGCTTCGGCTCCATCGCATACCCACAGCTTTATAAGACTGAGATTGGGCAAGTTTTCAAGAACCTTTGGTAAATTACAACAACAACAAATACATTTAAAAAAATACATATTCCATTCCATTTCACTTGGAAAATGTAGACTAGGATCTGTTCATCACTGCAAAATATAGATAGGCCAGCAGCATTTGAGTTAATATTACATTAGAATTGCAGAGACTTGGGAAACCTTTTAGTACATTTTCAAAACTGACAGCCTTAAAACTTAAAAGTAACTATACATGCTGTCTGTTCAAAGCCAAAACTTAATGGGGTTAGATTTATATTTATTGCATTCACAATGAATAGGTAAAAGGATTTGGGGGGAATTATGTTTTCTTACATTTCTGAGAACAGTTGTACGCAGTTAAATGCAAGTAAATATGAAAATAGCCCTTTTCCTGTCGATTCTGAATGGAAGCAGCTGAATTATCCACCTTTTCTGATTCACCACCCATCAACTTGTTACACACCTTCCTAAGTGTCATGTTTGTTCAGCATCAGATACCTGAGCACAGGATGTGAAATATGCCAGATATGCTGTCCTCCAATATTTTTATATTGAAATCCCTTGTGTTGCTCAAACATAGCTGCTACCACTGGCCTAGTTTTCCTTGCATTCTTTCACAGCTTTATGTTTCGAGGCAACATTCTAATAAGCAGTTTTAAAGTGGGTTTTGAGATGTAATTACATACAGGTCTGTACATTTTAAAACAAATTCAACTGAGACTAACTTTGATCAAAGACCTTGAGCATGGTTGTAAGTGTCAAAGCATAAACCCAAACCTAATGAAACAGTCAAACTTTTTGTCCGGCATCCAATACCAGGCAGTGGCGCACAGGACTAATGCCTTGTTTTCCAGACCATTTTTCTCTGACCACTTTCATTTGATGGAATGGTCAATGAAGGCAGCATTTAGTATCGATTAGCAAATCTTTGACTCAGAGCCAGGCTTGAGGAAGATGTGTGAAACCCTCAATCATTACTATTGAAAGTTCTGGGAGTGTAGCTGTTAGGTAGTGCAGGGCAGCCTCTCTGATTCATACCCGTTATAGGTCTTGATGCAACCAGTTGAGTTCAAGTGAAATGTAGTATGTGTCTTTTGCCAGATTAAGTGAAAGGTGATTCTGAGGCTACTGAATCATAGAATTGTAGGTCTAGAAGGGACCTTGAGAGGTCTTGTAGTTCAGTCCCCTGCACTCAAAGCAGGACTAAATATTATCTAGACCAGGGGTAGTCAATAGATGGTCTGCGTGTGAAATCCAGACCACCATATGCTTTTGAACAGACCCCCAAAATCTTTTTATTTACTTATTATTAAGGCTACATTTTAGTCATGGGCATTTTTAGTAATAGTCATGGACAGGTCATGGGCAATAAACAAAAATTCACGGCCCCTGATCCGTCCATGACTTTTACTATATACCCCTGACTAAAACTTGGGGTGGGGTGGGGGGTGGCTTGGGAGGGAGAGGAGGGGCTTGGCGGGCATGGGGCAGGCTCACTACCTGGCTTCTGAGCTCCATGTGCTGCCTCCACTCCGCCCCAAGCCCTGTCTCTGCAGCTCCCATTAGCTGGGAACCGCGGCCAATAGGAGCTGCGGGGGAGGTGTCTGCTGCCAGAGGCAACACGTGGCGCTAGGAGCTGAGGGAGGGTAGTTCCTGTCTTCCCTTCTGGAGAGCCTGCCCTAGGTAAGCACCACCCTGCACCCTAATGTTCATAGTGATGTTCACTATGCCAGTCCGCCAGTCACTGAAAACTGAAACAAAAGAAAGCATTTAACACTTCAGCCATTGCTGTGTTTTCTGTTATTGTTTTTCCTTCCTTATTTAGTAATGGGTCTACCCTGTCCCTGGTTTTCCTCTTGCTTCTCAGGTATTTGTAAAATGCTTTCTTTGTTATTCTTTATATATCTAGCTAGTTTAACCTTTGTTTTGTGCCTTGGCCTTTCTCATTTTGTTCCTGCTTATGTTGTTGTTTTTTATATTCATCCTTCATAATTTAACCTAGTTTCCACTTCTTGTACGCCTCTTTGAGTTTCAGGTCATTGAAGATCTCTTAAGCCAGGATGGTCTCTTGCCATACTTCCTATCTTTCCTACGCATTGGGTTAGTTTGCTCTTGTGCCCTTAATAATGTCTCTTTGAAAAACTGCCAAATCTACTTTGACTTGGATCTTACCTACCAACTCACTGGGTTTGCTAAAGTCTGCCTTCTTGAACTCCATTCTTTATGGTGCTGTTTTCCCTTCTACCATTCCTTAGAATCATGAACTCTATCAGTTCATGATCACTTTCAGATTCTTAACCAGTTCCCCCCTATTTGTCAAAATCAAATCTGGAACACCCTCTCCCGTACTAGCTTTCTCCACCTTCTAAAATAAAAAATAAAAAATTGTTTCCAATACATTCCAATAACTTGTTGGGTAATCTGTGCCCTGCTGTGTTGTTTTCCCAACAGATGTCTGGGTAGTTGAAGTCCCTCATCACCAGCAAGTCCTGTACTTTCGATGATTTTGTTAGTTGTTTAAAAAAAGCCTCATCGACCTCTTGAACTCAAGTTTTCAGGTTACCTGATTCTGTTACTATTTAGTAACAATTTTTCAAACTGAATAACCCCTTTGCATTGATGGCCAGATAGGAGAGTGTCAGATTTCCAATTCAGGACATATTACAGTATTTGGTTTATCTAGGTTTTTGTATTGACACCCATTGAGGTTAGAATTAAGTTAAAGGAAATTCCAAAAGAGGTGATCAGGTGCACCTGATAATACCTGTTATGAGGTTTTGATACAGGGTGAGTCCTGAGAGGGTGAAGTCTATGAGAGTTAAAGGGAGTCAGCACCCCAGAGAATTGGCCTGTGAGCCAGGTAGATAAGTGGTCACGGCACATGGATTAGTTAATAGTATAGTCACTGGCAAGGAAACTACAAATTGAACATGCAACTCTAGGCGAATCCTGCAGCGTGTTGGACTCCTAGGTGCAGACCCTCAGTTGGTGTATATTATCATATGTCAGCTAACACCCTATGGGGCAGGTCTTCAGGTGCTATGTCTAGTCTGCAAAGAAAAGATGTGTTCTTAACTTAGGGCAGGTCTACACTACAAACTTGTATCTGCATAGCTGCAGCACTTCTCGTGAAGATGCTCTAAGCCAACAAGAGAGAGCTCTCCTGTTGGCTTAATAACGCCACCTCCATGAGAAGCAGTAGCTATGTTGTCGGGAAAGCCTCTCCCGCCAGCATAGTATTGTCTGCGCAGGGGGGTTAAGGTCAGTATATCTACTTTGCTCAGGGGTGTGGATTTTTTCCATCCCTGAGCAACATACAGGGAAACCCCGCTATAATGCGCCCCGCGATAATGCGAATACGACTATAACGCGATCATAAGGTGGCTCCCGCCACCCCAAGCACCAAAAAAAAAGCAGCCGGAGTGCCGCTGAAGCGCACACAAAAAAAAGAAAAAGCGGCCGGAGCGCTGCCAAAGCGCGCGCGCGCACACAAAAGAAAAAAAAAAAAAAAAAAGAAAGAAAGAAAAAGCGGTCAGAGCGCCACCGAAGCACACCCAAAAAAAGAAAAAGTGGCCGGAGCGCTGCCGAGGCACACCAAAAAGAAAAAGCGTCCGGAGCGCTGCCAAAGCGCGCGCGCGCACACACAAAAGGGGGAAAAAAAAAAAAGAAAGAAAAAGTGGTCAGAGCACCACCGAAGCGCACCCAAAAAAAGAAAAAGTGGCTGGAACGCTGCCAAAGAAAAACAAAAAAAGGAACATGCCTTCCCCACTGCCTCTTCCCCTCTACCCCCGCTTCTCCTTTTGGAGGGAAGAGCCATTCTCCTCCCCAGCTGCTCCTTGCTCCTCCTCAGCCCCTTGCAGTCTCCCCTGCTCTCCGCCCAAGAGAAATTGACCGGCTTGAAACTGACCAGCTTGAAATGGTAAAATTTTGGTAACCCTGCTATACCGCGACCCCGCATTTATTGCGATTGAAATTTTTGGACCCCAATCATCGCGTTATAGCGGGGTTTCACTGTAGTTATACCGAAGTAAGTGTGTAGTGTAGACCTGGCATCAGGTTAGCAAACTCGGATTAAAATAGCAATGAAGATATGGCAACTTGGCTTTTAACTCAGGATTAGTAGCACACATTAAAACCTATGGGGCGTTTGGTGTTGAACTTATGCTGCTAACCTGAGACAAAGCTGAGTTGCCATATCTTCACTGTTCTTCTTTTTACCTGAGATGGCTAATGCGGGTTAGCTAACCCAAGTTAACGAACATATCTTTTTTTACAGTAGTGTAAACATACCCTTAGTATTGTGTCCTATTTTAAAATAAAATTATTTCAGATATGGCAGTGGTAACCCCAGTGTTCTCCCCACAGACAATGGAATAATGAAGGAATTGTTCTGTGCTAGAGGCAACATCTTTCTGGAGAAAATTTATTTAAATAATCTGTCAAAGGATCTCATTGGCTGAGCATCCCTAGGTGCTTTGTCATTGTACAGAGATTCAATTTATTCTTTGCTCCCATTCCTTCCTGTAATGCTGTAGCAAAAAACAGGACTGCTGTATAGCTTCAATATGCTGTGGTTTGGGCAAAAGATGATACCAAATATGGATGAATTGTGTCACATATCTTATTCATATATTCCCATCTGAATATGCAAACAGACACAAACCACATTCTTCCTCCACTTTCTTATAAAAAGTTCAGCAGTAGAACTGCCTATCATTGTAAATCAGTAAGAGAAGACTCCTTTGAGAATTATAAGTACTGTTCCTGACTGTTATATTATCCTTTGTTGAATACCTTAAGGGCTCAGGAACAGGATAGATGTTGTAATATGCTTGTGTTTCCACAGTGTGGAAGAAAAATTTTGAATAGAGAAAACAGATCTTTTGCAATACAACAGTTTTATTGTGCAGCCTTTTCAGAGTGAGAGAGAGTTCTGAATAAATCTTAGATTTCATTAAAGTTAGAACATGTACACCTGTGGCATGAAGCATTAGGTGAAGCTTAATATGCAGATTGAGCTGCAAATATGTGCAACTCCCTCCCCCATTTTGTATTGCAGGGGACCCCTTGTGAGCTTTCGAAGAGCTACCATTTAAAATAGTTTGGATTGTATTATAGTTTGTGTTTTGTAGTTGGGTTCAGAGAGACTTATTTTGTGCTAATTAATTAACATGTAATAGCAGAAAGGAGAGAACTGCATTTCTTTGCATGCTTTGATATATAGAAACTCCATATCCACATGCCCGTGACCTACAATTGGTGAAGAAGCAAACAAACCTGTGACCTTTGCATAACAGTAGAAAAAAATGCAATTCAATGATAACATGAACAGGACAATTTAAGAGAACTCTGCTTAAAAAAACCTTTTCCTCTGGTGATGCCCCGTTTGTTCCAGGCACCCTTCAACCAGTGTTAGTGTGAATATCCCATAGATTTCTCCAGATTATGACAACGAGGACGAGATCTGTGGAATCTGTGGAATCCATTTCTGGTATTTGTGTCATTTTCGTCATGGCTTCTCTGAGACTTCATTAAGATACATAACTGTAGTACAAGAAAGGGCCATAATTTGGCCAAAAACTTACTATACTTGACAGAAGTGCTGGATTTGTGTGGAGAGAAGATTTATTTTGATTCTTCAAGGTATGGGGATAAAAGAATAGAATGAAAACTTTGACTACTTCAGTATTGTAGGACTAAAGTCAATGAGTGCCATTTGTGTTAGCTACCAAGAGACCATTTTCTGCCCCCTATCAGTAAAGTAGATCATAGAATGATAGCCCCAAGGAAATGGACTTGGTGACATAACATGTCTCTCTGACCTCTTATTTCTGTGGTTCTAATCTAAGAGTATTGTCTAGAATATAGTCATATTCCTGACTATAACAAGATAGTGGTTAATGAATACAGCATCACAAGATACCTTACATATTGACTTACATATTGATGAGTCTCTGCTTGCCCCTGACTTTTGTATAATCTCCATTAGGGCTCCTTCTTGCTTACTGTCTGATAGTTTTTCATTAGAAGGTCACATTGAAATGTAAACCCGGAAAGTAGATGGTTTATGATTCTGAATGTATTAATATTTGATATGATGTTTTTCTAAGCACCCTGTAAATGGTTAAACTTGATGAATCACTAATGAAGAATTACAGAGTTATTTGTTTGACTTCGCCACTCGGGGCTCTTGGCAAATGAGACTATTCATCTCACTGTACATCCAGTCGCATTTCTTAGAGGAAATTAATTAATGCAGTTTGTCTTCCCCCGGTATCTCTGATTATTCTCCTTTTGTTATCCCTTCACTATCCCACTTAGCTTTTCTTTCCCAGTAGGTTCCTTTTTTCAACTTCCTGTGTTTCTGAAATGCTGATAAGTAAAAGCAATTTTCCTATTTTGTAGTTTCACTTGTTTTTGTACAATTGCCTGTGTCTTCTTCCAGCCAGCTGAAGAATTCCACACGCTGCATTCTCCTGTCCTTTAGTGATGTATTCATTTTTTTTTTTCTTTTCCTTTGTTTTTTTTTCTCCTCAAGATAGGTTACTGTTGCATGCACTCAAACAGGATAAAAAAGCCAATAATATGGCTCATTCTTTTAATTTCTAACTGTGAATTTGTATCTAAATGTCTTCCTGCCAGTTTAAATGTGTCAGGAATGTGCATCGTGTGTGTGTGTGTGTGTGTGTGTGTGTGTGAGAGAGAGAGAGACAGAGAGAGACTCTGTGAATGTGTGTATATTTGTGTGTGTGTGTGTGTGTGTGTATTATATTATATATATATATATTATATATTATATATGTACACACACACACACACACACATATATTTTTTTCAAATTCTATTTAGGAAAAGAGAGCAACCTCCACACCCTTGAAATGACATAGGAGCTGGGCTGTTCAGTTTCTTTGAATGTTTTTATTATTATTTCCACAATAAGATTGCCTCTCTTTAATGGTACAGCAGCTGTCTACTTTGCTTTTTGCTCTTTTTTCATATTCAAATATGGATTGCACGCATTTCAGTAGAAAGCCTTCTTTTAAATCGCCATTTGTTCCTGGATGCAGTTGCTGCAGCCCTACAGACCCAGCACAGTATCAGCTTGAGAAGAATAGGATCACTATTGATCACATGCTGTGCTATTTGTGTGTAGGGAAATTTAAAATCACTACTGGACACAGCAGGAAGAATTGACCCGAGTATATTTAAAGTTTATTGAATGGGAGCAGGCATGGGGAAAAGAGGGATGGCAGTAGAATTAATCAGGATTTTAGGGATATATAAACAACCTTTTATAGCAGTTAAAAGATCAGTTAAGAAACAGTAGCAGAAATCATTAACCTGACTCCAGTGTTCTTGGATTTAGAGTTTTTCAAAAGGTTCATCAAACCTAGAATATACATTAGTGCAGTTATGTGACCCTTTTCCTGCTGAGGTTATCAGCTGGTGCTAATCAGAGGGCTTGCTGATGCCTTGGGCATGGAATATATTGAGAATAGGTCTGTGTTACCTACTAGGTAAATAAAGACCCCCCTTTTTTCTTCTAAGTGTGATATGGATGTTTCATTCTAGCTTGTTCAGTAGGTGAGCCCAGATCATTTGGTGGCACTGGGTTTCATTGAGAAGTTGGTCTTCTGAAACTTAGGGTATGTCTACGTTGGAGTGGAAGGTGTAACTTCCAGCTTGGTTAGAGATATCCATGCTAATTCTGATTGAGCTAGCTTGCTAAAAATAGCAGTATAGCCGTGGCTGCACAGATGGCACGACAGGATTGTATTCGGGGTGGTTAGCTCCTCTGAAACCCTACATACATAGACCAGTTAGTTCATCCTGCCACCTGTGTAGCTGTGACTATACTGCTATTTTTAAAATGCTAGCTCTGATTTAACTAGTGTGTCTATGCCTCCAGCTCCTGTGTCGATATATACTTTTTGTGGTAAGAAAGCAGCACTGGTGGATTTTTCTGAGTTTTTTTTTATTCAGAGTGAATGCAAAAGCCACTCCTAATCATACGATGCATATAATGCAATATGTGTAAAGGCACACACTAATCGATATTTTAATTATTTAATGTTGTATTGCTTGATTACAGAAATTCAGAAAGAACTTCCTCTTGTTGGAATCGGATGGTTTTTCCTGCTAGGATATATGACTGCTGTATTTAAAATAAAAGGCAGGAAAAGCAGCTTCTGGTTCTAGTGTGACAGTGGTGTAATAAGACTATGCAGTAAATTTTGTTCAGTAAGACACACAATAGTTGAATAGTCCTATACAGAAACTAAGGATTAGAGCCCATCTGAAAATAAGCTTATTTGAGGAGATGAACTTCAACTGTATAAGTAGTTAGAAAAATAAATTCTGAATTACAGTTCAGGCATTTCTTTGCCTCCTACTTGTGGTGCCTTTTTGCTGAAAGAGACCTAATTGTGACAGTGGACTGTGAGGTGAAACCTAGTGGCAGAGACGATAAGGCAGCTTGACAATAGAAACCGAACTTTAAGACATAGGCCTGGTCTACACTATGACTTTAATTCGGATTTAGCAGCGTTAAATCGAATTAACCCTGCACCCGTCCACACAACGAAGCCATTTATTTTGAAATAAAGTGCTCTTAAAATCGGTTTCTGTACTCCACCCCGATGAGCGGAGTAGCGCCAAAATCGATATTGTCATTTCGAATTAGGCTTAGTGTGGCCGCAATTCGATGGTATTGGCCTCCGGGAGCTATCCCACAGTTCACCATTGTGACTGCTCTGGACAGCAATCTGAACTCAGATGCATTGGCCAGGTAGACAGGAAAAGCCCCACGAACATTTGAATTTTATTTCCTGTTTGCCCAGCTTGGAGAGCACAGGTGACCACAGATAGCTCATCAGCACAGGTAACCATGCAGGCCGGTAATCGAAAAAGAGCACCAGCATGGACCGTACGGGAGGTACTGGATCTGATTGCTATATGGGGAGAGGATTCAGTTCTAGCAGAACTTCGTTCAAAAAGATGAAATGCCAAAACTTTTGAAAAAATCTCCAAGGGCATGATGGAGAGAGGCCACAATAGGGACTCAGATCAGTGCCGTGTGAAAGTCAAGGAGCTCAGACAAGCCTATCAAAAAACAAAGGAGGCAAACGGTCGCCCCGGGTCAGAGCCGCAGACATGCCACTTGTATACCGAGCTGCATGCAGTTCTAGGGGAGGCCGCCACCACTACCCCACCTCTGACCGTGGATTCCGAGGCGGGGGTAATCTCATCAGCTACACCTGAGGATTCTGCGGACGGGGAAGAGGAGGAGGAGGACGAGCTTGCGGAGAGCACACAGCACTCCGTTCTCCCCAACAGCCAGGATCTTTTTCTCAGCCTGACTGAAGTACCCTCCCAACCCAGTATCCAAGATCATGACCCCATGGAAGGGACCTCAGGTAAGTTTACCTTTTAAAATATAAAACTTGTTTTAAAAGCAAGCGTTTTTTAATTACTACTTTGCCCTAAGGACTTGGATGCATTCACGGCCAGTACAGCTACTGGAAAAGTCTGTTAACGTGCCTGGGGATGGAGCGGAAATCTTCCAGGGACATCTCCATGAAGCTCTCCTGGAGGTACTCCAAAAGCCTTGCCACAAGGTTTCTGGGTAGTGCAGCCTTATTCCGTCCTCCATGGTAGGACACTTGACCACGCCATGCTAGTAGCAAGTAATCTGGTATCATTGCATGACAAAGCCTGGCAGCGTATGGTCCCGGTGTTTGCTGGCATTCAAGCAACATCCGTTCTTTATCTCGCTGTGTAATACTCAGGAGAGTGATATCGCTCATGGTAACCTGGTTGAAATACGGGAATTTAATTAAGGGGACAGAGGTGGCCGTTCCTACTGGGCTGTTTGCCTGTGGCTGAAAAGAAATCCTTCCCTGCAGTTAGCCAAACGCGGGGAGGGGGAATTGGCCCTGAGCTTTTCGTGTTTGGCTAGCAGGGATCTTTCCTGATAGCCACGCAGTGGGGAGAGGGATAAAGTGATCATCCAGAGAATTGGATGGGGGTGAGGGGGTTAGTTTGTTTTCTGCTGCTGAAGGTTAACAGAAAAAACGCAGCATTCAACGGGCTTTGCTTGGTATGTGGGAAAGGAGGGCGCAGAAGCAGAAAGACAATGGCTTACCATGGCCGCATGCAAGCCGAATTCTGTTGCCCGGACCTGCGTCTGTGATCTCTAGCAGCAAAGCCACAGGCACTCAATATTAAGAGGCAAAATGCGACCTTGCACAGAAATCACATGTGCTATGTACTGTGAATAGTGTTGGTCACCGTGAAAGAGTATAAGCATTGTTCTGCAAAATGTATCTTTTTAAATACTTCTCACCCTTTTTTCCCTCCCTCCAGCAGCTGCAAATTTTTCAAGCCTCCCTCCTCCGTCCCGAAGGCTATCTCAGATAAGGCGTCAGAAAAAAGACGTGAGACGAGATGTTCGCAGAAATCATGGAATCCACCCGCAGTGAAAGAGCACATCTGAGTGAATGGAAGGACACGGTTTCAAAGTATAGGAAAGAAGCCAGTGAACGTGAGGACAGGATGGACCAACGTGAGGAGAGGAGAGATGCTTGAGATGAGAGGTGACGACAGGAAGATCAGAGGAGGCAGGATGCAACGCTGGGGCTGCTGTGTGAGCAAACAGACGTGCTCTGGCGTCTGGTGGAGCTTCAGGAATGGCAGCAGGATAACAGAGTGCCGCTACAGCCCCTGTATAACCCCCCTCCCTCCTCACCATGTTCCATAGACTCCTCAACCAGATGTGTAAGAACGCGGGGGGGGGGGGGGGGGAGAGGAGGCTCCGTACACCCTCCCATTCCACCCCAGTGGACAGCCCAAGCAAAAGGCTGTCATTTTTTTAACCTTTTTTTAGTGGCCTTTTCCTTCCCGCCGATCCTCCTCCCAAACCCCACCCGGGTTCCCTCCCTCTTTTTCTAATCTATTAATAAAGAATAAATGATTTTTAAACAATAGTGACTTTATTACCTTTGAAAGGAAGCTGGGGGAAGGTGGAGGGTGGGTTCCTTACAGAGAATGAGTCAATAAAGGGGGCGGGATTTCATGAAGGAGAAACAAACAGAAATTTCACACTGTAGCCTGGCCAGTCATGAAACTGGTTTTCAAAGCTTCTCGGATGTGCAGCGCTTCCTGGTGTGCTCTTCTAATCGCCCTGGTGACTGGCTGCGCGTAATCAGCAGCCAGGCGATTTGCCTCAGCCTCCCACCCCGCCATAAAGGTCTCCCCCTTACTTTCACAGAGATTGTGGAGCACACAGCAAGCAGCAATAACAATGGGGATATTGGTTTGGCTGAGGTCTGAGCGAGTCAGTAACAATCGCCAGCGACCTTTTAAATGTCCAAATGCACATTCTACCACCATTCTGCACTTGCTCAGCCTGTAGTTGAACAGCTCCTGACTCCTGTCCAGGCTACCTGTGTATGGCTTCATGAGGCATGGCATTAAGGGGTAGGCTGGGTCCCCAAGAATAACTATTGGCATTTCAACATCCCCAACGGTTATTTTCTGGTCCGGGAAGTAAGTCCCTTGCTGCAGCCGTTTAAACAGATTAGTGTTCCTGAAGACGCAAGCGTCATGAACCCTTCCCGGCCAGCCCACATTGATGTTGGTGAAACGTCCCTTGTGATCCACAAGTGCTTGCAGCACCATTGAAAAGTACCCCTTGCGGTTTATGTACTGGGTACCCTGGTGCTCCAGTGCCAAAATAGGGATATGGGTTCCATCTATCGCCCCACCACAGTTAGGGAATCCCATTGCAGCAAAGCCATCCACTATGACCTGCACATTTCCCAGAGTCACTACCTTTCGTAGCAGCAGCTCAGTGATTGCTTTGGCTACTTGCATCACAGCAGCCCCCACAGTAGATTTGCCCACTCCAAATTGATTCCCGACTGACCAGTAGCTGTCTGGCGTTGCAAGCTTCCGCAGGGCTATCGCCACTCGCTTCTCAACTGTGAGGGCTGCTCTCATCTTGGTATTCTGGCGCTTCAGGGCAGGGGGAAGCAAGTCACAAAGTTCCATGAAAGTACCCTTACGCATGCGAAAGTTTCGCAGCCACTGGGAATCGTCCCACACCTGCAACACTATGCGGTCCCACCAGTCTGTGCTTGTTTTCCGGGCCCAGAATCGGTGCTCCACGGATAGAACCTGCCCCATTAACAACATGATCTCCAAAGCATCGGGGCCCGCGGTTTGAGAGAATTCTGTGTCCATGTCCATGTCCTCATCACGCTTGTCGCTGCGCTGCCATCGCCGCCGCCTCCTCGCCTCGTTTTTCTGGTCCTGGTTCAGCATAAACTGCACAAGAACGCGCGAGGTGTTTACAATGTTCATGACTGCTGTCTTGAGCTGAGCGGGCTCCATGCTTGCCGTGGTATGGAGTCTGCAGTGTTCACCCAGGAAAAAAGCGCGAAATGGTTGTCTGCCGTTGCTTTCATGGAGGGAGGGGTGAGGCTGTACCCAGAACCACCTGCGACAATGTTTTTTGCCTCATCAGGCACTGGGATCTCAACCCAGAATTCCAATGGGCGGGGGAGACTGCGGGAACTATGGGATAGCTATGGGATAACTACCCACAGTGCAACGCTCCGGAAATCGACGCGAGCCCCGGGTACATGGACGCACACCGCCGAATTAATTTGCTTAATGTGGCCGCATACATTCGACTTTATACAATCTGTTTCCAAAATTCAAATTCTGTAAATTCGGATTAATCCCGTAGTGTAGACATACCCATAGATACAAAATGGGAAAGTATTTAACAATAGGCACTTTACATCTAACAAATTAACATTTTATTTCAATCATAAACATAAAAGTTCTTCTTATGGCCCCCAGCGTGGGGCATCTGGACTGGGAATCAAAGCCATATCTCCAGCCCAGTAGTACACAGTATTAACCCTTAGGCCCATGAATTGACACGCTTCCTCACCAACCATCTCATACTTGCTAAACCATGATGCAAGAGATCAGGCGTCAAGCCTGTGGCGCTTGCGTGGCAATGCAAAACAATAGCCCCAGTCTTCTGAAGAGATAGAGACCCCAAAGACTGAAACAGGGAGGGTAACGCTGGGTTGCAGTCAGTCTCTCTCTCTCAAAAATATCTTGGGAGGGATGATCACTGGTGAGGGGTTAGGGTGGGGAAATAGTCATGTCTCTGACAGTGGTCAGTATTAGATGTTTCAGAGGAAGGTGCAGGAAACTCCATAACAGACAATAGGGTAAGTTTCTAGTTTGGAATAAATCTTCAAGTGTAATTTGTTTTGCATTCTGAATACTTGTGTTTGTCACTGCTACCATTTGCCTGTTGGGGATGAATTCTGCACTGGGCTCTCTTATGTTACTTCTCTGAGCTATTCCTTCGTTCATTTATCAGTACAACTCTCCCATTTCACCTGAGAATCTCCTCTGCTGTCTAATGTTATAACTGCTTTTTTTTGAGTGGGCAAGGACACAGTAGCATTGTATGTGTACTTAAACAAATCTTACTGGCTGTATCACTTTTTAGTAAATTAATGACATTCCATCATTGGGTAATGAAGGAGAAAGCACTTCTGTGAAACCCCCGAAGACTTCAGCACTGGTTCTGAGCAGTGATCCTATATCCTAGTCAGTGAGAGGCTTTAGCATTGGCTGATGGGGCATACCCAGAACACTTTTGGGGTAATGGAAAATGCAGTGCATGTTCTTGGGAGGTGTGCTGAGTGCTTGGGTGATAGAGAATGTGATGCTGCCTCTGGCAGAAGACCCAGGAATGTAATGCAGTGCATGTTTGAGAAGCAATCACTGTGCTTCAGTGAGTCTTGTTGCAGACTTTGAGGCTCTGCTGCCAGGTAAGTGGAGCACCACTGGAGCTGTGCAGGGCTGCATATTATGGGCTATTGCCAGAGCAGTTCTTGTTAGCAACAGTTTATGTATTGTTTTGATCAATGTAATTTGAATGGAACTATACTTCACTTTATCCAAATGTAAATCCTTGCTTGGAATGACAAATCCCATGTAAATTTTTTGGGTAGTCACACACAATTCTATATTCTTATTAAGTTTCTGCTACCCCGTTAAATTTATTTTGAATCATATACTTAATAGCAAGCCATAAACCCAGTTTCTTCTCCAGTGATCACAGGATAGCTATATGTCATGCAATTCCTATAACTCAGCATTGCTATAGAATCCTTGTGCAGTCAGGAGAAATATTTTGCAAGGGACCTTGCTTCTAGTACCATGGAATGATCAGTTAGTAGGAGAGCAGGGTGTAAGCAGGGTTGTGAGTTCAATCCTTGAGGGGGCCACTTAGGGATCTGGGGCAAAAATCAGTACTTGGGGAAGGAATAGCTCAGTGGTTTGAGCATAGGCCTGCTAAACCCAGGGTTATGAGTTCAGTTCTTGAGGGGGGGCCACTTAGGGATCTGGGGCAAAATTGGTCCTGCTAGTGAAGGCAGGGGGCTGGACTCGATGACCTTTCGGGGTCCTTTCCAGCTCTATGAGATAGGTATATCTCCATATATTATTATTATTATTATTTATTATAAGCAAAATAAGACTTGAGAATCATGTAAAACTTTCCTTTTTTTGAGTGTATGGCAACCTGTAGGCACAACATAGACCTCACAAGTTTGAACAAGTAACCGGCAAATTCTCTCATATACTTATCCTTATAGAAGTTACAATAGCCCACCTGTCCAATAGATGATGTATTATCTGTGCTGTATATGAACTTGCTGTTCATATACAGCAGATAGTGAGGATAATAAGCTGGTTGTTTCTATACAATTTGAATCCTATGTACCAGTCAAAGTAACCCCTTCTTTTTACTTCAAGTCCTTAGAAAACGCAAGGAAACTACATTAGTAAGGGCCTTAGAAGTACCTATGATTCAGTTTTACTTCTCTTATTTGCTTGTGTTGATTGATGTGTGTACAGCAGGGTATCCAGTCTTTATTTTATTTAAGCACTGGCTTGTCTACATTACCCGCTGGATCAATGGGCAGCAATCGATCCAGCGGGGGTCGATTTATCGTGACTAGTATAGATGTGATAAATTGACCGCCAAGCGCTCTCCCGTCAACTCCGGTACTCCACCGGAGTGAGAGGCGCAAGCAGAGTCGACGGGGGCGCGTCAGCAGTCAACTCACCGCAGCGAAGACACTGCAGTGAGTAGATCTAAGTATGTTGACTTCAGCTACGTTTCGTAACTTAGATCGATCCCCACCCCCAGATCTAAGAGTGTGCTTCTTGCCACCTGCTTCAATTTTGCTAGGCTAAGCAAGCAGAGTTTTTAGGTTCCCCCTGTAAAATAGGTTCTCCATTCCCCTGAACATCCTAGTAACCCTTCCCTGGACCTATTCAAATTTGAATTTCTTGAACCTGGGTGACCAGAATTGTAAGGATTCCAGATGAGGTCTTACCAGTGCTTTGTACAATGGTTTCCCTATGTCTACTGGTAATACTTCTCCTGATACAGCCTAGAAACACATGTGCCCTTTTTGTGGTTGCATCACATTGGTGGCTCATAGTCACCCTGTGATTGACTTATACATCCAGTTCTTTCACCACCTCGAGTCGTTTCCAACTTATGAACCCCAGCTTATAGCAGAAATTCTAATTAGTACCTATGACCTTGCACTTTGTACTATTGTGCCATTTGAAGGGTTAGGGTTAGGGTGCCATTTGAAGATCCCTTTCTATTGTAGGTATTCTGAGACTGGTGTGCCCTATGTGCCCAGTGGTATTTGTTAATTCTGCATTTGATTGTAGAGAGTGGCAGCGTTCCCTACATTTAGGTTACCTAACTCTTTCCGATATTAAAAAATACTTCTGACCTTTTTTGAAGTGCTCCAACACCTCCCTACTTTCAGACAGTACAGCTACTCCTGCATTGTAACCTATTATTTCACTAAGTGTCCACTAGTGGCTGGTCCCAACTTTCTTGTGCTGCCATCTAATCTAGTTAGTCCTTTAGCTCAAGTAGTAGAGGTCTGTGCTTAGGGTTTAGGGTTCAAACCCTGTTGCTGGTGCATGATTGGTGGAGAGGCATTATTATAGTTGCACATAATGGGTCATTAAAGATTGTATCAAAAGGGATGCAAGGGATTGGAATCAAGGTTACATGGATTTAAATCTGGGATCTCCTAATTTTTGAGTGTTTTGAGTTTGCCACAAAATAACTTTTCTTTTTTATGTAATCTTACCTAAATCAAGAAAAATGTAATGTATAATAATCAGAAAGGAGAGAATCAAATGTACTTAATATTACGCCTGGGCTGAGCTACACACTCATGTTAGAATTAAACAGATTTCCTTAGCTGGCTGTTGGATTCTCAGGCTCTGGAACTGTTTAAATATCCTTGATGTTTTCCTATAGATGATGTTTTTATTGTTCATTAAACAATAAATTTGTCAATAGACAAATATTCAGAGGGGAATAATCTATAACACTCAGATTTTCCACTTCAGTCCTCAATTAAGGTTGGAGGGAGAGGGGGTGAGTTGGAAGAAACAAACCATTAGATAAATCTTACTCTTAATTAAGGTACCTCCTGCTTCCCCTCAGGCCAAGATACAGTTGATCCAGAAAATAAACACCATCTTTCAAAGCAAGCCTCATGTTAACCAGTGCATATAATCTAAACCAGTTTTTAAAAGAGTGTTTCATAGAAGTATGAAATTCAAAAGGAAGAATGTCATGGATTATATTGGGATTATATGAAGTAATGACTATAGAAAAGCATTTGTAAACCCATGACATCAGACTAAACTAATTAGTAGTCTGGTAGAATGAAATTTTCATTTCATCCCTATCAGCCTCTTCTCAACCCCTCTCACCCCCCACCTCACAATTCCAGCCAGTGTGGTATCCAGTAAAAAATTCACTTCATCATTGTCCAAGAAAATATATTTTCCCCAGCCAATTTAACATTTTTCCTGGGGGAAAACACTGCTACCTCAACCTCAGTTAAAACAGAACTAAGTTTTCAGTAACTCTCTCTGTTTTCTTCTTTGGTAAATTTCCTATGCTGAATAGAGGAATATGAGAACATTTAATCCTAAATATGTTGCTTTTTTTTGTTTTTGTTTTGATGAATTTTCAATAAGAACTGATTAAATGTTACCCAAGAGTATAAGAATTTGCATACTCTTCCTAATTTGGGTTCTTAATAGTTTGTCCAGGGATTCTTGTTAGTTTTGTATATTTCTAATAGTAGAAAACCTTTTCTTCTATGGCAGTCTCAATTGTAACCTGGACATAATCAGACATTTCTGGCAAAATAGGTGTTCTACAATAGCGAGAATTTTTAGATTAAATTTCAGGTTAAACAAAAGAAATAGTATTTTTCAATTCACCTCATACAAGTATTGTAGTGCAATCTCTTTATCATGAAAGTGCAACTTACAGATGTATTTTTTTTTTACATAACTGCACTCAAAAACAAAGCAATGTAAAACTTTAGAGGCTACAAGTCCACTTAGTCCTACTTCTTGTTCGGCCAATTGCTAAGAGAAACAAGCTTGTTTACATTTACAGGAGATAATGCTGCCAACTTCTTAATTACAATGTTGCCTGAAAGTGAGAACAGGCGTTTGCATGGCACTATTGTGGCTGGCATCAGAAGATATTTACGTGCCAGATGCACTAAAGATTCATATGCCTCTTCATGCTTCAGCCATCCTTCCAGAAGACATGCTTCGTGCTGATGATGCTCGTTAAAAAAATAATGTGTTAATTACATTTGTGACTGAATTCTTTGGGGGAGAATTGTATGTCTCCTGCTCTATTTTACCCACATTCTACCATATATTTCATGTTATAGCGGTTTCGGATGATTACCCATTTTAAGAACACTTTCACTGCAAATTTGACAAAATGCAAAGAAGATAGCAACGCTACATTTCTAAAGATAGCTACACCACTCGACCCAAGGGTTAAGAATCTGAAATGCCATCCAACATCTGAGAAAGATGAGGTGTGGAGCATACTTTCAGAAGTCTTAAAAGAGCAACACTCTGATGCGGAAACTACAGAACCCAAACCACCAAAAAAGAAAATCAACCTTCTGCTGGTGGCATCTGACTCAGAAGATGAAAATGAACATGCGTCGGTCTGCTTTGGATTGTTATCGAGCAGAACCAGTCATCGGCATGGATGCATGTATTCTGGAATGGTGGTTGAAGCATCAACGGACATATGAATCTTTAGCACATCTGGCATGTAAATATCTTGCAACACCGGTTTCAACAGTGCCATGCGAGCACCTGTTCTCACCTTTAGATGACATTGTAAACAAGAAGCAGGCAGCATTATCTTCTGCAAATGTAAACAAATTTGTCTGAGTGTTTGGCTGAACAAGAATTAGGACTGAGTGGATTTGTAGGCTCAAGTTTTACATTGTTTTATTTTTGAATGCAGGTTTTTTTGTACATAATTCAACATTTGTAAATTCAACTTTCATAATAAAGAGATTGCATTACTGTACTTGTGTTAGGTGAATTGAAAAATACTATTTCTTTATCATTTTACAGTGCAAATATTTGTAATAAAAATAATTATAAAGTGAGCACTGTACACTTTTCCATTTTGTTGTAATTGAATAATCCCATAGGGCTACATTCTGAGAGGTAGAGCACCTGGAACTCCCCGTGACATCTCAGTCGTTCAGAATATCTTGGGATATGGCCCACAGAGTGCAGTAAAACCCCAATTTTCTGCTGTAATTACCCACATGAGAGAAAATAATGTATTTCTCATTGGTGTGTTGTATTGCATTATGTTCTGCAATTACTTGAAATAGGTCTGACAATATATTAAAAATACTTTGCACATTACATTGGCCAGAACAACATATTTAAAATCTATAATGTCAACCATTGAAAAATGAGCTCTAGCAAGGTGGGAACAAGCATTTGAGAGCAGGCACCAGTGCTTAATTTGTGCCAGGGCTGAGTTCCGATACCTCTAGGCTTGTCAGTTCATAGCCCTGGCACTTCTGGGCTTGCTGTGTCAGTTGTGAAAGTGGAAAAAAAAAATTCCTTCAGCCTCGGCACCCCTTTTATTACAAATTAAGCACTGGCTGGCACTTGCATAACACTGTTTGGAAGCAGAAGAGAGCACCATGTGTTAGCAGTGCAATGTCAAGGCAGGGGATAGAATGGCGTGCAGGACAGGAATTAATTTCTTGGGAGAGCAGCTGGTGTCAAGCTGGTTGTGCTGTGATTGACAAGCAGCAAGTAGCATAATTGAAGAGTACAGCCATTAACCTCTCCATCATCATGCTGTTTTGTCTGACCTATAGCTTTGGGAAGAGAGACCTGCTGAATCTGAATGTCATGGATCAACCTGTAAACTCCACTTTTATTCAGGTTAAAATGACATTTCAATTCTACTAACACTTGACATAACGTGACTAGATCTCTCTTCCTGCCCATTGCTCCCATCTCTGCATCCACCAGGGAGTCTACTCAGTTGGTCTTGGGTATAACCAAGGTTTCTAGATATTCTATTTAGATTCTGATCTTTTAAGACCCTGTGGGAGTTAGATGCCCAACTTCCATGTAATGGGTATTGGTCATCTAACTTCACAGGCTCTTTTGAAAATGACAGCCTTATCCAATGGCCCTCCAATATTATATATGGACGTCAGGGTGTGTGTGTATTCCACATATGATAAGTGTATGAATGCTAGTATATTTTGCTTCTGTGTCTCTTTGGTTGATCATATATTTGCTGAACTATCCAGGTAAATTCACTGGATAGTACATTATTTTTATGATGCTAAGCAGAAGTTGTGTCCCGGCAGGCTAGAGGGAATGTTGTTGTATGTCTGATAGCTGTATCCATCTGCAGTTGGTGTCTGTTGCTTACAGACAGTTTGCAGCCTTCAGAATTCCCACAAAATGATCCATGGGCTGAAAGAAAGTATGCTTTTCTGTTTTTGGTGACATCTGTTGTTTTCATTCTTAAATATAAATTTTTAAAGAAATGGCAATGGTTCTAGCCCTTGATGGTTAAAGCACAAGTCTTGTTGTATGGCCGGGGTTGCTTGGCAACCAGAAAGAGAGCAGGGAGGAGGGGAGAACCAGAAGCTTCCGAATGAATGAACAAAAGCACCTGTTGTGGAGTCAGAGACATGTGATGTGGGTGGGGGGAATCACACCCCACAATAGGCATGCAGCAGATAGGAATGATTCCTGAAGTATTAGGTGGAGGCTGTGACATGATCACAACTATCTTCTGATTTAGCCACAATAGTAAAAACTAATTATTTCTAGAGTTCTCCTTCGGGAAACCCCCCCACGACCCTGACAGTGCTCCCCATTTGTTCTCTGCTTTCAGCCCTTGTTGATGGCTCCACAGCGTAGCTGCCAGTTTTTTGGAGCCAATCAGTGTTGGTGTTTAATGTCCAGAAGGCTGTTATGAGTGACATGATGCTCTCCCTTTCCCACATTGCTCACAGCATAGGGAGTAGGAGAACTGGGATGGGAATTGAAGCTAATTCTTCCTCGGGCTTTTAACTTAATCACTTAAACTTATGTGGTAGGAACGATCAGATAGAAAACTGAGCTTCACAGTAGCATTCTGACATTGCATTAAAGCAGTTCCGTTCCAATCGTTGAAGCACTTACTGCCTTTGACAGCTCTGGAATTAGAGTGTTGTCCAAAACACTGCGTGCCACATGCCGAAGTTGCCAGAAGCTTCTAATCTGGATGCGGCTGCACTGGATTTGTTCTCACACATCTTGATCAGCCTCCATTTGTCTCCCTAGCAGTAGAACAGTGTGCACACCCTGGAAATATGGGGGAAGAAGAGCCTCAACTGATTACAAGTGTCATAGCATCCTAATAAATATTCACACGAGGTGAGAAAACAGACCAAGAGTGCGTGGCATAACCAGCTGTTTTTACTAAACTGAATTGTGACAGACGTTCCCACTGGCTTCTTTTCTGGGGGGAAATATCAGACTGAGTGAGATGATCCGGAAGGAGAACAGCTGATTGGGAATGAGGCACAAGTCTGGACTTCCTGGGGTTTCTCCCTGTTTAAGCAGAGTCATGTATTTCAATCATGAGTTTTATTTTGGTGATATTGTGTCCTTGGTTGGAGTTATAGCAATGACTTGAACTAAATCTGCTTCAGTTATTGGCCTTAGAGAATGACACAGGCCAGGGCCATCCCAAAACAGACTGTTGCAATTGCCTGCTGCTTTGCAGTATGCTTTATTTATTATTGTTCCCTTTCCTCTAATCTCTGACTCTTGTCTGTCTATCTTTAGATTGTTAGCTCCTTGGAGAAGGGCCCATCCTCCTTGAATGTTTGGAAAGGGCTGGTCATGCAGTGGGCACTACCACTAATAAATAATAATACAGTAGTTGTAGCATTGGCAGCCATACCTTACCCGGCAACTGTTGCAGCATAGGGCAGGGTCTCACCAAGCGAGATGGCCTATCAGGCTGAGGAGAGGAGTGTCTTTTTGGGACCTGGGAAAATCAGACAGAGAGAGGAGAAGGCTGGCTCAACTCTTCTCCTGCAAGATGCTGGGTTTGCCTGTCCTGTGTACAGCTGGCAGGATCACTTGGTGATCTGCCTGGATCTTCTCTCAATTCTCATTTCAAAGCTGGGGAGGTGCCAGCTGCCCAATGGGTGGGTTGGTTTGAGGGTGCTAGATGTAGCACCCTGGTCACTGAGATTGCTGCAGCCTTGGGAAAATGGTGGGCTTAACTGGAGTTAATTAACCAGTTTCCACTGGGGATTACTGACATTTGGGTGGCAATTGTCTAATGAAGTAATTGATTCAGTAATTAGGAGGATATATTTGGGAGGAACTGAGAAGTAAAAAGGGGGGCTCAATGAGTGAGCCAGGAAGAGGAGAGAAAGGTGTGTGGAAGTTTACCTATGGTTGTATATCTAGGGTTCCTTCTGTCATGCTTAGAAACTGAAGATTAAAAGCACACATGGTGAAAGGGGAGCAGCTTGTGTGTATCCGTGGCTCTGAGACCACAAGAACAGGCGAGGTAGCAGTGCTCACAGGGTAGACAGACATGCCAACTCTCATTCATGATCTCGCGATAGAACTCTGAGTTTTTTTTCTCAGCAGCAGCATATTCCTGAAATGGGTTTCCAGCCAAACAGGAGTTACCCCACCCTAAATAAAGGAATGTGATTTCTCCAGGAGGCAGTTACTTTCAAAGTATTTTGAAAGACAATGAGAATTCATGTACATAGATGAACAAAGCTATCAAGCTAAGGGGGGTGGGGGGGGAAGAGAGAGAGAGGCAGCCTGGCTAAACCCCAGCAGGGAAGAGAAACTTCATCTGAGATATAAAGAAGGGAGCAGGGCCGGCTTTAGGAAGTGCGGGGCCCGATTCGAACAGTTTCGACGGGGCTCCAGCAGGGATGACTAAAAAAAAAAAAAAAAAACACATAAAAAAACACGCGGGGCTTGTACTCACCGGGTGGCACTCCTAGTCTTCGGCGGTGGGTCCTTCACTCGCTCCGGGTCTTCGGCGGCACTGAAGGACCTGCTGCCGAAGTGTTGCCGAAGACCCGGAGCGAGTGAAGGACCCGCCGCTGAAGTGCCGCTGAAGACTCGGAGTGCCGGCGGCTGAGTAAAGATTAAAAAGGAGCCTCTAGCCAGAGAAGGGATTCTCGGCCACTTGCCCCCACCCCAGCAGACCTGCCACTGGGTGCGGGGCCCTCTTAGCCGCGGGGCCCGATTCGGGGGAATTGGTGGAATTGGCCTAAAGCCGGCCCTGGAAGGGAGTAAGGGCCAAACCTCAAATAAGCAACTGAATCAACTGGAAAAAAAAAAATCCTGACATTTTAGAGCTCTAAAAGTGAGGTTTAATTTTGCTTAGAAATCCTGTCAGCCGCCCCAGGCGTGGATGGGGCTCCAGCTGTCAGTCCCAGGCGGCTGCTCCCCTGCCAGCCTAGGAAGTGAGAGAGGGCTCCCCCACTGCAGCTCCCCGAGGCCTGGGGAGGGTGAAGAACCCTAAGGAGCAGGAGTGAGGCTGGGGGGCTGAAGTGAAGCGGGTGAGGGTTGATGGGATAGGAGGGCTGTATTGATGGGTTCTGAGCAGATGGCTTGGTGCTGGGAGGGTGAACTGAGGGCGGTAGGACAGGGGACTGAACTGGTGGGGTGGTGATGGTAACTGGGGGGGCTGAATTGAGAGGGGTTAGATGGGGACAGAACTGATGGGGGTCTGGGGGACAAGATTAATTACTGGAAAGGCGACGGACTGATGTGGGAGTGAGAGCTCCTACACCAGGGTCAAAATCCCCTTATCTAGTATATGTGGGAAGTGGGCAACACAATTGTCACATGCAGACATCTGGGGATGGGCTGAGGGAGCTAAAAAAAATCAAGACACTGACCTAAAAACACAATATAATCTGTTTTAAAAAATCATGATTGCTGGGACAATCTCATGATTTTTTGATCTCTTGAAGTTGGCATTACTGGGCTAGGTGAAGGGATACCCTCTGACAACTGGGCAGCAGGTAAGGGTTTGCCTGCCAGCTCCTCTGGTCTTCTGGAGCAGCAGAGGGTGATAGAAATCACCAAAAGGAGAATTTGGCGACTTCTGCCCAAGTGAGATCAGAAACCCCAAGGGGATTCGTGTTTGGAAATCTTTTCCAAAGAGATTGCTTTAGACCCACATCTTGATTAGATTAAACTTGTCTCCATAGCAGCAGTAAAAGAGCTTGCTGTGGAATGGGAGGGGACGGTCACAATCAGAGGCAGGTTCCTGAACAATATATTTTCTTTTCAGAATCATAAAAGGTCAATGAAATAGCTGAAACTTCTTAAACTAATATCAGGGTCATAATTTAAATCTACAAAACAATCACCTTCCCTGGTAAGACACAGTTATTTAAGGCCTCAAATGAAAACAAAAGTTAAAATACATTTTCTTCCCAGTGAACCACAGGAATGAACATGTTGCTGTGAGACTATTACATAAATAATTCACAGGCACAACATTATATTTAAATAATGTAACGCTCTGGATGCAAACAGTCACCAGCCAGGACATTCTGATTTACAACCCAAACCTCCATCCTTAAGCTGCCTTATCTGTAATCCTCACAATGCCTGTTCTAAGTATATACCCAGCAGTGCTGTTGCTAGCTAAAAAGGAGCTATGCCCCTTTATTTTATTTGTATGTATTTTATTTTAATTTTTATTTGATTTTGCCACCTCTCTTCCCCAGGTCTGTGCTACTTGTCCCTGCTAGGACTTTGGCTGTTTCTTATTTTGTCCAGAGTAGTTCCCTCCTCTCCCCCACCCCCATATCTATATTCCTACTCCATGGCCACAGAGGACTGGATGGCACTCCCTTTGGAGTCTGCAAATGAAGGCCCTTTGGGGGGCCCTTTGCATTCAGTGTGAGATTCCCTTCTCTGTGGGCTGAGTGCTTAGCTGACCACTCAGCTGAGTCCTGTAAATTTTCTCTCTCCTGCAGAGTGTGGCTCACTGGTACATCCTGGATGTAGTGTTTTTTAAACTGCTCTTTGTCTGAAGTACTTGCACATTCTTGACAAATCACTCATTCTTTCTGTGCCTCAGTTCCCCATCTGTGAATTGGGTGTAATACTTATTTCTCCCATGTTTTCTCTCTTATTCACTTAGACTGAAAGCTTTTTGTGGCAATGACTGCTTCTTACTATTTGTATGTATAGCTCATAGTCCAGTGGGGTCCCCACTTTGGATATGGGCAGTAGGTACTACCATAGTACTTCTAATAATTAAATAATAATAAAGTAATGACAAATCTGTCAGTTAAATTTCTTCCTGTAAAAAATTTAAAACTAGCCTGAAGGAAGCACTAAAACTGACTGTAGGGAAGGGAGCCCAATAAGACCTAATGGGCCTGCTTTTGTGATTTAAGTGGGGGGAAGCTAAACCTTTAGGAAGGTTCCTAGAGATCCAGAATTTGTTTTATTAAGTGTTTTCTGTTCACAAAGATGCCTAAAAGCAAAAGAGTGCCCTGGAAATAAGGGGACACATCGGCGCAGACATATTGGTCTGCGTCAAACCTCCCTGTTGGCCCTAGCAATGATACTTATGTTGGGATCAGGGCTCTGGGCTGATAGCTCAGACTTTCCTCCTCTGATGGAGTTTATGCTGCTTGTGGCATTAGTATGTTATGCATGCAGAATGCCATAGTCACTGCAAGATCCCATAGAAGGAGAAGCTGGAGTGAAGCTCAGGTTTCAGTAATTAGCATGTGTGGCAAGTAAATGCCTGAAACCCGGGAGAGGAGGGAAGGGATTTTGATTTAAAGTCTGGAATATTTGACAGTTTTCCCAGTATGAAAGCTCCTCTCCAGAAGTCCTGAGAGGGATGAACTTGTAAACACAGAACTCTTCTTCTGGGGTTACCAAAGGGGAGGTTCATATGATGGTGGTAATGAGGCATCATCCATATCTGTATGGCTGGAGAATCTGCACATTGACAAGGCTTCATGGTTAGTTTGCATTTTCACTCTAATCTGCCATTTTATGTGTAAAGAATGGAGTTTGCCCCCTCTTTATCCTTGCCTTACTACTCTCTGGGATTCTGTAAATATGGAGAGTGTGATATTCAGAATGAAGTTTCATTCGCAACTGAGATGGCAGCTGGCTGGTGGGAGCCGCACCGTACTACAGAAGGATGGGAGGGGCTCTGCACCCTTTTCTTCCTTGGTGATAAAGGGGTTGGGGAAGTTCTCCCTTTCAGGATACCAAAGGGTGGAATGTAATAACCACATGATAGATGCCTGTTTTTTACCTAGTGGACATTAAATGAATAACATTTCATCATGAGATTCAGTGCTTTTTAAAGGAGAAAAAATAGGAGTGGAAGATGGAGATAGATCTCTTGAAACTGAGGACCTTGCTGGGAACCAGCCACAACAACCCCAACTCTCCTTACACTTGCACTGAGTAGCTCAGCAGGCAGTATGTATCTATCTGAACTTGCTTTCTGGTAAGGGACGTGTTGAAATGTGACTTACAGTCAAGAGGTAACATTGCAGCCTTCACTGTAAGCAGATTGTGTATCACTCCCTTTCCACAGGTTTCTTTTCACCTCATCATGTTAGACTGCTCTCTCACATCCAGTTGCTGAAGCGTAATGGCTTTAGCAGCATCATGAGTGAGATTTCAGCACACTATTTTATTTGCCTTGTATAAAAATTTATCCCCTGCTCCCTGTATTTTGCCACTTCTGTTGCATTGACAGTTTTCCATATTTGCAAAGGTAGTCCTGACCTATTGGATTTTCCTTTTCTATTTTAATATAAAGTTCTCACATCGAGAACATATCAGATATTAAACTGATAAGAACAGACACTACACTTTCATCTTAGCTCTAAGGATGATAGGCACTGATAGGCCAAGCAGAGCCACGCATTAATGCTATAGACCAATCGTTCTCAAACTGTGGGTCGGGACCCCAAAGTGGGTATGACCCTGTTTTAATTGGGTCGCCAGGACTGGCATTAGACTTGCTGGGGCCTGGGGTGTCAGCCCTGAGTGGTGGGGTTCAGGCTGGTTCAGGCTTCAGTTTCCCCTTGGGGACACACAGTAATTTTTGTTGTCAGAAAGGGGTCACAGTGTAATGAAGTTTGAGAACCACTGTTATAGACCTACCACGCCTCATAATGGTTAGGCCCATGCTTCTCAGAGAGTGCAACTTTTTTCTGGGTCCACATTTGGCTGACAGAGCTAACATACAAAGTTGAGGGTGCTGGAATCATAGAATCATAGAATAGATGGGTTGGAAGGGACCTCAGGAGGTCATCTAGTCCAACCCTCTTCTTAAAGCAGGACCAATCCCCACTAAATCATCCCAGCCAGGGCTTTGTCAAGCCTGACCTTAAAAACCTCTGAGGGCATGGCTACACTTGCAGATGTAGAGCGCTGTGAGTTAAACCCGCCTTCGGAGAGTGCAGTAGGGAAAGCGCTGCAGTCTGTCCACACTGACAGCTGCTTGCACACTGGCATGGCCACATTTGCAGCACTTGCAGCAGCATTGGGAGCAGTGCATTATGGGCAGCTATCCCAGCATGCAAGTGACTGCAACGTGCTTTTCAAATGGAGTAGGGTGGGGTGGATTGTGACAGGGAGTGTTGTGTGTATGTGGGGGGAGGGAGAGTGGGTTTTTGGGGTGCTGAGAGCATGTCAGCATGCGGTCTTGTAAGTTCAGACAGCAGTAGACCTCCCACTCCCCCCCGCCTCTCTCTCTCTCTCACACAGCATTCCACAGTAACGGCTTGCATGCCGGCTGTCAGAAATGGAGCTTTGAAAGGGCATTTCTGCATTCCTACAGGTGTTCAAAACAGTGACAAGAGTGGCCACTTGAAGGCCACTTCACACCCCTGAACAACTAAAGTTTTAGCACTGAAAGTGCTTCACTAATTTCTCATGCTGCAGAGAGCTGTGATTCTTCTCAGAGTCCCAGTTAAGTTCTCTATCTACAGTGTGTGCTTTACAAAGGAGCTCCTTCCTTGCCAATGACTAGACATTCCATCCAAAAGACCAGGAAAGTGTTTGCCCAATCCTCTAATTTGTCTAGGTCCCTCTGTATCCTATCCCTACCCTCCAGCATATCTACCACTCCTCCCAGTTTAGTGTCATCTGCAAACTTGCTGCGAGTGCAGTCCACACCATCCTCCAGATCATTAATGAAGATATTGAACAAAACCGGCCCCAGGACCTACCCTTGGGGCACGCCGCTTGAAACCGGCTGCCAACTAGACATGGAGCCATGGATCAATACCCATTGAGCCTGACGATCTAGCCAGCTTTCTATCCATCTTATAGTCCATTCATCCAGCCCATACCTCTTTAACTTGCCGGCAAGAATACTGTGGCAGAGCCTTCTCATCATTAGGCCCAAGTCTCTTGACGGTAAGCTCATAGGAAATCAGGAATAGTCTTACAGAATGAGAGCAGGGCATGTGCAGAGGAAGAAACCCAGGATTAATTATGAGGAGAATGGGAAAGAGACTAGACAGTTCTGTTTTCTATAATCCTTGTACAGCCTCTATATATTATTGTCAAAAGCACTTAAAATGTTGAGAGATCACCAATGTTTTCCTTGCCAATTTGTGAATCCAAAACACACATCTGAGGTCTTCACCTGGATTGGGCTGAGAATCCACGGACATTGTAAATTATATTGTGCACATTAATTAAGAAATAGTAGTCTTGGTTTAAGGCATTGGTCTGGCACTAAAGAGATTACCAGCTCCATTACAAACTCCCTATTTGACCAAGCCACTTCCCCTCTCTGTGTCTCAGTTTCCCACTCAATAGAATGGGTACAATAATACTCCCTTTCTCTCATCCTTTTTTTATTTTGTCTACTTAGACTGTAAACTTTCTGGGGACGGGGTCTCAGTATATATATGCACAGTGTCTAGCATAATGTGGATCCAGTCTCACAAAAAAATGAAACAACAGTAGGTCATAACACACTTTGGAACTTTTAGGGAGTGTTAAGGGTCCATACAGCCAATTAGTGTGTGGCAAGTTAGAGTACTCTAGATGTACAGCCCAGTTTTCCATGCGCTAACCATTCATGCAGATGTGCCCTTAGTCTCTTCCTGTATGTTCCCATAATGTACCAAAAATATTTAATGGGGATGCTGCTAGACAGACAAGTCCTGAGAATGAACTGAGATACATTGCACAAGAAATAATTTCTCTCTTCCCCGGCCCCCGTCATGTGCTCTCTAATAATTGTCTCAAGTGTCCCTCTTTTCTTGGTCAGGATTCTGGCTTGTCAAGCTGATCTTGTGTATTTTCATCCAGAACCTCTTTAGGTGCCACCATGATCCCCAGGTTTTCTCTCTAGCAACATGATTTTGCATCCTGTAGCTTGGAAATGCTAGGATGATGTTCATCACTGCATACTGAGGGTAACATCTCTACAGTATGCCTGTTGCATGCAAAATGGTGCAGCAGGATTTCTGGGTGGTCTCCAGCCCCTTTTTGCACTAGCTGCTAACTCAGTATATTAAAATAATATTTTTGGTTTACAGATCTATATATTTTATAGAGAAAAAATATTTGCTTTTTCTTCCCACTCACAGGGCCTGTTTGCTAATCAAACTGTATTTAAAAAGAAGAGGAGTACTTGTGGCACCTTAGAGACTAACAAATTTATTTGAGCATAAGCTTTGCTACTATGCAAACTGTATTTAAAATTATTTGATATCCAAAGGGAATGTATTTGCATTTGAATGATTAAAACTCAAGGCACTATACCCAAGTGATATCCCTGAGGAACAAAGCCTGACCTGAGACTGTGGGGGAGAAGCATGGAACTCTGTGTCTCGTGCCCTGGACCAGGCACGGGTGAGGTGGCTGTGCACCAGTCCATTCCAAGTTCTAGCTAAGGCTTTAGTGGCTGAAAGGGGATTTTCTATCACAACAAGATTAATCCTAGTCCTGTATTAACCTATTTGATCATTTCACAGTACAACTGAATAATTTGTAATTAGCTACAGGCACCTGCAGCCCTGAGATAATCCTGCTTGTGTGACTGCTTCCTTCCCTTGTCCTTCCCAGCCCACCAATCCATTTGCTAGTGATAAATGCTGCAAACACTTTCCTTATCTCCAGTTCAGGGCACTCTGCATCTCTTTGAACTCAATGACACTACAACTCCCTAATTAGTGTTAAGCGGGCAGTTTTTTTCTCAGCCTTCCCTCCTGTCAGATGGGGAATTTTCCAGATAAGCATATCCTCATTTTTCAAAGCCCCATCCTTGGTTTTTCAGGCTGGATTAGACCTCTGAGAAAAGAGCTTTTTCTGCTTGACTAAACAAAGTATTTTCTGAAGTGATTTTCAGTCTTTTGAAGTGAGTCTGCCGCTAAAATACATACCCCTGGTAACCTAATGATAGTCATGATACACCCCAGTACAGAACAATCAACCTTTATCAGAAAGGGAGCAGGGTCATGTGTGCCAGCATCAAGAGACAACAGGAGCTAAAGGCAGGTGGGCTAAATTTAACAGAAAAGGAAGGAAAAAGTATAATTTGTGAGAATTTTGTAAAAGGGCGTGAATCACCGTCCTCTTCCTCCTTTTTTCTGTCTCGTTCACCCTTTCTGATGCTACAGTGGTCACATGCACACTGATCCACATGTCAAGACAACACTGAATGACCCCAGAAAACTTACTTTCTATTTAGTAGCTCTGTCTTCCCAACTAACAGTCTGTGCCTCTCTCTTTGATTTCCTTTAAGTAAAATATTCTATAATGTGATTTACATTATGCAATTGCAGTTAAGCTCCTGGCTGGTGTAAGCAGAGTCCTGCCACTATTTCTCATGTTGCTAGGCTTTCCTGTGCTACTAGCTTGCTTCAGTGAGAACTCTGACAGCAGTTCTTGAGCCGTGCATCCTTTTGTCTAGTGTGTTCGAACAAATGCCTCCGGCCACTTACCTTGAAACTCCTCTTTTACTTCTCATCAGAGGCCACAAATTCATTTTCCTAAAGATTGTTTTTCTGATTATTTATTAAAAAATTGAGGGGAAATAGGCAGGCGAAATAAAATGGGGTGTAAAAAGTTGAAAGGGACATTGGTAAGTACTCTTGAAATAATTCTTAAGTTTCCTATTTTTCTCTTCATTCTTCTTAAAATCCCAAGGTGAACTGGATAGCCTAACCTCTCTTCAGCAACATTCCTTATAGTAATTATTTTAAAACCAAGTACAGGTGAAATGTCCTAGTTTGATAGGTCTGGAGACAAGCCCTCTGTTTATCAAGGGGGGCAATTCAGACTTCTCCCAGTCTCTTCCTCCCCCCCCCCCACCTTAGCCAGCCCATGGAGGGACCAGGGATGGTGGGTGACCCCTGCTCCCTTCAGGGAGGCCTAACTGGCCTGCCCTGTGCCTTCCGCTTGCACCCTCCACCTTGCCGCTGGAGGAGCCACAGCTTGCCCACCCCAGACACCCTGAGCCACTGGCTGTTCTGTCCGAGCTGCGACAAATGGCTCGAGCTCCAGGCCACTGGCCGGCCCCAGCACCAGGCTGAACTGCTGGCCTGACCCCCGAACCCACCCGACCCCAGATCAAGACGCTGGCCCAACCCCCACGTCGAGCTGCTGACCCAACCTCTGGGCCAAGCCACTGGCCCAAGCCACCCAGGGTGGCCCTGGCCGCTGGGAGGCCTGAGCTCCAAGCTACTGCTGGAGCTGAGCCGCCTCTGGCTTCAGGGGAGAGGGGGAGGGAGATGGGGCTTCAGGGTGGAACATGGGCGAGGCCACGGCCTGGGTTAGAGGAGGTTTAGCTTGCCCAGGCCTTTGATACCCACTGCCCATGAAGGGACCATCATGTGCAGGTGGGTGGAGAGTGTAGCTTCCATGCCCATTCAGTTCTGCGTTTCACAGTACAGACTACAAGGAAGGAGGTCAATGATGCCTTGTCTGGAGTAATTATCGTGGCATAAAGTCACTTTTATTTTGGAATAGCGTGTCCACAGGGGGGAGTTATTCCATGATAGCTGTTGCAGAATAGTTATTCATAGATTAATAGATTCCAAGGCCAGAAGGGATCATTTATTACAATAATCTAGTCTGACCTCCTGAATAACACAGACCACAGAACTTCCCCAAAATAATCCCTACAGCAGATCTTTTAGAAAAACCTCCAATTTTGATTTAAAAATTGTCAGTAATGGAGAATCCACTGTGGCCCCTGGTAAATTGTTTGCGTGGTTAATTACCTTCACTGTTAAAAATGTATGCCTTATTTCCAGTCTGAATTTTGTCTAGCTTCAACTTCCAGCCATTGGATTGTGTCGTCCCTTTCTCTGCTACATTGAAGAGCCCATTATGAAATATTTGTTCCTCATATAAATATTTACAGACTGTAATCCAGTCACCCCATAACCTTTTCATCACTCTCCTGGCTCTTCTCTGAAACCTCTTATCAACATCCTTCTTGAACTGTGGGCACCAGAAGCGGTCACACTAGTAGCGGTCACACCAGTGTCAAATATAGAGGTAAAATATCCTCTCTACTGCTACTTGAGATTTCTCTGTTTGTGTGTCCCAGGATCGCATTAGTTCTTTCAGACAGAATGTCTCATGTTCAGCTGATTGTTCACCACGACCTCCAAATATTTTTCAGTCATTGCTTCCCCCATCTTATAAGTATGGTCTACATTCTTTGTTCTTCCATATATATACTTACACATTAAAGTGCATATTGTTTGCTTGTACCCAGCTTACCCAAGCGATTCCAACCATCTGTATCGATGACTATCGTCTTCATTATTTACCACCCCTGCATTTTCTTAGGTCATCTGCAAAGTGTCAGTGATGATTTTATGTTTTCTTCCAGGTCATTGATGATGATGTTAAATAGCATAGGGCCAAGAAATGATCCCTGCAGGACCCCACTAGAAACACACCTGCTTTATGATGATTTCCAGTTACATTTTGAGACCTAATTAGCCAATTTTTAATCCATTTTATGTGTGCAATGTTAATTTTATATCATTCTAGTTTTGTAATCAAAATGTTATATGATACTGCTTTCTTACAGAAGTTTAAGTATATTATGTCAGCACTATTACCTTTGTCAACCACACTTGTAATCGCATGAAAAAAGAGTTAATTTGATAGGATCTATATTCCATATATCCATGTTGATTTGCATTAATTACATTACCCTCCTTTAATTCTTTATTAATCGAGTTCTGGATCAGCTACTTCCAAGATGAGTCAGCAGAAGTTACCCTGTATCTCTGAGCAGGTTCTTAGAATTTGACATTGGGTATGTGTGTGTCTACTCTTGATTTCTAGCCCAGTTTTGCAGAGATAGATAAGTATCAGTGTGAAGGGATGTGAACACCTCTGGAGCACTTCCTCATGGCCAGGTGTGGCGTAGCAGTTCTCTCCCTGTCTCGTATCCTATGCTGACAGTTGCTCTGGTCCACTGGTCATCCACCTCTTTCTGTGACTTGGCCCTCCAGCCAGGTCATGATTTAAGTCCTCTCCTTCCAGAATAACCAAGGTTTTGGAATATCTATGCCTCTGAACTTCCCCAGTGTTGACAAGGCCCTAGTGTTACTAACTCTAGTGGTTTTGTGATGTCGATAATTTACTCCTAGGAAGGACTAAGACCCTCTCCTTATACCTGTTTCATATCACATCCTGTAGATTACCCAATACTCAAATATTGATAATTTAGGGTTCACTGCTGATGTCAGTTTGGGTTCAAACCCATGACCTAGAGGGAGAAAATGTCCACGCTGTAGCTTATTCACAATCCTCTGACTTTCCTAGTTTGGATTTCTTTTGTTCAACTCAGTTTACTTCTCTGTGAACCGGCATCATTGATGGTATCACTACCCAAAGAATGGTGTTTGTTTGTTCTTCCTTCCTCCACATCAATTAGCTTCCAAGTTTCAATTTTGCCACCCAAGTGAGTTCCTTAGCTGGCGTTTTCACAGGCTAGTTGCGGAAGACCCAGCTGTGTTTCTAGTCACAAGTTCTTATTCCTGAAAACAAAGGTAAATTGCTCCCAATGCGCACAAGGGAAAATAAGGTTATGTCTGCAATGCCCACGTTACAGCGCAGCTGCGGCAGTGCTGTGACATGGGCAGTGTAGACACGCTTTATTGCAGGGGGAGAGCTCTCCCGGCGATTTAAAAAAAACACCCGAAACGAGTGATGGTAGTTTTATTGTCAGGAGTGCGGCTCCCGGCGATAACGCGCTGTCTATACTGGTGCTTTTTAGCGCTAAAACTTTTGTCGCTCAGGGGTGTGTTTTTTTTTTTTTTTTTTTTCACACCCCTGAACAACTGAAGTTTTAGCACTGAAAGTGGCAGTGTAGTGACAGCCTAATTTCCTGGACAGTAGGAGTCAGGTTAGAGCAGAGTGATACAAGACTGAGCCAGTGTTTCACTAATTTCTCATGCTGCAGAGAGCTGTGATTCTTCTCAGAGTCCCAGTTAAGTTCTCTATCTACAGTGTGTGCTTTACAAAGGAGCTCCTTCCTTGCCAATGACTAGACATTCCATCCAAAAGACCAGGAAAGTGTTCTGAAAGGAATTTTTTCTTTTGTAGCTCAGGCTTATTTGTCAACTACAGCAGTTCAGATTAAGAATGCTGCATCTGAGCTTCAAATATGTACCTGGTACTGTATATGTGTTAGTGGGAAGCAGACAGATCGATAGACATAGAGTTATTGTAATGAATTGGAAGTCACTTTAATAAATTAAGAAATCAAAGCATTTGATGATATACTTGCTGAATTTGCTAAGGGACCCAGCTATTAGATGTGTGAACTACAGCCTTCTTTCTCTGGTAGTGTGGTATTAACCTTTAAAATGCTGTCATTTTTCAGGCTGCTAGTCTAATGAATATGCAAGAGGATATACATATTCAAATATCATTAGCTGTTGACATTTAACTCTGTATTAACACCAGTGATGCAGTGGTGATATCTATCTGATGAATTGTAGAGTTATGTGATTAATTTAATTTGTTATATACCTTGCACAGCCTTACCGACACTCAGTCCACAAAACTATCTCCAACAGGACTTAGTTTAACATTCCAAACTCCTTCAAACAGCTGCCATTATAATAATAATAATAATAATTAATAATAAAAGAAAATCAGCAGCCAGAGAAGTGGGGTTTTTTTTTGTTTTGTTTTGTTTTTTAACACTCAGATTTCATTGGTCTGAGGTGCTCTGTTCTGAGTATAGGCAGTATTCAGTCCTAGACCAATATCAGGGTCACATTCTGATATCTCATGACTCTTCCTGGCAAGAAGCAGTAGTTTTATACCACTGGAGACAGAAGATTCCCAGCTTTCTTATGGGGGGGAACAGCCCTTCCCACTGGCTCTGGAATGTCTCAAGATGTCAGACATTAATGTAAAAACTCTATTCTATGTAACTTTTAGGGTATTTACAATTTAATAGTTAGATTTTTCCCCTTCTTCCAAGGCCTGTACAGTTGGAGTCCTGGTGCTCAGGTAGCCTGGCTTTTCAGGAGGAGGGATATAAAAATAGTACAAATAAAACTTCTAAAACTCTCTGAAATGCTAGAATAGTTCTTCTATAAAATGTGTGTGTGTTGTATAGTATAAAAATAGGTTAATATTTTAAATCTGTGTTCAACTCTTACTGAGAATATAGAGCATAGGAGGCAGCTGCTCATTTTTCAGGAAGCTCCCCATGTGGAAAGGAGGAGGTTGATAGTAGTTGAGGCAGGAGGTGTCTTGCCAGCAAGGATGCAGAGAAAGAAGCGAGAGGATTTGGTGAGCGCCTGGATGTGAGGGAAGAAGGCAAGACAGAGGTTAAATGCATCTGGCTATATGCATTTGTATGTCCAGATTAGAGATGAAAATGTAGCCCTCCAGGCTTAATCACACACTCTGCTGCTCTACTAGGGCCTCCGTGTTAGACTGCATCTTCAGTTTGATTTGTGCTCTGAATGATCTTCTCTGGTTTGGCATTATATACACCTCTACCTCGATATAACGCTGTCCTTGGGAGCCAAAAAATCTTACTGTGTTATAGGTGAAACTGCGTTATATCGAACTTGCTTTGATCCGCCGGAGTGTGCAGCCCTCCCTCCCCCTGTCCCCCTCCCCCCCCGAGCACTGCTTTACCGCGTTATAGCCGAATTCGTGTTATATCGGGTCGTGTTATATCAGGGTAGAGGTGTACTTTGATGTTTTCTCACTTGCATGGTGTTGCCTCCCAAATCTCAGAGTATTCAGAGCGAAACTCCTTTCAGTGCTAACTCATCTCTGTGGTGATTGCAGTAGGGTGACCAGATGTCTGGTTTTGGACAGGAACACCCGGTCGAAAAGGAATCCTGACAGCTCTGCTGACCAGGCCGTTGAATGTCTGGTTTGTAGTGGCGCAGCAGGGCTGGCAGGCTCCCTGCTAGCGCCGCGGCCTGCACAGCTCCCGGGTCTGGAAGCAGCCAGCATGTCTGGCTCCTAGCCTTTGGGGCTGTCGGGGGGTGGGGGTGGTCCATTGTGCTGCCCTGTCCCCCGCCCGCAGGCGCAGCTCCCATTGGCTGGGTCATGGCAGGGGAGGAACTAGTGCCACTCACGAGTGGTCAGCAGGTGGCTGTTGAGGGGTCGCGTGGCACGCGCTTCTCCCGCTGCTACCCGGCCCTCTTCTCCTTGCATTCCTCCTGTGGCTGGGCTTGAGCTGTGGCACGTGCCCTGCTGCAAATTGCAGACTGTCGCCCCATCGCTGGAACCTGGGAGTTGGAGGTATGCATCCCCATCTCCAAGTGCTGGGAATGGGGCTGCATCCCCCTCACTGCATCCCTCCCTGTCCCAACTCCCTAGGGGTGCAGGGGGTGCTGCAGACCCCCTACGTTTTATGCGGGGTTCCATTGCCGCCCCCTGTGCCCGGGGATCCCCGCTGCTGCTGGCGCACCCAGGTTCCGGCTGTCAGTCCTGCAGCTGGGGTCCTGGCAAAACCTCCTTGGGGACCAGTTTAATCACCAGAGCCGCTTCAGTGGCGTCATCAGTGCCTGTTGCTGACTCCCATCTGCTCCCATGCTGGATTCTGGGGTCAGTGGGTCGCTTTCCTGGCTGACCAGATCATTGTGCATCACTGCTGACTCAGTGCTAGATGTAGTATACAGTATCGAGTTTAAGTCCTTGTAAACAAGTTCTCAGAGGTGCAGTTCTGGTTCCTGTCTTTTCAGTAGTTGGTCTGGAGCGGCTTTATCTTCTCCCTGCACTGGCCATCAGTCTGGTAAATTTCCAACATTGCCAGCTTCTCTGCTGTTTGCTGGGAGGCGTAGTCGTTCCCAGTACTCTTACCAAAATGGAATGTTTTGCTGGCCTCAAACCAGAGGTTCACCAAAATCTGGCTGTGCTCCTGCAACCAGGAAGCTGCATGCTTGGCAAAAGATTTTTGTGTGGTGGCCATTGCAGACTCAGGAGAAGATTCACTGTGTTTGCAGCTCAGTGGTCAGAATAAAATGGAAGGGTTAAATGCTGAGCTGTATTTGAACAAAGGGGGTTGCCTCAGTTTTCTCGGAGTTGATTGGCGACTCATGGGCTAGTGAATACAAAGGACCCTGGCCCGTGGAATTGTGGGATAACGTTGGCAGACACCTCCCCCCCCCCCCCCCCGGCGGAGTCCACTGCTGGATCCACATTGCAAAACTCTAGGTCTGACTGGACTCTGCTTCAGAACCTCCACCACTGTGGGGTCCTTAGACCCTGGGTCTGAGTCTCTAAGAGATTTGTATGTAGATGGAAGAGGGGTTAGGGCTTGAGCCTGAGTCTGAGCATGGGCTTGCATTGCAGTGTAGACATAGTCTTAGTGACTTGGAGACATTCCCTTTGATTGACAAAGATTATTTTCTGTTTTGTGGTTACACATTGTTAAATGAACTTGGCCACTGATATACTTAAGCTTCACAGACCCGAATAGTACTTGAACTTGCTTGACTTTTACCAATTTCTCCTGGTGAAGAATATGGCAGCTGTATGCCAAGGCATATTGCAGGCAGGGCGATCATGGATATGAAATGACTCCATACTAAGTATGTGTAAGGAAGAGAAATTGAGGACTGAATTAAATTGCATTTTTCTTTATAAAGAGTTCAGATAACTCTCAGACATTGGAAAGGAAAGTAATTGTTGCTGTTTCCCTCAGATACTAGTGTCATTCGCATTACATTTATTTCAGATATTTCCTGTGGCTGTGGAAATAAGTATTGAAATTCTTCATCTGCTGCTGAAAAAAGATTTATGTTTAAATATGGCAGAAATGCCAATCACCAAGTTAAGAATAGAGATTAACAGTGAGCCAGCTCCCTTTCCCTGTGCAGTGGGAGTGTGCATCCACACCTCCTGCTTTGCTTCATATTAATTATCTTTACTCAGGGAGAATTTCAATAACCTTCTGCTGTGGACATCAAAAGAGCACATTTTGCATTCTGCCTGTGAAATGAGCTCTGCTCTGATAGTATTATGGAGGATGACATGATCTGATGTCTGGGCATATCCTTTCTGTGCTTTCAGATTTCTCTGGTATTGGACTCTACAGAGCTGTACACTAGTTTTTCAAAGAATGAGAAACAATACATTTCCAAGTGCCTACGGGTCTGTTCTTGGGATGTTGAGGCATTAGAGCTTGTTTCATAGACACTGACCCTGGGGCCAGTTCAGCAGCAGAGGCTGAGAGTCTGTGTGATGGAATTGAGCTGCCCTGTACCCAGGGTTGCTCTCCTTTCCACATGGTCTACACCTCCCATTAGAGTCAGCCGGAGTCGTGCACTCCTCAGGGATAGGAGGACTACATGTAGTTAAAGTTGGCTGGTGAAGCTTTAAGGGATCAACCAGTAGGTGCCAAAACATCACCACCCTCTGCGTAGCACCCAAACATCTAATGACTTCCAGTATTCATCTTCAGACCAAGTGCTGTCAGGTTGGAGGCTCCACGGAGTGCTGTCTCATCCCCATTCAGCAGAATGGGGAGACAGGGAGGGAGTGAAGTGACACAGTCATGCTAGGAGCACAAGAGCATCAGGGGCCATGTGAGAGCTTTTCTCTTGATAGTGTCTCGCTTAATGAGCTGAAACACTATCTAGTGCTATGACATGATGTATGATTTCAGGGTGCTTGCCTTTGCTCCTAGTGCTGCACAGCTGTGGTGGGCCAGGCCAGGCTAGGCCTTCATTATATTAGGCACTATGTATGTGCACGTACTGAAAAGCTGGTTACACATCTGTGTAATAAATGCAGTCTTACAGTGGTGTGGATCTTTAATTTCCCTTAGTCCTCTGGATCCTTTACAGTCTGAGTGCGGAAATGGATACTTGTCCTTACCTGTGACATTGACTTAATTCATCTCAAAGTGAGGAAAGAGCAAGGCGAGGAGGCTGTTAGGCAGAATAAGCTTTGATACAGCCCAGATTTACATATCTTGTGCGTAACTGACTTTTCACTTTGCAGTAGGAACACCGCACTCTGAACAAACTGGATGATGGACCCCAGCTCCTTTCCTCTGTATAGAGGGTTGCCCTGCGAGATGTTCCGCGGAACAGTAGGAGCTGCGGTTCTACATCATCTCAGTAAGCCTGGTTATGACCCTCAGGCAAACCTTGTTCTTTTCATATGCGTTCAGGAGTTTTGACTCTCCTAAAACCTGTAGAGAACTGGCTCAGAGCAGAGCCAATAGGTCTGGCTAAAGCTCTGCAAGCTTCAGTGCAACTTGGTCTACTGGAGAAAAGAACCTGGATGCTGAAGGCTTCCAAAGTCGTGCTTCTAGCTGTGGCTCAGTAGTCAGTCCTGCCAGCAGTGGGGAAAACGTTGTAGAGCAAATACTCTAGCCATGACATGGCAGCTGGAATCATATGGGCATTCCAGTAATAAATCTCTGTGTTAAATTACCTGAACTAGTAAATGAGAACTAAGATGCTGCTTGTCTCCTTAGTTTTCTTCACCGGAGTTTCACCTTTGACCTCCATTGATGGAACCTCAGGTCAGCTGGAGAAATTGATTGCCCGAGAATTCAGGCAGGCAAAAGCCTCTATTAAATCAGAGGCAAGTTACATTTGTTCCAGTGTAGCAAATGAACAGAACAGTGTCATGCACCCTTTTCCCTTGGAGCTCTTCTTCCAGAGAGTTTTATAGTAGATTACAAACCTCAACCAATGCTTCTGCTGGCTGTTTGGCTCTTTTTTCTGTGCATCACTAATGGATTTATCTTCTCAACACTTCTGTCAGGTAGGGAAGTGCTGTTATCCCCAATTAACCTAGAGGGAAGTGGGGGCACAGATTAGGCAACCTGCTCAAGGTCACACAGGCAGTTTGTGACAGAAGCCAGATCTGCTGAGTCCTGTCCTAGGTCTTGACCGCAAGAACATCCCTAGGGACAAAGGAGAGCTACAGTGGTACTCCCTTCATGGGTGAAATGGGTTTCACCCTGAATTCTATGAGTGAAAGCCCTTGCCTATTTCGGCAAATAGATGTGAAGTGAAAACCATTGACCTCACTGGGACCTACTTTGCAACCTATACATTCGTTTATTCCTGTCTAGAGAAAATAGATTTATGTGAGCATATGCTGAAAAATGTGTACCCTACTCAGCACTGTGGGTTCATAATCTATTCTTTATTTTATTTTATTTTATTTGTATTATTGAAGTGCCTAAGAGCCTGAGTCATGGACCAGGATCCATTATGCTAGGTTCTGTACAAACACTTAACACATTTACATTCACTTCCTCTTTAAAGCTGGCTGGGACAAAGCAGTTTAATACCAGCCTGTCCTTCCTGTTCCATCTTTTTCTATTTTCCATGTACAGTCCAAACTCTTTCAGTTTGCAATTTTATATGGCACTTTTATTGAATTTATCACTGAAATTACTGTCAATCATTATGATCAGATTCCACTGGTTACTGAACACTGAGGCTGTTTATTCCATGAGCGTTTCAGCTTCTTTATCTTTTCCTCTCACCATCTCCGTTACACTACTAGATACTGTAGGATTAAACTCCTTGGCTTGTTTCTCAACTATGAGCTGAGGGGTGAAAACATTATCTACTGTCTGTAGGCAGAGTTACAATCCAGCTGCCTTTTTGGCATCCTGCCCCAAGCACTAATCCATATACCTCAGTCACCAAAATCTGCTTTTTCATTTGTTCTTTGATTCTACTAAAAGAAAGTTTTAATTATTAGAAATTAGCCATAGTTGGTTCTCTTTCTTTAAATTTTAGGGGTTAAAAAAAAAATTGCCAGTAGGAAGATTGTGAAATGAAAGATTCTGGAGACAATAATGAATAAAATAATTTCTATTTTCTTAAATAGTATATTCAGAATTGCTTAGGTCTGGATGCCCAAGTTGCCCTTCGATAGTAAGATAAGGTAAGAAATTGTATAGACAGCACAATTATCAGCCAAATCTCCTAATGGAGATGCTGAGATAATTCCATATCAGTGAGATGTGTGTGTGTCTGGGGAGTGGGGAAAACCTTCCATCTAGAGATGAACTATTATCAACAGTGCTCTTCATCTGATGCTAATGTGAGTATTCTCATCTGTTATTTGTGTTTGAATTGTAGGGCTTGTCTACATAGATATTTAGTGTATGTCTGCACTTTGAGGTGAAAGGTGTAATTTCTACCTTGAGGAGACAAACCCTTGCTAGATCTGATCAAGCTGGCACGCTAAAAATAGAGTGTAGCTGTGACGACATGGAAGGCTTGCTGCATCAAGTATGTTCCCGTCCCGGATGCTAGGTATGTACTTGGGTGACTAGCCCCTTCTGCCGTTCACATCATCGCAGCCATGTTTCTATTTTTAGTGTGTTTACTCGATAAGAGCTAGGACAGGTATGTCGTCTTAATCTGGAAATTACACCTTCAGCTCCAAGTGTAGACCCACCTTTACTGTGTGGCAAGCCAGGATGTCACTCTACAATGCACTAGCTTGGTGTGTTCTGTCTCTCTGTGTGGATCCTGCTACTGTGCACTAAAAGTTTTGTAATGCACTTTGATGAAACTTTGTGTGTGGCAGCACAGTCCACATGGCCAATTAGTGTGCAGCAAGCTGACCTCTCCCACTTCCCACTCCCTGACTGCCCCCCTCCTCATCCAACCCCCCTGGTCTTTGTCCCCTAAGCACCCCTCCTGGGACCCTCCTCCCCTAACCCCAGCTCGCTGCACACTAAGTCTCAGTGTAGACAAGCCCTTAGATTCTTATTTGCCTTTCATCAGATTCAAATGTCTGATCTTCTTTATAAGAGCTTTCAAAAGGAAAAAATGGTAAACCTGTGGAAATGACAGTGCTCTGTGACACACTTTGTGTCTTAACGGCACAGGAGACCAGTAACCTTCAGAGGAATTTGGCACAGAAGTTCTTCCAAAGTGGGGAGACTCTATTTAAAACCTTCTTATGAATACAGCATATTTGCATTGTTCTCCATTGAAATTTTTTCATTATGAGAATCATGTCTTCCTAGAGCACCTGAGAAAAGGCACTCATACCATGGTCATGAGCATGGTATAAATGCCTCGATAGAGACTAACTAATGAAACCAAGATATTTCATATTTAGCCCAGTGTAACAGTGCCTTTTGTTTGTATGGAACATAATGCATTAAGCAATGACAGTGTTCGTTTTTTATAGAACTAGCCCTCTGAACTTACTGTGAATGGGGCAGGCCTTCTGTCCCACACATGGCACAAGGAACTCAGTGTATATGGAACTAAGGGGACATCTTGGATTGTCTTCAAAGCAATGGCAAGGACAGTCCATCCCTGGGACCAGCAAACCTGTAGTTACTTTCTTTGTTCTCAACTTCTTCCATTGCATCTTGTTGCTCGGAAAGGGTTCAAACATTACAAATAAGGCTGTAGACTGTGTTAATAAAGAGCTGGTAATTGATATGTTTCATCACTACTTCATATTTCCTGCTTTGGCAATTCTCTCTAATTTAAGACCATCCATAATTTTAACTGTAACCTGCCACTTTACTATCATAGCTCATTAGGGGAACCTGGAGGCATTTGAGGGTCTCAAACACTTTAGAAAAACAATACTTAAAAGTAAACAGTGTATAGACCATACATAATCCTGGCTTCTGCTTCCTTACCAATATCTGACCATGGACTGATGAACTTAATCCTAGAATACATAAGGAACTAGTAGAAGCATTCTTGGAACTGCTAGCAGTTATCTTTGAGGAGGTCCCAGAGGACTGGAGAAGAGCAAAAATGGGAACAAAGACAACCCAAGGAATTTATACACTAGTCAGCCTAATTTTGATACCTGTAAAGATACTGGAACAAATGATTAAACAATCATTTTGTAAGCATCTAGAACAGAGGTGGACAAACCATGGAAATGTTGTGCTGAATGTTTGTAGTGAAATTTGAAACTGCCTGATTTGGTGTGGGCACTATGGAGGTTAGGGGTCCCCAGCCAGGGGAAGGGACATTAGCATGAATATCAGACCGGTAGGTAGGCGAGCACCACTCAGACACTTAGCTTAGTTTAATGTGTTTGCTTTTATTATTGACTAAGCTAGTGTTCAGTGCAATGGAGAATTGTCTGCTCTTCTTGTTCTTCCCTTTCTCTGCACCTCTTCTTGCTCTCCCATTTCTTTGCTGTCCAGTTCCCTTTCTTTCTCTCCTTCTCTGATTTTTCTTCTGATTTGAATCAGCAAAATAAATGCCAAGAAAAATATGATTTAATAGAAAATGCTATAACTTTTCTGATGGGGGAAAAAAGGGAATTTCAAAGTGCTGTGTCCGTATGATGTCATCAAAGGACCGGATTTCAGCCAAGTCCACTGCTGAGCAAATATCTTGTCAGAGGGACTCTAACCTTGTAATTAATATGATAGTAACACTCTCTAACTATGTGTCTCTGAATATTAATACAGTATGAGCACATATCGACTTCAAAGGAATTTGGAAATAGTCAACTGTAATTAGTAATTTTCTGGGAATTGAGCTGCCCAGTTGAGGGCCTGGGTCCTACGGATGCAGGCAGTAGGGAGAATTCCATACATGCAGTGTAATATGTGATGATTACATTACAGCGCTGTGTGTGTGGGGGATGCATGTATGTGTAGGGCTGTTCATTTGAATAATAGAAGTAAGAGAGACCTGTTTGCCTGCAGTCCTTCCCCACAGCTGCTTCTTCAGGATTATTACCTACAGCACTGCCTTTCTTTTCTCAATGTAAAAATGTTAAAGCAGAATTAATCTGCCTTTAAATGATAGAATACTGCTTCATGCATCTATATTCTTCCTACGGAGAGAACTCACGAATGCAAGCAGACAAAATGAGGAGTCACCTTAGGAAATAGCAAAGAAATGCAGTTTCTCCAGCTGCAGGGAGCTGACCATACGGGCTACAGGTTGTTACCTGGTTGCTTTTCCTTTTCTGACTAGTGTCTGGGCTAAGGGCTGCCAGGCAGGAAGCTCTGGGTTTAGTTGGGTTTTGTTACTGTGCTTTTGTTATTGTGCATTGCGAGATGTCTGTATAGAACTTTGTGTTTGAGCTTTTGTTGGTATTTGTGCATTTCAGATTTGGAAAAGGGCAAAGCGCAAAACTTCTTTAAAATCTGTATTCCATGACCATGTAGTACCTCAGCCAATCCTTGTTAAAGAAACTTTGAGAAACACCATAATCTGAGGCATCTCTGTCTCATGAGTCCAGAGTTTGTCATACAGGCTTCAGTCCAAATGCTTGAAAGGGTGCCTTTAACTCGTTTGTCCGTACTTTTTTCACTGGGTTCCTTTGAAATGAAAGGCTTGTGTTAGACTGTAATCCCTCAGAGGAAGTTTGGCTGTGCAGGGGAGATGTGGGAGGCACTAAGACCCAGGAGGCTCCTGCCTTGTTGGCTGGAGCGGGGCAGGCTGTGCATGTACAGAGGGAAGGAAGTCATTAGTGCAGGCTGAGCCGTGGAGTTTGGGGCTCTTGCTGGATTTCCCCACCCGTTTGTAACTTTGTCCTTGTGGCAGTTTTGTGGGCAGAGTTGGGCACCCAGCCAAGACTGCTCCTTGCACTGCAGGGTCTGTGGGGATATGTTCTGCTGATACCTTTGGAATTTACTTCATGAAAATTGACTGAAGCAGAAATGCATCCCGGATTTGGGAATTCTTCCAGGCTGCGTGTGAGGGAATCATTGGTTTGATCTTTGTTAGCAGAGTGGCTTGGATGGCAGCGGGTGTGTGTGTGTGTGTGCGCTAATTTCCTGCAGGAGAGAGAATTGCAGCTCCTACTTCACCAAGGCTCTTCCCTGAAGGAGAATCCCTATCCCAGGGACCCACAAGGCTGCAGGTTTCCCTGAAGAATGACTTGTTCAGGCAGTGGAGCTGCTGCTTCTGGGACTTCCTGATGGGCAGGGTTTTTATGGCATTTCCACCAGTTTTTCTTGAGCTAAATACCAAGAGACTCGAGACTTTCCCCCCTTTTCTGGCTCAGTGATTTCCTTCTCCAGTGAATATGGCAAAGATTTAAAGGGGCAGGACGGAGGCAGCATGACTTGCAGCTGCAGCTTCCCTGCATCTGCCACCAGCATCCAGCCAATATCTTGATGCTCAACATTTCTGCTTTACAAATATGATGAAATGGCAGCCCCGGAAGAAGGTGAGTGATGGTGAGGAGGTGGGATCAGCTGCCCAGTGTTCCCCCCACAGATAAATCCTGGGGGCATCCTGCGCCCCTCTCCTCTACAGGTGACCATGGTGAGAATTGAGCAAACCCTTCCCGATCCCCCACAGGTAAATCCTGGGAGTGGGAGTGACCTTGCCCTCTTCTCCTTTATAGGTGACCTGGGAATTGAGCAGCTCCATGCCATTGCTAGGGCAGCATATATGTGCTATTGCTGTTTTCACAATCACATTATTTTACAGCACCCAAAGTATGCTGGGTGCTGTGTGGGGCTACGTTATCCTCCCTAGGTTGTGACTGGCAGCATTAGTGAGCACTAATTTTTCTTCGCTTCCTTTGTCATTTCTCAACACGGTTCCCTGCACTGGCCCACGGGTAGGAGGCACAAAGAGGAGAAAGGTGGACTAGTAGCTTTGTAGCTCTGGATCTGGCCTGGATGCAGCCCCCTTGTGCTGTAACTTGACAGAATGTGCCAAAAGGGGCTTTGGCGGTGACTGTGTAGTGGGGAGCAGAAATCTGATCCGGCATGTAGATTTGCGGTGGGCACTGAACCCCGGGGAGGGAAGCACAAGCTCATTACTGCTGGGGGTGGGTGGGGTGGGGGGATAATGCCTTTTTTATTCATTCCTGGGTCCAATCCTTTGGAGATGTGTAATCAGGTTTTGGAGGAAGGTAAAAGCCTGCAGAACCTATCATACCTCTTATCACTGTTTCATTATGTTGGGAAAGTGCTGAAATGGTATTTGGAATGGCCTAGCCCTGAAGGGGTTAATGAGGCTTGCAGGCCCACAACAGCTTCTCTGGGGTCCCACTGGGGGGCGAGCAGAACATTCACACAAAAACAGGGATGGGATGGTCACAAGGGTGCAAGGGGTGGAGCTGCCTCAGCCTGTGTGCATGTGCCTGTGTTGGTGCATAGGTCAGCTTTGTTATTTGCTCTGCTTCACGCTTAGAATGCATGCACAAATTGCATTCCTCTTCCTCCACGGCCATGAGTGTGTGCTGACCAGTTTGCCTGTATGAGTGCCGCTCTGTGTGCATTTGCCACTGTGATTCCACCTCTGTGTGCCACAGTGATTGCGCCTTTGTGTGTGTCTGATTGTGTTTGGTGTATGGATCGTAAACAGTAAATCTCTCTTTTCCGGCTATTTCCTAATATGGCTCTTGTGTTGGAAGCAGAGTCTACAAAGCTTGCTCAGTAGTTACGTACAAATAAATTGCCATTGGCCACAGAAATAGTGTGTGAGATGAGGGAATGTGCTGTGAATGCAGTTAGCAAGTTGTCTGTGTTGTGGAGACTCATTTTCGCTAACTTGCCTGGATTGTGATAACTATGCAGTGACCCTAGTGGTTTGCCGCATAGCAGGACATTTTTAAAAAACACATTTGGCAGTTTGTTTTATTGACATTCTTTAAAGGAAAATCTAGCAAACCGAATGTGCTGTGCCCCTCTCCAGCAATGACCCTCTGCTTCTGGCAGCTGTAGGCTATTATATTTCTTTGGAAAAACCTGCTTGAACCAGCAGGGCTGCCTCTCTTTATAGCATGATGTGTGATATTGTGTTTTACATCAGGGCAGAAATAGAAATCACATGTGAAATGCGTGAGAGGGTCTCTTGCTTTGAGTGTTACTAGACACTGAAATGAACAGTGCTTCAGAATAGCCATATTCCCACTGCAGCTCAGGGTAATGGGTTAGCTTCCATATCTCTGACACCTCGTCTCTTCTCTCCATTCTGAAGCCCAGAGATGTTCTTTTAGTATTTCCAACTACTGCTGTATCAGATTAAAAACTGTTAAGTAGAAATAACTGAGGGAATGTAAGCTTGTTGGAGGCGTCTGTCCATTTATCAAGCTTCCGTCTCCATCTTCCTCCCTCAAATTGCTTTTAAGATGTCTACAAACTATACATTCATAAATGTCTGTTTTTACTATTCCACCAAGCATACAGTAACTCCTGTGGTTATGGCTGTGCAAAGCCCTCTAGGCCATGCATACAGAAGTATTGACTGAACCACTGAAATATTATTCTTGGCAGTTGGCTGGGCTTTTGGACTCCAGAAGATTCTATTTCAAGTGTCAGGATTCATTCCACCGTATTGGCTCACCCTGGTGATGCTTAAATCACAATACCAGAAGCTATATTTATTCTCTGCGCTAATGTCTAGTTCATAATCCCACATTATGATACTTCAAGCAACCAAATTTGATTCTGTAGAATGGGTAGGAGATTTTTTAATTCAGCCTGGACTATCACATATTTTATTAATCTGGTTGAGTTGGTAGTCTGGATAAAAATAATTCCTTCTGCTGTGATGTGATTGAATACAACATGAAAATAGTTTCCATTGTAGTACAGTACCAATAAAAATCCTAGCTGAGATTTGGTTTATTTAGTCACTGTTGCCAGAGTGCTCACATGAGCACAGCCAGGCTTTCTGCTGGCCTTACCTTAATGCTTTTGTAGTGTTAGGATCATGTGCTTTATTAAGCAGTTTCAAGAAAATAAATCAGGCAAAACACTAACAGCTGGCACAGTAGTACCACTCTTACTCAGTAGATCAATATCATTTTAACAAAGCTCAGGAGAAGATACAGTAGCTAGCATTTCTGTAGCCTCCAGCTACATTTAGGTGTAGGTCAGTTCCGATAATGAAATGACTTACCTGTCTCTTGCTTATTAAACAAATGTTATGTTACAAAAGCAGGAATTGCAAACATTTGTAAATGAGCAAACTGAGCATATTTCCTTAAACTTACCAAATGAGGGCTTTATTTTGATTTATTAGATTTGCACTTGCCCCCTTTGTGCCATGTTTTGTTTAGAGATTTTGAAGGGGTATGTTCTTTGCCCAGGCTGTGCCTTTCAGGTGCCTGGCTAAGTACCATAGGAGTGTTTAACAGAGCGTGCCATTTACCAGCTGCATTAGTGCATGGATAGTCCTGTAAATAGACTGAGGGTAAGCATCCTTTTTTCTGATCCTAAGGTGTAGGTGTAGCTATAACTTTGAATCCATGCATTTTGCACACAGCAAATAAATATATAAAAGGGATTGAAGTATGAAGGGATTGAAGCTCTGCTCATAGACTATTTGTATGTTCATAAAGTTAGAAAGATTCAAACTCCGTGTAATCAAGCAATTAATGTTAGATGTTTCAGGGTAAATAGTGTAAACAGAACTGCAATTAAGAACTGTAAGGGGACGGTGACTAGATCTATTCTGTCATACTCAAGGATGATGTGAGGCATGGCATACTGGGAATCTCGCACCATGTGTTGTCCTAGTGGTGTTGGCAAGTGGCTCATTTAGAAATCCCCCATGAAGAAGACAGTCTCTTTCCCATAGGGCCTCATTGTTACATCCCGTCTAACAATAGTCACCGCTGGGTGCTTGCACTCTCCACTCCAAGCCCACCTGGTAGGCCAGTAGTGCCATCCTAGAGATTTACAGCAGTCACCTGGAAGTGGGAAGGGGGGTTATTTCTCCTGTAACTGTCTATCTTGTTCACAAAAATGAGCTCTTAAGAGAGAAGAAGCCATTAAAGGAGTCACCAAGGGCAAGGCATGCCTGACTAACCTAATTGCCTTCAATGATGAGATAACTGGCTTTGTGGATATGGGGAAAGCGGTGAACATGTTATTCCTTGACTTTAGCAAAGCTTTTGATATGGTCTCCCACAGTATTCTTGCCGGCAATTTAAAGAAGTACGGGCTGGATGAATGGACTATAAGGTGGATAGAAAGCTGGCTAGATCATCAGGCTCAACGGGTAGTGATCAATGGCTCGATGTCTAGTTGGCAGCTGGTATCAAGCGGAGTGCCCCAAGGGTTGGTCCTGGGTCCGGTTTTGTTCAACATCTTCATTAATGATCTGGAGGATGGCGTGGACTGCACCCTCAGCAAGTTTGCAGATGACACCAAACTGAGAGGAGTGGTTGCTACGCTGGAGGGTAGGGATAGGGTACAAAGGGACCTACACAAATTAGAGGATTGGGCCAAAAGAAACCTGATGAGGTTCAACAAGGACAAGTGCAGAGTTCTGCACTTAGGACGGAAGAATCCCATGCACTGCTACAGACTAGGGACCGAATGGCTAGGCAGCAGTTCTGCAGAAAAGGACCTAGGGGTTACAGTGGACGAGAAGCTGGATATGAGTTGACAGTGAGCCCTTGTTGCCAAGAAGGCTAACGGCATTTTGGGCTGTATAAGTAGGGGCATTGCCAGCAGCTTGAGGGATGTGATCACTCTCCTCTATTCGGCATTGGTGAGGCCTCATCTGGAGAATTGTGTCCAGTTTTGGGAACCACACTACAAGAAGGATGTGGAAAAATTGGAAAGAATCCAGCGGAGGGTAACAAAAATGATTAGGGGGCTGGAGCACATGACTTATGAGGAGAGGCTGAGGGAACTGGGAAGAGAAGAATGAAGGGGGATTTGATAGCTGCTTTCAACTACCTGAAAGGGGGTTCCAAAGAGGATGGATCTAGACTGTTCTCAGTGGTAGCAGATGACAGAACAAGGAGTAATGGTCTCAAGTTGCAGTGGGGAGGAGTTTAGGTTGGATATTAGGAGAAACTTTTTCACTAGGAGGGTGGTTAAAGCACTGGAATGGGTTACCTAGGCAGGTGGTGAAATCTCCTTCCTTAGAGGTTTTTAAGGTCAGGCTTGACAAAGCCCTGGCTGGGATGATTTAGTTGGGGATTGGTCCTGCTTTGAGCAGGGGGTTGGACTAGATGACCTCCTGAAGGCCCCTTCGAACCCTGATATTCTATGGGCTCGGCTAACTGAGGACTTCACAGTGCTGCTGCGGCAGCGCTGTGAAGCGCGAGTGTAGTCGAACCGCCAGCACTGCAAGAGAGCTCTCACGGCGCTGTACGTACTCCACCTCTCCGAGGGGAATAGCTCGCAGTGCTGCGAGCGAGTGTGCAGTGCTGTCTGTACTCCACCTCTCCGAGGGGAATAGCTTGCAGTGCTGCGAGCGAGCGTGCAGTGCTGTCTGTACTCCACCTCTCCGAGGGGAATAGCTCGCAGTGCTGCGAGCGAGTGTGCAGTGCTGTCTGTACTCCACCTCTCCGAGGGGAATAGCGTGCAGTGCTGCGAGCGAGCGTGCAGTGCTGTCTGTACTCCACCTCTCCGAGGGGAATAGCTCGCAGTGCTGCGAGCGAGTGTGCAGCGCTGCAGGCGCTGATTACACTGGCGCTTTACAGCACTGTACTCGCTTTCTTCAGGGGAGTGTTTTTTCACACCCCTGAGCGCAGAAATTTGCAGCGCTGTACAGCACCAGTGCAGTCAAAGCCTATGAGTCTATGAATGAGTAGCTTCAGACTGACACTATCATTGGTGAGACCACCAACTTCTGTTGGTGAGAGAGACAAGCCTTTGAGCTTACACAGAGCTTGTCTGGGAAACTTGTCTTCACATACAGCGCTACAGCTGCATCGGCACATATGCACTGCTGTCACACTTAAGTGAAGACGCTCCTATGCTGATGGGAGAGCTTCTCCTGTTGGCATAGTTATTACACCTTTCTGAGAGGTGGTAGTTATGTCAATGGGAGAAGCTCTTTGTCTACACCAGGGGTTAGAGGAGTATTACTATATCACTCAGGGCTGTGGATTTTTCACACCCCTGAGTGAAGTAGTTATACCAATATAGGTCTGTAGTGTAGACCTCACCTCTGGGTGTCGCACGTAAATAGAAGATGAAATAGATAGCATAAGTATTAACACTTATTTCAAGAAGAACAGGAGTACTTGTGGCACCTTAGAGACTAACAAATTTGTTAGTCTCTAAGGTGCCACGAGTACTCCTGTTCTTTTTGCGGATACAGACTAACACGGCTGCTACTCTGAAACTTATTTCAAGGAATCATTCAAGGTGAAGTGGCCAATTTATAACCAGTCATAGTGAGGAAAGGAGGGGGGGAATAGTATCTGGGGGGGATTGTCAGTGGGTTGTAGATTTTTGTAGTAAACCATAAATTGGGTATCTCTATTCAGTGGGCCACTTCACCTTGAATGGTCCCTTGAAATATGTGTTAACTACTTATGCTAAACTATCTGTTCCACCTTGTATTTAGCTGTGACATTCTGAGTACATATCCTACACCTGAAGAAGAGCTCTGTGTAAGCTCGAAAACTTCTCTCTCACCAACAGAAGTTTGTCCAGTAAAAGATATTACTTCACTCACCACCTCTCTTTAATATACACACACTATAACAACACTACATACTAGAATTGGTGTGAGAGCTCTCCTTTCACCACTGTTAAACCTGGAACACTCCTGAAGCAGGCAGGCTGGGAAGAAAAATGGGGTGGTCTGAGGTTTAATAACCATTAGAAACAATCTTGTTTGTGACGGCGGGACTACCATGATAAATGTAGTAAGTGTCAGAGGCTGCTGAATACATAAGAACATAACATAAAAATGGCCATACTGGGTGAGACTAAAGGTCCATCTAGCCCAGTATCCTGTCTTCTGACCGTGGCCAATGCCAGGTGCCCTAGAGGGAATGAACAGGTAATCATCAGGTGATCCATTCCCTGTCGCTCATTCCCAGCTTCTGGCAAACAGAGACTAGGACAGCATCCCTGCCCATCCTGGCTAATACAGTTGGTCCAAGTATAAGAAATGCACGCAGTAGCTGCATTTATGTCTGTTAATCACTGACTGGCCATGTCAGGTATAGCTCCTATGGAGGATTCATTAAATCATGAATAAGAATGTATGACTGAGTACAAACTCACCTGTACATAAATACTTCAACCTTTTTGTAGGAAAGAAGAAAATCTGCTCCCAGTTGATTCAGGCAAATCTTACCGTATTGTGCATTATTTTGCTTTCACAATAAGCGTTATCATTTTAACCAAGTCTGGACCTATTGTAGTATGCTTTGTTTGAATGTTCTGTAAAAATTTTTAAAACATGTATGATAGTTTATAACAGATTTCCTAACTTCTAAAATACTCTTTTCAGTTTAAAAATGTAATACTTGAGGAAGGGCAAAGCCCTTTCTGGGTTTCCCCTTACACCTATGTCAATGGTCGGCAGTCCTAAACTGCTGTTCAAGTGTTAGCCCTCTTCTGTGCAGAGTGCCACTTGTTGTGGGGTACGAACATCCGCTCTTGTCTAGGTTGAGAGTACTCTGCTTATTCCCTGTGGCCCCGAGTTAATGAATTGAGCCCAGGTGAAAAGTGAATGCATTCTATAGGAAATCTCTACTGAGTCTATTCAATGAGATCTTTCAGTGACCTTTTTTCTTACCAGTAGTCATGCTTCTGTGGAATATTGCTTAGAAACATTGCAGGGAAAACATCTTGAATGCTATTACACCACTTGTGAAATGTCACCAGCTGAAGAATTCCCCCTTTCTGTAGCAAACTGGGTAGACCGATTCCCTTGCAAGAAGAAAATGTGTTTGTAAAAATCTAACCTTTGCACTCCATATTGCTTATAGAACTGAAGGATGTTTCCTAGCTTATGAGAGATTCCTAGCTAGAATGAACAGGAACTCACTGAAATGATCATTTCTCCAGAGCAACAGGAAGATTAATTGGCCCTTGGGTTACTTTAAGGGCAAGTTACTTTTGTGAATTGCAGGATGTGGTGGAATTAATTGCATTAAAAGTTAAGTTTACTGTTTTGCCAAACTAGAGCATCTCTGGCAAAATTCTATTCAGACCAGGTGAAAACAATCCAGACAGATGGAGTAATGACAGAAGGCATGTAACTAACATTGTGGCTAAGATATGAACTTTATTTGTATTTCGAGGCAGTACTGGTACCTATCAGAGGTCAGAATAATTAATTTGACCAGAAATTCCTATATTCAATATTTAGAGGGTGTATTTAATGTCTCTGAAGAGCATTTACAAATCTGAGTCTGATTTTTAATCTACTTTAATTAAAAGAAATTAAAAGGAGTCAGTGGTGTTGGACAGTTAAATATTGTAAACATTTTCCTTTTATGGGTATTGTGAATCTTTGCTTTGGAAATAACATCCTATCTGAAAGCACAGCTCTGTCTAGGCTGTTAATACATTTTCTGGCTAATATGATAGGACAGCACTGCTTTTTCTGCATTCCTCCACCAGAGACCTGGAATGGAGAAGCTTCCCCCAGATCTGATGGCAAATCTAATGAGAAATATGGGTAGTTCAATTGACTGATAAAGCAGTTCAGGGGACTTTAGTTTTAATAATCTTTACTTTGAAGATGCTTATGATGAACTTTACATACCTAATTCCCTGAGATTTAAGTGAAGCAGCTTTGTTGTTCAGTATCACATACCTAGATTAAAGACGTGAAAATTATGTGCACCTGGTTAGGTCTGTGGAATCCATGCTACTGCTCTTGTTGAAGGTTTTGGGCAAAGAGTATAAACTTGCAATCCTTAACATCAAAGGAATATATGGAATAGACTAGAACACTTATCAGTGCTAAGATTTCTTCGTAGTGTCCAATGCAGGAAGAGAAGGACAAAGAACGTGAAGTCAGGTAAGGTAGTATAGTAATTGTAGGCTACTTGGAGACTTGAAAAGACTCTAGTTCAAAACTCCTGGTACTTGACTCACAAAGCATCTGTGAGATTCAAGTGTTCTGAAATTCATTTTCTTACCTTAGAAATCCTGTATGTGAAAGCAGATATGCTTTTTGAAGGGAGGACACTATACTGCTTATAGAGAGTGAGATGATAATTATATGCTTGAGGTAGTCCAAACAGGTTAGAAGAAGAAATGACCAAATAATGCAAGCCCTATTGTAATGTGACACATCATAATGTAATTGCATTCCTTTTCAGAGAGACTTACAGGCTTTCATTTTAAATTAGTCTCCTTTATTTCAGAGGCTCTTTTCTGAACGGTTTTCCTGATCAGTTATCCAGTCCATTGTTGTCTGCTAGGAAGAAACATATCCATGATTATATATGGAGGATGGGAGAGAGAGAGAGCGCCTTACTATTCTTCTTCGAGGAGTGTTCCTGTGGGTGCTCCACTTCTAGTGATGGTGCGTCCCTGCGCCGTTGATTGGAGAATTTCAGCAGCAGTACCTGTCCAGGTTGCACATGTTCTGTCTCTATTGCATGGTGCCATCAATGCCTCATCCAGCATATGCAATCCAACCCCCCTCAGTTCTTTCTCAACCGTCTTTGGCCTAAGACAGAGCTCCCAGTAGTCTTAAAATCATTAGCTTATTTAGTGTTTCAAAAATAGTCTTTTAGAGTAGTTTTTGCATACTAGTTAGATTACTTACCCTTTTTCTTCCCCATTTACTTTACAGTTAACATTTTTTTCTTCATTCATTTTTCCTACCCCTGAGAATAGTTCGTTTTCACCCTCTGGGTGAACCACCATTGTTCGAAGTCATGCCCGGTTCACTGGGCTTCAGGCGCTGCCTTTCATTCCAGGAGGCAATCCCGGTAACAGTGCATTCTCAGTGCATCTGCTGCTTGGGAGCATCACATATTCCACAAAAATGTGCTCACTACAGCATCTTAAAGGCTCGCGCCGGAGGAACAGAAACCTGCTTCTTAAATTTATCCTTATGGAGAAGTCTCTGTGACTGGCATCCAATCCGAACCAGCAGAAACCCCCTCTGGACAACGATTTCCAGAGACTTCTCCCTCTTCACAGAGAGAGGCTCATTCTTCCAAAAAGGCTACGAGGAAAAGAGCAGCAACTTCTCATCCCAAAGAGCTGCCAAAAAAGGAATGAGCCCTGATCCGTTCTCTATCTTTGGTACTGACCGCACTGCGGCTGAGTATGTACGAGGCACCAGGATCCTCCGGCACTGCCCACACTGTAGCATCTGCCAACCCCGAGTGAGCAGACTCGGAGTTGAGAGGCAAGCAAAAGCCTATCTCCTATGTCGCAGTACCAATAGAACCACCGAATGACACGACACTGAGACTCTCACCACAGGCTATGCTGCCACCTCCTGCTCCAGCCCATATATCGACACCGACTGCTGCAACTACAATGGAACCATTGGCACCATGCCACTTTGGTGCTGGAACCATCAGCACGACTCCACTTTAGCACTGGAACCATCGGCACTGCGCCACTTCCTACAGCATAAAGCCTTAATAGTATCATGGACACCAGAATCCCCACTCTTTGGCCCTGTGTCCCCGGTATGCATGGTACCAGACCATCCTTCTTCACCGCTGGCCCCTCCGTTTTCCAATGAGGAGGAAGATAATGAGAAGGAGGGTGTTTTCTCGCCATACCACTCTTCTCCCGTCTGACCAATGGCAACCCTAGGACTCATGCGATCAAGACTTTACCACAGACACGACATGCAGCCATGGTACAGTCACCCGTGGATGCCTTCACCTGTACCTTTCCCCACCCAGTGGACTTATTGGAACCCCTGGGCTGTATATAAGAGGCAATACAGCAGCCCCCCCCAGTCCGTACAGGGAAGGGATTAGATCACCACCACCATCTTTGGTGCCTGCACTATCAGAGCTCCCGAGGAGACCTTTGAAGAACAGGAGGAGACCCTGGAACTGGACACTAAACCACCTGCTAAAAATTCCTCCTTTTCCCCTGACGAGGCCAGAATGCATCCACCATGGACGACTTCAAACAATTTCAGGAACTCTTCAAAAGAGTGGCAGACTGCCTAGAGATTCCTCTGAAGGAAGTCCCAGAGTCCCAACATAAGCTGCTAGACATTCTGTAAACCTCCTTGGCTTCAAAAATAGCACTCTCAATAAACGATATGCTCATGGAATCAGCCAAAAACATATGGCAGACCCCAGCAACAATACCACCCACCTGCAAGAGGGCCGATTTAAAAAGTATTCAATCGGACGGACTTTTTATTCTCCCACCCCTTACCGAACTCTTTGGTCATTGACTTGGTCAACCAGTGCAGTAGACAGCATCAATATAGGTCCACTCCATATGACAAAGAGTGGAAACAACTGGACCTTCTTGGCTGCAAGGCCTACTCATCAGCAACTCTGCAGTTTAGTCCCTCCCCATCCCTTTTCAGGAACCCCTCTCATGGTCACCTTCTACATCAAGAAGTAAACCACCTTCTACATCTGGGTGCCGGGGAACAGGTACCACCACAACACAGAGAGTAAGGTTTTACTCCCCTAATTCTTAACCCAGAAAAAACACAGAGGACAGAGATCTAGTCTAGATCTCAGAAAGCTCAACAAATTTGTAAGGGTCCAACGGTTCAGGATGGTCACACTAGCAATAATACCAGCACTGGAAAAAGGGGACTGGTTCTCAGCCCTTAACTTCCAAGATGCCTATTTCCACATAGCCATACATCCCGCTCACAAGAGCTTTCTCAGATTTACTCTGGGAACAGATCATTACAAATACAAGGTCTTGCCTTTTGATCTCTTGACAGCACTGGAGCTTTCTCTAAAATCCTTGCAGTGCTGGCAGCGCACTTTCGCAAACAAGGAGTAATAATAATCTCCTATCTGGGCGATGGTTTACTAACAGCTTCCACTCAGGCAGACGCCTTTGACATTACTCACAGAACACTTGCCCTCTTCCTGAGACTAGGTTTACAGATAAACGTACAAAAATCAACTCTAAACCTTGTACAGAAGTTGGACTTCATTGGGGCCCATCTTGACTCCCTGGAAACCAAAGCATTATTACCATTGAACAGTTTTATTACCATGACTAACCTCATCTCTTCAGTACTGAACAGTCCATGTGTATCAGCACGAACCTGCCTCCAATTGTTAGGCCATATGGCGGCAATCACATTTGTGGTATGACATGCATGTCTTCATATATGCTGCCTTCAGGGCTGGCTAAGAACCATCTACATACCACACAAACACAGCCTAAGCAGACGCCTTACAATGTTGACCAAAGTCAAAGACACTCTACATTGGTGGACACAATCCAACAACGTGTGCATGGGAGTTCCTTCCATTCAGAACCCACTCTCAATGATACTCACAACTGATGCCTTCTTGATAGGCTGGGGAGCCCATCTGCAACACCACACAATTCAGGGAAGGTGGTCTACCCCCAAGATATTGCTACACATAAATCTCTTAGAACTCCACACATTTCGCAACGCGTGCTTCCATTTCCTACCATTGATAAGGAATGAGAATATATAAATAACTGACAACATTGCCTGCATGTTTTATATAAATTGACAGAGAAGAGCCCAATCACATTCCTTATGCACTGAATCCCTGAAACTATGGAACTGGTGTATCCAGCACAATATCATCATCACAGCCTTGTACTTCCAGGCTGTCAAAATAGTATAGTGGACACATTCAGCAGAGAATTTTCTCAGGATCATGAATGGGAACTAAACAACACGGTCCTACAGAACATATTCCAACAATGGGGCCACCCATCCATTGATCTCTTTGCGACGTCCCAGGACTACAAATGCCCATGATTCAGTTCGAGACCAGGTTTGTAGCCTCAATCCCTAGGGGATGCCTTCCTCTTCAAATAGGAAGAAGCCCTCTTATATGCATTCCCCCTGATCCCTTTGCTATTGAGAGTGATGCACAAAATACATACTAACAAGGTCAAGATCATATTGATACACAAACGTGACTCAGACAGACTTGGTACCCTTACCTATTGCGGATAGCAGTATGCACACCATGCACTCTTTCACTCCTGCAAGACCTTCTATCACAGGACACCAGACGGGTTCACCACCTGAACCTGGAGAGACTTCACCTGAAAGCATGGCTGTGACATGGTTCCATCACGAAAAACTAGACTGTTTGGAACAGATTATAGACGGTCAACCATGCGCAATACTTACCTTGAGAAATGGAAGAGTTTCTACCTGTGGTGCCAGAACAAATTAGTGCCTTTTCCGCACCTATGCGCTTGATATTGGACTCTATCTTGGAAATAAAAAAATCTGGGCTCTCCATTAGTTCAATCAAAGCACATCTCACGGCTATTACTGCCTTCCACCGGAAGATCGACAAGACATCACTATTTGCCCAGCCAGTCACCAAACGTTTCCTTTCGGGTGTGATGGGTTGGACCCCCCATCTGGGGTGCCACCTGATGTGCTGGGTTCCCACTGATCCCGCCTGTCCCACCAGCCTGGGTTCTCCTTAATTTGTGCTGCTGTGACAGGCTGTCAAGCCCCCTTCCAGCACACACACAGGTAGGGACACATAAGTGTAGAATCACACAGAGTCTGCATTCAGATCTGTGGGGGAGGACTCAGGTTGGGGATTGCCCAGCACTCAAGTGCACACACCCTCCTGAGTGTAAACCCAAAATTATATTGTCTTGCGCTGTATATAGCGTAAGCTTATGAAATTCACCCCCTCCCTCAATGTGGAGGAAGATATGCACAGCTTTTTGCCCCTCTCCTCCCAGTTATGAATTGCATAAACTGGGTTTTAGAATAAACAAAAAACAAGTTTATTAACTACAAAAGGTAAATTTTAAGTGATTATTTTGGCTAGCAAACATAACAAACCAGATAACGGAACAAATAAAACAAAACACACAAATTAAGCTTGATGCACTAAAGAATACTGGCTACAAATAATTTCTCACCCTAAATGTTGTTTTAAGCAGGTTGCAGAATTTCTTGAAGGTTAACTGCACTGCTTTCAATTTAAAACTCCAGGTATATCCTTCATTGGCCAGACATTATTCCCAGCCTGGGCTCAGCCCCTGCCCCACCTAGCCTAGTTCATTTGTTTCTTCTGGTGTTTTCAGCAGTCTTCCTTCTTGGGCAGGGAAGTAGTGGAGAAGAGCCTAGATTAACTCACTCCCCAGTCATAAATAGGATTTGTGTATGGCGGAAATGCTTTGTTTCCCAGTTTGACCCCTCACCCCCTTCCTGTGGAAAAGTACCAGCATTTCAAGATGGTATCCTGTATCAGTAGACATGATCATATGACCCTGCAGTGTCAAAGCAGTATCCCAGGAAATTTCTCAGGAAGGAGGGAGATTAGTATCTTCAAAGTCCTGTTGTCCTTCTTAATGGCCCATCCAGGCTGATTGCATGCTGTTTGGTGGGCATTCCCCAAAACACACACAGTTGTAATTGTTACGTAGTGTGACAAAGCTCTGTCCTTGTCTCCATGGGTCCCGTGCTTCCTAGCGGATTTCGCTAGCTTCAGAGGCTCACTGTGACCCGCCACATAGCCCTTCTCTCTCTAGAGGCAAGGGTCACAGCCTACTGAGCCATTTTCATCATAAGCCAGCAAGGAAGTGAGGAGAAGCTACTCTCCCTTGCACAGTCTCTGTTGCCTCCCAGTCTCAGTGATTAATTCGGGGGGAGAAAAGGGGGGAGCCTGGGCCCGCCCTCTCCTCCGAGCTCCAGCCCAGGGACCCTAATAGTATCAGCTATGGTAGCTGAGTTTTTGGAAACAGGATGCGTACAATTCCCTGGGCCACTTCCCCACAGCAGCCCCCACTTCCTCAATGTCTATTTCACAATTACCTCAGGATTTCCTTCCTTGTGCCTGAGATGGTTTGTACTGCTCAGTTCCTCCAACAGCGCAGCTTCCTCCTACAGCTCCTGACACCCACGCACACCTGACTAAGTGGGAGGCTTTTAACTAGTTTCAGCCAGCCCTTATTTGCTTCAGGTGTCCCAATCAACCCACTGTCTTCCCTGCCTTCTGGAAAGATCTTCTTAATTGGCCCCAAGTGTCTTAATTGACCTGTAGCAGCTGCCATTTGCTTATCTTGGTAGCAGGGATTTGTTTAACCTGTAGCTAAAATATCTGTCTCCCACTACTTTACTGTAGCCATCTGGCCTTGCCCTATCACAATAGTCAATATTCCTAACTTCAGATACAGAAATGTTACATGCATACAAATTGGATAATCACATTCAGTAAATCATAACCTTTCCAATGATACCTCACATGACCCATCTTGCATAAAACTAGGGCTGTCAAGCGATTTAAAAAAATGAATCGCAATTAATTGCACTGCTAATAATAGAATACCATTTATTTAAATATTTTTGGATGTTTTCTACATTTTCAAATATATTGATTTCAGTTACAACACAGAATACAAAGTGTACAGTGCTCACATTTATTTTTGATTACACTTATTTGCACTGTCAAAAAACAAAAGAAATAGTATTTTTCAGTTCACCCAATGCAAGTACTGTAGTGCAATCTCTTTATCATAAAAGTTGAACTTACAAATGTAGAATTTTGTAAAAAAAAAAAAAAAAAATCTGTATTCAAAGTTTGTGGCCAGATTTGCAGATGATACAAAAATGCTCAAGATAGTTAAGTCCCAGGCAGACTGCGAAGAGCTACAAAAGGATCTCTCAAAACTGGGTGACTGGGCAACAAAATGGCAGATGAAATTCAATGTTAATAAATGCAAAGTAATGCACATTGGAAAGCAGAATCCCAACTATACATATAAAATGATGGGGTCTAAATTAGCTTTACCACTCAAGAAAGAGATCTTGGAGTCATTGTAGATAGTTCTATGAAAACATCCACTCAGTGTGCAACGGCAGTCAAAACAGCGAACAGAATGTTGGGAATAATTAAGAAAGGGTTAGATAATATAAATATAAATCCATGGTATGCCCACATCTTGAATACTGCGTGCAGATGTGGTTGCCCCATCTCAAAAAAGACATATTGGAATTGGAAAAGGTTCAAAAAAGGGCAACAAAAAATAAGGGTATGCAACAGCTTCCTTATGAGGAGAGAGTCATAAAACTGGGATTTTTCAGCTTGGAAAAGAGACGACTAAGGATGGATATGATAGAGGTCTATAAAATCGTGACTGGTGTGGAGAAAGTAGATAAGCAAGTGTTATTTCCTACTTCTCATAACACAAGAACTAGGGGCCACCAAATGAAATTAATAGGCAGCAGATTTAAAACAAATAAAAGGACCTATTTCTTCACACAATGCATAGTCAACCTGTGGAACTCCTTGTCAGAGGAGGTTGTGAATGCCAAGACTATAACAGAGTTCAAAAAAGAACTAGATCCGTTCATGGAGGATAGGTCCATCAATGGCTATTAGCCAGGATGGACAGGGATGGTGTCCCTAGCCTCTGTTTGCCAGAGGCTGGGAATGGGCAACAGGGGATGGATCACTTGATGATTTCCTGTTCTGTTCATTTCCTCTGGGGCTCCTGGCACTGGCCACTGTCAGAAGACAGGATACTGGGCTAGATGGACCTTTAGTCTGACACAATATGGTCATTCTTTTGTTCTTAAACAATGTAAAATTTTAGAGCCTGCAAGTCCACTCAGTCCTACTTCTTGTTCAGCCAGTTGCTCAAACAAGTTTGTTTACATGTGCAGGAGATAATGCTGCCTGCTTCTTGTTTACAGTGTCATCTGAAAGTGAGACTAGGCGTTCTCATGGCACTGTTGTAGCCGGCATCACAAGATATTGATGTGCCAGGTGTGCTAAAGATTCACATGTTCCTTCATGCGTCAACCACCCTTTCTGGGGGCATGCATCCATGCTGATGATGGTTTCGGCTCGATAACAATCCAAAACAGTGCGCATATTCATTTTTATTATCTGAGTCAAATGTCACCAGCAGAGGGTTGATTTTCTTTTTTTGGTGGTTCGGGTTCTGTAGTTTCCGCATTGTAGTGTTGCTCTTTTAAGACTTCTGAACGCATGCTCCACACCTCGTCCCTCTTAGCTTTTGGAAGGCACTTCAGATTCCTAAACTTTGGATCGAGTGCTGTAGCCATCTTCAGAAATCTCACATTGGTACCTTCTTTGCTTTTTGTGAAATCTGCAGCAAGAGGGTTCTTAAAATGAACATGTGCTGGGTCATCATCCGAGACTGCTATAACATGAAATATATGGCAGAATACGGGTAAACCAGAGCAGGGTCATACAATTCTCTCCTAAGGAGTTCAGTCACAAATTTAATGACCACATTATTTTTTTAACAAGTGTCATCAGCATGGAAGCATGTCCTCTGGCATGGTGGCCGAAGCATGAAGGGGCATATGAATGTTTAGCGTATCTGGCACGTAAATACCTTGCAATGCCGGCTACAAAAGTGTCATGCAAATACCAGTTCTCACTTTCTGGTGATATTGTAAATAAGAGTAGGGCAGCATTATCTCCTGTAAATGTAAACAAACTTGTTCAGCCAAGTGCTAAGACAAACAAGAAGTAGGACTGAGTGGACTTCTAGGCTCTGAAGTTTTACATTGTTTTGTTTTTGAGAGTAGTTATGTAACAAAAAAAAAAAACTACATTTGTAAGTTGCACTTTCATAACAAAGAAATTGCACTACAGTACTTGTATGAGGTGAATTGAAAAATACTATTTTTTTACCATTTTACAGTGCAAATATTTGTAATAAAACTAATATACACTTTGATTTCAATTACAAAACAAAATACAATATATATGAAAATGTAGAAAAACATCCAAAATATTAAATAAATTTCAATTGGTATTCTATTGTTTAACAGCGCAATTAAAAGTGCGATTAATCACGATTAATTTTTTTAATCGTGATTAATGTTTTTGTTAATCGCGTGAGTTAACGGTGATTAATTGGTAGCCCTACATACAACATATCTTAGTTATGCCATATTCATATCATAACTATTTCTATGAAGAATACAGGGTGTAGTGTCACAACGGGCATCAGGAACGCTTACCGCGAGGTATGCGCACCCACTCCACCTTGGGATTTGAACCTAGCATTACACGGCCTCACTGGACCCCTATTTGAACCTTACACATCTATTGATGAAGGTGGAATTCCTAATGGCTATCACATCAGCCCGTCGCATGGGCAAGTTAGGGGCCCTCATGGCACACCCACCTTGCACCATTTTTTTTTTTTTCAAGGACAAGGTCATCCTAAGATCTCATCCAAAATTTCTCACTAAAGTATCCTCTTCCTTCCATGTATATCAGCCAATCCATCTGCCCATATTCTTCCCCAAACCTCACAGGAGTACACAGGATTCAGTATTTACATACTCTAGATTTCAAACATGCACTAGCATTCTACCTGAATAGAACTAAGTCTTTCAGAAAATCTCCAAGATTATTAATTTCCACTATGGAACATTCTAAAGGTTCTGCTATCTTTACACATAGACTATATAAATGGTGCATCCATCCATATTATCAACAAAAGAACCTTCAACCCCCAGATGCATCCATCCATATTATCAACAAAAGAACCTTCAACCCCCATTGGAGATCAGAACTCACTCTACCAAATCCCTTTCAACTTCAGTAGCCTTTCTAAACAATGTTCCGATCATGGATATATGTAGAGCAGCCACTTAGGCCTTCACATATACGTTTACAAAACACTATACAATCGATCAGAGCTCAAGATCTGCACAGGTTGAGTAACCTTCTCTTACTGATTGCTCAGTTGGCTGATATGGATAGGACCTGCTCTTTTTCAGTTCAGCAAGAGTGGATGTAGTCAGAATGAACTGTCTTGTGTGCTAAACAAGAAGAGTAAAGGTGGGACAATGTGTTGTATCTTCTTAGGCGGAAGAGGAAGTTCCCTTTACATTTTTAAAGATGATGTTCTTCATTTCCAAGGCTCTGCAACTTCACTATGTTAAAGTCTGGAAATAGATGGTAACTGAGCTGAGCTCTAAAGACTCTGCAGAAGTGACTGGCACATAGGCAGTGTTGGGACGGCAGCTTAACGTTTGGCTAACTCTGGGGCTTTGGGGTTAGTGGGTTTTTACTCCTCAATATTTGTTTCCTTCAAATGTTTTACTCAATCTTTAATTAACTCTTTCATATAACTCTTCAACTTCCCTATCTCACCCATTACACTCTGAGTTCACATGTTAGATATCCATAGCTGCTTTTTTTAAACATATTTATTATTATTTGTATTATCGTAGCGCCTAAGATCCCTGGTCCTATCCATGGGTACATGTGATTTGCCCTTCTGTAACTAAACTATTGGTCCATCAAGTTGAGTATCCTGCAGCAGTGGCAAATACCTGATAGTTTAGAGGCAGAGCAAATTATTACTTGCCCGGTTATCTGTGCAGTGCTGATCACAGAGGAAATTCCTTCCTGACCTGTACAACAGCTATTCCGAGGAATGAGATTTGGTGCTCTTATTTTAGCACATAATTCGCAACAATATCCATTCCCTTTCTGTGTATAGGATTGTGGAATACTTGTTGTTTTTTCATATCCAGATCTTCATAGCGTGACTCAAATGTTCTGAAGGGAACTGTTTTGGCTGACTTGTACATCATGATCCTTGTCTAGCACTGAACAGGGTTTGAATGGAGTTACTTGAATTTTATTTTCATTGGTTGTCTTTGTAAACTGTTGCTTCTAGTATTTGTGTTTCAGAGTCTTTTCTCTAGGATTATTGACCTAATCATGTCAATGCATATTTAGAGGCTTTCAAAATGGTAAATGTTTGACCCTGTGTTAATATTATTTAAGGAATGTAGCAGCTGGTTCTAGGGGAGACTTTACAGCCTAGCTTGTAGATCAGTACTGATTAGAGCATGAACTCTTAACAATCTTGGTACAAATATCCCTATTTTAAAATGTTCTGAAGACTATAGGCTGTGAACAGGACCAGTGCAGAAGCCAATTCTCAGATATTTTGGATATTTCTCTTTTTGTTGTATTGAATACTGCAAGAGCTTTGTTTTAGTCTTGGTCCTGAAACATGCAACATTTCACTGTAATACTGGAGCCTCTGTTAGTGTCATAACAGTGGTGAATAAAGGGTAATGTGTAAACTGAGATATGAGATGGCGACGGAGATGTGCAGACACAGCAAAAGTCCAACAGACTCAAACCCCAGTGTTGACAATGGGGCATTTAGGGTTTTACATGTTTGCTTATGAAGAAATAATGAGTGACTGGTTTTGCTTACATTTTACTTCTGCACAAGAAGAAAAAACAAATGCAAAGCTCAGAGTTGCTTGTAACCTCTGGTATTTTGTTTGGCTTTGCACAGTTTTTACAAATACTGCAACAGCTGTTTCCATGTTTCTCCTAATTACCCTAAGAAAAAGTGCACATCAAAATAATGTCTCCAGCTTTCCCAGCAGAAAGCCACTTCTTATGATTATGTTGTATTTTGTTTTAATTTTACCTTAATTTTATCTTTCTTTGCCTTAACTTCTGGAACTAGCTGAATTTTTTTCATGTTCTTTAATTTATACTTTTTGTTGCTGTGATGACCTTATGAATGGGTGTTGTAGTTAGAGTTGCGTGCTGTCTTGTTAGGATGAATTTTGATAGCTGCAAATTCACACACACAGCAGAACTGTAATTTAATCAATGCAATGCCAAAATATTATTCACAAAGAAACATTTGCTTCTCTATTTTCCAAATAAAGCATTTGAAGGGAACACTCTTTGCAGTAAGTGCTGTACTGGGGAGTTTCAGAGAGTACAAGATAATTATTTGTAATTATGGACATGTCTGCAAGGGAAATAGTCTTAATTTGTTCCTGCTAAGAAACCGAATTGCTCTAGTTGCAACATATGAATCCTTTTAGGAGATTAATGCCCTTTGCCTTTGATACTGTGCATGGACACTGTAACCTCTTGGTATATCTAAAATCGCCCCTTTAATCCTACTCTTCAGTTTGAATTTTTGCCAACAGCAGACTTGAATTAAAAAAAATATTTAATGAAGTGCAGAAAGCCCATTAGACTGAATTCCTACCATCACTCCAGGATAACTGATACTGAATAGTAAACTTCTAGGTAAGAGAACAGATGTTAAAAGGTATAATGTAGAGTAAGGGCAGGTCTAGACTACCACTTATGTCGATATAACTTGCATCACTCCGGGGGGTTGGGTGGGAGGAAAGCCACCCCCTGGAGCAACACAAGTTACACCAACCTAAGCACCAGTGTGGACAGAGTAATATCGGTGGGAGATGCTCTCCCACCAACATAGCTACTGCCTCTCATGAAGATGGAGTAATTATGCCGACAGGAGAGCTCTCTCCCATCGTCATAGAGTGTCTTCTCCAGTCATGTTATGGTGGTGCAGCTGCGCCGATGTTGAGCTACTAGTGTAGACTGGCCCTAAGATTCCTCTCTCAGCTGTAGTGTACCACACCCAGTGGTAGAGCTTCACAGCATTGACAAGTCCTGTAGTTTAGGAAAGGAAAGCTTCAGAAGTTTTCTTGCCTTGAAAGAGTTGGGGGAATGGATGTGTAGTACATTAGGTAGGTTCAGTATCTGGATTCTGGGAAGAGAATGGAGTCTAAGCTCACTTCTCTTGCCCTGCTGCTGCCTGTGCTGTACCTGCCCTGGGGATAAACAGAAAACTTCGTTCTCAAAAGCTGTGAATTCAGCACCTTTCTTCAGGGCCAAATCCACTAAAAACACTTTGAATCTGTGCATATTAATGTTAGAGAAAATAATCAGATACAAGCAATCTCTGAATATGCTGTCAGCAACCCTACATTTCATGGTTTGTTAGTTTGCACTGTTATGAGGGATTAAAATATAGAGCTGAACTGCAGCCATCCCATGGATCTGGAATCCAACTGAATAAAAGCAGCTCATCTTGCTCCTTTTGTCACTCTCATAACATGCAAAATAACAAATGAAATTATGATAAATGCAAGGTTTAATCCCCAGACCTGTTTTTGAGAATCAGTATTTCTGCAGTAGCATCACTCATAGGAATACAGTGTGGCTTGTACGTGCACTGCAATGCCATCAGAGTGGTATAATTTTTTATTTACTTTATTACTTTATAGAAACATCCATTCCTTTATTACTTTTCATTAGTTTTTAATAAATATGCAGTTGTATGGGATTCATGTGCACGTCTTGCAATGAGCAGAATACAAGGCAAAAGTGAGAACCCCTCTGCAAACTGAATACCACTGTCTTTAACTCAAAAACAAGGAGTCATTGTTTTAGCGGCTTGCCTAGCTTGTCCCTAAGAGAGAATGGGCCTTTGGTCCTCATGCAAGACAAAGGAATAGGGGGCACTCTTTCAAGCACAGTTGATAGTTTGCTTAGAATACAACATTCATAATAGGAAAGAGACAGTCAACTTAACCAAAGTACCAGTGTCAAGAGGAAAGCTTGTCTAAACAAGCAAGTCTATATAATCACAATGATCACCCTACTTAAAATGGTTCTTTTCCCTTCACTGCAGTACAGCACCTTGGCTGTCCATCCCTGCTGAATTAGGGGACCCCAAGCACATAGGTAAAAACTGCTTAAACTCAAGATGGAAACAAATGGCACAAGCTCTGGATGCCTCAGAGAGATGTTTGGAAACCTTGTGGTTCAGTAACCCTGACCCAAGCTTTTCAGAATAGCTGAGTTCTCAATATGGATTTTCTTCTGTTCCAGTTGATTTGAAAAAGAACATACAAAGAGAGGACTGACTGTCATTATGAGTTTGTTCTCAGTTCCTGCATGGGGATTCCCAGCAAATCAAATTAAAATAAGAAATGCAGCTCCGTTTGTTTTGTTGTTTAGGGTCTGTCTAGTCTCTGGATTTGGGGGACCTGTCCTTTTACCCAGTTACATCAAGGTTCCATTTTATAATATGGATGGAACTGTAACCATGGTCCATTCTGAGTTAGAGTCTTCAATGCATTTTATGCAGCTCAATGTGGTTAATGTTCCATCTGTACTGCAAATTGGAACTGTATTGCAGGTGGGATTCTCTGGCTTGCTGGTATTTGTAGTGTAGACAGAGCTTTAGACACTGGATATGGAAGTTGTGAGGAGCTCTACGTTATTTGCATTGCTTCTCTGCATTGCAGTGTCCTGCTAAAAATGGGGGTTTTGTGTACTAGTTCCTGGTGTCAGTAAAAAAGAGTGCTTAATAATGTGGGCATTCAGATGCTGTGATGACTAACAGTAAATAAATGTCTGTAGATAAATAAACTGGTAAGGTTTAAAGCCACTGGGTTCTCATCATTTCTGAGAATTTCACAGTTCTAAAATACTCAGGAGAGATTCTATTAAGGAGCAGCTGTAGGAATGACTAGTGCTGGTGGGGAAATTCTGCATAGTACCTGGACTGGTTGGTGGCAGAATTTAGGGACCCCCCATGTCAAATAGTTTTCTGACCAGGTGAGTCCCTTAAACTGATGTATTTCAGGGACTATTGCCTCATTTCCCTAAATTGCTGCTGCCAAGGAAGTGAAAGCAAACTCTGAAACTTAAATGTGAACCACAGCAGTGCAGTCTGCTCACTAAACTACTCAGATTCATTATTACTTTCCAGTGTCCAGAGGTGTGGCTCCTATCTGTGCATAGAAGAAATAGAAGGCGACCAGCTTGACTTAACAGAGAAATCTTTGGGGAGCCTAAATTGAAAAAGGAAGCTTAGAAGAAGTGAAAACTTGGACAGATGACCAGGGAGGAGTATAAAAATATTGCTTGAGCATGCAGGGATGTAATCAGGAAGGCCAAAGCACAATTGGAGTTGCAACTAGCAAGGGATGTGAAGGGTAACAAGAAGGGTTTCTACAGGTATGTTAGCAACAAGAAGGTGGTCAGGGAAATTGTGGGACCCTTACTGAATGGGGGAGGCAACCTAATGACAGATGATGTGGAAAAAGCTCAAGTACTCAATGCTTTTTTTGCCTCGGTATTCACAGACAAGGTCAGTCCCCAGACTGCTGCACTGGGTAGCACAGTTTAAGAGAGGAGGTGAGCAGCCCTCAGTGGTGAAAGAACAGATTGACTATTTAGAAAAAGCTGGATATGCACCAGTCCATGGGGCCAGATCTAATGCATCCGAGGGTGCTGAGAGAGTTGGCTGAAGTGATTGCAGAGCCATTGGCCATTATCTCTGAAAACTCGTTGCGATCGGGGGAGGTCCTGGACGATTGGAAAAAGGCAAATATAGTACCCATCTTTTAAAAAGGGAAGGAGGAGAATCCAGGGAACTACAGACTGGTCAGCCTCACCTCTGGAAAAATCATGGAACAGGTCCTCAAGATGGACGTGACATACTTTGACTTTAGCAAAGCTTTTGATATGGTCTCCCACAGTATTCTTGCCAGCAAGCTGAAGTATGGATTGGATGAATGGACTATAAGGTGGATAGAAAGCTGGCTAGATTGTCGGGCTCAATGGGTAGTGATCAACAGCTCAATATTTGGTTGACAGCCGGTATCAAGCGGAGTGCCCCAAGGGTGGGTCTTGGGGCCGGTTTTGTTCAACATTTTCATTAATGATCTGGATGATGAGATGAATTGTACTCTCAGCAAGTTCGCAGATGACACTAAGCTGGGGGGAGAGGTAGATACGCTGCAGGGTAGGGATGGGGTCCAGAGTGACCTAGACAAATTGAAGGATTGAGCCAAAAGAAATCTGATGAGGTTCAACAAGGACAGGTGCAGAGTCCTGCACTTAGGATGGAAGAATCCCATGCACCGCTACAGGCTGGGGACCGACTGGCTAAGCAGCAGTTCTGCAGAAAAGGACCTGTGGATTACAGTGGATGAGAAGCTGGATATGAGCCAAGAAGACTAACGTCGTATTGGGCTGTATTAATAGGAGTATTGCCCGCAGATCGAGGAAAGTGATTATTCCCCTCTTTTCAGCACTGGTCAGGAAACATCTGGAGTATTGTCCAGTTTTGCCCCCCCCCTCTACAGAAAGGATGTGGACAAATTGGAGGGAGTCCAGCGGAGGGCAACGAAAATGATTAGGGGGCTGGGGCATGTGACTTACTAGGAGAGGCTGAGGGAACTGAAGAGTGAGGTGGGATTTGATGGCAGCCTTCAACTACTTGAAGGGGGGTTCCAAAGAGGATGGAGCTCGGCTGTTCTCAGTGGTGGCAGATGACAGAACAAGGAGCAATGGTCTCAAGTTGCAGTGGGGGAGGTCTAGGCTGGATATAGGCAACAGTATTTCACGAGGAGGGTGGTGAAGCACTGGAATGGGTTCCCTAGGGAGGTGGTGGAATCTCCTTCCTTAGAGGTTTTTAAAGCCAGGCTTGACAAAGCCTTGGCTGGGATGATTTAGTTGGGGTTGGTCCTGCTTTGAGCCGGGGGTTGGACTAGATGCTTCCTGAGGTCTCTTCCAACCCTTATCTTCTATGATTCTAAGATGATGTATGGTCCTTGCCCCATGCAGCTGAGATGTGACTGTGTGCAAGGGAAAGAAAATAATGGGGTGGGATGAAAAGAGAAGGCTGTGTTGTCACTCATTGAAGGCATTTGTGCATATGGGGGAGCAAAATTTAGGTCTTTAACTCAATGCTTGTCAATGCGGTGGCAAAGTAGGTCTTCAGGAGGGATTTGAATGAGGAGAGATCTCAGGAAGAAAGTTCAGTGCACAGGGCCAGTCTGGAAAAGGGTGTGGAGATGGTTGTGGGAGAAGTGGACAAATAGAGCTTCATAGGTGGGGCACAGGATGAAATGAAAGACCTGGTCAGATAAGATTTGCAGGCAATATTCAGTGCCATTTATAAATGTAATGTATACATGCTAATGTAAATTATCCATTGGTATGGATGTCAGAATAGACCCCGACCCATTCTGGATCCATCCAGAAGTTTTGAATCGCAGTTCTACAGTTTATGTAAACAAGTGGAGCAACTTTCAGCTGCTAAATGGTATCAAAGTGCTTTTGATATATTGGTAATATTCCTTTCTGCCTATCTACGTGTTGAGCTCTGCAGCTGAGCTCCTGCTCTGACTGTTGACCTCTCATTGAAGTGACTCCTGGATCAGTTTGTAACACTTTCCCCAGTAAATCTCAGGATTGGTGGATGTATTTTATTAAAGGTATTTATACTGGGACACTCATTAAACCTGGAAATAAAGATTGAGCTATTGATGTTAACTAGATCCCCTCTGACTTAGAGACTCTACCTTTTAGGAGGATAGATTTAACCAGCGGAACTCTAGAACATGGTCTCTTTGTTTATCTTAACTTTGATTGAGTAAACAATAGTCATATGTAAAAAGGCCTTTAGATCACTAGTTGAATAGTATTGTGGTTTATTTACCTTTTGGCTACAGAAATGTTATTCTAATCCAAAAACCCTGAGTAAATGTTTGTTGAGAGTTTCTGCAAAGCCTAAACATTGAACTGTGTGCATTTTTTAGTGGTAGCATGACTGAATGGCAAACATCTGCCAGGAGCCATTCCACAACTCATCTAACTCATGAGCTGGGGAAAGGGAAGCATGGCTGCTACTGTCACTGAGAAGTTGATTACATTGTGGACAACTAGAGATGCAAACTGTAGAGTAAATTTGTTTCCATCAGCAAACCAAACTAAGACATGAAGCTCCACTATAAAACGTGTTCTCTAGAAGCTTCGTGTTTGAGGGGCTGGGGAACATCCATGACAAGAGAGAGTAAAGAACATCTCAGCTCTCACTGGAATTTAGGAGTCATCCCTTCACCTTTTGAAAGGGTAAAATACTCCCAACAGTCTCAAATATTGTAGCTCTTTTTTGCTTGGGAGTAAGACTGTAACTTAACCCACCTCCAAAAAGATTGATTTAAAGAAAATTATGTAAAAATGAAACTGATTCTTCCCATCAAGTTAATGAATTACTTAAATGTTTTTAAAGCTTTTTTGGACTTCATATATTGTGCATGTTTGGGCAACCTAAGCCATTTCAGTAATTTCCTTTTAGCTCACAAAACAACACAATAGTGACGGAAACCAGAGACTTATTAAGCCCTGGTATTGTTGTGGTTTGTTTTTAACAATGTATGTTGAGTCATGTTTTCAGGTGAGAAATACCTTGTTTCCATTATAAGAAAATGTTGCTGTTTTTATTGGAGCTGCTCACAATTGTTTCTTTTATTCTCTTTTTTGTTGTTTACAGCTTATTACATTTAATTGCGGTAAATGAAGATTGTGAGATGCTACTAAATGTCATTTTGTTGCAAACTGCGCTTACATTCCCTTAGCTGGGGGCATGAACTAGGTTGTTTCTCAGAGCACCTTAGTAATTTCCCTCAGGATTTAGAAATTAAATGTTTAATTTTCATTATACAAATGATCTTGCCTTAAGTACATAAAAACGGGAGCTGAAGTTTGGTATACATCTTCAGCTGAGCAGAAATGTTTGTGGAACTGGCTTGCTTAAACCCCTGCACTCAGAATTGAGTTTGTGGTTTTCAGTTGCAAATAATTAGTGTAATTGTAGCAGGAGATGTTCTAAAAGAGCATTTTTTTGCAGTCGATGTACAAATCAGTTGCACCTTCTGTAAAATACAGACAAAACCTGCACTATCAGAGGATTTAGGATTGATGAAAAGCCTGTGTATTATGCTGATGGGAGCCACTTAAGTAATTATCTTAGACATAAAATCTTTCTTTCATCTCTAACTTGTTTTGATTCTATGTATTTTCTGAGAGACATACAGAATTCTTTCCTGTGCCATGTACTCCCATCAAAGGCTAAAAGGACACCTGTCTAGAGACTCATTGTAAACTTTCTGCTAGCCTGCCCTTTAACCTCTCTGTTTTTACTTTGTACTAATTAAATTGCTTCTGTTATAGAAACTTTTTCAGCTCAGTAGTAATTATTACCTTAGTTATTTTCAAATGGGAGCTACAAATACCCTGGTTTGAAAGGCTAGTTGATTTTATGGCTGCTTCTGTAAGTATTTCCATATCCTCTGTTAAAATGCTGTTTTGTAACTTATCACAGCAAACACTGCACAGTTGATTCAGAGCAATCTAGATTGCTTGGTAAAATGGGTGCAACCAAACAACATGCATTTTAATATGGTAAAATGGAAAGCTATACATCTGGGAACAAAGATGTAGGCCATACTTACTGGATGGGGGAGTCTATCCTGAGAAGCAGTGTCTCTGAAAAAGATTCGGGGGTTGTGGTGGATAATCTGCTGAACATAAGCTCCCAGTGTGATGCTGTGGCCAAAAGAACTAATGTGATCATAGGGTGCATAAATGGGGGAATCTCAAATAGGAGTAGAGAAGTTATTTTCCATTTTTATTTGACACTGGTGTGACCGCTACTGGAATAATGTGTTCAGTTCTGGTGCTCACAATTCAAGAAGGATTTTGATAAATTGCAGGATAAGGATTCAGAGAAGAGCCACAAGAGTGATGAAAAGAGCTCAATCTATTAAGTTTAACAAAGAGAAGGTTTAGGGGTGACTTAATTGCAGTTTGTAAATGCAGGGAACACATATTTAATAATGGGCTCTTTAGTGTAGCAGAGAAAGGTCTAACAATCTAAGGCTGAAGTTGAAGCTAGAGAAATTCAGACTGGAATAAGGCTTTCATTTTTGACAGTGAGTGTAATTAACCATTGGAACAATTTACCAAGAGTCATGGTGGATTCTCTATCAGTGAGAATATTTAAATCAAGATCAGATGTTTTTCTAAAAGATATTTTGGAGGAATTATTTTGGAGCAGTCTGGTGGTCTGTGCTGTACAAGAAGTTCAGACTAGATGATGACAGTGGTCTCTTGTGGTTTTAGAATATATGAATCACCATGGAATATTCCTATACCTCAGTGAGCACAAAGGATTGTTATGCATCTTCCTCCTAATGTGGAATTACACCTATTCAGAGATGAATAAGTCTTCACTGAAGTGAAAACATTCACAGTATTACTGGGGAAGAAAAAGTGGAAAAATTATGTCTGGTTCATAAAGGATCCAGCTGGGTGAGGAATTGTTCACCTTAACTCAGATCAGTCCCTCCTGGGGACTGTTAAAATCTGGCCCTGTCCTGTTCTCTGGCACCCATCTATGTGATTGGATCCAATTGCATGCGACTAAACTCTTCGTGTCTGGGTAATGGCTAATAGCTGTTCTAGCTTTGGGCCTTGTGACTCTGTAGTCTGGTTATTTAGAATCATAGAATTGTAGGACTGGGAGGGACCTAGAGAGGTCTTCTAGTCCACCCTGCACTCGAGGCAGAACTAACTATTATCTAGACTATCCCTGACACGTGTTTGTCCAACCTGCTCCTAAAAATCTCCGGTGATGGAGATTCCACAATCTCCCTAGGCAATTTATTCCAGTGCTTAACCACCCTGATGGGAAGTTTTGACCAACCTAAACTGCCCTGGCTGCAATTTATGCCCATTGCTTCTTGTCCTATCCTCAGAGGTTAACGAGAACAATTTTTCTCCCTCCTCCTTATAACAACTTTTTATGTACTTGAAAACTGTCATCATGTCCCCTCTGTCTTCTCTTCTCCAGAGTAAACAAACCCAGTTTTTTCAATTTTCCCTCATAGGTCATGTTTTCTAGACCTTTAATCATTTTTGTTGCATTCTTTGGAATTTCTCCAGTTTGTCCACATCTTTCCTGAAATGTGGTGCCCAGAACTGGACACACTATTCCAGATGAGGCCACAACAGTGTGGAGTAGAGCAGAAGAATTACTTCTCATGTCTTACTTACAACACTACTGCTAATACATCCCAGAATGATGTTTGCTCTTTTTGCAACAGTGTTACACTGTTGACTCATATTGAGCTTGTGATCCACTATGACCCCCAGATCCCTTTCTGCAGTACTCCTTCTGCCAGAGCCCTCCCAAGCCACCTTGTTATTTAGAAACATTCATCCCCCCGGACTCCACCTACCTGTGCGGGCTCTGGTTTCCTAGTTATATCCTTCAGCGACCACATGACAATAAGACAAAGAACAGAGGCTTAGCAAACAAATTTCTACTTTTTAAACAGCCCCAGAGTTACAGATCATAGGAAACAACAAACTCCTGAATGCTCTTCCCTTCGCCTGACTTCATCACCTCTGTGAGTCCTGGGTTTGGTCAGAATCATTAGTCTGGGCAGTGCCTCTTTCCCTTCTTACTTCTGGCTATGGAATGGTCTCCTTGCTTGGAAAAGTGGTCTCCCTTTAAAACTGTGTTTCACTTTTCTTGCCCATGTACTTCTGCTGGGGAATTTCCAGGATCTCTTGCCTCTCTTACAATTTCTTTCTGCCTCGTCCCCCATACCTCTTTTCTTTCAGTGTTCCCTCTCTCTTCACTTTTATATTATTTTAGCTTATCTCTTCCTAACTAAACCCACCTAAAACAAAAACCATCACCCCCAAAACTGACTCTAACCTGCTATTTGCTGTCATCGCACACTTCTTACTGCATGTGTGCTCTACCCTGTCTTGTCTATTTAGACTGTAAGTTCTTTGGGGCAAGGACTGTCTGATACTCTGTACAGGGTCCAGCACAATGGGTCTCATTCTTGGTTGGTCCTTAGGCCCTACCATAATTAACATGATCAGTAGTAATAAATTTATGAGATGTATAACAACCGAAGAGAGCACAGTATGGGATTAGAGTTGAAAACAACCAGGAGATCATAACATCTTCCCTTTAGCTGTAACTGCAATGTGAGAACAAGGCTGATCAGGTGCAGGTTTTTATTGTTGCTGAATTTAAACAAAGGGCATTTTCCCTTCATGTGTCAGATTATACCAGAGCAAAGAAATGTCAGGTTTGGTGGATTTATTTATGAAAGTTTCATTAGTAGAAAGAAATCTACCCATTATAAAACACAAATCCCTGTCATTCTTTAACTCCTGATGAATCTGCAAATGAGCACCCGATAGACTGAGACTCGCACTGTGTCTCTCTTTTTAAAAGTAGGGCAGGACCTTTTATGCTGAGACTGAGAAGAGCCATTAATTAGGGGGTATATCCTCTGAAGGTAAAGCAGCTCCGTATAGTACATGGATATTTACACTGTCTCCAAGAGAGGAGATGATGGATTACTTGGTGCAATAGGGACTAACCCTGCAATCCTTACTTATGTGACTAAACATAGTCCTGCTGTGACTGCCGGGAACTGGACTAGATGACCTCTCGAGGTTCCTTCCAGTCCTACAAGTCTCTGATTCTGTGATTCTATGACTAGTGCCATTGAAATCAACTACTTGGGTTAGCATTTTCTTGCAGCATTAGGCCTATGCTATGGACACACATTTTTACATGCTGGCCATATTAAGATGGACTTCATTTTTATACAAGTGCCAGATTTATTTCAATGATAACTTGTTCTCTTTCTTGAAGATGTATTATGTGTTTCACATGTCTGATAGAAGTCTGATCACCATAGTGTCTGTGTGCAGGCTTCGTTGCTGAAAAAAAAAATGTTTCTTAATAGTGGATAGTAGCAGGTTCAGCCATTATTTCCTGTACAGGAGCCCAAGTACCTGATTCAGAGTCCTCTGAAGTAAATGGAAATACTTCTATTGTTTTCAGTGGGCATTGGGTCAGGCCCTGAATCATGATGGTGCTATTGTTTATACACCAAAGCTACTATGGAAATGGATACAAAATGATGTAGGTCTTTCCTTGACTCCATGGAGCAAAGGTTAAGGCCTGTCTACCTGACCTTTGTGGTCTGTACTTTGACATCCATAGTTTATTAAACTCGGGGGGGATTTTCAGGAAGCAGTTAAGGGGATTCCCTAACATGTAGTTTTCTGCCTTGTTAGATTGCGATTCCTACAGAGGGCAGCTCGCTTACTTACCAGATCAGCAGTTGGCCAGTGTGGTCAGATGTTGGCTTCATATGTGTGTTCTCTTTGTGTGCTGTCCCAGCTCTGCACAGATAGTTGGTGCAGCAGACCTCGATCGAACTGCCCAATAACCACAGGCCTGTTTGAAGGAAAGTGGTCCGGTTTATTGTCAATGAAGCATGGTCCTAATGCCTTTGACGGCTCATTGGTTACAGATACACTAACACATGTATGCTGTTGCAATGGATTAGCTCAGTTAGTGGCAGGACTTTCAACTATCCCCTAGGCCAGCCAGACACACTCCCTTTGAGGCTTCATTTTATACATCAATACAAACAAGTTACAGATTGCCCCTCTGACGTGGTTAGTTACTGCCCCCTGGCATCGTTTGTTACAACCCATTACCATGTACATGTTGGTTCGATCGAAACATCTCTATCCATCACACTGTCGTCCTGACCGTATCTTGAGGAGGGGTCAGTGTGTTCTCATTATCTTTGGGGTGTGTTTGTACCATACTTGGTATCGGGATTCTGGTATCACCCTTCTGGAATGTGTTTGTGTGCGTGTCCTGTGCCTAGTACCTCTTAGGAATGTGTGTGTTTTTGCAATATCAGCCCTATTTTTGCCAGGTTCTGTAGCCTGCTCACAGCCTGTCTCTTGCTAACTTTGCTTTATATTAGCAAGGCTTGACCACTACTTTAGTTCGGGCCTCACACTGGTCTTCTGATACAAGGGCTTATATCTCAGGCTCTCTTCAGATTACAGTTGGTTTCAACCACAGGTGTTCAGGCCTGGGTCAGAAAGTTCTAGAGGGATGTTTTTTGAGACTGTGTATTTTCATTCCCTTTGGCATTATCAAACACTTTGTTTTGTCCCTTCATTGAAGCAAATATGTCTTGAGGTTCTAAAATAAAATTGTAGACAAACTACAGAATTTTGAGTTCTAAGCAGTTCAACTTCTTAGGTGAGGGTAGAGTAAGTCAATGCACTTGATTTGTTATAGCTATTTAATTCTACCTGCTCAGCATTTTTTAGGCAGTTAATTGCATAGAGGCTTAGGGATGCATTCCATAAGATGCTGAAAACACAGCTTTGCTGAAGTCTGACACACTTTCCTCCTTGGTTACATAGGCACTCTGGGATAATTATGTGGGAATTAGCTCCAGTGGCCTAATTACTGTCTTCTGTAGGCTTTTCCCCTCATAATTCCTCTGTCCACAAAGCTTGAGAAGTTCTGTTGCGTTGGAGAGAGTGTATGTGTGTAAGAAGAGTTCTACATGGGTTCCAGCAGGAGTGAAGTAGGACTTATATTTTAGTGAGTAAGGAGCTGTATGAGGAAATCTCTTGCCATTTACATAGGCACAATATATACTGTGCAGTGAAAGAGAGACCGCTAATATTCTCAAAGCCACAATCATTCCTAGATTTTCATTCCAAATAACACCTCATATCAATGCTGTGATATGTTCATTTGGGTCTTTTGTCATCTTAGCTTAGGAGACTCTGGTCTTTCCACGGCTTTTCCTGGGCTAGAAATTGGATCAGGAGCCAAATGTCTGCTGTAATGGAGCTTGGCCGTGAGGCTTTGACGACACTGTTTAAAAGGCATATGTTCATTGCCCAAGACTGCCTGTGCTAAAGCACCAGCCCCTCATGCTATTTAGCATCTGTGCATGTGCCAAATGAGTCTAAGAGATGCCAGGCTTCATACAGTCACCAGAGTTCACATTTGGAATGAACACAGAGTGAACCAATTTTGTCTTCGATCTATGCACACCGTGAATGGCCTTGCAATCTGGTTGGGCTACACCCCTATAAACAAGGATATTGTTTATACCTAATGGGTCATGTGGCTGACTTTGTCTGATATGGGACTGCCTATGAGCAATGTTCTTTAAGATGAATTTGGATGGTCCAGTACAAGGTCCTGCTAAAGGTGAAGCAAAAGGTGTTGGCCTTGTCAAGACTGGTTCGGCATGCTGCTGAGTCTTTTGGCAGCTAGCCCGCTGAGTTGCCTCTTCGGCCGGATCTGCTGTCCCAGAACCATGGCAATCTGCTGCATCTGAACTTGGTGACGCTGCACTTGACAGCTTGGCTACTGTGTGGCTAAGTATGAACAAACGGGAGTGCTCTGTTGGTGTCCATCAGGTCCTGCTGGGCAGCAGGAAACCCTCCATCAGCGCTACCTATGTGGCGAAGTGGAATCGGTTCACATGTTGGGCCTTGAATCAACACATTTGTGCTGGAGAGGCTCCGCTGCAGGACATCCTCGACTATTTCCTGCACCTTAAGATCCAGGGCCTGTTGCTATCTTCAGTCAGGGTACACCTGGCGGCCATTTCAGCGTTCCACCCTCCGTTTCAAGGCAGGTTGGTCTTTGCCCATCCCATGACGGCGTGGTTCCTAAAAGGTTTGGAGTGCCTTTACCCCATGTCTGGGACCTGGTCCCCCATTGGGACCTGAATCTTGGCCTGTCAAGGTTCATGGGTCCCCCTGTCGAACCCTTATAATATGGAGATATACCTATCTCATTAGAGCTGGAAGGGACCCCGAAAGGTCATCGAGGCCAGCCCTCTGCCTTCACTAGCAGGACCAAGTACTGATTTTGCCCCAGATCCCTAAGTGGCCCCCTTAAGGATTGAACTCACAACCCTGGGTTTAGCAGACCAATGCTCAAACCACTGATCTATCCCTCCCCCTCACCCCCGCCCCCTGCCCCCTTGGCTTCCTGCTTCTCTTTTGAAAGGTCTCCTTGTCCGAGATCAGGGTGCTCACATCGAAGCCGCCTTGTGTGGTTGTCTATAAGGACAAGCTCCAGCTGTGTCCGTACCCAGCTTTTCTGCCCAAGGTTGTCTCCCTGTTTCATACTGGTCAAAACATATACTTGCTGGTCCTTTGTCTAAAGCCTCATGCGACGGATGAGGAACACAGGCTGCATACCTTGGAGATCAGATGGGCACTGGCCTTCTATACAGATAGAACAAAGCTGTTCTGTATATCAATGCAGTTGTATGTTGCTGTCGCAGACAGGATGACGGGTTGCCCAGTGTCTGCCTAGAGAATCTTGCCTTGGATCATGGTCTGCATCCACTACTGTTATGAGCTGGCGAAGGTGCCCCGGCCAGCGATCCTGACGGCTCACTTGAATAGGGCGCAGGCGTCATCAGCATCCTTCCTTGCTCAGGTGTCGATCCAAGAAATCTGTCAGGCCGCGAGCTGGTCGTCTGTCCACACGTTTGCATTGCATTATGTGCTGATCCAGCAAGCTCAAGATGACACTGCCTTTGGCAGAGCAGTGCTCCAATCTGTGAGACTGTGAACTCTGAGCCCACCTCCGAGGATTCTGCTTGTGAGTCACCTACAATGGAATGGACATGAGCAAGCACTCGATGAAGAAAAAAAGGTTACCCACCTTTTCATAACGGTTATTCTTTGAGATGTGTTGCTTATGTCCATTCCATTACCCACCCTCCTGCTCTTCTGTTGGAGTTGTCGGCAAGAAGGAACTTAGAGCATGTAGGGCCGATGGCACCTGATATACCGCTGCATCAGTGTGGCACTCCAGAGGGCGCCACAGCCAACCCTATGGATACCGCTATGGCAAAAGTCTCCGACGGCTGTGTTCGTGGGCACGTGCACACCCTATATTAGAATGTACATGCGCAATGCATCTTGAAGAATCAGTTATGAAAAGGTGGGTAACCGGTTTTTTTGGTTTCCTCTTTCAGCATGGCAGGCTCAGGGGAACAGACAGCTTTGCAGTATTTGACTCTAGTGATTTCCCCACTGTGATGGGGTGTATCTGGCTCTTCAAGCCCTCCTACTGAGGCCTTTCAGTCCTACTACACCCTGCCCCAGCGGAGATGGGTCTTCTAGGCCTGTCTAGAAAGGCTGCACAGAAGCAGCCAATCAGAGCTGAGCAGGCTCAGATAAAAGGAGCTCCAGGGCCTGAGCAGATCAATTCCTGTCTGGGACTGAGGTCTCCTAAATCTGACTGAAGAATAGAGTTAAGGCACAGCATGTTCGGCAGCATTTCTGCTAGGTCCTGCTGCTGCTTATTTCTAATTTCCATATTAATCAGAGCCCAGGGAGCTTCGGGCCCTGTTAGGAGGGAATAGAGCTTGGTGAATAACAAGTTTTTGTGTTTCACTGGTAATTCTGAAAAATTAAACAAAACAAAACAGTTTCGGTTGAACTGAAAATGAAGTTTTTAGAAATACATCTCTACCCCGATATAACGCGGTCCTCGGGAGCCAAAACATTGTACCGCATTATAGGTGAAACCACATATCGGGATAGCAGCGGGGTAGCGTATCCCCAGGCCCTTTAAAGCGCTGGCCAAACCCCACTGCTGGCGCCCCGGGGTAGCAGCAGCAGGGCTCCAGTGGTGATTTAAAGAGCCCCGGGCTCTGGCCGCTGCGGGGAGTCCCGGGCCCTTTAAATCTCTGCCCGAGCCCCGCTGCTGGATATAACGTGGTAGAGCAGCGCTCTGGTGGGCGAATTCATGTTATATCAGGGAAGAGGTGTATTTGAGAAATTGAAAAGTAACAAATTTTTGTATCAGATCAAACAAAGCATTTTGTTCCACCTGAAATGAAACATTACGTTTTGGATTTCAAGCATTTTTAATGTTTTTCAGTTTTTAAAAATAAAATTTAAATTTTGAAACAAAAACTAATTTTGAATAGAAAAACCTAAACAATTCATCTAAAAAATGTTGAAACAAAGTGTTTAGATTTCCCCCCTCTCCACCCCCCAGAATTTTTAGGGTTTTTTTCTTTTTGATCCAGAAAATCCAGTGAAGCTAATCAGATCATGAATCATCATGATCAGGGATTAGGGATCAGGACAACCAAAGAGAAGCACTTGAGAAGACTTGAAGCCATTTAAATGAGATGTTTGAAAGCAGTCAGAGGGGCGATGTTGCTGGACTACATCTGGAATGATGTCATCAGGAGTGAGACCAAGATTTGTGGTGTTGGAGAAGAGTTGCAAGAGAGGAGGCTGTGATGGCATGGGCACATGCAAAGGATGGATGAAGAGAATCCTGATAAGGAGGCATTTGAGACTAGAGTTTGTGGGCAGAGAACGGGAGGATGACCAAGAGATGGATAGATTGTGTATGAGAAGACAGAGTGGATACGGACAGAGTGTTGGACTGGCAAGTCTAAAAAGATTGATCTGGCAACCTGACCTCAACTGGCTGGGAAAAGTGAAGCGGACACATTTACAAAATGTTTTAGTGTTGCCACATCTGCATTTTTACCAGGTTATGGTCAAAACATTTCACCCAGCTCTATGAGGGAGGCCCCAAGTGTATTTCTTCCTTTCCATAGTGGTGATGCTCCTCATCACTTTGTTGGAGCTGGAATATACCTAAGGCTGTCTGCATCAGTGACATAAGTAACTAATGCATGTTTTGCCTGAGAGAACAGCTGCATCCCAGCCCTCCCTCAGTGAAATCTTCAGGAGGTGTAGGGGCAGCAAATGTCACATAGCAACAACAATGTTAGCTGCTCTTTCTGCAGTGATTGACCCTGTCCAGATAAACACATCTGAGATGTGCATGTTCCAGTGGGCCCAAAATTAGTTATATGATGATACTTATTCCAGTAGTAAAATGGTATTCTCATCAGAAAGCAGAGGATTTTCTCATGTATGCAAATCGAGCCAGTGTAGATTTCCAGAGTGGAACTGCCTGAACCGTTGTGACAGCCTGAGCACTCAGGCTGGGGAAAAAACCACAAGTTTTCATTTAAACTCCTTGGCTCCCTGAATATCCTGAGTGTGCTGCAGAGGTTTTTGTCACAGTGACTTTTGGGCTACAAGGAGCCCTGCTCGCTGGTGTTCTGCATTGTGCCTTGCTCTGCAGTGATAATTTGTGAGGCTTTCAGGGGCCAGTCCTGTTTTGCGAGGGCCGGATTTCTAACAATGGGAGTTTAGTTCCATTTATTTTGAGACCATCATTTAGAAATACAAAATGGAAGGAGCCAGACTGCTGCAGCTGAAGCAGTTGTTGTTGAGAGTCCTCCCATGATCAGACCTATAATTTCTAGGCAGCAGTTTCATTGCAGTCTTTGCTGCCATGGAGACGCATCACTAGTGGCCATTAAACTAGCACTGAGGCTGCTGCTGTGATTCCTATCTTTTTGTGTCTGTCAGCATTTTCTGTTTCCTCTCCTGCTTTGATGGGCTCCATGTCTTCTCTGCTCAGAGAATAGTTTTCGGTATGTGCTTTCAGCCAGTGACCTGCTGGGCATAGTGCTTTGTGCCCAAAAGAAGGCCCCCTCTCTCTTCTGCCTTTAAGGGGGCACCTTTTAATTTCTGAAATGCAGCACTCTGAGCTGTGTAGTACTATCTCGTCACATTGGGCAGCTCCAATCCATCATACGATGTGTGAGGAAGTGTGAATTCCAGGAAGAATCTGTGTGTGCTCTGTACAAGAGGAAAATGGGTTATGCAGACAGTGGATCTAGATGGGGCATGGTTGTTTGGAGTGGAGTACAGTCATTTCTGATATTCATGAGACCTATTGTAATTTCACTGCATAAAATAATCTGTGTGGAAACTTTGCAAAGCCAAGGGAATTTGAGAGCTTACAATAAAAGTACTTCCTCAACCAACACTGTAGTGCAGCTACCTTATTGCTGTAGTAAGAAGAGGAGTCAGGCAACATGTCTATGAACAGAGAAGTTGAGAGCCTGAGGCTAATTTCCTTTTTAAGTCCCAAGTTGCAGTCACTCCTAAGAGTTTTTAATTTAAGTCTTTTTCTGTACTCACTACCAAATGTGCTATGGAGGAAAATTCCAGAACTTCCTGAATGCAGGTGCGCTGCAGCAATGTGAGTGCCAGATGAAGCTATCACGGGGTCCCCATATCCACTTCCTCAAGATGACGCTAAAGCGCACCAGGAAGTTTTGCAGAGGTTCGCTTCCAACCTGGGGCTTCAGGTAAAGGAACTGGATGAGCCCTCGGATTCTGTTTGATGTTCTCTGCTCCTCGGCTGCTGCCAGGATGGTCCTACCCCTTTGGGAAGGGGTTTCCAAAATCACTAATGACCTGTGGTTGAAACCAACCCCCTTTCCTTTTTCCTCCCTGTTTGGACAGCTATAAATTCTGACCGATGGGTCCTCAGAGCACAGTGGAGCAGGGTTATATCCTCCATTTCCTTTATAGTCCCCCTTCCCACCTGCCTTCCCTGTGCCTCTTCAGGGACCCCTCTCACAAGAGTCTCCTCACCAGGAGGTAAAAGGGTTGCTACAGCTGGGTGTGGTGGAAGAAGTTCTTCTTGAGTACAGGAACAAGGGGTTCTATTCCCGGTACTTTTTAATCCCAAGGGCAGTCTGCGGCCCATCCTTGACCTGCGAGACCTCAAGAAGTACCTAAAGAGGTTAAAGTTTCACATGGTTTCCCTGGCCTCTATATTATCCCCTCCCTGGATCCCAGAGACTGGTATGCTGCCCTTGACTTGAAGGACACATACTTCCACATAGCGATCTTTCAAGGACACAGACACTTCCTCCAGTTTACGGTGGGGCCCCACCACTACAAGTTTGCAGTCCTCCTGTTCGGCCTGGCGACAGCACCAAGAGTGTTTATCAAGTGCATGTCGGTGGTAGTGGTTTACCTCAGGTGCTGGGATATCCAGATCTACCCGTACCTCAATGACTGGCTCGTCAAGGGCGGCTCCAGGTCTCAAGTCGAAAGTTATGTCGCGGTGCTTCAAGCCACATGCCACTCTCTGGACCTGCTGGTAAACGACAAAAAGTCGACGTTACTGCCAGTGCAGAGGATAGAGTTCATCAGAGCGGTCTTCAACTCGACCTGCGCCAGGGCGTTCCTGCCATTGGAAAGGTTCCACACATTGACAAACCTCATCACGAAAGTCTCTGCATTGCCTCTGACTACAGCCAGGGTCTGTCTGCGCCTGCTGGGTCACATGGCAGTGTGCACTTACATGGTCCACCATGTCAGGCTCTGGATGCGACCCCTGCAACAATGGCTGGGAATGGTCTATTCCCAGTCCCGAGACCCCCTGGAAAAGATCATTACCATTCCCAAGGCGATACTTACCTTGCTAAGATGGTGGACCAACCGCAGGACAGTCCTGGAGGGGGTTCTGTTCTACAACCCCCTTCAGTCCATCGAGTTAGTGTTGGACGCCTCAGACCTCGTCTGAGGTGCGCATCTTGGTGACCTCCAGACCCAGGGGAGGTGGTCCCCAGAGGAGACGAAGTTACACATAAACATCAAAGAGCTCTGAGCACTCCAGCAGGTATGTGGAATCTTCCAGCCCCATCTGTTGGTCAAGGTGGTATGATTCCTGACGGACAACACAGTCTTGACGTTCTACCTCAACAGGCAAGGGAGAGCGCGCTCATCGGCTCTCTGTCAAGAGGCATTCCGTCTGTGGGACTTCTGCATCAGCCACGAAATCACCTGGAAGCTTGTCACCTTCCCGCCATTAAGAATATGTTGGCTGACCTGCTCATTAGGGACTTCTCTCCCCACGAGTGGTCACTCCATCCAGAGGTAGCCTGCATGATCTTCCAAGGGTGAGGAACTCCCCAAGTGGATCTGTTCGCTACCAGACAGAACAGGAAATGCCATCGGTTTTGTTCTTGGCAAGGTCTGAGCAAGGGCTCCCTCTCCTATGCCTTCCTCCTGTCATGGTCAGGGAGCCTGATGTACGCGTTCCCTCCAATTCTACTCATCAGCAGGGACCTGGCAAAGATCAAGAGAGACAAAGCGCAGGTTGTCGTGATTGCTCTGGCAATCTTGCCAGCATTGGTTCGGCACTTTACTTAGAACATACCAAGCCCTTCTGTAAATCAACTCAACTCTTTATCGCTACAGCGGACAGGAGGAAGGGCCTTCCGGAGTCCTCGCAAAGGATTTCCAATTGGATCACCTTGTGCATAAGGACCTGTTATGACCTGGCAGGGGTTCTGCTGCTGCCAATTGTCAGAGCCCACTCGACTAGAGTGTAGATGTCTTAGGCAACCTTCCTGGCACACATCCCTATCCAGGATATCTGTAGAGCGGTGATGTGGTCCTCTGGCCACATGTTCACGGCTCATTATGCCATCACTCAGCAGGCCAGGGAGGACGCTGGGTTCAGCAGTGCTGTGTTGCAATTTACACGTCCATGAACTCCTACTCACCTCCAGGGGTACTGCTTTGGAGTCACCTAATATGGAATGGACCTGAGCAAGCACTCGAAGAAGAAAAGACGGTTACCTTTTCTGTAACTGGTGTTCTTCAAAATGTGTTGCTCATGTCCATTCCACAACCTGCCCTCATTCCCCACCATTTCCGGCAAGAAGGAACTGAGGTTGGGGGGAGCCGGTGGCACTCCAGAGGGCACCAGAGCCACTCCCCTATGGATATTGCTGAGGAAAAAACTTCTGGCACCAGTGCATGTGGCGAGCACACGCACCTAATATGGAATGGACATGAGCAACACATCTCGAAAAGTTATGGAAAAGGTAACACACTTTTCTTTAGAGCAGTGTCTGTCTTCCTGTGTTTACGTGCCATACCTAGCACAATGTGGCCCTGATCCTGATTGGGGCCTTCGAGTGCTACTCATGCAAAAAATGCATAATAATACTGATAGCATCTCCATCTCCACTTTTGGAGGATTGCCAAGCACTTTAGCAGTATATGCAGGGGTCATGCCATTCACCAGTGAAATGCAGCCACCACAGGATGGAACATGGTAGCTATTAAACAGCTCACAACAACACTGCACAAGAAGTTAGATAAGGACATGGAATAGTTTACAAGATCCATTTTGAACTTCAGAGTGAATATAATGATGCTGATTGTTACATTAATTGCAGTTGTTCAGGACACGGGGGCTATCACCCCAGCTTCTGCAAAAACTCCAGCAAGCAGCTTTTAGTCTGTGTTCTGAATCTAGCCTTTACATCTGATGCACTGTATCCTGTTGACAAGGTTAAGGTTGATCACTTTATTGTTTTAGTTTGTATTGTGTTGCATTTGTTTGCCATTCTGTTTCTGGCATTGCTGATGTTTGAGACAATTCCATCTTTGTTTCAATGTCATGGTCTAGTGCTTGGCAGCTGGTGACAGCAGTATGCATGAAGCTTGTGAAATGCCTGAGAATTTGCGTGCGTTTGTGGGGAAGAACTAAAGCCAAAGCCTCTCCTTTTTGAGGATTATGATCACATCATTACTGGAGGGAGTTCAGAGAAGAGTAAAAAAAGTGATTAAGGGGCTGGAGGGATTGATTTATGAGGAAAGATCAAAAGAGCTAAATTGTGTCAGTTGGATAAGTGACAACTAAGGGAACATAAAAGTTCACAATTATTGGAAGTTTGTAAACAGTGAAAGGGGTGAGAGATTATTCAGGATTTGACAAGGACGGAATGGGATTACGTTAATGAGGGGGAAATGGGTCCTAAATAGCAGGAAAATCTTGATTCAGATGTGTTTTACTGTGGAATTTCCTCCTGGTTCAAGACCTGTCACTTGCAATATCACTTTTAAATTTATTTATTTTTTAAAAGTTCCAAATGTAAATATCAGTACAAATACCAAAATCCATAGAAAAATTACTCCTGTGGTTGAACATATTCAGTATCTTTGGCCTTTAGGGAAATTAGAGAGTGACTTTAAGTTTACAATTAAATATCAAATGTTTACATTGTATAGTTCTTAGTATAGGTAGAATTGACTGGACAAAACACTGGGCAATACAATGTGGGGACCCCCCCACCGTCCTCCGGATCAGCTTGTTTCTGTCTGTAATGTTCCATCATTCTGGCAGTTTCCCACTAACAGTGCTGCACTGGGGGAGTGTCTGACACTGTTTTTCAGGAGACCTGGATTTTTCATAGATTTGGACTCTTTCCTAGAAGATATTGAGCTAGAAACCCAGACATGGGGTTTTAGCTTTCTCCCTGTATGATTTGCAGGCCTTCTGAATAGTTTATGCTCATGTGTCCAGTCTGCAAGGCCCAGAACCAGGGTGGCTGCACTGCATTACGATGAGATCTGCAAGACATTTGTTCATTTTCATCTTCTTATGGTTATGTATGTATCTCCTGCCTCTGTTCTCATCCTGCTTTGTTTATAGGTCACCCAGATCTCTTTATTGAGCTTCTGGAATGCCCTTCACTTCCCCATGAGGGACTGATGCTCAGAACACAATACTGCTGCTTTTAGGTTCCAATCAGGCAACAAGATGATGTTTTTAAAGCTGCTCTCTGTTGCCAATTTTTGGTTCTGGCTTTTTGGGTTCCTTTGAAAGCCCAGTTCTTCTGGGCTGCTTTGTTAAAGACTTGCTAGCTACTGTGAATGATGGATGCAGCTCTGAGAGAGTAGGATATTCTCATGGCGTCCTGAGAAATATGCAGATGTATATTTTTTTAATGTATGTGCTAGATATATATCTTCCTCCTGCAGCTGTTAATAAAATAACAAATGAATTTTAAAAGTTCTTGGCTAATACTCTAATGAGGAGCCTTTGCATTACATTAAGGCTGAAATTCCACCCATTGTGACTGGGGAAGGCAGCTATTCTGGGCTCCTTTGGGCAGGTATAGTAATTTCCTATACTAATTAACTGAAATAGCAAGGCACAGCAGCTGGATGAGGATGGAGTTCCAGAACCAGTTCTGCATTTCTGGGCAGTTGGTTTAATGCAGACCTTGTATATTACTTTATAATATTTTTGGGAGTATAAACTATCCATACTACCCTCATTTTTCTCTCTAAATGGGACTCACAAAGTCCACAACTCAGAAGCAGCTGCCCAGGTTGAGGAGATTACAGCTGCTCTGGACAATTATCTTTCTATGTGCCCTGTAAAAGAGAATTAGAGCTGTAAGACATTTAATCAAACAGTGAACTAATTAAATGGATTATCAAACAGTGCAGTCACACACCCATATATACATACAGGTCTCCATATATAATATACATCCACAGTATTTTCGAGTTTAGGTACCTAATTTACACCTGAAGAAAATGTGCACCTAGATTAGGGAACCACAGATGTGAACAGAGATTAGATGCATAGTTACTCACGCTGTGTGTGCAGAGGCCTCTTAATCCATAAAACAATGGGCACACTTGTTTTTGCTGGCACAATTTAGACAACATATTTGAAACTTTAGCCCTTGCTATGCAAGTAACTTTGCCTAAATGGAATACTGCTTTATAATAATTTGTGCTCCTTTTAATTGAATTTATATACCAGCTTTTGCAAGTAATCATTGTGTCACATATGAGTATAATGTTGCAATGACATGAACTTAACGTGCTAATGGAGCTGGTGTCACTTAATTTGATGTGGGGATACATTTTTCTGCAAGCAATAAAATGAGACGGATTGAACATTCCTGGTAGTTCCAGCCCACATGGGGCACACTGGAACTTCTAGGTACTTCAGTTTGCTTAAGACTGCAATAATCACATGGGAATTTACTGCCTGTCAGGACTTGTTGCTGCTATCGGCTGGACATGCTTAAAATAAGTAGGAAGAAAAGTCATGTGTATGTGTCTGCTGGGAATTAGCAGAAGTAGAATATCAATATGGAAGGTCATCCTGAAACTTGGTTGGCACCAAATCCACTTTCAGCTGAGTAATATGAGAGAGAAATGCTTCATTGTTTGCATCTTCTATCCGTAGTACCACTTCTGTCTGTGGTGCTTCTGTCTACCTGATCATTGTCTTCCTCCCACACGCTGCTCTCAAACTCCATCAGAGTCAAGCTTCATTAGTGCCTCCCAGTTATGGAGAAAAAGAACATCTCAAAGAGAAGGTGCTACATTCAGGTTATAAGTCCTTGTCACAGTTACAGGACAAGCTGCTCATTAGATCTCTTTATGTCCTTTGGAATTACACCCCTTTGGTGACAGGTTTTATTATCTTCACCCATCTCTGGGTGGAACCATGTAGTTCTACCACTCCTAGGGCTCGTCTACATTACCTGCTGGATTGATGGGCAGCAATCGATGCAGCAGGGGTCGATTGATTGTGTGTAGTCTAGATGCAATAAATCGACTGCCGAGCACTCTCCCGTTGACTCCGGTACTCCACCACAGCGAGAGGCGCAGGTGGAGTCGACGGGGGAGCGTCAGCAGTCGACTCACCGCAGTGAAGACACTGCGGTGAGTAGATCTAAGTACATCGACTTCAACTACGTTATTCACGTAGCTGAAGTTGCGTAACTTAGATTGATCTCTGCCCCCGCTCTTCACTGTAGACCAGGCCATAGACTCAGTCTCTGGGCTGCAGCACCCCTGCTTACGTGAGACTATGATAGGTCCAGCTATGTTTGACACCTGTAAGCCCTTTTCCTTTGGTAGGCTGTGACCAGTGGCTAATTAAAGATACTTCAAAACCAAATATTATTTATTCAACCACAGGTACACAGCAAGCAGAGAAAAGGGATAAAACAACAAAAGGCCTGTACACCTTACCCAAAACTTGCAAGAAAAGAATAAAGTTTAGGTAAGTTTCACTCAGCCCAGACATCGCTACTCCTGCACTAGGAGAGAGACACAGCCCTTTCAGCATCACATCAATATCTGTCTGACAAAGATTCACCTCCAGTCCTTGCTGCGCACTCACCCCCTTCTCCCACTTCCTCTCTAGAATGGAGTCTTTAACAGTTTAGTGCCCTTTTGATCTTAGGTTCAAACCCGGGATACGTAAACCTGCTAGCCTGGCTGGAACCCAGCAGGTGGGTGTTTCCGAGTTAATAAATCCCCTATTGTTCCCTTAAGGCAGAGGTGGGCAAATTACGGCCCGCGGGCCACATCCGGGCAGGACCCTCCTGCCCGGCCCCTGAGCTCCTGGCCCAGGAGGCTAGCCCCCGGCCCCTCCCCTGCTGTTCCCCCTCCCCCATAGGCTCAGCTCACTGCGCCACCGGTGCAATGCTCTGGGCGGCGGGGCTGCAAGCTCTTGCCGGGCAGCGCAGGTGCAGAGCCGCAGCCTGACCCGGTGCTCTGTACTGCATGGTGGCGTGGCTGGCTCCAGCTGGGCAGCATGGCTGCCTGTCCTGGTGCTCTGGGTGGCACAGCTGTAGTGCTGCCTGCCACCGGTGCTCCAGGCAGCGCAGTAAGGGGGCAGGGAGCAAGGGGGGTTGGATAGAGGGCAGGGGAGTTCAGGGTGGCTGTCGGGGTGGGGAACAGGGGCGTTGAATGGGGGCAAGGCTCCGGGGGGGGGCAGTCAGGAAGGAGAGGGGGGTTGGATGGGGTGGGGGGGCAGTCAGGGGCAGGTGTTCCAGGGGCGATCGGGGACAGGGAGGGATGGATGGGGCAGAGGTTCCGGGGGGGCCATAAGGGGGCAAGAAGTGTGGGGGGGATCAGATGGGGTCAGGGGCCGGGCCACGCCTGGCTCTTTGGGGAGGCACAGCCTCCCCTAACCAGTCCTCCATACAATTTCGGAAACCCGATGGGGCCCTCAGGCCAAAAAGTTTGTCCGCACCTGTCTTAAGGAAACTTGGTATTCTCTCTGGTGGTACCTTATCTCTGTCATTGTTTCATTTCCTATTTGTTTCTTCCTAAAAGCTTCCTTTGATTTAACTGCTTGCAGTCAGGCAAGATATACATCTCAGTGTTTCTGCTTGGATTATTATGATATTCATGAAAATAAACCAGACAATCACCTCATCCTCCACATTCCCTTTTCTGTCAGAGCTGCAGCATGCTTTCCAGCTCCCAATTAGAGAATCCTGAGTGTCATTGTGGTTTATAAAACAAAAAAGCAGCCACTAAGAACTTGCCATTGTGCAGAACCCCTGAAAGGTGGGGCAGGTGTTACTGGCTAGGTTTGGACCATTACTCTGCTACCCACTGAAAAAGGCAGTTATGCAGCTCTTCCTCATTCTAGAAATTAGTGATGGAAAAGGCCTGTGAGGTCATCTAATATGTCCCTTGGGGCTAGTGCTGGATGGTGAGCACCAACTAACTTCACCAGAGTTAACTCAGAATTATATTTGGCTTTTTCAGCCAATTTTTTGTAATTACAAAAATTTGCCCAAATGGAGCCTCCCTTTACAGTGCATACATTTAAACATTTCTTGCTATAATTTCGCATAGAAGTAGAAAGATCATTAAGTAATGGAATATGGATGTCAGAGATTGCTGGGGCCAGAGGGCCCAGGATCACGTTTTTGGAGTTCTCTGACACACTCAAGTTTTCATCCAAGGAATCGATTTTAAAATGAAGAAGTGCTTTTCTGGGGACAGTCCTGCCATGCTTGGGATCTGGCCCCTGTACTGCACACTGTGAGGTTAGATACACTGGCGCTTCTGCACATCTGCTTTAGTAAGAACGTAAGAGCTGCTATATTGGGTCAACCCAATGGTCCATCTAGCCCAGTATCCTGTCTCTAACAGTGGCCAGTACCAGAGCTTCAAGGGGAGTGTACAGAACAGGGCAGTTGGAGTGATCCACCCCATCTTCCCTTCCTGCCTTCTGGCAGTCAGTGGTTTAACGTCACCCCAAGCATGGGGTTGCATCCTTGACCCTCTTGGCGAATAGCCACTGATTGGACCAATCCTCAGTGAACTTACCTGGTTCTTTTTTTTTAAACCCAGTTATATTTTTGACCTTCACAACCTTCCTTGGCAATGAGTTCCACGGGTTAATTGTGCGAAGTTTGAAAAAGTACTACTTCTTGTTTGTATTAAACCTATTACCTGTTAATTTCATTGAATGACCCCTCATTTTTGTATTGTAGGAAGAGGTAAATAATACCTCTTTATTCACTTGTTCTACACTATTCATGATTTTATAAACCTTTATCGTATCTGTCCTTAGTCGTTTCTTTTCTAAGCTGAACAACCCTAATCTTTTTTTAGTCTCTTCGTATGCAAGTTGTTCCCATACCCTTGATTATCTTTGTTGCCCTTCTCTGAATCTTCTCCAGTTCCACTCTATCCTTTCTGAGTCAGTGATGTAGCCTGAAATTCAGGGACATGGTGGCTGTGTTCATCATTAACAACTAATTCAAACCAGTCTGACTTGGGACAGTTTGGTGAATGTGGACATAACTAATAAAAGTAATTCCAGTCTTGTTAATAAGATAAATATTTGTTTCCCACTGTTTGGGGATTATAGACATCAAATTTAAAGGACAGGGGGTTTAGCAGAGGATTTTCAGCCTCTGTCATTAAATTCATGAGAAGTAATAAAGCAAACCCCATTTTTGTAGGCATCCAGGTGTCTTCACCCTGCGTCAGGATATTGCCCTTTGGCTGGGGAAGGAATTGTATGTCCTGGGTTGGCTTGTGTCTGAAATTGGAGATCTTTCTCTTATTTATTAATTTCAATTAAAATACAAAAAAGAACACGGGCTTTATTGCCCTGACGATAGCGGGTTACAATCATAAAATACTTCAACAGCAGCAAAATACAGTGAGAAAAATATCTGCTACAGCAGCACATACCCATCCCACTCCACCTCAAGGTCTGTATCATCTGTCCTCCCAAGAAATTCTCTCTATTAGTTATTATTTGTACAACACCATTAGTATGCTTGGCACTTTACAAATACAATGCTTTAAAGATTGATATGAGATACTAGTCAGAGGCTTGGCTCCTTTGTTTACTATACTACTGTGGCAGGTTTCAGAGTGGTAGCTGTGTTAGTCTGTATCAGCAAAAAGAACGAGAAGTACATGTGGCATCTTAGAGACTAACAAATTTATTTGGGCATAAGCTTTTGTAGTGATAATCAGGATGGCCCATTTCTAACAGTTGACAAGAAGGTGCATGCTAATTTTTCTCCTACTGTTACTCACACCTTCTTGTCAACTGTTAGAAATGGGCCATCCTGATTATCACTACAAAAGTTTTTTTTTCCCTCTCCTGTTGCTAATAGCCCACTTTAATTGATTAGTCTCGTTAGATTTGGTATGGCAGAACCCATTTTTTCATGTTCTCTGTGTGTATATATATATCTTCCTACTGTATTTGCCACTGCATGCATCTGATGAAGTGGGTTTTAGCCCACAAAAGCTTATGCCCAAATACATTTTTTAGTCTCTAAGGTGCCACAGGTACTCCTTGTTCTTTATACTACTGTGGTTCTCCCCATTCACTGTGGCACTCTGTCCAGCTCTGCTATGACCACACCTGGAATTTTGCATATGTTTCTGAGCAGCTCATTCCCAGTAAAACACTGACGTTTGAGGATGCTGTTTGAGTTTCTTTAAATGTTGGTGATCTGGGATCTTTGTCTGCTGGCAATTATTGGCAGCTCATTACTAACTTGATCTTAAAACAACTAAAAGACTCTTCTAAACGTGTTGAGGAGATGGGCTTATGTGAGGGGCTCATATCTCATCAATGCAGAAATAATTTAAAATTAACAACCTGGAGGGAGTTCAGAGAGGAGCAACAAAAATGACCTTGGGTTTGCAGGCACTGGGTTAAGAGGAGAGATTAAAAATGATAAATATGTTGTCCCCAGGAGACCACTCTAGGGAGGTTAGGGCAAGCTTGAACTTACAAACACATGAAGGGTGTAAACTACTAGGAGACAAATTAGTTAGTGTGATACATGGGAGTATAACAAGGTTTTTAAAGATGAAACCAGGAAAGGAAAATTTAGGGCAGAGGTAGAAGTCCCAGTTTGGGGGGGGATTTTAAAGCTAGGCTGCCTAAAGCCCAAGAAAAAATGTGTTAGAAAACAATTCTCCACTGGCTGCAGCAGATGGACTGGATGATCTATAGGTAATTTCCAGTTCTAACTTCGGTAAGGCTATTAGTAAATATAATACTGGTAAAGACAGAGGGGCTGTTTGGTTATTGGTAGGTTTAAATCAGCTTTGAAATGCCACAGTGATACTTGCAGTCTAAAAAGCTAAAATAAACAGGCTGTTTGGTTGTGTTAGATGGTGCGGTGTGTTTGGGTCAGGATGCCACTCGGACTCAGTGCTTCATTTGTAATGAAAGAGGTGCAGGGGCTGAAGCAATTTGTTTACTTTCATAACTGATGCAGCAAGCCCAGAGATGCCATGGCTATGAACTGCCAAGCCTAGAGGTGCCGGGACTCAACCTTTGCAAGCCCTGGCACAAATTAAGCACTGCTCAGACTGTTCTGGTTTCACAGCCGATCTCTCAATCTCTGATCTATTTCCATGTTTCAAGTATCCAATAGAAGAGACTTAGCAGCAACTACAGAACTGCATAAAGCCTGCAAATTTCAGTGTGGATTTATGTAGTCCTGTTTGTCTGTGATACTAACCTCAGGGCTGAGGGGAGTGCATGCTGAGTCACACTGACAGCAGAACTGACACCTGCTACTGAGAGGTCAGCTCCATGGAGTCAGATGGTTTTTTGCTTTTATGGAAATCAAGCTTGTCTGGTAATGCTCTCTCTCACCAGTCCCTGCTGCACAACCCCCTATGTGATCAGCTGGTTGCTCCTCAGACATTCTCTGAGAAGCATTGCAGCGATTGTTTTTTTTGGAAATAAAGCCCCTTGGTAGCTACAAACTGCTTGAAGCCACTTACCTCTCCTGGCACCAGGTGGACTAGAGAGTGTCTAATGGCCTGTTGTGATAATTGGGCCGACAAATTTACCCTAATTGTGAACTCAGTTATAAAAAGTATGTGAAAGTTCAGAAGAAGTTACAATAACCTATAATAACAAATGTTGATGGAAAGTAGATCAAGTTGGGTTCAGTAATGAATGTTATGAACAAGTTCAAAAGAACTAGACAGAGAAACTGGATTAGTCCAGAGAAAAAGGGCCTGTTGATACATGTCAAGGACTGTGTTGAAATCATGCTTGGTAAAAACAAGATGTGAAACTGGAAATTCATGTTGGCATGTCAGATATTCGGCCTAATTGGTGGACAAAATTATGAGGGAATGAGCTGTTCTGCCCATCATTCCCTTTTGTGGTCCTTAAAAGAGAGAGACTTCGTGGGGAAAAGATGGAAGAAGAGCTACTGGAAAAGGCTTAACTGTCGTGGCTGCAACCCTCGCTGTCTCCTTGGACTAGCAGACTTTTTTCATCCTAATCCTGAGGGATGCCCTCACCAGATCGAGCCAGAGGGAGGAACCCAGTTGACATCCCCACCCCTACCAGCTCCAATTGAATCCCAAACACCACCTGAGATGAATTGAGATTAGACTTCAGCAGCAGCAGCAACAACAATAGCAGTTCCATGTCATCTCAAATGCTTTTTCTCTTTTCCCGTTTGCTGTGAAGACCGTGCTGAATAGAATTTCCTTCTAGCACAGACTGTCTCCATGATGCTATATCCCTAGAAGGGAGATGGCGAAGGCAACGACCAGACAATAGCGCAGCTCAGCTCCAGCCATTGATCTAGCCATTGCACTGCTCCATTACTGAACATGATGCTCAGTGCTGAAGTCAAGATTTTGCCAACTGTGAAACAAGGTTTTTTTTCTTCTGAAACTCTCAAGCTAAAGGGAAAGGGAACAAGGGATGTTGTTAAAATGAAACCCTTACCTAATACTTTACATTTCAAATGCTTTTAGCTGGTTTTCTTTCTTTTCTGTATCTTTAATTAAAACTTTAGATTTTTAGGGGTGTGTTTGCCATGGAACTAAGCAGGCAGGGGCCCCTGTATACCAAACCTTGTTCAACACTGTTAATGTTGGACAGCAAGTGGTTTCTGTTAACACCTTTGGCCTATATTGTCCATCTAAATGAAGATCCAATGAAAGAAGTCCCAAGATTCTGCTTTCCCTGTAAGCAGTGGACTGCACTCAGCTGCATTTGGACAACACATGAAGGTGGTGGATATTTCCTCCACAAGTGGAAAATCAAAGCATCACCAAATGGTGGTGAGGTACAAAATCATGAGATTCATCACAGACTATTGCCCCATTCATGCTTAGAATGATGGTACAAGGGGTAACCAGCTAACTACCCCAGAAGCATTAAAATGGCTTTAGAATCTTAAAATTCAATTATAATCCAGCTCATTGCTTTTCAAATGCCATACGAAAGAAGTCCATCTAAATTAGTTTCCTAGCAGCAAGAACTCCAGAGAGGCCTTCTGTAATAGCTAAGACTCCCAGCCCCTCCACAGGGAGGCCCAACAGGGCCTAGTTCACCAGAGGGACTTCTGTGCCAGTAAAATTAATCAAGATGGGCCCCAAGGTCAATCCAGAAGCATTCCTCACCATCTTTGAGAGGGTAGTGCTGGCCTCTCAATAGCTTCCGGAGCATTGGACATTGATTTTAGCACCATACCTGATGGGACTGGCACAGCTGGCCTACCATAACCATAATCCAGAACAGACTAGAAACTTTTGGATGAACGCCGTCATTTTACATTACCTAGATATCAGAGTAGCGACACATCGGCAGCACTTGAAAGCTGAGACGTACCCCAGGAGGGCATTTCCTTAAAAGAGCATTGCTGGTGGTGGCGGCTTCACCCAAAGGAGCCCAAGTTGCAGAGTTGGTCCTGAGCAATTTGTATCCATACCATCAGTAATGGGCTGGGAGTGGGTGCTCCAGCATTGCCCTGAGTTGTTGTCAGATGCAGTGCAGCTGATGGAGAATTTTCAGTGCTTGCAGTGTGTACATGAAGACATGAAGCCGTATCCCAGTAGATGACTGGAACTGACAGTGGAGACTCACGCTGACTCAGTTACAGTAGTGCTAGCTACTGAATTAGCATGCCCTGTGATAATTAGCTGAGATTGGTCCTCCTTTCAGGAAATCCTAATGAATTGACCAGTGCTGCAGCTGAGGCATGTGACAGACCCCAGCCTGTGGGCCTGGGGGACTCTGAAGACAGCATGATGACAGAACACTTCACCACATCTTTGAACAGGTGATGTCTGTGAATGGGGAGGCAGCAAACCCTCAGCACAGTGCCTGAGACAGTATCCCCACATTGTGCTGGAGAAAGAGCATCTGTATTGCGTGGAGTACACAGTTCAGCCTAATAACTCAGATACTGGTAACCTATGAGTACCGCCAACCATAATGCAGTTGGTTCATGATGTTCCCTGCACTGGGGCAGCTAGGGTGGGAGAAGACTCTGGAGAGGCACTGACAAGGTAAAGGAGCATTGCTCTTCCTGCCCTGAGTATCCGTACTCGGCACCTAAGAATAGCCTGAAGGCCCTGTTGGTCCAAATGCCATTAGTGGAAACACCATTTGAAAGAACAGGGCTATAGTTACCAATCCCTGCTTCTGTAGAACCTTCTTAGTAAGCCTGCTTGCCTCAGATCATCTCTTTATATTATCTACCTGACAGAATGGTTGTGTCAGGCATTTAGTGTAACCAGGAAATAATCTCCTGTACCTTCCTTTCCTCTACACAAAGAAAGTGAACTGGGTCGAATCCAGCCATATGTCTAGACCTAAAACGCTCCTGCATGTGCAGCCAGCAAGCCTGCGCTGGGAGAGATTGCAGGGACATCCAAACCAACGCATAGTTCCAAGTGAGGCAGGAATTAAGATCTGATTTCTGCCTAAATTTTCTGGTATTCTGGGTGTGAAAGGGCAGCAATGGATTGGCTGCTAGAAAGTGTTGTGGAAATTTGGCAACACCACCACCACCATCTGTGATTCTTGACTTTTAGTCAAAGTAGAAGTCTTACTAGCTATCTCCAAGTCTCACACAGTGATTGAAGCCCACATTTAGTCTTGGGTAACAGATGGCTCAGCAGCAAATAAGAGCTATATCACATGATTACAAACAACTCTACTCTGATACTGTTTTCCTGATGCCAGGTTTTCTGGGAGTTGCCTTTGAGCTCACCCTCTGTCTGCCTTTGACTAAGGGTTGAAAGATTTATGTGGTGCTGAGGGTGTGTGCTGTCATGCACATTAGGAGTGTGTGTATATATCTATATTGATATTACAGCACTAGTCCTTCCATGAGTTTGTACAGACCTTTTTCTTCCTCCCCTCTTATTCCCTCATTGTCTGACAATGAAGTTGGTAAGGGTTATCTTCATTTCCTGATCTCTCACATTCTCCTGGCATATTTAGTTCCTAGCTTTCCAGATCTTCATCCCCATCTGCACTGACCCAGTTATCCAGTGGTTTTCACAGAATGAGTGACAGCTACACTTATTTCTACTCAGTTATTCACACGCAGAAATCTACATTAAAATTGCATTACAAGTCCAGCATGACCCACCAGGAGCTCAGGAATTCTGATGGGAAATGAGCCGGACTTCACTGATGGCAAATAAAACAAACAAACACAAAAACCCCCAACTTCCCTACTCCAAAGGCCTGTCTGAAGGTGGAGTCTGTGCCACTCCAGCTGTTAGCCTTATACCTATATGTATATACGTGTATATGGTATGCAGGGAGGGTTTAGGGAATAGGCACGTGTGTGTGTGTGTGTGTAGAGAGAAGAGGCTTTGTGTGCACTGTAGGAAGGGTCTGTGTACTCTAAATCAAAAGGGGGGCATTTTTCTTTCCAATGGAGTATTTCAGAGCAGGGGCCTAGGGCTTGTCTACACGTGAAACACTACAGAGGCACAGCTGTGCCACTGTAGCATTTAAGTGTAGACACTCACAACAGGAACGTGAGGGGTTCTCCCTGAGAGGCAGTAGCTAGGTTGATGGAAGAATTCTTGCATTGACCTAGCATTTTCTACACCGGTGTGTAGGTCAGCTTAACTACATTGCTTAGCGGTTGGGATTTCCATGCCCCTGAGCAATGTAGCTAGATCAATTTAACTTTTAAGTGTGGACCCAGCCTCATTGGAATTGTGGTGCTTTGACTCCGGGAGTCCTCCAGGAATGTTAGTGTAAAAGGGCAAAGGAGAGGGTATTAGAATTTCACCTTCCCTCCAAACCTTGCTGAACTGGGTTTTTTAAAGGGGAGCTAGTTAGGAAGGAAGAAACGCTCCGAGGTTCTGTAGGTTTCATCACCTCCTTAGCTGGGGAGTTACAAAGAGAGAGGTTACATTGTAGGTCAATGTGTGTCTGTAATTAGTGAAAGTCTGTCTGCTGCTAGAGGAGTCTTGCATACACCCATCATAAAGCAGATAATCCTGGTTCTTCTCGGGGACTGTATGGCCATTGGCTCTGTTTCTACTGCATGAGTGAAAAGTCTCCAGCTTGTTTATGAAAACACAAAATTAAACACACGGATAATTGTTTGATGCGTCACTTCGCCATCTCCCCAAAGCAAGGATTTTTCTATATAGATTCTGCCCAGTGACTGAATTTCTATCTAGTGATGTTAATGTAGAAGAGGAATAAACGTTGAGTAACTAAGCAGGCAGTATTCTTACAGTTAACAGCTCTGCTGAGGTAGTGGTTTTTTCAGTATTTCCTCTAGGAAGTTTGCAAAGGAAGGTTTTAGATGCAAACGGCAAAACCCGAGCACTAAGGCTCAAGTAGGATCCTTTACCTTAAAATCATCCTATTCTTCTAGACTGGAGTCAGGCTTCAGAGGGCCCCAGTATTCCTTGACCTGTCTGTGTATTTTTGACCTTCCTGTGTGCTACTTTTTTGTGTGTGAAGAACTGCATGTTGTCATAGGCCACACTTTGTAGATTAGCTGTATGTGTTCATGTCTGTTTGCAGTGGCATAATTGGCCCATAGAATCTGAATGCTTATTTTTGGCATCAGTATTATAAAGGAATGTCTTTTGCACACACCTTATATCAAATGAAAAATCAAATTCTTTTTTGGAGTCCAACAGGCAAAACTAGTTAGAACATTTAAAAGTTAGTGATTCTTTTTAATCTGTGTGTGTCTGCATTCACTCCCCACAAAACCAGTTAGAACATTTAAAAGTTAGTGATTCTTTTTAATCTGAGTGTGTCTGCATTCACTCCCCACAAAACCTGAAACCCACCAAACTGACATTTGAAGGACAAATACAATGGATTGGTGCAAATATGTGTTTTGCAAGCAAATCCTTGCCCACTCACTCTATTGTGGCCCAAGTGACTGCCTTGCACAATATGTTAAATAGTTACTTTAAAACCAAGCCAAGATTTTAAAATACCTGGTGATTCTTTATTTTACAAGATATTTGCTACTGGCTTATAATCTCTTAAGGTTGATGTCTGCTGCGAGGTGAAGAGGTTCAGGGTGTAGGAAAGTGCTCTGTCTTTCATGGCACTGGGATGCTGGTAGTGGCACTAATATCTGAGTGCATGGGAGTTTAGTACAATGAGCTTCTGCTATCTGAATCCTTGAATTGAAATCCCCAGCTGGGGATTCAAATTTACAATGAGTGTATGGCAGATGTCACTTCCACCAGCACATGGGCTTTTCATCTTATTGATGAGAAGAAGAATGTTTAAGCTGTTTCTCCCACATGAGCCAAAGCAAGTATTAGAGTAGCTGCCGTGTTAGTCTGTATCAGCAAAAAGAACAGGAGGACTTGTGGCACCTTAGAGACTAACAAATTTATGTGAGCATAAGCTTTCGTGGGCTACAGCCCACTTCATTGGATGCATAGAATGGAACATATAGTAAGGATATATATACATACATACAGAGAACATGAAAAGATGGGAGTTGCCCTACCAGCTCTAAGAGGCTAATTAATTAAGATGAGCAATTTATCAGCAGGAGAAAAAAACTTTTGTAGTGATAATCAAGATGGCCAATTTCAGACAGTTTGACAAGAAGGTGTGAGGATACTTAATATGGGGAAATGGTGCCAGTGTGGTTGCCCAATGCACTCTGATTGGCCTCCAGAAGTTTTTGGCAGTATCCCACAATGCCTGTTCTAGCCGCTTTGGTCATCAGTTCGAACTCTACTGCCCTGGCCTCAGGTGACCAACTGTCAGACCCGCACTTTATATTCCCCGGGAATTTAAAAAATCCCCTTCCTGTTTGCTCAGCCCGGCGTGGCGTGGAGTGCTATCAGCGAATCTTTCCAGGTGAACATGCCTCTACGCGCCAAGCGAGCCCCAATATGGAGCAATGGCAAGTTGTTGGACCTCATCAGTGTTTGGGGGGAGGAAGCTGTCCAGTCCCAGCTGCGCTCCAGCCATAGGAATTATGACACCTTTGGGCAGATATCAAGGGCCATGATGGAAAGGGACCATGACCGGGATGCACTGCAGTGCAGGATTAAAGTGAAGGAGCTGCAGAATGCCTACCACAAAGCCCGCAAGGCACACGGCCGCTCGGGTGCTCCCCCCGCGACCTGCCATTTCTACAAAGAGCTGGACGCGATACTTGGGGTGACCCCACCTCCACTCCTAGCACCACCATGGACACTTCAGAGCGGGGGGAGGAGGAGGAAAGCGGGAGTGAGGGTGCTGGGGCGGGGGGAGACACCCTGTAATCCCTGGAGGCATGCAGCCAGGAGCTCTTCTCGAGCCAGGAGGAAGGTAGCCAGTCGCAGTGGCCGGTACTTGGTGGAGGAAAAACAGAAGAGCAGGTTCCTGGTAAGCAGCTTATTTTTTTGGGGAAGGAAATTTTTTGGTGCGGGCTCTTTGGGAGTGGAGGGTTAGGGCTGCATGCATGCCTAGATGCGGAATAGTGCATTGATGTGGTCTATCACATCGCGGTAATCGGCCTCAGTGATCTCTTCGAAAGTCTCATCCAGAATGTGGGCAATGCGCTTGCGCAGGTTTCTTGGGAGAGCCACTGTGGTCCTTGTCCCAGTCAGGCTAACGTGTCCGTGCCACTGTGCTGCAAGGGGCAGGGGGACCATTGCTGCACACAGGCAAGCTGCATATGGGCCAGGGCGGAAGCCACATTGCATTAGAAGAGCCTCCTTTGCTTCCCAAGTCACCCTCAGCGGCGAGATATCTTCCAGGATGAACTCCTGTGGAAAATGCTGGGACAGTGTTCAGTGTAGGTGCCCCCTGCAGCTGTTGACTCTCCCCAAGGCACAGAAACCCAGAGGACAGTACAGCCCTGAAACAATCAGTCCCCCTTACTCACCATTTTGGGGCTCCCGTGGGTTATGTGCGCTCTCTTTGGATCGGGAAAAGTATGCTATTGTGTAGACTGTGTGCGCCCTTCCTAAGTGCGGAGGAATCATTACTCTGTCTGGTATAAACAATGCTGCCTCTGTTAAGTGTTGCATTTTGCCTTTACAGATTCAACTTTGAGATCTCAGCCGTCCATGCTATTACCGGCTGAGAGACTGCAAAAACTCCGGAAAAGATTGCGAAAAAGCAAAGAAGACATGCTGCAAGAAGTGATGCATCAATCTCTTAAAGAGAATCAAAAAGCGCAGGAGTGGAGGAAGAGCGAAAACAGGATCCACCAGGAAAACGCAGTGCACCGGCGGCGGAGCACCGGCAGCAAAGCACGGATCGGCTGATAAGCATCATGGAGCGCCAAGCGGACTCTATCCAGGCACCCGTAGCCATGCAGGCAGAGCGCTACCGCGCCCGCCCCCCTCCCCCTGCAGCCCTTGTCCCAAAACTCTTTCCCTTGTGCCCCCATGTCACCTCCAACCCACTTTCCCCAACAGCCGGGTTCTTACCGCCACCAGCTGCCTCCAACACCTGTATCTTCACCACCCAGCCCTGAAAACTACGACCCTTACCCACTGCACTCAACCCCCATCACCATGCAGTATAGCCATCCATGCAGCACTCATTGCACAGCACTCCAGACAGGACGTTTGCAAATCTGTGATTGTACCATTCCCCACCCCACCCCCTTGCCCTTTCTGATTCCCAAACAGTTGTGTTTTTTTTCAATAAATGGATTTTTGGCTTTGAAAAGTCTTTATTATTGCATAAAGTAAAAGATACTTTAGCCCAGGAAAGAAACAGGCACTCCAAATCAGCTTAGCAAACACAGATTCCTACTAACATTGGACCCACTGCACTTCACTCCCGTGCAGCCTCCAGGTGTTGAACCTTGGCGGTCCATGCCTGACTGAATCTTTCACCCTTCCCTTCACAAATATTATGGAGGGTACAGCACATGGATATAACCGCGGGGATGCTGTCTTCGGCCAAGTCCAGCTTCCCATACAGAGATCGCCAGCGGCCCTTTAAACAGCCAAAAGCACACTCCACAGTCATTCGGCACCGGCTCAGCCTGTAGTTGAACCGTTCCTTGCTGCTGTCAAGGCTCCCTGTGTAGGGTTTCATGAGCCATGGCATTAACGGATAAGTAGGATCTCCAAGGATCACAATTGGCATTTTGATTTCCCCTACTGTGACCCTGCACTCTGGGGAAAAAAGTCCCGGCCTGCAGCTTCCTGAACAGGCCAGTGTTTCGAAAGATGCGTGTGTCATGCACCTTTCCGGGCCAGCCTTTCGTTAATGTCAATGAAACGCCCACTGTGATCCACAAGTGCCTGGAGAACCATAGCGAAATATCCCTTCTGATTAACATACTCGGAGGCTAGGTGGGCTGGTTCCAGAATTGGAATATGTGTCCCATCTATCGCCCCTCCGCAGTTAGGAAAACCCATTTGTGCAAAGCCAGCCACAATGTCACGCACGTTACCCAGAGTCACGGTTCTTCTGAGCAGGATGCGATCAATGGCCCTGCAAACTTGCATCAACACGATTCCAGTGGTCGACTTTCCCACTCCAAACTGGTTAGCGACCGATCGGTAGCTGTCTGGAGTTGCCAGCTTCCAGATTGCAATAGCCACCCGCTTCTCCACCGTCAGGGCAGCTCTCAATCTCGTGTCCTTGCGCCGCAGGGTGGGAGCAAGCTCCTCACACAGTCCCATGAAAGTGGCTTTTCTCATCCGAAAGTTCTGCAGCCACTGCTCATCATCCCAGACTTGCATGACAATGTGATCCCACCACCCAGTGCTTGTTTCCCGAGCCCAAAAGCGGCGTTCCATGGTGGTGAGCATGTCAGTGAATGCCACGAGCAATTTCGTGTCATACGCATTACGCGACTTGATATCATCGTCGGACTCCTCAATATCATCGTTGGACTCCTCACTGTCACTTTGGATCTTAAGGAATAGCTCGACTGCCAAACGTGACGTGCTGGCGAGACTCGTCAGCATTCTCCTCAGCATTTTGGGCTCCATTTCCCGCAGGCCGAAACGGAGCACAGAAACCGTTGAAAGATGGCGCCAAATGTGGATGGAAACACAGGGATTGCTGGGATGTGAAGCGATGCATCACGGGGCGTTGGGACAGGACCTAGAATGCCCCCCCCCGCCCCCTTCCCACAACCCACGGTGCCAGAATGGGAAGAGGTGCTCTGTGGGATAGCTGCCCATAATGCACCGCTCCCAGTGCCGCTGCAAATGTGGCCACGAGAGTGTGCTGGTGGCTGTCAGTGTGGACAGACTGCAGCGCTTTCCCTACTTAGCTGTATGAAGACAGGTTTAACTCTCAGCGCTGTACAGCTGCAAGTGTAGCCATACCCTGAGTGACCAGAGAGGTTGAAGTGTTCTCCTACTACATTTTGCCAGTCGATTTCATGGCTATTTGCTGACAGGAAAGGAATATTGACTGTTTCCTTGCTCTCGGTTCTTGAGTCAGACACCACAGTGGTGTCAGGCGGCTAGGAGGAGCAATTGCAAAGGAAAGTTCTGCTTACTGGCAGTAGCCCTGGGATGAAGCATGCTCAGTACAAATGGAATCTTTGGAGAATTTAGTGGCCAAACTCTAACAGGTCTCTAATCAGCAGGTGAGAAATGAGATTTTCAGAAGTTCATAGGTTGGCCAAATTTGGACAGATTTTCACATGGATGGTCAGAGTATATTTTTGACACGGAGCTGAACTCCTAGACAAATTTGAAGCTGCTGCTCCAAAACATGGCGGCACCAGTTCCAATCAATGGGCAAAACGTGTTCCCTAGCCTTGTTTTGAGAAACAGCTACATCATTTTAGCTAAAATTTTCTAAAAATTGCCAGCCTAAGGCCAACATCCAGCATAGAAAATTTCAGCCCAAATGATTAAAGTTTGGCAGAGTTATAGTTCAACTACCTGAAGGGGGGTTCCAAAGAGGATGGAGCTCGGCTGTTCTCAGTGGTGGCAGATGACAGAACAAGGAGCAATGGTCTCAAGTTGCAGTGGGGGAGGTCCAGGTTGGATATTAGGAAAAACTATTTCACTAGGAGGGTGGTGAAACACTGGAATGCGTTACCTAGGGAGGTGGTGGAGTCTCCTTCCTTGGAGGTTTTTAAGGCCCGGCTTGACAAAGCCCTGGCTGGGATGATTTAGTTGGGAATTGGTCCTGCTTTGAGCAGGGGGTTGGACTAGATGACCTCTTGAGGTCCCTTCCAACCCTGATATTCTATGATTCTATGATTCTATGATAAGCAACAAAAATCAGCCTCTTATAATGAAACGTGTCAGACAACCTGAACTATAGACTGTGCTACCTGCTCTACCTGTGTTATTGTTATGATCTTGCAACCATGGGAGAAATTATTTTTAGAGAGTATCTAATATCGCTGGCACCCAGAAGTTTCTCTCTGATGCCCTGGCATATGAGCAAGGAGCTCGGCCTCCTGGGCTATTCTTTACTTGTCATCTCCCAACAAGGGTGGCTTTTGTACTGATGACTTTGTGAGGTGGACACCTGCCCACAAGGAACTGGGCTGATAACTACCAACTCTGTGTGTGCAGGTCCCGAGCATCCATTTAGATAGTAGTGACTGAAAAGCACTACCAAACTGGACTGAATTGTAACCATTAGGGCTGGAAGGCTGTGTAATGCTGAGCCATCCCATCTCTTGTGAGTTAAATGAAATGTTCCCCTTCACTTGGGTTTTCTGTGGTCTGTAATGAGAGGAGAATCACTGGGATCCTTCAAGATATGAAACTCATATCAAGGAGGCTGTAAGATGGGAAACAATATAGCTAAAATTATAATCCCATGACTCCATTCTGTGAAGACTGTGATTTTGACAGCAAATATTTCTGCAAGTGGATTGCACTACTATTTTTTCATACTGTATAAATAGCATTCATTTAAATTTACATCAAATGGAGCTGCCATTACTTACCAGTTTAATAGAAGTTATGGTAATTGCTTTTGTAGTTTCCATTTATAGATCAAGCTTCTATGACTAAATTTAATTACTGACAGCTGAATCCAATAAAAGTAATAAGTTCAAGATAACCTCTATACAGCTGCATTGGAGGAAGCATGTTCCCAGAAATGGGCATTTCCTAATAGCTTTATTTTTCAATTCAATAAAATAATTTAGGCTTTGCATATTTAATGTGAGGTTGAGAGAGAAATCTGGCTCCCAAGACCTCTCTCACCTAGGGACAGGCTCCTCCTTGCCTCCGGTTAACGGACTAATACTCTGAAGCATGTCGGGAGAAGTGCTATACATCAACCTTACACTACTTTACAAAGATGTCTTGATATTATTCCTTAATACAGATAGGCTCAGCCAAAGCACAGAGGGGTTAAATGACTTAACCATGGTAACACAGAAATTGAAGGGCCCAATTGTCTTGTACACCTTGCGAGATCCAACACTCTCACATGGAGTAGGCAAATCAGCTGACTTTTCTCATGATTAATTCATGCTCAACCATAAATCCCTGATCCCCACTGTCTACTTAACACAACAGAGACCCATTCGCACAGAGGGACTTCTCCAGTTTCTGAGGAATGATTCCCCTCTGCCTCTATTAGAGGGAGTTCTTTTGAAATGGAGTTATCCGTCCATTGTTCCTTAAGCTCTCTGACTTTGTTGTTGAGGGAGTGTTAGATCAGACTGTTCCAATGTGGGGTCACTCAGCTACATCCCTGAATGGCAGGCCTGTAACTGTTAGCCTCTCGCTTTTCCAGCTGTTTGCTATTTCTGATCTTGGAGAGCTGCACTTAATCTCCAAGAGCCTGAAGCTTTAGCAAAATGTAAAATATGGGCAGTAGTGGCCAAAGAGCAAACAAAATATGAAAATGTATGAGAATGGGGTAGAAAATAATAATGAAAATAATATTATGCCATTATATAAATCAGTAGCATGCCCTTTGTGATGGGTTGGGACTGCCACCTGATGTGCTGAGATTATCTCTGAGCCTGTTTTCCCTGACAGCTTGGGACTTCAGTACCCTGTCTTGTTGAGCCAGACACACTAGCCTGGTACAAACACAGACCCAGGTCTGAACCACGTCCCCCACAAGTGCAGGCTTAACAGAAAACAGCTTAAGAAATGCTCCTGTCTCTAGCACCCAGACACCCAGTTCCCAATGGGATCCAAACCCCAAATAAATCTGTTTTACTCTGTATAAAGCTTATACAGGGTAAACTTCTAAATTGTCTGCCCTCTATAATGCTGATAGAGAGATATGCACAGCTGTTTGCTCCCCCAGGAATTAATTACTTATTCTGGGTCAATTAATAAGCAAAAAGTGATTTTATTAAGTATAAAAAGTAGGATTTAAGTGGTTCCAAGTAATAGACAGAACAAAGTAAATTACCAAGCAAAATAAAAGAAAAACACGCAAGTCTAAATCTAATACACTAAGAAACTGATTACAGATGAAACTTCACCCTTAGAGATGTTCCAAAAAGCTTCTTTCACAGACTAGACTTCTTTCTAGTCTTGGCCCAGTCCCTTCCCTGGTACAGTCCTTGTCCCAGCTCAGGTGGTAGTTAGGGGATTTCTCATGACTGCAGCCCCCTTTGCTCTGTTCCACCCCCTTCTATATCTTTTGCACAAGGTGGGAATCCTTTGTCCCTCTCTGGGTTCCCACCCCTCCTTCTAAATGGAAAAGCACCAGGTTAAAGATGGATTCCAGTTCAGGTGACATGATCACATGTCACTGTAAGACTTCATTACCCACTTGCCAGCACACAGGTATACAGGAAGACTTGCAAGTAAACAGAGCCATTTACAACCAATTTTCCTGGTTAATGGGAGCCATCAAGATTTCAAGCCACCATTAATGGCCCATACTCTGCATAATTACAATAGGACCTCAGAGTTATATTTCATATTTCTAGTTTCAGATACAAGAATGATACATTTATACAAATTGGATGACCACACTCAGTAGATTATAAGCTTTGTAATGATACCTTACAAGAGACCTTTTGCATGAAGCATATTCCAGTTACATTATATTCACACTCATTAGCATATTTTCATAAAATCGTATAGAGTGCAACGTCACACCCTTATCTGGAATAGTTTGTACATACAGATCTCCTTGTCTAATCACCCTATCCTAACTAGATGCAGATTTAGAGAGGGTGATCAGAATGAATAGAGACCTTGAAAGATTGCCACATAAAGAGACTGAAAAAGTTAGGGCTGTTTAATTTAGAGTGGAGACAGTCTAGAGGTGGTTTGATAAAGGTCTACAAAATAACAAATAGTGTAGTGCGTCAGGTACTCCAGTTTATCCTCTCATAATGTAAGAATGAAAAGAAGCTTCTTACACAGTGCATAGTTAACCCGTGGAATTCACTGCCATGCAATAATACAGAGGCTAAGAATATAGTAGGAGTCAGAAAAGGATTAGATGTAAATTATACATTACAGGCATAAGCGCATCTTCATCTGGTACTAGCTACTGCCAGAAACAGGATACTGGGCGGCATTGACCCCTGGCTCCTCAGGTGTGGCAATTATTATGTTGGTGTGGATTCTGTTCATATACACTGACCAAATACTGAGTCGTCATAAATTCTTCCATCTGTGCAATAAACTGGAGAATTCCCTACCCTGACTAAACTGCTACTTGTCTACTTCCATTGGGCTCCTTTAACTCCATTCAGGGTCTAATTCAGGCTACGTCTACACTATGAGCTAGGGGTGTGATTCCTAGCTCCCATAGATACACTCGTGCTAGTTCTCATCTGAACTAGCTTGCTAAAAATAGTAGCGGGGATGATGTTTGATGTGTAATTCATCTTTAATCATCTGACAGATTTAGCTACATTTAATATAATTTGTCTGTATGTTGGAGCTAAAGCATTCTGAGTACAGCCAGTTGTGAGAAAGAAAGGGAACTTAACTAGAGTGCAGGATCGTTGATCCTCAGTCACTAGAGCAGACCGAAACGGCTCATCTGCAAAGCAAATGTATCCTACAAATGAACAGAAATGACTGCTACCACATGGAATTCACTGCAGGATTTTATTCAACACCTTGGTGGTGGTGAATTCTGTGCTGTCCTCATCATTTCTGCTTCATACTGTTTCATATTCATTAGAATGTTTCTGACCAGGGCTACTCTGAAAGAATATATTATTTTAAAATAGTATCAATGAATATTTCATATCTTATATTAAAGTGAATTATTTAAGGTAAAGTTCTTAAACTCTGACTTGGTGATTACAGGGAGAGAATGCTCTGGTAAAATTGTTCAGGTTTTATGATTTCATTTTGAGTTTTCTCCTGTATACAGGTTAATGGGATAAGATCAAATCAATCTTAGAAATTCTGTCTATTTAATTATAAATCTTTTAAATTTTAAACTGAGCAAGAATTTACAATGTTTCACTCAGTCCACTGGCCCTAGCCATCTGTGCTGGTAGATGCTCGGTGATAGTTCAAGGTAATGAGCCAGTGACTGGAAGCATGGACCTAGGGCTTTGGCAGAATATTGCCTACTCAGTGTCAGAGGATGGGACTCCAGGAGAGATACCCCTATTTATAGACTCCAGGTACTTTGGGATGATGATACAAAAAAGAGAGTGGGGAAAATTTTTACTGCACAATTTTTAATGTGCAGATATGTCTTCCCTTTCTCCTTGAGCCTACTCATCATTAATTGGCTGATTTCTTTTGGCTGTCCTAGTAGAGTGGGTTGTGAGGAGGGATGTGGAGAAGAAGAATGTGTTGCGGGAGAGTGTCCAGTACATAAGAAACAGCACGGAAGAAAGCACAGAGATGTGTTTGTGGGAGAAGTGGACAGCCAGTTGGTTGAGGCTAGCAGGAGTTGGGATGGAGATAACATAAGAGATAAAGTGGCTATTTAGGGGCGGGCAGAGCTATGGAGGGTCTCGAATGTGAGAACAGAAACTTGAGCTTGATGCTGTGGAAGAGAGCGAGCCAGAGAAGGGTGAGTTGATTTGGCCAGTGTGATGTGCAGGGAAGGTGCTCTTAGCAGCTGCATTTTGAATAGAGCGCAGGGGGGTTGAATATATAAAAGTAAAAGCGCCTTGTGAGGAGGGTGGCATTGCAGTTGTCAAGACAGGAGAAAAGAGGTGTCAGGTGTTGAGATTTAACTCCCTTGGGATGTGGTGTAGTTGAGTCATTAGTGCAGGGGTCTAAGACTTGGGAAGTCTGGACTTTAATACCATCTCTGAAACAGACTCACTTTGCATCCTTGGTAAAGTAATTTCCTCCCTTGTCTCAGTATGGTCAAAGTCATGATACTGAGAGGGATAATTGGGCATATGGGAAAAGTATTTGCCTCACTCTAAACCAAGTATGGTGCGCTCGGATATCGTCCCAGTGGCTGCCATACAAATGCCTGTAAAAATTATATTTTGCTTGGTGGAAAGAAACTTAATTTCCCCAATACTAATTGCTCCCTACTGTTACTCATACCTTCTTGTCAACTGTCTGTAATGAGCCACTCTCTTACCACTTCAAAAGTTATTTTTCCTCTCTTGGTATCCTGCTGTTAATTAATTTATCTTGTTAGACTGACCTAACACTTGGTAAAGCAACCCCCATCCTTTCATGTATTTATACCTGCTCCTGTATTTTTTACTTCATACATCTGATGAAGTGGGCTCTAGCCCACGAAAGCTTATGCGCAAATAAATGTGTTAGTCTCTAAGGTGCCACAAGGACTCCTCATTTTTTTTTTTTATAGTCTCTCAAACTCCTTTTCTACTACTTCTCCTTAAGAAATGCAGGTGGGGAAGAGCTGTGCATGGAATGCACATCTCTTTCAGAATTTACACCCCATAGGTAATGGAGGCTCACCTTGGTAAGAGGGGAAGTCACAGCTGGAACATTTGTGCTGCAGATCAGTCTCTGAGAGGAGAGAAAAACTAACAAGTGGGAGAGACGCATGCCAGAGTTGAGATGCACCAGTAATTGGTGTGTTTGAAATCTCTGTAATTATGTACTCTGCTGCTGAGGGAAAACATTCTGTTGTGCAGTTCCCTCCACTTACCCAGCTTCTGAGATACATATGCTCTGGTGCATCCTGGGAAGAGCTGCACGTTTTACTATTCTTTCAGAGAAAGGAGGCCTTCTCAGAGCAGCTGCTCTGTAATTCTCCAGTTGTGAATGATCATGTTTAACTCTTTCCACTCTGAGTTATTCCATCCACGACTATGTTCCTCTTTTTAATAATAAAACTGCTTTGCAAGAAGATGAGACTGTGCTGTTTGACTGGTACAGTCTGGACTACCCCTTGGCTGCTTCTGCTCTGGGAATTCATCAAGGGAAGTGACTGCTTGGAAAGAGACCCTGCTTAAATTATTGATGTCAACTGCTACCTTCTATCTTCTTGTTAGTCAGAAAGGGGGCATTGTAGAACAGGGGCTGAACATTAAATTACTCAGACTTTCCTAAATAGAAAATTGTCCGTTTAGAACTTAGCACCCTCAAATACTTCAGAAAGATTAGAACAATGGTTCATTAGTCTCATGTGAGGCTGTGCTTAGATAACCATAGTGATGAGCACTTTATAAATACTTAAACAAACAGTGGCTTTAAAGTAGGTCTTCAGACAAAGTTAAAAAAACCCTCCTCTTTATACCTGGCCAATTGTACTTTTGCTGTATGTGGGGGAGTACATTACCCCATAACCCCTGCATGTCCCAGACATTATTCTGGGAGCTTACATTAGATTTTCCTGGTCATAGTGAATTGTTAAAATGTTGTTGTTGATCATAACTTCTCTCGGTCTCCTTAGGATCCAGCCCCAGGTTCTCACTCACGGCTGCCTGTGGTGGTGTATTGAACAGATTAGCTGTTTGTCATTTGGCAGGGGGGTTTCTTACAGCTGTACTTAATTTGTTGTCTGTTAATGTTGAGTGGCTCCTTATTCTTTTATTATGAAACAGGCTAAAAAGGATAGAAACGTTTTTACTAGAACCATCCTAATTGTAAATTCCTCAATCAATTCCTATCAAGTCTTTGTCCTTTCCTGGCTTAAAACTTAGTTTTGCAATTTCCCGCCATATCTATCCTTGTACTTTTCTGGACTTTTCACTCTGTTCATTTTAAAGATAAATCAACAAAAATTGAACCAAGTTCCCACGAGTGTGTAGCCATTATTTGCTATATTATCACTATAATAGGATGTGTATTTCTATCTATCCCTTCTTAATACACCCAAGAATCCCCTTTGTTGTTTAACTTCTTTTGCAAACTGTGCAGATCATAGAACCATAGGGTTAGAAAGGACCGCAAGAGTCATCTAGTCTAACCCTCCCAAGTCTCTTTCCTCAGAGGATCTCATGAGTACAGAGTATATGTGAAAAATCTAGAATATATTTGGTAGTTTGAAGTATCTAAATTAAATGTCACCTACTCTTGTTCTGCTTCAGTACCAGTGTATTTAAACCCATCCGAAGTGTCTTATACTCCTCTCTGCTTTATTAACTGAAAAAATTCTGTCATTGACAAATGTTACCAATGGAGTCTCCACTTGCTCCAGATTGTCAACAACTGTATTCAAAGAACATTGGCCAAGTACCTGACCCCTCAGAAATTCCTCTATTATTAATATTTTCCTGCTCCGAAAATTTAGCCATTCACTGGCATCTTTGTTTTCTTTAGCCACTTTTAATCCATTGCCAGTTATTGACCTTTTACATCAGTTATTCATGTAACTCCGTTTTTTTTTTTTTTGAGGAGCCTTGATTTTGAAAGCTATGTCCACCTTATCTCTTTTGTCTAACTATTTTATTAATATTTTTCAAAGAACTTTGCCATGTTAATTTGGATCATTTCCCCATACAGAAACTGTGCTAATTTGATGCTATCAGATTATGCTTATCACTCTGTAATCCTTATTTTAGCCATTGACACAGGTCACAGTAAAAAAAAACATAAACAACCATTCCTCCTTCCCCCCAAATCACCTAATTTCTAATCACTCCCTATGATGAAAATTACAATGTTAGGAAATGTGTCCAGAGCTGATTGTGCACCTTCTGTTTTATTTATAGGTCACACAAACATTCCTATTCTTGTGTCATTTGAGTCTTTATAACATGACAATTGTCCTGTACAGAGACAGAGGTAATGCCTCGAGTCAAGTGAAAAAGCGGCTCCAGTAGCATTTTCCCCAACTGCATCAGATGGGAAGAGGGAGGAGAGCGTCTGGACTGAGAGCCCTTCTGGCCTTATTTTCATTTCACCTTTCACCTCTCCCTTCATTCTTATTTAAATGATAAAAGGACAAATTGGAACCTCCAGAAATGGAAAGAGAGTCTCTGAAACCAGAAGAACTAATGCATGGGGGAATTATGGTAAATATCCTCCTCTCCTCAGACAATCAATTGAAACTCACTTTGCAAAATGAATGTAAGCATAGGTAAAAAGGAAAATTAATTGGTGAGTGCTGTCCTTCCCCACAGAGAATACTGTGAGCCTACTGTGTCCTGTCAGGCTTTCCCTTCTTTTTGAGAAGACGCTCAGGGGAATGGCTCAACTAAGAGGAATTCTTCTGTAATTTAAGGGATGAACTCGGAGGTAATTACTTATGCCAGCAGGTCAGATGAATTAGTATTGATGAGGGCTACTTTGCGTGTGTTATATATGGATAAGTCCTTGGTAGCTAAGAACTAACTTAAATCTTGGAAGCTTTTTGTGTGCAGAAGAGGGAAATAGTACATTTCATAAACGTTTAGCAGAATTCCAGGGCAATTCAAGTAGGCCTGACTGTGCCCATTTTACTGGGGAACAGCAGACTCTTTCCCCTCCCCAACCCCCAATGCTGCAGTCTCAGGGCAGAATGGCAGACAGTTCAGGATGATGGACGGCTCCTCCATTCTCTTCCTTTGGTTGGCTTTAGATTTGGTATTGAATTTTTTTTTTAAGGTTTCTCATATAGTTTCCTTGTCTTTTGTTGCTTGGAATCAAATAATCGAACTTCAACTCGATGCATAAAGATTATTGATCTTCATTGTCTCCTGCTGCATGCTGGGTCTTGGGCTGTCTCCTCATTAGATCTAATTATTCCTGAGAAGTGGTTAGAGCAGCAATTTCTGTTAACTTCTTCATATATTAGGAAAAAAAACCCAGAGGTCAGCAGCTGATTTATAACATTTCGAACTTTGTCAATGTGCTAATTACATGCTTTTTTTCTTGTTGACATCCTGTTGTCAGAAATTGTCCTCATTCTGAGACCCCAGGGGTGTAGGATCCTAGAATTTAGTAATGGAAAAGACCTACAAGATCATCAAGTCTGTCCCCCTGCAAAGGTAAGATGTATCCCTTGAGAAGCTTTTAGAGAAGATGCCTCAGATATTGGAAACATAGTACACGTGATCTTAGCTCAGAGGAGTGTATTCAGGCTCCAAGTTTTTCTTTATTACAACAGAAACCTGTGACACTAGGAAAACGTGCCCAACAGTTTGGTAATTCTGAATGGAATTATTCATAATAGACTAATTTTGCTATTTAGATAGATGTTGACGTTGGTTCCAATGACTTCCGCTGTTTCACAGATCTTAGTTAGCTTTGCCCGAGGAAAGAAATGTCTTATGTCCTTGGGAACAAAACACTGCAGAGGCTGGAGGAGGACATAGGAGTCTTTGAATTTGAAAGGACATTTCAGGTCTGCTTCTAGGCAGGGGTTGGCTGCCCCCTTCTTAAAACAGGGAGCTAGTCGAAACCTGTGTCTGTTCCTATTTTCCCTCATACTCCCCCTTGTGCCATCCTGTATCCTCCCGGGGCTCAGATTTGGTGCTGTCTCCATCAACTCCTCCTCCTATTGGCCGGGAACCGGGAGCCGTGGCCAATGGGAGCTTCGGGGGAGGTACCTGGAGGTGCGGCAAGGGCAGCGCACGCGGAGCCCTTCGCCCCCACTCCCCCAGGGGCCGCAGCGCTTCCTGGAGCGGCGCAGGGTCAGGGACTGGGCAGGCAGGCAGGGAGCATGCTCTGGCCCCAGTGCTTGCCCCTGCCACCCCGGAGCTGCTTTAGGTAAGCGGCGCCGGGCCGGATCCCAAACCCCGCCTTCACCCTGCCCCTCAACTCCCTTCCCTAAGCACCTTGCCTGCACCTCGCACCCCAACTCCCTGCCCTGAGCCCCCTGCTGCACCCCCGGCACCCCAATGCCCTACCCTGAGCCCCCTCATACATCCTACACCCCTCCTCTGCCCCAATCCATTGCCCTGAGCCCCTTCCTGCACTTCCCTCCCACACCCCGCACTCTCTCCCCCACCCCAACCCTCTGTCCCGGCCCTGCATACAATTTCCCCACCCAGTTGGGCCTCAGCCCAAAAAGTTTGCCCACCCCGATTTATTCCAATCCTTTGTTTCCCGTCTTTTAATCAGTTCCTGATTCACGAGAGAACCTTCCCCCTTCTCCCATATCTGCTTAGTTTGCTTAAAAGCCTTTGGTGTGGGACCTTCTCAAAGGCTTTCTGAAAATCCAAGTCCACTACATAAACTGGATTATCCTTATCCACATGTTTATTGACTCGTTCAAAGAATTCTAATAGATTGGTGAGGTATGATTTCCCTTTACAAAACCCATGCTGATTCTTCCCCTATATATCATGTTAATCTATGTGTCTGATAATTCTGCTCTTTATTATAGTTTCAACCAATTTGCCTGCTACTGAAGTTAGACTTGCTCACTTGTAATACCCAACATTGCCTCGGGAGCCTTTTTGAAAAATTGGCATTACATTAGCTACCCTCTAGTCATCTGGTACAGAGACTGATTTAAGCGATAGATTACATAACAGTTGATAGTTCCGCAGTTTCGTATTTGAGTTCCTTCAGAATGCTTGGGTGAATACCACCTGGTCCTGATGACTTATTACTGTTTAATTTATTGATTTGTTCTAAAACCTCCTTTACTGATAACATAATCTGGGACATTTCCTTATATTTGTCAGCTGAAAAGAATGGCTCAGGTGTGGAAATCTCCCTCACATCCCCTGAAGTGAAGACCGATGCAAAAAATTAATTTAGCTTCTCTCCAACATCCTTGTCTTCTCTGAGTCTTTCTTTAGCACCAAGGTAACAATAAAACAGAGTTTAGCAGAACCGAAGTCTTAGCTCACAAGTTGCCTAACCAATCTGAGAGAATAACAATTTTTAGGCATCACATTAAAAATAGGTTTTAAGGAGGGATTTAAAAGGGGATAGATGGGTGGTGGCTTCACACATTTTGATGTGGAGTTTTTCCCATGTAAGGGGTGTGGCATGTGGGAGAGGACAGAGGTACCAAAAAGTGAAACTGACCAGTGTGTTAGACTAGTTCAACCAGAAGTTATGGCTCACTGCATGAATCGCTGGGTGAAATTCTAAAGTTTGTTTCATGCAGGAGGTCAGAATAGGTCATCACAATGGTCTTTTCTCGATTAAGTTCTTGGATCTGATAGGGCGGGATTGTTGGCCCAAGTTGTTACCTTCACGCCTTCTGCTTTTGATGCCACTCTGCAGTCTCAGAGAAGGAGCCTAGAAAAAGAACAGATTAACAACAATCCTGGATGTAGCCACCTGCCGAAATCACCAATACAGCTGTATTAGATGCTCTTTGTTCACTTCTTTGCTGTTTAGTTGACGTTTGGGTGGAAGTAATGCAAATGGAAACTGAGATTTTGCAGTGTCTGATACTGACTTATGGAAATTAGAGATGATACAGATTTATTGGTCACCTAGTCTCATCCCTCTGGGTGGCAGGACTGTTCTGTACCAGGTCCTTTTGTATTTTTCTCTCATATCACTCATGTCCGTAACATCTCCCAATCTTGTCTCATCTGCAAACATAATAAAGGGGCTGTTGACACCTTTACCAGCTCATTAATGAAGATGTTCAGTAAGACTGAATTTAACAGTGATATCTGAGACGCACTCACCCTCACACAGTGCCATTCTATCATTAGCCTTTGGTTATGGTTCATCAGCCAGATTTCAGTCTGTGTAACAGGGTTCTTGCTGAAGCCAGTGGAATTAATTTTACAAGTAAGAATTTGTCAGACTGTAAATGCTGAAAATCCACATAAATCACATCATTCCCTTTATCCAATAATAATTTTAATCCACATGATCCAGTGATTTTGTATTCTATTAAAAAAATGATCAGGGTTGTCTGGGGTGTTTTATTTCTTACATACCTAAGACTCTTCATTGCTCATGTTTCCTTGAGCATCTACATACTTCAGTGACAGGTGCCTTACAGAACCCTAAAAATACAGATTAATGTTTAGAATTTTTTTTTCTGAATTTTTGCTCCATTGTTTTCCTAGGAATGTGTTTGAAATGAGAGCTTGTTTGCACCTAAATATGTTATAGGCATTGTAGATAAATTCTCTTCCAGTATAGATTTCCCTCAGTGTTTATCAGCTGGGGAAGAGCAGATTATTTTAGAAGTACTGCTTGAAGATTATGCCCTGCAAATATTCTAGTTCAGCATAAATCCATGTTCATTGTTCTTTTAAAGCCCTTTTCATTTATTGCTCTTGTTGAGATTTACACTAACTTGAAGTGCTATTGAGCAGCGCTGTTCATGACCACTAATTTGATGCACATTGCATGGGGGAGTAGCATAGCATGAATTTTTCGTACACTATATTTAGGAAGAAGGTATAGATTAGAGCTGTAAGTTTGCAGCAAATAAATTAGTAAATGTGGGATGTTTGTATAAAAAGATTTGTTACTTGATTTTTCTCTTCTCATCATTTAATCACCTTCATCTATCTACACAAATGGAAAAAAATATATAGTTTTATAGGTTCAGGCACTGGAAGATGTGCAGGTGTATACACAGATAAACTTTGCTGTGTCCATGATACAATATAATATAGGAGAAAATATTTCTGACTAGGAGGAACATGTTGTATAGCAGTATAACTTCTGGGCACTGTGAAATTCCTTAACACATCACATACTTCTCTGCTCTCATTCTATGTGCTTTATTGCTATCATTAGGATTGTGGAGATTTGCAAACCAACTACTGTAATGATCAGATGCAAAGTATGCTTGCTTCCCATAATTAATCTACTTTTCATAATCACAATGTGTAATGCTCCAAGGGTAATGTGAAATCAAGTGATGTATCTATCTCATTTGATTTCATGTGCTGCAGTGCTCCATTTAAAATCCTTTGGCTAGTGAAGCAGTGTTAAAATGGAGGGATAGCTAACCAAATGATATTTTGTGAGCTTTAAATTCCTGTTTGTTTCATAATGCTGAACAAAAATTAAATCATTACCAAAAATCACATTTGAAGAGACTGGGAAGATTTTCAAAAGAAACCAAGTGACCTGAGGGCATAAATCCCATTTACTCACAAGGGAGTTGCACTCTTGGACATGCCTTTGAAAATCCCAACCACTGTATAAAAATATGCAGATAGTTTAACCTCTACTTACCCTTTGGATTGACTCACTGGTGTAAATTTGGTGGAGTTTTAGAAAGGAAAACTTTTAACTCAATTCACTACCAAAATTTTAAACTGAATAAAGAACCAAAAATCTGTGAAAGAGAAGGCTATCAATCTAATCTTAACTTTCTACAGTTCTTCTATCATCTCCATCACTGTTGTCTGAGTGCCTTCGGGGTCTGCTTGGAACTGGGATTAATACTTGGCCTTTCATCGTGGTACTAAATGATGTTGCAGACTTGTGTTACCTGCTGGAACATGATGCTCGACTAGCCTTTCACACGGGAATGGCAATACTCTCCCCCACTCCTCCAAAAGCCTGGACTTGAGCAGGTGTCATGATATTTGAAATCTAAAGTCAAAACACGTGCTGGATAGTGATTAGCAATGATAACACTGGCAGACTGCTGAGGCGGTGCATGTAAGATCAAGGTTCCATAAAGAGCTGCCTTATCTTCCAGTGATGGGGGAAATGGCTTTGGACAGTTTGGTACCACAGACAAAGTGAGGCATAATCATGGAGTCACTGCTGTATATGAACAAAGTCAGGAGTCGCATCAGAAAGGCAGAACTCATTTAATTTTGGTCTGTGCAAGATGTTCTCTCACCTGGCGACATGCTGATAGGTTTCACTATACAGGGCCTTGGTGCACTGTTTTCCTATAGGCCTCTGAAGTCCTGAATTCAATTCCTGTCCTGGAGTGTAAGTAATAGGGAAACCCTCAGAGAGAGGGAAGCTGAAACGCAGCAGCAGCACGACTGTCAAAGAAACTTCTGGAGCCTCTACCCAGTCTGGCCACCTGCTTGCTGTTGCTGTGGTCAGGCTTCCACAGCTCCTAAGGGTATGTTTAGACAGCAGCAAAAGGTGCGTTCTTAATTCAGGCTAGCTAAGCCTGGTTAAAATAGTTGTGAAGACACGGCAGCTCAGCTTTTAACTCTAGTTAGCAGTGTGAGTTCAACTCCAGGTTAAAGCCCTTATGCTTCAACTTACACTACTCATTGAGCTCAAAGCTGAGTTACAATGTCTTCACTTATATTTTAACCAGAATTAGCTAAACTTAGTTAATCCCTCCCTCTTTTTGAGTGTGTGTGTCAGTTTAGACATATTCCAAGACACATTCCTGCTGGGTGAGGGCTCTAAAGCTTGAGCTGAGCATCTTTTGAAATATATGGGTGTTCTCCCATTTCCTTCCTTTGTCTGTCCATAGCTGGCTTACGTAAGTAAGTCTCGCTCCTGCCAGAGGGGAATTAGGGCAGTGGTTTAACTTCTGGCATGAGGGTATACAACATTTTTCCTTAATAAAGCCTTAATGACTTGTCCTCCCAAAGCATACCATACTAAGAAGTATAACCAACCCGTATCAGTATATTCACTAAACTACTGTTCTCCACTAAGCTGGCATGTGAGGTGCTTGGTGGGGGCAGAGCTCAAGTGTCTTGTGAAAACCTCACTGTTTTGCAGTTAGAAACATTACATTTTTTGTTTTTCCGAAGTGAGCTCAGGGCTTGTGCAGTCTCTGTTGGGTGCTGACCAGGGTAGGAGGGATAGCAATGTGGAGTAATGTGCTGTGGGTGATTAGCTAGAACAGTTACTGTAATGGATGACAGCAGGATTTCCTAGGCAATGTCAACCCTACATGTACATTCTGGAGAACCTTAAAACTGGGCATTGTGGACAAATATAAAAATTGAGCTAGATTCAGTTATGTCAAAATGCAAGTGCCTAGGGCACCCAGTCTGAGCTAATGTATGTTCTTATCAGCATTAAAGACAAACACTAATACCATCTGGCGTTTGCCCTGTTTCCTGTGTGCATTCATATCAGGGTTCTGCTGCTAGGAAGGAATACATGTCAACCAGCACTTAGTAGCATAGTGACTTCATAGCCGAATTATGAAGGATGGAGCTCTTTTTTATGGAAGGACAAAAATCCTTAGCTGGGTTTTCAGAGGGTGCCTTCTGGGAATTTGGGACCTTGGTTTTCATTCCAAGGGTGATTTGGATTGATTTTTGTCCGTCAAATTTCAGAGACTCACATCTCAAACAAAAAGAAGAACAGGAGTACTTGTGGCACCTTAGAGACTAACAAATTTATTAGAGCATAAGCTTTCGTGGACTACAGCCCACTTCTTCGGATGCATATAGCTATATGCATCCGAAGAAGTGGGCTGTAGTCCACGAAAGCTTATGCTCTAATAAATTTGTTAGTCTCTAAGGTGCCACAAGTACTCCTGTTCTTCTTTTTGCGGATACAGACTAACACGGCTGTTACTCTGAAACATCTCAAACAAAAAGCAACAGAGGGTCCTGTGGCACCTTTAAGACTAACAGAAGTATTGGGAGCATAAGCTTTCGTGGGTAAGAACCTTCTGTTAGTCTTAAAGGTGCCACAGGACCCTCTGTTGCTTTTTACAGATTCAGACTAACATGGCTACCCCTCTGATACTTGATCTCAAACAAACCGCATCTATACAGAGAGTTTGAACCGAGGCATTTTGCATGAGGCAGAGAGCCCTGTAACCCCAGACCCTCTGGCTGAGCTCAGCCTTTAAAAAAACTATTTTCACTATTCTGAAAACAGAGAATGTTAAAGGTCCTGACCCTGTTCAACACCTTCCTGTGCAGCAGATCTGCACCTTCCACATATCCACCAGCACTGAATGTGGACAGCAAACTAAATAGGAGTTTTTAATGCTGTTCAGCAGCTGAAAAGGCCATTGCAACTGTGGGTTGCATATACAGAACCATTGTGTAAGGGAGTAGAGGGACAAAACACACACTGAGTGGCTCTGATGTGACAGCATCTGGAGTATTGTATTAATTTCTTTGCCAAAAAGAGATGACATATTGAAGAGGTTCAGAAAAGAGTAAAAATAATTGGGGGGAGGGGCACTGAAATACTTGATTTATAAGGAAAAATTGAGACACAGAATCTTGTACAAGTGATAAGTAATGGAGCATGATACATACAAATCTACAAATATTAGAAAGATGCAAACACCAAGGTGTGGAATTATTTAGCATGGCACAGGAGCCTTGTAATTAGAAGTTATTAGGTGAAGTCAAGAAAAGACCTACTGAAGCCTTATGGAACTATGATCATGGATCCATAGTTAAAGTTGCATCCATGTTCAGTTATAATCCTTACTTTTAGCTTTAGCATCTATAATTTTGACTAGGAAAATTGGTTTGTCTGGAAAATTGCCGTATTTATTCTGAAGTGAATAAATGAATGTGTGTGCAAATTCAGAAGAAAATTGGTCAGACTCTGTTTGAGTGACAGGCCATTACAAAGAAAATAACCATGATTTAAAATTTTGACTGGTGTTCCTTTGGGTCCCTCTGTCTCAGAATTTACTTGTTACCATCCCTTTCTGTCTGCTTAGTTAAACCTTCCTTTCATTTAGTAAGCTATCTGAATTTGAAGAAATTAGGTTGTAAATAGGGCAAAGTTATTTTATCCAATTGTAACAGTACTAGTGTGTGCATGAGTGTGAGGGAGGTGGCAGGAGTGGGCTCATAATTTAGGACTATATGCTATGTGATGTTTTATACTTGTATGTGAGATTGTATGATCCATGAAGGTTTTGGGATATTTATCTGCCTGCCCTCAACCCTTTATTTTTATACTTTAAAATGCTTGTTTTTTCACCTGTAACGGCCTTAGGTGTACCAGTCCATCTTGTGGTTTTATACTGAGGCCCATCATGGGCTGTCTGAGCATGTTTCAACTTTAATGTTGTTGTCACACTCAGGGCTACTGCCCCAGTATCCTCCTCATAGTCCAGCAAGGGTACCCACTGTAGGCTCCCAGCTCTTCAGCCATCACGTCTCTTGGGCTACGTCTACACTATAAGCTAAGTGTGATTCCCCTGCTCATGTGCACTGTAGCCATGGTAGCACCGGCAGTGGCAGAGAAGGTGTTGCTGAGCCGAACTGAGTATAAACCTGTCTGAAACTGGTGGGTGGGTATTTGGCAGGGCTCAGCTGCCTCTACCCATGCTACCATGGCTATGCTGCTATTTACTAGCGAACAGGAGCAGCTAACGGGAGTTTAGAGAGGGAGTGGGGGAGCTAGAGACATCTGATTAACATTCTCTAAATTTAAGGCAATAACACCCTTCCCCACCTACCCCCTCCCCCCCCGGCCATGATTAAAAATACAAAACAAAACCCTAGGAAAACAAAATCCAACCAACCAAAAGAAAAAAAAAAAAGCTGCAGGAGTAAAAAGAATGTAGGCAGAAGTCCAGCAACAGAGCAGGGTCTATCCAGTTTATGCACTGAATGCAGCATGGAGGATTACCTGCCTTGTGGCGGGTGGCATATGTGTGCATTCGGGGCAACGCGCTTCTGGCCCTCACAGAATGAGTATAGGTTCTTGAGATCAAAGTGGCTGACTGGAGGAGCTAAGGGAGACAGAGAGGTACATAGAGGAGACTTTCAGGGGCACAGTAGAATAGTCCTACCCCCAGTCTGACAGCCTCTGTGCTGTTAAGGAGGATGACAGTCTCAGGGAGGAGAACATCAAAGTGGAGTGGAGGGAAATGATCTCATGGTCAGGATCTTCCCACCAGATGAAGTCATGTATCTTCTTGATCTTAGGATACCCCTCTGGGGGAGGGAACGCCAGTTATTAGGAAGAGACAGGTAATAGTAATGGGGGATTTGATCATTTAAAAATATAGATAACTGGGTTTGTAATGACCAGGAAAACTGCATGGTAAATTGCCAGCTGGATGCGAAGATTACAGATCTCTTGAAACATCTAGACAGGTTTCTGTGTAGTTCTGGGGAGGAGCCAGTGGTTGATGGATCACTTGATGATTGCCTGTTCTGTTCATTCCCTCTGGGCACCTGGCATTGGCCACTGTTGGAAGACAACGGTACTGGGCAAGATGGACCATTGGTCTGACACAGTATGGCAGTTCTTATGTTCTTCTATTCAGCTAGTTCGCGTATGTGTACACGAACAGGGGAATCAGACCCCCAGTTTGTAGCCTTGGATAGAGACCCACTTCTTTCTGCCTCCTGACTGGGTTTTTTCCAGGCTGCACCGTTCCCTGCCTATACCATGAGTTCCCCATCAAGTCAGATTACCTAAGCAGGCTGACTTTGCTTTCTCTGCAGAGGCTATAAACAGCGTAATTGCCCATAGTTAAGTTATCACACAGCCCCTTCTGAGCAAGCACATTTATTCTTAAGGTGAAAGCATTACTGAGAAGACATTAAAATAATAAAATAATCTATATCCATGTTAAGAAGTTTACCAGAGATCACTCCTAACTCCAGCAAGGGCTTTGGCAGGTGATCAGTTCTTCAGATCCCACCAAGGATTTTTTCTGTGGACACAAATTCATAGCAGCTTTTGCGCAGAACAAGAACTCCCATGAATCGGTGAATCCCTCCTTAATGCAGCATGGGACTTTGAGGTCTTCTGATTCCAGGAACAGGTAATCAGCAGTCAATGGGTTTTTACTTAGGGCATAGCTTCTAAAGGTTGGGTCAGGTGGTGGGAATTTGCATTCACTTCCTCCCAAGTATTTACTAAGAAACCCACTCAACTTTGTCTCAAAAGTTCCTCCTTGTCTGGCACATTGTTCAAAGTAGTCTTTTGAAGCTTTACAGTAGAACCTCAGAGTTACAACCTGAATGGCGGTTGTTTGTAACTCTGAAATGTTCTTAACTCTATGGTCCTTTCAAAAGTTTATGACTGAACATTGACTTAATACAGCTTTGAAACTTTACTATGCAGAAGAAAAATGCTGGTTTTAACCATCTTAATTTAAATGAAACATGCACAGAAACAGTTCCCTTATCTTGTCAAATCTTTTTTTTAAACTTTCCCTTTATTTTTTTAGTAGTTTATATTTAACACAGTGCTGTACAGTATTTGCTTTTTTGTGTGTCTCTGCTGCTGCCTGATTGCATACTTCTGGTTACAAATGAGGTGTGTGGTTGACTGGTCAGTTTATAGCTCTCGTATTTGTAATTTTGAGGTTCTACTGTAACACTTCCCAGGGTTTACGTTGGTAATGCTTCTTCCTTAGAGAAGTTACATACAATCCCACAATAAGACATAAATTTTGCATTTATAATACAATGGTCTCCAAAGCTACTTAAACTTAATTCAATAAGATCTCCCAAAGATACTGCAGGAAATTGCTATATCTTTCTCAGTTATCTGGCAACTTTAACTTAATGATAACAGATATTTTTTGTCTGATAACCAGGAAACTCTTCATTACAATTTAGTAAATTGGAATAACCTCTTAAGGAAGATGATGGAAATTCCATCACTTTAGGCTTTTAAAAATAGATTGTAAACGACACTTGAAAATATGGTAGAAGGATCAGTTATGCCCTGGTGCAGAGGCAAGAGTATGGATTAAGCCTAATGTCTTTTCCATCTCTCATTTCTATATTCTGGAATTAATTGTATTTGTATTTCTTTCCTGCTTTATGTATCTCTGCCTTGTCTATCTTTGAATTATAAGCAGATTGAGGTGGTGCTTCTGATACTGCAGGAATAGTTATTGGTCTCCAGAAAAGGAGATGATCCAAAACTTGTTAAAGCTCTTGTTCTTCTCCCACAGCCACTGAAATGAGTCTGATGGGTAGATAGACACATCTTTTATGTAGCCAGATATGCCAGCAGGAATAAATGAAGCATGTGAGATGAGCGCTAATTCCTAGCCCATTTCATGAGCCCTGTGTTTGATACACACTCTGCATCTTTACATGCTGCACAAAATGTTGCATTGTGTTTATGGATGTGTTGCAGGATTAGCCCTCACAAGCACTCTGATTGCTTCCTGATTTCAGAAAGTCCATCTGTCTTGTAGGGGTTGAGTTTGATGTAATTTTCTGGTATTTTATTGTTAGTAAAATAAATAGCAGTGAATGGACTAAATACAAGAAACTCAATGAGGGGAGGGGTGGGATCTGTCAGTGGCTGGAGCAGCACATGTGTACACACATTCTCAGCGCCATGGGTTCCTTTATTCCTTTTGTTCTCTTGTTTGATTAAACACAGGGGGTAACTGGTTTGGTGGATAGGGGGACTGTGGTGGACATAATATACCTAGACTTCAACAAGGCTTTTGACACAGTACCACATGACTTTCTGATAAAGAAGCTGGAGAAATGTGGGCTTGACATAATTACCATTAAGTGGATACATAATTGGTTAAACAACCACAAACAAAGAGTAACTATTAATGGAATTATGTCAGATTGGAGGGGGGTCTTAAGTGGGTTCCACAGGGATCCGTTCTGGGTCTGTTGTTGTTTAACATCTTCATTAATGATATGGATGTAGGTATATAGAGCAGACTGATCTAGTTTGCAGATGACACAAAGCTAGAGGTGGTTTCCAATATTTTGGAGGGTAGAACTAAAATTCAGAGGGACCTTGATAAATTGGAGAACTGGGCGATAGCCAACAAAAATAAATTCAGCAAAGATAAGTGTGAGGTGCTACACTTATGGAAAAAAAACCAAATGCACAAATACAGAAAGGGGGGGTCTCTTTCAACTCTAATCTTCTAGGATTCTAACTTGGTATGTTTAGTTTGGAAAAAAGATTAACGGGGGAAATGATGACAGCCTTCAAATACTTGAATGGCTGCCATGAAAAAGATGGAGAAAAGTTGTTCTCTCTTGCCACAGAGGGCAGGACAAGAGGCAATGTTTTCAAACGACACACAGTACACTTAAATTAAATCTTAGGGAAAAACTTTCTAACTGTAAGAACAGTAGGACAATGGAACAAGCTGCCTAAGGAGGTCATGGAAGTTGCTTCACTGACGTTTTCAAAAGGAGGCCTGGATAGCCACCTGTCTGGGATGGTTTAACACAATAAATCCTGCATTTTGGCAGGAGGTTAGAGTAGATCGGGGTTCTCAACCTTTTTCTTTCTGAGCCCCCCTTCCTCCCCAACATGCTACAAAAACTCCATGGTCCACCTGTGCCACAGCAACTGTTTTTCTGCATATAAAAGCCAGGGCCAGGATTAGGGGGTAGCAATCAGGGCAATTGCCCGGGGCCCCCCACCATAGGTGGCCCCGCAAAGCTTAGTTGCTCAGGCTTTGGTGTCAGCCCGGGTGATGGGGCTTGGGGCCCTGGGCTTCAGCCCCATAGAGAGGGGGGCTTCATCTTCCTTCCCTGGGCCCCAGCAAGTCTAATACCAGCCCTTGGCAGACCCCCTGAAACCAGCTCGCAGCCCCACAATGGGCCCCGGACCCCTGGTTGAGAACCACTAGACTAGATGACCCTTGCAGTGCCTTCTAACCCTGGGATTCTATGATTCTGTGGCTGAATGCCGCCAGACAGCTCTGCTCTGAGCCTCAGCAAGAGCTGTCTCTCAAACCAGGCTGTGAAATGTCAGGACAAATGGAAACACTCGCACCAGAGATAAGATGGATGCTTTGTGATTCCAGATAACAATCGTGTGAGTTTTTCACTAAAAATAATTTACCAATGTGTGGTTGCACATTTCTCGATTCCTGCCCAGGCTCCCCCAGCAATGGAACTTCCAAATGGAAATGGGAGAACCCACCTCATTCTGGGTTCTTCATAACCTCATTGTGTTTCATGAGTGCAGGACCAGGGTCAGAAATAGTCCAAGTTCTGTTGTGGGTTAGAGTGCACATTATTGGATGGGATGGGATGGGATGTGTACTGGCTGGTGCAGTAGAAGGTTTAGTGCTGGAAATTGATGAGGTTGCTCTAGTAGTTCCCTTTCTGTGATGGAGAGAAGAACACTTGCATGGGGATGAGACATTCTAATCTAGCTGGGAGTCCTTTTAGGGACGTTTGTTTGTAGAGCAGTATATTCCGTTCCTGTCTCTGTCCAGCTTGCTGATTAGCTTCTTTTGTATATGCAGAACTGACAAGCTGCCTCCCTTGGAAATAAACACTGTGATTCAGAGGAAAGAGGAGTTGGGTTCACACTGGCACAATGACATTCAGAAATCGTAACCCCTCTAGATTTTCCTGACAAGGAACATGGTCCGTGTCAATTATTGATGTCCCACCTAGAGTTCGGAGTTGGTAATAATAGGGTGACTGTTTTGGCTGGTACCATCCCCTTTTTAAACCCTGTCCCAGGCATCCCAATCTTTTTGGGGAAAACTGGGCATTTGTCCCATTTGCTCTTGCCAACTAGGCACGAGCAAATGGGACAAATGCTCAGTTTTGCCACAAAAGTGGGGCATGGAGATATGTTTGGGTGGGGTGGGGGGGTGAGTGGCAACGCCAGCCCTGCATGGCGGGGCTCGGGTGAGCAGTTACCCCAGCCGGCTTCGGCCAGACCCGTGCATTGGGGGGGCCCTAAGGCCAACCCTTCATGGAGGAGGAGGGGACTTGGGTAGCCCTGTGTGCATGGGAGGGTGGAGGAAGAGCCCTCGGGGCAGCCCCAAATGCATGGGGGGAAGGGCACTTGAGCAAGTGGCTTGGGCCAGCCCTGCGCGGTGTCCCATTTTCCCTTCTGGAAATGTGGTCACCATAGTAATACAACCAGTGACCAGGCTATTACGGAGACATCCTGCTCTAGTGAGCCAAAAGATTGTGCTATTTAGATCTCACTTCTAGCCAGCTTTCTTTTCTCAATGTTTTCTGGCTGATTGGCCTGGGTGAGAGGCCGTTGTCCCAAAGCTTCTGAACAAATGCAGTTTAGTTCAGCCAGAAACATTCTCTTGCCGTTTGTGAAGGTTGATTGGAAAACTAGGATGAAATAGCCATTTGCGTCTCGTGAGGAGATGGCTGTGGTTACACAAGCCCTTTAAGCATGCGACGACTTGGCCAAAAACCCTATCTATGTGTTAGGGACTAGGTCTTGGCTCCAGTCCCTGATCTTGGTACCAGTTGGTGCTGAGCAGCTTCTCCCTCCCTGGTCTCAGCATCCGTGTATCATTCCCCGTGCAGACAGCTGGGTTAGCCCCTGTGTTAGGTGTAGGAACCTGGAACATGGCTGAGAAAAGCAGTGAGTTATACCAGGAACACTGTCAGTTTGACAAGGAATAATGCTGTTCACAATGTCATGGGTGTCGTGGCTGGTCCCTGGTTTCAGCCCCAAATCAAAGCGGTGTCTTATTCTCAGAAAGGAGAAACTTTTCTTTCTCAGCAGGTTTTGCCTTCATTGTTTTTAGGTTTCAACAAAAAGAAAAACCTTGTGCTGTGCAACTCACCACATGGAGGCAGTAACATTGTTCTCCTGAGGCCTGTCCTATAGCGATTTATACAGCATTTCACTGTGGTGGTGCTTTCCACTGGACACGATGGGATGGCGAGCCCGGGCTGTGGGAGGGATGTGTTCTGCCTTTGAAGCAGAGATTTTTACCTGTGCTGTCCCCCTGCATTGGGACTCAGCTATTTTGCTGTGCATAGCTACTGTTAGGGAACAGGTAGCTGCATGCAGTTGTCCCTGTTTCTAAACATTTCTTTCTGCATGTCACTCATCATCACTGGAGGTTACAAACATGGAAAATGACAATTAATCATATAAAATTATCTGTTAGAAACTATCCAAGTGCAAATAAACATCTAGGAAATTCGGGACAATTGCTTGGCAGTAGTTGTGCAATGACTGCTGCTTGATCGAGTAGACATGATTGTTTCACTGGTACGCTCCTCCTCATTGACTTCTCCCTGTCTGTTCGCTGTACCCACCTGTTGGCCAGGGGCTGCCTTTTTTATTGTGTGTACAGTGTCTCTCACAATAAGGCCCTGATTGCCACCATTTCTCATGCTTGTTTCTGAGATATCTAACTTCCATGGCTCCACAGGGCATGATATAGATATCTTTACAGGGGTGAGCCCTGCAGCTGTACAACTCTCTGGGACTCGGCCCTTTGGCTTTAAGCAAGGCCAAAAGAGCTTGAAATCCTGTTGGACTTACCCCGTTGGGAGCTATGCAATCAGCAGATGTTTGCAGAGACACAGGACAGCCTTTCCCAAACAAAACAGCACTTATTAGTCTGCTGGAATACCATATTTTAGGCTCATTAAGACAGAATGGAAAAGGACAGCTTAAATGTGCTTGTGCATGCTTGGCAGCACAGTAGCCTCTCTCACCCAGCACTGACTGAGCAGGATTCAGATCCCTCATTCCCCCTGCACTGAGCAGCAGCCCTTAAAACAGTCTGCTGGTACTTCACCTGTTCCTCCCTTGGCTGGCGGTTGTTACAAGTTGGTCCTTGGTCTTCCATTGTCTCTCCAAGGTTCATATGTTGACAGTTCTTGATGGTTCATTCACACCAACCCAGACGTGACTAGCTGGACATCTACGCAGCAAAAAAGATAAAAACAAAAACCTGCCGCAGCAAGTCTCAGAGCCTGAGTAAGTTGACCCAGGCTCTGAGACTTGCAGTCATGGGTTTATTTTTGCTGTGTAGACAAATGCTAGGAGATCAGCGCCTCTCTCTTATTGCCCTGTCCCAGGAAAGAAAATAACCTCCTGAGTCCTAATAGGTTACTGTTAAAAAGTGAGTGGGGTGCGGGGGAACTAATAACATAAGAATGGCCATACTGGGTCAGACCAAAGGTCCATCTAGCTCAGTATTCTGTCTTTCGCCAGTGGCCAATGCCAGGTCCCAGAGGGAATGAAGGAGGAGGGAGAAAACTTGTTCACCTTAGCCTCTAAGGATAGAACCAGAAGCAATGGGTTTAAACTGCAGCAAGGGAGGTCTAGGTTGGACATTAGGAAAAAGTTCCTAACTGTCAGGGTGGTTAAACACTGGAATAAATTGCCTAGGGAGGTTGTGGAATCTCCATCTCTGGAGATATTTAAGAGTAGGTTAGATAAATGTCTATCAGGGATGGTCTAGACAGTATTTGGTCTTGCCATACGGGCAGGGAACTGGACTCAATGACCTCTCGAGGTCCCTTCCAGTCCTAGAATCTATGAATCTATGAACAGAACTGGTAATCATCAACTGATCCATAACCAGCTTCTGGCAAAGAGAGGCTAGGGACATCAACCATCTCTGCCTATCCTGGCTAATTGATGAACCTATCCCCCATGAACTTATCTTTTTTTTTTTTTTTTTTAAACCCTGTTATAGTCTTGTCCTTCACAACATCCTGTGGCAAGGAGTTCCACAGATTGTGCGTTGTGTGAAGAAATACTTCCTTTTGTTTGTTTTAAACCTGCTGCCTATTAATTTCATTTGGTGACCCCTAGTTCTTGTGTTATGAGAAGGAGTAAATAACGCTTCCTTATTTACTTTCTCCACACCAGTCATGATTTTGTAGACCTCTATCATATCCCCCCATAGTCGTCTCTTTTCCAAGCTGAGAAGTCCCAGTCTTATTAATTTCTCCTCATATGAAAGCCGTTCCAGATCCCTAATAATTTTTGTTGCCCTTTTCAGAACCTTTTCCAATTCCAATATATCTTTTTTTGAGATGGGGCGACCATATCTGTATGCAGTATTCAAGATGTGGACGTTCCATGGATTTATAGAGGCAATATGATATTTTCTGTCTTATTGTCAATACCTTTCTTAATGAACATTTTGTTAGCTTTTTTGACTGCCGCTGCACATTGAATGGATATTTTCAGAGAACTATCGACAATGACTCCAAGATCTCTTTCTTGAGTGGTAACGTTAAGCTGCACATATTTTTCATAAAAATGCAGAAATTCCCCAGGATCTCCATACAAACACATAAACAACGAGGAGTCTGGTGGCACCTTAAAGACTAACAGATTTATTTGGGCATAAGCTTTCATGGGTAAAAAAACCACTTCTTCAGATGCATGGAGTGAAAATTACAGATGCAGGCATAAATATACTGGCACATGAAGAGAAGGGAGTTATCTTACAAGTGGAGAACCAGTGTTGATAAGGCCAATTCAGTCAGGGTGGATGTGGTCCACTCCCAATAATTGATGAGGAGGTGTCAATACCAAGAGAGGGAAAATTGCTTTTGTAGTGAGCCATACACTCCCAGTCCCTATTCAAGCCCAAATTAATGGTGTTACATTTGCAAATGAATTGTAGCTCTGCAGTTTCCCTTTGAAGTCTGTTTTTGAAGTTTTTTTGTTGAAGGATGGCTACTTTTAAGTCTGTTATAGAATGTCCAGGGAGATTGAAGTGTTCTCCTACTGGCTTTTGTATGTTACATTCCAGATGTCTGATTTGTGTCCATTTATTCTTTTACGTAGAGACTGTCTGATTTGGCCAATGTACATGACAGAGGGGGATTGCTGGCACATGATGGCATATATCACATTGGTAGATGTGCAGGTGAATGAGCCCCTGATGGTTTGGCTCATGTGGTTGGGTCCTACTCGCTAGAGTAGATCTGGGGACAGAGTAGGCAATGGGGTTTGCTACAGGGGTTGGTTCCTGGGTTAGTGTTTCTGTGGTGTAGTGTGTAGTTGCTGGTGAGTATTTGTTTCAGGTTAGGGGGCTGTCTGTAAGCGAGGACTGGCCTGCCTCCCAAAATCTGTGAGAGTGAGGGATCATTTTCCAGGATAGGTTGTAGATCGTTGATGATGTGCTGGAGAGGTTTTAGCTGGGGACTATACGTGATGGCCAGTGGTGTTCTGTTGTTTTCCTTGTTGGGCCTCTCCTATAGTAGGTGACTTCTGGGTACCCGTCTTGCTCTGTCAATCTGTTTCCTCGCTTCCTCAGGTGGGTATTGTAGTTTTACAAAAAGAAGAACAGGAGTACTTGTGACACCTTAGAGACTAACAAATTTATTAGAGCATAAGCTTTCGTGGACTACAGCCCACTTCTTCGGATGCATATAGAATGGAACATATATTGAGGAGATATATATACACACATACAGAGAGCATAAACAGGTGGGAGTTGTCTTACCAACTCTGAGAGGCCAATTAATTAAGAGAGAAAAAAAAAAACTTTTGAAGTGATAATCAAGCTAGCCCAGTACAGACAGTTTGATAATAAGTGTGAGAATACTTACAAGGGGAGATAGAGTCAATGTTTGTAATGGCTCAGCCATTCCCAGTCCTTATTCAAACCGGAGTTGATTGTGTCTAGTTTGCATATCAATTCTAGCTCAGCAGTCTCTCTTTGGAGTCTGTTTTTGAAGTTTTTCTGTTGTAATATAGCCACCCGCAGGTCTGTCACTGAATGACCAGACAGGTTAAAGTGTTCTCCCACTGGTTTTTGAGTATTTTGATTCCTGATGTCAGATTTGTGTCCATTAATTCTTTTGCGTAGAGACTGTCCAGTTGAATAGATATGTGGACAGAGTTGGCATCGGGGTTTGTTACAAGGATAGGTTCCTGGGTTAGTGGTTTTGTTCAGTGATGTGTGGTTGCTGGTGAGTATTTGCTTTAGGTTGGGGGGTTGTCTGTAAGCGAGGACAGGTCTGTCTCCCAAGATCTGTGAGAGTAAAGGATCATCTTTCAGGATAGGTTGTAGATCTCTGATGATGCGCTGGAGAGGTTTTAGTTGGGGGCTGAAGGTGACAGCTAGTGGTGTTCTGTTATTTTCTTTGTTGACAGACCTGCGGGTGGCTATATTACAACAGAAAAACTTCAAAAACAGACTCCAACGAGAGACTGCTGAGCTACAATTGATATGCAAACTAGACACAATCAACTCCGGTTTGAATAAGGACTGGGAATGGCTGAGCCATTACAAACATTGACTCTATCTCCCCTTGTAAGTATTCTCACACTTATTATCAAACTGTCTGTACTGGGCTAGCTTGATTATCACTTCAAAAGGTTTTTTTTTTTTCTCTTAATTAATTGGCCTCTCAGAGTTGGTAAGACAACTCCCACCTGTTTATGCTCTCTGTATGTGTGTATATATATCTCCTCAATATATGTTCCATTCCATATGCATCCGAAGAAGTGGGCTGTAGTCCACGAAAGCTTATGCTCTAATAAATTTATTAGTCTCTAAGGTGCCACAAGTACGCCTGTTCTTCTTTTTGTGGATACAGACTAACACGGCTGTTACTCTGAAACCTGTCATTGTAGTTTTAGGCATGCTTGATAAAGATCTTGTAGGAGGATAGTGGCCTGTAGAATGTGGTGTTGGAGAGTTGTTCATAATCCAACCTGTTCATGATGACTACAGCATGTCCTTTGTCAGCCCCTTTAATTATAATATCAGAGTTGTTTCTGAGGCTGTGGATGGTGTTGCGTTCTGTACGGCTGAGGTTATGGGGCAAGTGATGCTGTTTGTTCACAATTTCAGCCTGCGCATGTCTGCCGAAGCACTCTATGTAGAAGTCCAGTCTGTCATTTCGACCGTCAGGAGGAGTCCACGCAGATCCTCCGATCCCACTGAGGAGTACCAAAAGAAGCTACACCATCTGCTCAAGAAACTCCCTGTTATAGCACAGGAACAAATCTATACAGACACACCCCTAGAGCCCCGACGAACAGTATTTTATCTGCTACCCAAGATCCATAAACCTGGAAATCCTGGACACCCCATCATCTCAGACATTGGCACTCTTACAGCAGGATTATCTGCTCATCTGAGAGGGAGACTAATGTCAATAAACAGCTGAAAGATGGGCTTAAACAAAAGTCAGCGAATGTTGCTTTGTGAAGCAAATAGCCTCCAGGGACCATTGTAAATTAAAAGAAGCAGATTCACAGATTATTATCAGTCATGTTTATTTTTCCATAAAATCTGTTTACATGGTAAGGTGAGCATAAGTTCTTCTTCAAGTGCTGGTCCCTATGTATATGCCACATGTGGGTGTAATGCTGGCAGACCCTGTGCCAGCTCATGCCAAGGCCCCGGCCTCACTGAGCACTGACAAATACATAGCTGGAAGCCAGTCTGGGTGGCCTGTGTGTTAGTATTGTTAAAATATTTATTAGAGTTTTGTAATAATATGTTTAGTGTTGAGACTTTATGGAATACTTGTAGGATGGTGCATGTATTAATCCTGCTTATAATATCTGTATCCCATGTTATAAGGTAATGTTTAAATGTTTGCTCTGCAACTAGGAATATGTTGGCTAAGACTGTAGACACCCCCCGCCACCCCAGGCATGGGAGAAGCATTACTTAGTGTGAAATGCTAGTTTACCACAAGAGGTGTTATCTCTTCCCCAATAAAAGGAGGCCTACAGACATCAGACAAGCCATTGTAGACAAAATACTTTGTTGATTGCTTCCCCCACACCTGCCGAAGAGGGTACATGCACAAGCCCACATCCCATCATAGCTTGAATGCTGGGGGAAAGGAATAAAAATGCCTATTAAGGAGAAATTGTCATCAGTATGCTGCTTGGAATTTGGAGAGGGTAACATTTCTAAGCATAAGTGAGGGATCCCTGAGCTGTTTGGCTTGGGTTAGCCCTAAAAGACATAGAAGCTTCTATTTCCCTTGAAATTTGAGATAACGCATTTGTATGCTTACCTGCTTTAACCTTAGAACTCTTATTTCCCTTTCCTAGTTAATAAAACTTTAGTTAGTTTATTACAGGGTTGGCTACAAGCATTATCTTTCGTGAGAGATTTAGGGTACGATTAATCTGGGGTAAGTGAACTGGTCCTTTGGGACTGGGAGTAACCTAAATATTGTAGAAGAACAGGAGTACTTGTGGCACCTTAGAGACTAACAAATTTATTAGAGCATAAGCTTTCGTGGACTACAGCCCACTTCTTCGGATGCATATTTGTTAGTCTCTAAGGTGCCACAAGTACTCCTGTTCTTCTTTTTGCGGATACAGACTAACACGGCTGTTACTCTAAATATTGTAGTGATTTTTGGTATAAGGGACTATCTATCACAAAGGCAGGGTTTCCTGGGGTGGTAAGATAGACTGGCGTGCCCAAGGGGACTATCTGTGACTCCGTGGTAAGGCTGTTTTAGTGGTTGTGGAGTTCACACTTGTTACTTAGTTGGTGAAAGCTAAGAACATATAACCAATTTGGGGATTGTGTTCTATTTCCTGACAGTCTGCCTTGAAGTTGGCGCTCACGTTCATTAGCCCTTCCAGATAGCCTGATGGTGGGTATGCACCTCCATGCACCTGAAATCGGAGATTTGTAGCTAGCAGTGTCTACTGGTCTGTGCCGGTACAGTTGTTCTCCTCATACTTTCATCTGAGGGTATGAGTGGCAAATGTGGACTGACTCCTCCCCAAGTTCCTTCTTATGCCGCATCACCTGAGTCAGAATCTTCTGTGTGAACAGTATTCCTTGTTCTTCACCAGATCTGTAACTATATATACTGTACATAGTTTAGTTTACTGGTTTAGTAGTTTATAGTGAGTTCAATTCTCCTTGCGCCCAGGAGTTTTCCTCGCGGTGAGGACTTTGTGCCCAGAGTCCTGGGGTTTAGGAACTGTATTTCCTGTTCCCACTCCTCCATCAGCAACAAACATTAGCACTGCCTTTATTGTCTTGGAGATGCTCCCATTGCTGCCAAGTGAAGCATTTGCCTCTCTTTCCCTCCCTGAACCCGTGAGGGACAGGAGGTTGGTTTGAAGAAACATCTCATGGAGAAGGATATAAGCCCACATTCATACCCAGGTCAGGGAGACCCCCACATATAGCAGCCTCAGGCAGGGCTTTGCTGCCCCTTTCAAAGACTTGCATGATTTTTCTAGTGTTCTGCCAGAACACTGTGACTGACCCAACTTACAGGGTGCTAGGACTCAGTGTAGGCGTTTTTGTGATGGGGTATACAGAGGCCCCATGCTCAGCAATATAGGGCTCTCACCTGTGAGAGACCTGGGGAAAGAGGGCTGACTGAAGGCAGGAGCTCCTCTGATGGCTGTTGCCCCTCCCTGAAGGAAGGGAGTGCCTGATGCTAACTCACCTTTTGAGGGGACTATTCCTCTATATTTGACTGTGAACTAAGTTGGGGCCTTACCTTGATCAGGGCTCTCGGAAGGCAGAGAGCTTTACCACCGCTGCAGGATAATTCATTTGTGTTCATTCCTTTTTTTTGGTTCATGGACAGTCCCGGAAAAGAGAAACTCTGGGGGCTCAGCTGGAGGCCTGAGTCTCTTATGACTGGAACCAGCGTGGGAAAACATGCCGCCATTGCAGAGCAGAGGGCAGGGGCTGCCTGGGGGCCACTTGGGGGAAGGAACCCTAGTGACAGTGTTATGCAGAAAGTGAGTCAGAACATGTCTGGGTGTCAGGGTGGTAAAAATACCAGCCTGTGTCTACCCGGATTTCCCACTTCTGTGGCACTGATGGAACTTCAGCAGTGCTACACCGACAGCGTGAGAATTACCTAATATTGCTAGGTTTCAGAGTAGCAGCCGTGTTAGTCTGTATCCGCAAAAAGAAGAACAGGAGTACTTGTGGCACCTTAGAGACTAACAAATTTATTAGAGCATAAGCTTTCGTGGACTATAGCCACGAAAGCTTATGCTCTAATAAATTTGTTAGTCTCTAAGGTGCCATAAGTACTCCTGTTCTTCTTTTTGCTAATATTGCTAGTGTGTGTGTGTGAGACTGCGAGTGAAAGGTCACATGCATGTTTTCGGCCTCATCGTCTGTCTTCTGTGGTGTCACTGAATATGGTGTTCAGGTGTGTAAACATTGGAGTTTTGCATCTCCTGATGGAGTTAACCACCCCCCCACCCCTGCAAGTTGCACAGCCCCCTTCAGTGGCCCAGATCATGCTGGATTAACATTACCTCCAAATGAATAGCTGCTGACCCAATATTGACACAGGAGTAAATTATTCAGCATGTCTTATTTGGGAATTCAGAGGCTCCATGATGAAATCTACAAAACTATATTATGTCTCTGACATTCTGGGGTTTCATTATTTTGTCTTCAATTATTCACAAAGTCTGCTTGTTAGCCTCTCAGAGCTCTGGTGGAGTTGTAAGCGATCCTGTGACCCCAGGCTGATGAGAGGCAAGAGGCTGCATTAAGTACCACTTTCTGTTCTCTGTAGCTTTTCTTTTCATACTGCTCCTCCAAAGCTCCCAAATCCTTGGGGTTAGAGTAAAATGAATGAGGCTATATCTGTCCCTATTGACTACACATACTGGATGCCTTTAACGATCTTTAATTATTGTCCGCTCATTCCCTCAATAGGGATATGAAAGAGACAGGTCCCTTCCAGTTTACAGTATGTGCCCCGTCTGCAGTGACCATATTTGCACAGAAAGAAAGCAACAAAGAGGCAAAATATTCTCTTTGAGCAAATCTCTTAATGGGAATGCCAGGGCAGTAGCTAAACAGGAAGGTACAAAAAGTAGGCAAAAGAATGACGTACCCCAGGGAGCTCTGCTTAGTGTATAGCTGCAGATTATAGCTACGGACTCTGGAGTGTGGGAGATTTCCACTATTAACTGTTACTAGGGAGGTATGGACCAGCTGCGTCGCTAGCTTTTCCCTCATATGGTATGTTGGCAGTGAATGTCAGCTGGAATCATTTTCACATACTGAAAACTGAATGGATGTTAGCTTTACTGGGACAATTAAAATGCCAAATATATAGGAAAGTGGTAATATTTTTAGATCATCCTGTTGCTGAATATCTTCAAAAGACAGGGATTGATGGGGGAACGTGGATGATTCTCTCTGATGCGCGTTCTTACATCCATGGCCCTGGCTGCTGGAAATGTTCTGTGTATGGTTCTTCTTTCCATTGCTTATTTCACTTTGATACAATGAAATTGCAGAGGGTGTCACCTAAAGCTGACCTGCATTGGCATTCACGCATCATGAATTCCCATTACTAGTGCTGTCCCTGTTTGTGATGTTAGATTGTTTAAACTTTGGGGAAAAGATTTCCTCTTTGGGTTTGATTTTTATAATGGTGCCTGTAGTAGGGTGGTTTGCCTCTTAAGGGCTGGGGCTAGCCAGCCCTGATTACAGAATGAGCCACACCTCGGGAAGGTCAGGGTTATCACCCTATAAAGATCGGCAGGAGGCTGCAATGAAGGAGGGACATCTAGGAAATGGTAGAGAGACTGTAGAGAATGTGAAAGGTTCCTGCAAGGAAGACCCTGAGACAAGGAAGCTGTGACAGAGAGGAGCTGCAGTGAGCAAGAGGCACATGCTAGAGATATTGACTGACTGAGAGATGGGTTTGGGCCTGGATGCCAGAATCAGAGAGCCGAGGAAGGCTGAGTGTCAGCCAGGTAAAGTCCAGGAATACTTGGCCCAGTTCCTGTTAGAGAGCCTGCCTGGGAGGAGGGTTTGGGGGCCAGGAAACCAGAAGGCTTCAAGGAGGCAGAGCTCCAGCCAGGTAAAGCCTGAGAGACTTTGAATTGGGACCCAGCTTGGGAAGAAGGGTTGGGGACTCCCTACCGAAAAAGAGAGAGAGAGAGAGTGACTGAACTGGGGTTGGGATGTGGAGGGCCAGTGTGTAAGGTACCCCATGCAGGGAATGTTGTAATTATCACTGGACTGTGAGTTTAGGGGCCCTGCAGAGGGGAAAATTGGTAGCAGGGCACTGCAGAGTTACCCTCTGGTCATGAGAGAGTGCTCAGTAAACACCTGGCCCTGTTACACTGCCCTAAAGAATGATTTATCCCTGCACTATGGTGACACTATGGCCAATTGTGGAGAACTAATCTCTTCTGTCTCATTCTGCATCCCTCACACTTCCTTTGCTTCACCTAGCATCCCTCCTTGTGGAACTCCTTGCCTGAGGAGGTTGTGAAAGCTAGGACTATAACAGTGTTTAAAAGAGAACTGGATAAATTCATGGAGGTTAAGTCCATTAATGACTATTAGCCAGGATGGGTAAGGAATGGTGTCCCTAGCCTCTGTTTGTCAGAGGGTGGAGATGGATGGCAGGAGAGAGATCACTTGATCATTGCCTATTAGGTTCACTCCCTCTGGGGCACCTGGCATTGGCCACTGTCGGTAGACAGGATACTGGGCTAGATGGACCTTTGGTCTGACCCAGTACGGCTGTTCTTATGTTCTCCCTAGGTCTGACTTTCTTCTGTATGCCTCCTTATGCCTGGAATAGCCCCCCAGCAAATACATGCTCCACGCTATGCCTTCTCTCTCATTTTCTGCTTTGAAAACACCCACTTTCCCGCTGGATCGATCCATCTGTATTGACCATGCGTGATTCAGTGTGTTCCATATTGTTCATTGTCCAGGGCAGGGACTTGTGTGTTCACAACAGTTCAGCAATTGTACAGATCTGTGCCTACTTATGCTATGATTTCCAGGTAAATAACTACATCAGATGTTGGGCTATTTATGCCAGGAGATCTCAGCAAAGATGACACAGTAGATAGAGGCACTGCAGAAATGACTAGTAATAGCCGAGTACATCAAGATAAAAGACAGCAGATAGATAGCTCAAGACATTGCTCCTTTTTCCCTATCTGCTTTTCAGATTGAGGTAGATCTGAAAGGATCAGATAATATGGACTGTGTTTAACCAGGAATCAGAGACTATGGCTATGTCTACGCTACCGCGGTAAGTCGACCTAAGCTACGCAACTCCAGCTATGTGAATAATGTAGCTGGTGTCGATGTACCTTAGGTCGAGTTACCATGGGGTCTACACCCCCATCGACTTCCCTTACTCTTCTTGTCCGGGGTAGATTACTGGGGTTGACTGGAGAGTGATCTGCTGTTGATTTGGCGGTTCTTCACTAGACCCGCTAAATCGACCACCGGTGGATTGATCTCAGAGCATCGATCCTGGCTGTAGTGTAGACGTAGCCAATGACAGGCATTCCATGGGAAACTTGCTTTATTATTGGCCAGGTGTTGTCTGCCTCACTAAGTGAGGTAGGCCACTGGAAGCTGGTTGCATTGGTGGGTACTAAAACAGAGTCCCTGTTCTGTGTGTAACTGAAATTCGACAATGCCTGTCATACACAGGATGTGTATCTTGGGAGTAGGTAGCATAACGAGCTGAAATGAGAAGTATGCTGGAGCACTCGCATTTGATCATCTCTGTACTTAGCTGTGGGTGAGACTTTCTGACTACTAGGAGTTGTTTTCTTCAGTTCCCATTTGCAATGTTGTGCCTGTGAGTTTAGTGAGCTCTGAAGCTGGGACAGTGGCCTTTAAGTACAATGTCCTGTATTGAGCAAATCTATCTAAAGAAACAGTCAATTAAAATTTGGGTGGGGAGGGAAATAACTTCCTCAGATAAGGGAATGCGAGATTCTAAACCCTGGGATAATGTAATGTTAATAATAAGGGAGGCCAGAATCTGTCTAGAGGTCTTGTGTGAGCCCCTCTGCTTCTGCAGAGCAAAGATTATGGCTATTAGGACTAGATAAGGCACTTTTAAGCCCTAAACCAACAAATTTGAGTGTGTGCACTCAGGAATTAGGTCTGACCTAAATGAAATCATCTTGAGTTAACGCATTCAAGAATCCTGTCTCCTGTTTCCTGAGCAGAAAAACCCAATGACAGCAGCAGCAGCCGCTGGCCATCACTAGCCCCACATTATACACAGGCAGCAGTAATCTTGAAAGGCTCACTCTGACCCTCCTTTCCTGTCAAGTGAGTCCCAGCAGAGCAGTGTTAACCTGTGTGCTGCAGTTTGGTGGGGGGAGGGTTTGGTGTGCAGTAGAGGATTTCAGAAAAGAGAACCAACATTAACAGCACTAACGTAAGGAAAGGGGCACGTCCTTCCTGTGCATGTTGGCTACTCTAGGGTCAGGCTGAGAAATAAAGCTGTCTTCATTTCCCCCTGGCTCCCTTTGAATGGAAAGTCTGAATAAGGGCTGGGCTCTCCATATCCAGACATGCCAAATGCCTCAGACTTCGCGAAATTTAATTTCAAGCTAAGACATCAGGACTAATGGAGTTCACGGGATATGTGAGAGAGACCAGAACATGTGTATACAGAGGGGAGCAACTTAAATGTGTGTGTGTGTATCCCCTTTCTACTTTCTCTGCTCCAAAAAAAGACCTTGGCATCGTTGTCATCAGAGAGCCTACAAGCTCTTGGGCTTCTGTGTGTTCTCTGTTCAAACATTCCTTCCACCCAAGCCCAGATAGATTGTTTTTATTTCTCTATTAGAGTTTAAAAGTGCAAGGTGTTGGAATAGGGATTTCCAGATGCTGCTGCCTTTAGTCCCTGGAAAGGAAGCAGGAAGTGGCCTAGAATTGGAAAAGTGCTTCTATCCTCCAGAGAGGAAACCTCCTTGCTTCACATACACTCTCCTGTTACTCTTGGCTGGTGCTTGTAGGTTTACAGCAGAGACAGGTGAGAAGCTTCTGAAGGAAAACTGTATGGAATGTCAGGAAAGCTGCATGGAGAGAGGTGGGTTAATGCAGGGTTTGATTGGAAACAGGGCCCTTTCCTGGGTCTGGGCAAGTGTGGTGAGTTTGATACCAGAGTTTAGAAATCTAGCCACTAACCTGGCTGTTCTCTTTCCCCAGAGGAGCATGTGCCACTACCTGGCCCATGTAATTTACATGCTAATTTCCATTGGGGAATACATGAGACCAATTTCAGTCACTCCTGCTAGCCTGGTGCTGTATGAGGGGGCGGTTGAGCAAGCAGGGTGTTCTTCCCCTTGCTAGCCTGGTGCTGTACCCAGGGGTGGGTTGTTCTTGCCCTAGTTTAGCCCAGTTTTGTATCCAGGCTGCCTCACCATATCACATAGTCACATTCAAATGTTTGTAAGTTTTTGATAAAATTAAAGCTTCTATTTAAACAGACCCTGAGACTCGGGGAGCAGGTAGGCATGAATATTCCAGGAAAGTTCAAGATACTGCATAATAAGAAACACTGATTTCATCAGCTCTGTCTGGGAGTAGTGCAGTAAAATGTTGTAACTAAACTGTGTCCATATATAGTCACGACAAGAGATGCACTTTATGCTGCAGAGTTCTGCTGGCCTAGCTATAGCGGACGGGTGTGAAGAGCTGTGATCTCTGACTGACATAGCTGTGTTGGCAGAAACCCCTAGTGTAGACACAGCTATGCCACCAAAGATGTGCTTTTACTAGCATAGCTTGTTTTGCTCGTGGGGTGCGGTTTTACTGTGCTGGGGCATAGTGCAGCTTTGCTGGTGTAGTGGCATCCGCTCTAGGAACGCTTTGCAGATATAGTATCCCTGGTATTCCTCTAAAGTGCTCCTAGTATAGACATGGCCTTACTGTATGAGGCAGTGTCTCTGATGCGGGGAGCTGGAATCTCTAGGTCAGCTCCATGACAGCTCATGGGATCCGAATTCCATACTGCAGATGGACCAGCCTTTTGGGTACCTTGTTGTACACACCATGCAACATAAATGGGAACAGCAGTTTGCTGATAGCGTGTCATAGCAGTGACTATCTCGACATGTTGATTTCCAAGGGAGCAGCCCAAGCTCAGTACAGATGCTTTGGAGAATGTAGTTGCTAGCCCACCCCCTCCCCATTCAGACTGTGTGCCTGTGAGAATGAAGCTGGCTGAATTTCTCATGATGAAGTATTTTGTGGCTAATGAAAGCCGGTCAGTTGCTAGTTATGGACTAGCATCCTGCAAAGTGACACCTGGGCTGGGGTCTGCCTGAATATTCTTTAATCATGAAGCAGAGAAGTGACAGGGCTGCTCAAATGAAGCACATTTTCAGCCAGTAAGGAATCTGTGAAAGATCAGCCTGGCAATATTTCTTGACTCTACGGAGCTATTAACCCCCCCACCCCCACACTACAATAGCACACACACAAACCCCCAAGCAGTTACCATAGCAAGCTACCAAATTACGTGGTGCTTCAGAGATCTGTGATACAGGAAGTAAATCATCTTAAGGAAACACATGGAGATGATCTTTTCCCCCTTTGCATTATAGAGCAGGAGTGTCTGGTAGAACTTGCTAGGTGTGAAGCTCCTTTTGCAGAATTATTCCCACGCTCACCTTAGCCAAAGAGATTTGTAAATTTAGTGCTTTTGCAAGTTTGATTTATTTTTCTACCTTCCTCCTCCCCATCATTGTTGTTGATTTTTGGCAAATGATGCTGAATGAACATAGATAAGAACGTAAAAACGGCCAGACTGGGTCAGACCAAAGGTCCATCTAGCCCAGTATCCTGTCTTCTGACAGTGCTTCAGAGGGAATGAACAGAGCAGTTATTCATCGTGATCCATCCCCTGTCGCCCATTCCTAGTATCTGGCAGGGGCTAGGGACACCATTCCTGCCCATCCTGGCTCAAAGGGGATGGGGAGGGAACTCAGAGTGCAGAGGCAGGGAGCATGTGCTCTTGCAATGCATGTATTTTGGCCTCTCTGGCAGAGTGCCCCAGGCTTCCACAATCTTCATTTAAATCTTTCCCAAAAACTAGCTGCTTCCACAAGCCATTCATACCAACTATATTCTTATGGAGCACTACTCCCGTCTACATGTAAAATGTGTTCTAGGCTGGACCCAACCTATGCTTCTCACAGTGAATTGTTCATTTTATTTCTGTCTTTTAGACTCTAAGCTCCTGGCGTTTTGGGACTGTTCTGATTTGTCTTGTACTGTGCGGAATGCCATTTCTGCACTTAACATATAAGGCAGGAAGATAAATCAAGTGAGCTCCTGATAGTCTTCGAAGAGAATATATAAAATGCATGCTGAGGTAGTGTCATCAGAGCTTGCGTGGACCAAAATGGGAGCATAATTATACATGTCTTAGAGTGCATCAGTGCATGCTCAAGTCTTTGCATGCTGCTGGAAGGGGTATTTTATCCAGTGCTTTTATTTCACTGTGGAATATGCCTGTTGTCTGCTGGGGAGAGAATCTGTGGTAAAATTGTGAAATGCCTATTTAAAATGCTGTAATGAATCAGGACTTTTAACCAAATTTAAAAAGCACTTTAAATGTCAAGATCTCAGAGTTCATCTGGCTTCATACAATTATGGAGGTTTTGAGTCGCTTAAATTGAATACACAGGCAAGATGAGACCTCTGATTCTGTGACCCTTTCTTTTCAATATGTTGCCATGGCTGCTTTAGTGAAATCTCTCAGGATTTTTGTCCGTTCTTTCCACTTTTCCATTATGGTGGATGACACATAATCCACCCATCTCTCTGTGCTGACAACAGACTTAAAGGAAATACTTCCAAGTGGAAATGAGAGATAAATGATTGGCCTGTTTGCTACTTTACATGCCCCTTGAAGTAGCCTGGTGCCTCTTCAGCTCTGCAGTGGTTGCTCAGAAATCATGCTGTAGTTGGATTCTGGAAGGAAATGTCAGCAAAGAAAGCTTTGGGAACATCAGCAAATATGCACTTTAGAGAAATGCTGAGCTGTCACTTCCCCTTTAGCATCTGACTTGGATTTCCAGATGGAATGCTTACAGAAGCTGACATTTGGTTTCTCAGTGCTCAGTTGAGCCAGGAGGCGTGGAATTGGAGGCCATAGGCTGATTTGATCTATAACTGGTAGGCCTCATTGGGTCATGGGGCCAGGCTTTTAATGTTCCTTTTTATGTGTTTGGATTAAGTGTCCGATATGCGTTAGGTGTAAACGTTTGTCAAGTGAAGTGGCCAGACTTGGAGTCACTCTGCTGAAGGCTCAGAAAGCTCGGTTTCTTCTCTGTCTGGCGTTGGTTCAGTGTTTGAAGTTTGCAGAAATTTGGTTTGGCTCACATCTAGAAAACAGAGTGACTTTTTGGGAACAGAGCAGGCTGAGAACTATTCCAAGGAGAATGAAAGTAACAGGTACAGCACATGTGAGAGACAGTCACCTGTGTTCAAAACCCGATCGGTTAAGCTCAGGTTAACATTCTACACCCCAAACATATTGGATAGTGGGGGGCGGGGGCGATGACTCTTTCTGCTATTCCAGATAGAAAGCATATAATTTTGCCACAGACAAAAGAAAACCACATTGCTATGGAGATTTGGCATGTTGTTTATACAGTAGACACTTTGGAAGAAAATGCTTTGTAGGTTATAAAGCAATCTCCTGATGAAACTAGAATATTGTAGAACATAACTATCCATAGCAAAAGCCAGTAGGGTATTAAGAGAACTCTTTAATCACTGCTTGAAACAAGAAAGCTCAGCAATCTCAAAGAAAGATATTAATTAGACAAAAATGTTGCATCTTCTGTTGCACAGTCAGAAATTATATTTTATAAACAGTGTTCTCCTCCCTGGGAATGGAAGGACTTGCACTCAGCAGTCAGAATGCTGGATGGTAAAGAGGAAAAACAGCGGGGCTCTTTTCAAAGAGAATAATAAAAGTGCAAAGACTTTTAACAAGGGTTTCAAGGACTGTCCTGCTAGTGTTAATGTTTTGTAACAATTTGGTATAATCATATGAACATTGCATTGCAGTTTTTAGTCCCCTTCCTATTGTCTCTCTCTCTCCCTCTAGCTGTCTATCCTTAACATGCATGATGTCACACTATTTAGTGAAGATTTGATGTGTTATTCCAAATGTGTGTTTGCAAAGCTATATGGTTTTCACCGTTCTAGTATATGAAAAATGTTTGTGCTCCTCAGCAACTCTAGTGCCAAAGCAGGTGGGGATAGAAGAGTGAGGCCTGGTCTATATCTAAAACTTAGGTTGACTGAGCTACGTCACCCAGCACGACAGAAAATTTGGTGCTCTGTGCAGCGTAGTTAGGTCAACCTACCTCCCATGGTAGATGCAGCTACATCGACAGAAGAATTCTTTCAGCGTAGCTACTACCTCAAGGGGATGGATTCAACAATGGAAAAATTCTTTAAAGTCACAGTAGTAAGTGTTTACACTACACTGGTGCCGCTGCACCTGTGCTGCGGTAGTGCTTGTAGTGTAGACATACCCTAAGTTTGCAATGGAAATATCCCTCACTGGGGAGAAGTGTGTTAGAGATTCTGGAGAGAATTTGCAAATTAGGTTGTGTGTGCATCCTTAGCTTTTTCATTTTCCGAATGATTAACTGTGCAGCCTTAACGTTCTCTTTGACTTAGCTGTTAGCGTAAAATATTAATGTCTGACAATCATCACCATCATCATCATTGTTATGCATTTTCAATAGATAGTATCTAAATGAGAAGCGGCAACATTAAATTCTAGCACTAATGAGGTATAAAATCTAAGAGCTGCTTTTCAGACCTAAATATGCTGCCCTACCCCTCTCCTGTGCTTGAGCAAGCATTGTTAGTTGAGTTGCTCATTGTTCACAGTCTGTTCAGAAATTATTTTTTGCCAGTGGTGTTTAATAGACTGAATGAGAAGAAAGCTTCCTCGGAGTCAGAGCTTTCAGAGCCTCAGTCTGTCATTGTTCTTGTATCAATATCCCAAGCCCCTCCCTGCAGAGCTGCTCATTTGCTTTGTGCAGTCCAGCTGTGTTGCTTCTCTAGGCCCAGAAGCTGCTGCCTGCTTAGCTTTAAAAGCAGTTTCTCAAACTCTAGGTTAGCAGCTGGGCTTGGGGATGGGAGACAGTTGCTTGAGTGAAGAAGAAAAGGGGCACTAGTTCAGCTTCCTTAGGAAGACACATTCTCAGAGAACATCACCCCCAGTATATGTTTTCTGACTCTTTTAAATATCTGCTTCTGTAGTTGCTGAATAATTGTGACCAAACTTCAAGCACAACTGCTACTTTCAGCAGCATGCAAGGTTCCCAACCTCTCTGAGTAGAGCATGCACACACACTGTCCAGAGACCAAGCTTCTCTTCTCCCTGGGGCTTGGCTTTATTAATAACTGAACCATGAATAAAACAGACATTTTAGCTTAATCTTTCCCCCCAAAACTTGGTTGTTCCTTGCATTTTCCCTGCAGGTGTGTTTTGTCCCACTCCTTGTTGTCTCTTTTCCAGAGAGAGAATCCATCCCTCACATATCCTAGTTGGATCTAACAAGATGGACCTGCCATTCAACACTAATTACTCTGCATCTTTGTGCACAGTTCAAACACCCTGTTATCAGGATAACTCAACAAGTCCGCCCTGCAGCCTCATATAGGGTCCTAGAACCTGCCCACCTCTTATGAACAAATCAGAAAGAAGCCAGAAACCTTCCTGGGATACATAAGAGAACACACAGCAACTTTGTTCCCTGCCTGTGACTTTGAAATCCAGTCCTGTGATAGGAACAGACTATCCACACCACCAGCTTTGTGACCTCCTGTGGAACTGCATAGACATACATGTTTCATTTGTAATATGTCAGAAATCTTACCTAGCTTTTATTGGCCTTTTTGTTTCCATATAGATCAGGTGAGCAGACATGGTTTCTAAAGGAGCTTAATTATCTCTCTGGTATAACTTTAAGAAAGAAATCCCATATTAACTTGGGGTTTCCACTCTGAAGCTCCCTTCTCAGCTAAGAACAAGCTGTCCTTTTTATTAGCATTGATATTTGCTGGAATATGTTTGTAAATGTTGGTAACACTTAGGGTATGTCAACACTGCAGCTGAGAGCGAGTCTCCCAGTTTGGGCAGGCAATCTTGTTTTGGTAGAGTCGGAGCTGGGCAGGGGCGGAGCAGGGAGTGGAATGGAACTGAAGATGGGGCTGGAGCTGGGTGGCTTCTCCCATGTACACCGCCAATGTTCCTCTGCACATGCCCCATAGTTTGTGGACCACGGCGCTATGCCCTTCCTTTTTCAGCAGGGTGATGATGAGCGACTGCCTTAGGGGGTGGTTATTCCCCCTTGATGAGGAGGCTACTCAGGAAACTAGAGGTCCAAATGTTACAGCTCAAGTCATGAAACCAGGGGCTCCTGCAAAAAGTCATGTTATCCATCACAGATTCAAAATAGAAGATAGGAGCTTTTCAGCTCCTGGTCACTAGTTTGCAAGTCCTTATCTTCATGTTCCATGTGTTATTATGAACAGAGTTTTTTTATCTCAGTCCGGTACCTGGTGGACAGGCGTGCGTATTGGTCCCCTTCTCGGCAGTCTCAGCAGAGAGGTGAGATGGCCTTGGATAAGGAGATTGAGCTCCCTGCTCCCCTCACCTATAGAGGTGGCCCTTCCAAGTCAGCACTGACGTGCACTGGGGAGACAGCGTAGGGAAGCTTGCCCTCCTGCTGGCTTTGTGGTACCTATTGGGAGGGGACAAGAGTCTTGGCTCCAGAGCATTTATTCTAGCATGTTTCACTAGTGATAAAACTTCACAAAGAACATTTAAAATTGTTCTATCCTCAGAAATAAACGTCAACTTTCAACTATAAAGTTGATTTTCTTTAATTAGGTTTCACCTGCTGGGTATAGGGCAGCAGTTACTCCCTGTCACATAGTGTTAATGAGCACGGGGTGGGGTGGGGGGTAAGTAGTGTGCACTGTTAATCAGTTAATGGGCATGTTGTTGAAAACAACACTCGGGATCCTTTTTATTTCCCCAGCTTCACAGCAGAAGGGGGGGCGTGCAGAGAGCAGTGAGGTCTCTCGGGTGCTGTGTAACTGAATGAGGAAGGAGGGGGTTATTTAGACTGGAACAGGGACTGGAAGGAAGTGTGCACAGGAGAGGTTGCTCGGTGTGTTCAGAGAGTTCTTGCTTTGGCTATTTTAAAGCTTATGGTTTATGGCTGGGGAAAAGGTTATGTTTGTATAACCGAGCCGTCACTGTCTCTCGGACTATGTTTACTCTTAAAAAAAAAAAAAAAAAAAAAAAAAAATCAGAACTGTAAATGTGCTGCTTTTACAAACCCTCCAAGCTACTTCCAAGTGAGCGCACGGAGAGCGAGCTAAGGTCCTTCAGAGCAATTGCCCTGGGCTGTGCTCTGCACAGGGAATGGTAGGAAATGTAGCATATTTGGGGCTCAGTGCCCCTCCCCCCACTTAGGGAGATTATTTTAGGGATCTTACTGGTGTTTGGGAGGCAGCCCCTCCCTTCGTGGAAATCAGTTTTGTTCCTGATTTGAAACTTCTGTCGTTTAGCATAGATGAAACCAAACTTTACTGGCTCTTCTAAGGTACTGTCCTGTGTCCTGCAGTATTCCAAGTGTTTGCGGTCACTCTTACGCTTTTCTTCTTAATTTTAGCTCCTGCAATATTAATAGAAGCTGGCTAGAACAGGCACTTCACATGGCCTGGTGCATCTCAGAGATTCAGACCTAACTACATTGAGCAATGGCTCTCCACACAACCAATCCTAAAGGCAGTCCCTAAGCTGATTTCAGTGAGAGTTGTGCTTGGTAAAGATGGCAGGATTGGGCTATATATTAATTTTGAAGGAAATAACATGGAACAACTTTGGATTGCTCAAATGTATGTCCTTTTTTTTAAATGGCTGCCAATGAGGTCCTACCCTTAGTTGTCAATTATATCAATACAATGTACAGGACAAATATTCCCAGTCTCTCCTTGTTTCCATTCCCCAGATACAGCCAGGTGTTTGTTGGTGAGCGGTGTCAGGGGAAGTTTCTAGGCGTTGCCTGGAAAAAACCACTTGAGGTAAAAGTTCCATTTTCAAGAGTGCTACAGTACAGCAGCACAGCTACGGCATGACAGCCAGCCCACTGTAGTGTTGATGCTTCCTGCCTTTATGGCAGGGGGTTTTCCATCAATGTAGTGAGCCAGAGTGACATCATTCTCCCACTACGAGAAAGAGACCAAGTGACCTTCTCTGTTGGATTATATGAACTGGAACCATAAACTCCCTAAAACATTAAATCTCACCAAATGAGGGTCAATCCATCCTCATCATCATATCCACTCATCATACTCCACACCCGAACATAGCCACTTTATGAACTTCATACCCTCATATCTCAATGTCTGTACTTTGACCCATCAACCTTTTACTCCCAATCGGGGATATTGCAGATTATGTATTCCTCATGCCACCTTATCTTAAACCAAACTGCACCCTCGATAATCTGTATGTTATTCCCTGATAATCAGAAACTTCTATGCTCAAACTCTGTTCACTATTTATTTTTAACATCATCTTAATAAAAATTTTAAATCCCTCTCCCTGAAGAATTTTTCTGTCAACCTAGCTGTGTCTACACTGGTGGGTTGGGTCAACCTAACTACGTCATACAGGGCACAACATTAACAGCCCTGAGTGAAGTAGCCAGATCAATCTGTTTTCTAGGCGTGAACCGGGCCTTGGGCTCCAAAGTGCGTTAGTTGCTTTTGACAATGTTTACCCTGGGCCCTTCTCAACTTCAGTGACTTGTGAGGCAGGGGCGTAGCCACAGGTGGGCCTCAGCCCACCCACTTAGCATCCAGGCCCACCCAAATCTGAGCAGGGGTGCAGTGCTGCCACAGCAGCTCGGAGCGTCACTTGGGCACCTGAGATGCAGGACGGAGCTCTGCACCCGCCCTTCAGAAAGCTACACTCCAGCAGCTCTGCCCTGCCACTGTCTGAGCCGCCCCATGTGCATCCCCAGCTCGGCCGATGAAACCCTGTGTCTGGGAGCAATAGGGCTCGGAAGAGGCGTGGTGTCAGGTGAGACGCTGAGATAGCACAGTCTGTCATTGCCTGCCCACCCGGAAGTCAGGGCCCACACAAATTTCCACTCC